>NC_054824.1:15523358-16723358 GCF_018345385.1 Vulpes lagopus
TCAGAAGGGATGCTCCAGTACTAGTGTTAGTAGCCACCGGATTGTGACATATCAATAAAAAGGTAATAGTGAATAAAACACTGTTTTATTGAAGTTTCCCTCTTTCCTTAGGTGGGTAGACTACGCTGTTGCCTTTCTGTAAGATTTCTGAAATTTCATGTATATGTTAAGAATGTAATAATAAAAAAAAATCCATTCTGGTTCATTTATCTGTCCCTAGTTAGGTTGCAAATTACGTGGCGGCTAACAGGGAAATCTTAAATCTTTCATTAGCACGGGGTAGTCTCCAGAGAGACAGACTTCAACACACATTTTGGATACATTCCAAGCTAGGGAGGATATCTTTCAACATTCCTAAAAACAAAAAAATAAAATCCTTTTCGCTCCTGAAAGGCTCAAGTCTTGTTTGGCCCACTAGGGATGGGACTTGCGCTGCAGTGTGGGGGGGTGAGGGCTGGGGGGAATGGGAGGGGAGGTAGCATCTGCTTCCTGCCTGGGCTATTCAGTGTGAATCCACCTCCCTTCCTGCTCCCTGGAGCCTGGTTTGGTTGACATAGTTCAGGATTTCATGACAGGCCTAAGCCCCTGATCTCCATTACTCTAGAGGTGTAACTCTGGAATACCTCATCCTGCTAGCTGACCCCACCTCCCACCCATCTTGACCAAGCCAGGGTTAGGCCTAGAGCCCAGATCCAGATTTGTGCCATAGGAAAATTATAAACCATGACAAGTCAGACGTTTTATTGTTTCTCCTCCTTCCCTTTCCAAGGCTAAGGATGTACCCAGACTTCCTTTGAGTATCCCAGGCCTTGGCCGGAACTGGACCAATTTCCTGACACACAGGATGGTTGGGACCAGGCAGGCGTGCAGTTTTCCCAGGTCCTTTGCAGAGGTGAGCAGGGCTTCTGGACATCATATATATTTCCCCCCTTTTACAGGTCTCTAGTCTTGAAAACCAGAGGGGAAGGATACCAAGTCTCCCACAAGAGGGCAGCAAATGCTTTCCATTCCAGTTTTGTTTCTCTTCCACAGAGCTTCTATTTAGTCAAGAAATAAAAATTTGATGCGGATGGGAGGAATGGGGCCCAGGTTTCATTTCCCTGTGCAGCTTTTGCACATTTCTCGTGTACCCTTATTAGTATAGCTTATCACTTGAGTGTGGCAAGTCCTGGCTGGGGGTCTCCTGGCCCAGGCAGGCAGGATGGGGAGGCCAGTGGGGACCAGGCCTTCCTCTCTGCTCAGCTTTCAAGGTTGGGATTTATCTCTGAGGAAAGGAACATCACAGACCTGCATTCAGTATTTTTTTGTTGTTGTTGTTTTTTTGTTTCAACCTCCTGGTTCTGAAAGATCCCTGAGCTTGTGCCTCTGCCCAAATTATCAGATGCTGTTTGCTTCCAATTTGCACACACAGGAGACTGAACAGGTGGAGATGTCTCCTGGGCAGAGGACTTCCCCTCATTGGTCATCATGAGGAACGCTGCCCTGTTGGTGGATGGAGAGCGTTTATTCCTGTTTGCCCATGATGTGAGGCTCAGATGGGCCTAGGTTCAGCTGCGAGATGGTCCTTACCCAGAGTCCTTTGATTATCTCCTCCTCTCTGCCCTTCTTTCTCAGGAGAGGGGCTTTCTGTGGTCTCCAAATCCAAACCAGCAAATATTTATTAAGCACCTCCACTAGGTAGATGAACAAATGACACTAATAACAACAAGGTATTTATTAAATGTGTGTGCTCAGCTGTTATGAGCTGAGCTCATATTTAATGAATCTCCTAAACAACCCTATGTGATAAGTATTCTTCCCAATTTATAGATGAAGGGATTGAGGCTGTAAGAATTTAAGTGTTTGTTATTTTAAGGGGAGGCCATTCGAGGGGAGGAGAAGGAATTTAAACCCATGTGTGGCTGACTCCAGGACCCTAACTGTGGTGCTCCATTGATTTTCTTCCTAGAAAGGCCTTTTAGTCTCAAAAACCTTATAATTTAATGCAGTGGTTTTCCGCTAGAGGCACATCAGAATCACCTGGAGAGCTTTTAAAAATCCTAATGCCAAAAAAAAAAAAAATCCTAATACCAGGGTCTTATCCCAGGCCACTTAAAGTTGAGTGTGTGTGTGTGTGTGTGTGTGTGTATGTGTGTGTAAGGCAGGTGACGTCATGGGCATTGGCATTTAAAAAATGTTCCCCAGGGGGCACCTGGGTGGCTCACTAGGTTAGGCATCTATCTGACTGTTGGTTTCAGCTCAGGTCATGATCTCAGGGTCTTGAGATTGAGCCCTGTGTCGGGCTCCACGCTCAGCGTGGAATCTGCTTGAGATTTTCTCCTCCTACCCCCCGCCCCTCCCCCTCCACTTGCCTTCTCTGTCTCTAAAATAAATAAAATCTTAAAAAAAAAAGACTCCCCAAGTGATTCCTCAGTGCAACCAGAGTTGAGAAGCCCCCTGCCCTTGTGGAGGGGAAGTGATGGGTGATATGAAGTCCAGAGAACAAAATGAAGAGAGGAGTATACTTGTTTTGGTTGGGATCGCCTGTCACTGTTGTTCAGCCCTCTCCAGTAGACAGCTGGCTGTTCCCGTCTAAGTGGCAGAGGTGGGCACTTACATGTAAACCAGCTCCCATTTGGTGACAGTTACAATAACTAACATTGTTTTGAGCACTTGCCCCTTGCAAGGCAGTTTTACATTTTGGCCAATATTAACTCTTTTAATCCTCTCGACAACCTAATGCAGTGGAGTCCTACCTCTTTATCAAGTCTAAGACACTAAAACATTACCAGCTAATGGTTAGTCCCTGTAAGCGGTGGTTTTTTTGTTTTTGTTTTTGTTTTTTTAGAGATGTTAAAATGTGAGAAAACATGCATCTTAAAATTAATGAAACATGGTGGTGGTATCTCTCTTAATAGATGAGGAAGCAGAGGCAAAGGAGGAGGAGTAACGTGCCCAGGATCATCCAGCTGGGCAGGCACGTGAGCATTTACTAGGCCGTCATTATTCTGCCTCAACGTAATTTGTAATGGCAACATTAAGTTTCATATAAATATGGCCTAATTACTTTAATCACTCCCCTAATTTTAGTTGATTATATCTTGATGTAGGTTTTTATATGTATCTTTTCCCAGGGCATTGCCAACCATACATTAGATGCTGACTATTTTACAGCCAATGATTCAGTTAAACCATCCCCACTGATTCTCTATGTGTCTGATGCAAGAGTGATGCTGGGGCCTCACAGGCCTCTTTTAGAGCTTTCTCTCTCACCATTTTCTCTTTTCACCACTGCTGAACTCTGTGGATGGTGGGATGCTGATGGGCTGCACTTGGCTGGTTTCTTTATCCAGCATCTCGGATCTATCAGCCTCTGATCGTCTTCTGCTCTGTGCTCACCCCGCTGCTCTCTAAGACCTCATGACCAGTGGCTGCATAGTGAATCAGGTCTTGGGAGCATTGCTTCCCAACAGCATTGGGAACTGAGTGGATGATTAGGATCTGAGGGATAAGCATCCTTGACGATCAGGAAAAAATTGCTGGGGCTTTTTGATTCTGGGAGATCCAACCCTTTTCCTTGCAGACATCTGTAGACCTTCCTCATGCATGATCCTTGGTAAGATATTGCCATTTCTACAAAAAGCCTGGGCAGTTTTTAGTAGAGCCTTTCCTTTTCTTCAGCAGGGTGATGCAGTTGGGAGTTTAGACATTAATGAAAGCGACAAAGTTTATAGTTTGTGGGAGAAGGTGGCAAGTTATCTCAGCTGCCTGAGAGTTTAGTTGGTCATACCTGAAGACGGTCATCGCCTCACTTTGAAGAAAGTATAGCTGGACCCTGACTTCCCTGTCCTTTATCAATCCTCCTCTTTTAGGTAGACATCAATGTTTTTCCACAACCAGTGAGACCACAGCTGAAACATCAGTTGTCTGCTGGTTGGTCACATGGACATGCTACTTATTTTCTTTCACATGAGGCAGATCTCTAATAGGTAGGTCTAGCATCTTGAGATTCTAAGACCATTCTTGATTTACCAGAAGTACGTTGTTTCTGTTATTTATTGTTGTGTAACAACTGTCCCCCCCCCCCAATTTAGTAGCTTAAAATAAAAGTCAATTTATTATTAGCTTGGTTCTGTAGGTTGATTGGACTCAGCTGAGCATTTCTGTTTGTGTCACTTGGAATCTGTCATGTCACCACAGTCAGATGGTAAATGGAACTGGGGTCACCTGAGGCTGGACTGGGATGCTGGGATGGCTGAGACTGCCTCCCTCTCCATAGTCTCAGAACCTTACCAGTTTATGGAGTTTCTCTACCAGGATAGTCAGATTACCTACATGGTGGCTCAGGGATCCTGAAAGAGCAAAGATGGAAGTTTCCAGGCTTTCTCCAGGCTCAGGCCTGGAACTGGCATAGTGTCATTCCAATTCATTAGAAAGTTACAGGGTCAAGCCAGAGGCAAGGGGAGGGTTAATAAATGGCACTTTAATGGAGGGATTTACAAAGAATTTGCAGGTATCTTTAGTCTCCCACATATGTTCACACTTTGGGTGGTCATATTGGTGAAAGTAGGCTAAGAGATAGATCCAACCCCAAGGACTTCAGGGTGTGCAATTGCTTCCCTACTATCGCTTTGATAAAGATGTCAGATGAGTCTGTGTGCATTGGCAAATGTCTTATCAGGAAGAAACAGGAAAGCGTAGTGGCTAGAAAAAGGTGTGAAAAATGTTCAGGTGCGTCAGTGCCTAGAGGACCCAGGTAGAGCAACTTGATTCCATTTACCTCCACTCTCAGTCTGTGAGATCCTTTTCTTAATTTGAACCACTAAGATCATCTTCTTTTCTGCTACTTCCTCCTCTTGCCCTCTCCCCAGCCCTCTTGGATGCCCAAGAGGGTAAAGCAAGGTTGTGGGGGGAAGGGGCAGGCAGGACAAAGAAGCTAAAGTGATAGATGAGGTTAGAGGTGAAGACCAAGCCAATTAATATTTTGCCACCGTGAAAGCTAGCTGTATCCACAGGACCTTCCATTGTCATCCTGGCAGAAAGCTGAAGATCTCTCTTCTCCGGGCTGTGGCCTCCTCCACTGGGAAGTGGGAACGACGATGCCCATCTTGCAGGGCTACCGAGGGAATTAAATGATATGATGAGTACACAGAGCCCGGCGCACAGTAGGTGCACAATAAATGGGATCGGTCATCCCTGTGTCCTCCCCTGACAAGTCACACACATCAGCCACCTGTGCACCTTTGTTACCGTCCCTATAACCGGCTACCTCAAGCGGCCCACACAGTTCACCACCCAGGGAAGACGTACCATGACTTCACAGGAAGGAGACATGAGTGGCCCAGCCAAATTCTTTGACAGGTCGACTAGTAGGGAGGGCAGGCTCCCTTGGGTCAGCTTTCTCTGGCATGATCGCCAGCACCAAGGATGCTATGGTGTGAAGGATACAGGGATCTTCCATTGGTGTAGGGCGCGCTCTCCTAGTCTCTAACTCTGGGCCTGTGGTTTCTATCTAGTAACATTCAGAATTCAGATAGTTTTTCGCTTTTTTTTTTTTTTTTCAAAACGGAGCCAGACTTTGGGGGAAGCACTTCCTTTCCTTTGGCAGATCTCCAGTCCGCCCCAGGGGGAAGGCTGCTGCTGCTGTGGTGCTTCAGGTGCTTCACAGAGCCGCAGGATGAGGTACCACAGGCCCTGGTTCTGAAAAGTCGACTCCTCCTTCTGGAATTCTCCATAGCAGCTCTGGGTTTGCAAGGCAGCTTGTCTCCCTTCTTTGAAACTGGGATTATTTGCTAAGCAAAGGCAGCACCATCACATCTTGCTGATGCTTCGAGCAAACATCAGTAGCAAATGATCCTCTTAAGCAAGTGCAAGTGGCTGGAGGCAATGCTAGGGGCTAAATATACGGAATGGACTAAAACCAAAACAACCGCTCCCTCTCAATGCCACCGCATCAGAGGACCCCTTCAGAATACTGATGTGGGGAAGGTGCCTTGAAACCGCAGGCTGATGCACTGGGAGAAGGGGCTTCTATCCCTCTGAGCAAAGGGCTCGCATCCGGGGGCACCGAGTCTAGGACTTTCAGCTCTTCTGCTCTGTCCTGGCTGGAGAGAGGCCCAGGCTCTGAGATCAGCTCGGATGAGGGTATAAGAGGACTACTGAGTGGGAAGGCGAATGCTTTCTGTATATCTGGCTTCTTGATTTTGGCAAACAGAATTCCCACGAGCCCAGTGGGCCGCTTCCCATCTCTTTCAGTGGATAGCAGAAGTCTCTGCTACTTGAGTGAATGGTTTATGTCTTGATTTTGGAAAAGAAAATCTTTGGATGTTTTTCATAATCCTTGCTCGGTTATGGCATTCCCGTTGGCAGTTTATTCTAAATCACAGGAATTCTTTTTTACTGACAGAGGCCTGGGATGGAGCTCTCTGCACGGAAGGCAGTCAGGGAATGTCGATGGCTGGTGGCACTTGTGTTATCAGGTTACTAGTACCGGTAGGTTGCTGACATCATTGGAGCACATAGAAGCAGGATCTCACAAGGGTTCAAGTTTCTCAACCGCGGAGTTGTTTGTGGGGTGGCTGTGTTTTCAGATGCTTGCTGGAATTGTCCTTGAGATTTGATGTTTGCATTTTTCTGGAACCTCACCTTGGTTCTCCTTGACTTGAGTCATTAGGGCCCTGTTTGATTTCCAACCTCTGTTGTCTCCTCTCCCCGAGGCTGGATCTTCCCGAACACATCTGTGGTCTCCGCTCTGCCCTGGGCTCCAGGACTAGTCCCATTGCCATGTAGGAGAGATTTAATGAGTTTCAGGTTTCAGCACCAGAGGTCTTCGGTGCTCGCACAGTTCTCACCTTGACTTCATGCCCCAGTTCTGATACACTGAAGTTGTGTGTGGGTCCTGAGACAACGTCTTGCTCCTGTGCCTTAGGTCTGAAAACTGAGCTTCTGTCTGGTGCTCAAAACCCAATTGTTGTTGTTGCTTTCTCATTAGAGGGTTTATTTTGTGCTGTTTCCTTCTTGAAAATTATTATGTTGACAATCTTCCATTTATTTTGGTTTCTCCAGGATGGAGGTTGTGATCTTATTAGCTGCCTCCTTGTTCTTCCTCCCTGAATACCTTCCACCTGCTGATGGACAGCTCTGGTGTTGCCTGCCTGTTGGGGCTGTTGAGTTTCTTTTGTGTCCCTCATGTCCCCTATTTGGGTGCCTTTATAGGTAACATGAGCTCTCTTTATGGACTCTGGTTAAAATGCCCATCCATCCTTACACCCATCCACCCAACCACCTGTGCATCCACTCATCCATCCAACCACCCATCATCCCTTCCTCTGTTCATCCAGGAACTACTGAGTGCCTACTGCATACCAGGCATCCTCTTCTGTAACGAAACTCTTTAAACACCATGTTGCACCTGGCAGGCCATGTTTCCTTCTGGTGTGTGTAACTAGGTTTAACTTGCAACTTCATTGAGCAGATCCAGTTGTGGGACATTCTTCCCTGATGTCGGGCCCTTCCAGCTTGCCCATTTAGTTAGACTTTACTGAGATTTCTTACTTGCCCATATATGACAGAGTCTTTAATTCAGCTTTTTTACTTTCTTTCTTTTATGATTCTGATTGCCATATAAAAATATTTAGTTTAACATTTAAAATTCAATTATTGTAAATTCCATGGTATTCCTTGAAGTTTGTTTATTAAGACTCAGGATCTGGTCAATGTAAACATGATTCTCTTGTTTCAGATATGTTTAAATTCCTTCTAAGTTGTATAATTAGTTCATATTAATTCCACTCCTGCTTTCATCTTGATAAATTTTAATATGTCCTTCTGAGAAATTTTGTACTGTTTTGTTAAAATCGCTCACATTTTAAAGATGTTTCTGGAACAGTTGTGGAAAACACGGAAAAAACAAGGTGAAACAGAGTCAGTCTACTGCCCGACTCAGACAACCTCAGAGAGCGACAAGATCAGAGAGAAAGCCACTCAGTACTCTCTCTTCAGACTCCTCAAAGGTAATTATTGTTCAGCTTTGCAAATCAATCGTTTAAAATTATTTCCTTTGAAGTGGTAGATTGGTTCTGCAAGACAGTAAAATGGTAGAAAAGAGTTAAGAAATTAAGAAGACATAATGAAATTATCTGGTTTGAAGGAGTATGAAAAGACACTTAATGATCTGAAAATATGATGAAGGAATTTTTTTTAAACTTAAAAATTAGTGGCATGTAGAGCAAATTAGTCCAATAGCAAGTGCTAACATGCAAATTAAGTGCTAAACTCAACAAACTGATAGAATCCATAAATCCCTCAGAGGGAGGAGATGGGTTCTTTCTGAGGAAGATTGTTGGACTATGGGAGACATACTCCAGAAGGTCAGAGGTCCCAGGGATTAGGGTGGAGACATTTAAAGCGAGCAGACCCCACTGGAATCCTGGGCACTTTCATTTAAGCTTCCAGACGGTGTGTTCTGAACAAGCACTTGAATAGCTCCTCTGGGCAAAGTCCTTAGATGTGGTGGCTGAAAGCCAGTTCTATTATCTCCACAGTCTTCCTTCTCTCTGTTAACTTGATAACAATTCACTTGATTCCCAAATGAAATGTTTCTCACCCGTCAGAGTCTTTGATCTGGCATGTCAGCGTCACATCAGATTGCGTCACCTGCTCTCTTCTCTCCTTGCTGTATCATCTTCCTCTGTTTCTTCTGAACTGCATGTCCCTTCACATTTGGATGATTATGTTTGAAAATGCTGCCTCGACATTTTCCCTATTGTATCATGTGTCTTGGGCTCTCACTCTCTGTTGGAAATGAGGATGCACAGTTCAAAGAAACCCCAACATTTTAGTTAATGAGATAGGACAGAGGCGTCCCTGTTTGTGCCATGCACTGGAACACGTCTGAAGAGATGCCCTTAAAAGCAAACCTCTTCCTTAGAGTGTTGCATATAATTCATTTAAAGTGGTTAAATTTCAAGACGAGCAAACTCTGAAGTCTGCGTAGACTCTGGTTGGTTTATCGTCTTCTGCTTTTTTGCTAATTGTTTAGCCGAGACCTACCTGCTAAGTTCTGTGGTTCTCTCTACTCTTTATTACAGCATAACATATATTGCTTATTGTGGACTAGTGTTACAGTGTGCCCGTACGGTACCAGGTGTGATCACAATCATTTGGACCCTCATCAAACTTACGATTACCATAGGTCCTACTTGCTAAGCACATACTGTATGAAACAGTGGTTTTCAAATGTGGGTGCACCTCAGAATCACCTAGGGCCCAGGCCACACCGCAGGCCACACCCCAGGCCGATGAAATGAGAATCTCTGGGAGTGGGGACCCAGTCATCAGTATTTTTAAAAGTGTCTTGGCAAGCTTCCAAAGTCAGGTTTGAGAACCAGCGGTGTAAAATCTACTCAAAGTTTGGTCTGTGTACCAACTGTATTGGTGTCACCTTGGAACCAGGTAAAATTCTTGAGCCCCCTCCCAGACTTACTGAACCTGAATCTGCATTTTATCAAGATCCCAAGATGCTTCCACATGCACTTGAAAATCTGGGGAGCACTGATGAAAAAGGAAGGGCACTCTACTAAGCATTTTTTAAAAAAATATTTTATCTATTGATTTGAGAGAGAAAGAGTGTGAGAGCAAGCGGGGGAAGGGGGGAGGGAGAGGGACAAGCAGACTCCCAGCTGAGTGCAGAGTCCGATGTGGGGCTCCATCTCACAACCCTGAGATCGTGACGTAGGCCAAAAGCAAGAGTAGATGGTGCCCCATCTACTAAACATTTTAAGGTCATTCATTCACAAACAATTTATTATGCTTCCACAGCATGCCAGGCACTGCACAGGGCTCAAATGATGAATACCCAGTGAAAGGGTATTTGAACATTATTTTATGGGGAAATTGAGGTGTGGTCAGGCTAAATATCCCAAAAGAGGCTCAGCTGGGATTTGAACTCTGGTTTCTGTTACTCTAAAACACAAGCCATCTGCTTCTAAGTATGACTCTTGGATATGTTCCATGGTAGACCAAGTAAATAGTACTTCCTAAATCTTTACCTTATTAATGACATCTTTAATCTATTTACCAAGAACAGAGTTAAAGATTGCCTGGTGACACATGTAGTTCCTGGCCGAGAAACATAATCAGGTGATGAGTTGTATGTCAGTCACTGATGCAGAAGGCAGGAAGCAGGACAAAAATATTCCCCTTTGGTTACAAGTGAGTCCCAGGGGACGCACGGAATATTCATTTTAGAGGGGAAATATCCTCAGTTAGTTATATGGGGGCTCTAGTGTGCCTGACTTCGGGTAACTGGTCTGGAAGAACCAAAATTGCCTGTGGGGCAGCTTCGTGTAATTCGACATACATTCTTGTCATCTCACTCAGTTGTTTGCCTCAAGGGCATCATTCTGGGGCTACTTGTTCGAGGATTTTGTGTAAACAATTCACGGGGACTCTAGTAGCTAGGATGTGAGGGAGATTTGATATGACTGAAAATGTGCTCAACGATATATATTGCATGTACTGATATTATTTCAACTAAATAATAATAATGATCTGCCACCGTAGCTCTCTTCCAGAAATCTAACTCTTGGCTGTCTTGTGTCAGTTTCCTTCCCAAATTAGAGTTGGTTTTAGTGGAACACTTCTAAGGTATATTAGATGTAGTATAATGGAATAGATAAAATAAACCCCCACTTTCCACTTAATCTGAAGCATTTTTTTCCTGTCATTAAAAATCGTAGACATGCAACAGACTTTTAAAATTACTGTTTAATATTCCCCATAAATAATAATCTAGGGTAAAAGACATGAAGTCGTGTTCCCCCAAATCCATACCAATGCCTGAAAATGATTCTAATTGATGATGTTTATGTCATATTTCTATTCTCGAGCCAAGCCCTATGTCCTGGGAGATGTATATCCTCACTGGCCAACCAGAACCATGTACCCACTTCTGGATTTGAAAATCCCATCAGATAGAAGGGAAGCCACCCAAAGAAAAAGTTGAACAGACCAAAAAGTAAATGTGGAAGACAGAAATCATTCATTGTTTGACAATCTGGGCTCCAGTTTCTTCAATAATAAGATAAAGAAATTGGATGAGATAAATCTCTAAATTAAAAAAAAAAACTTTATTGATTTACCCAAGTCTCAAAGTGATATATGTTGGTTTAAAAATTAAAACAGCACACAAATTTATAATGTAAAAGGTAATAGCCCCCTAATCTCTAATTTAGTAGATATTTTCTAGGCTTTCTCTCCCAGTATTTATGTTATAAAGTTTTATCTACTATTGAGCTGCTATAATGAAATATCACAGAATGGGTGGCATATAAAGAGCTGGAATTTATTGCTTAATTTATTGTTCTGGAGCCTGGAAGTCCAAGATCTGGGTGTCAGCACGATCTGGGGAGGGACATCTTTTGGGTTGCAGGTTTTTCACTGTATCTTCATATGATGGAAGGGACTGAGGGATTTTTCTGGAGCCTCTTTTATATAGAAAGCACTAATCCCATTCATAAGGGCTCCATCCAGTATGACCAAATCACCTAATATAATCACCCGAAGCCCCACCTCCTAACACCATCACATTGAGAGTTAGGATTTCAATACGTGACTTTTGGGAGAACACAAGCATTCACTTCATAGCAGAGAGTATGTACGTTTCAAATATAAATATATAATGTCAAGTGACTCATCAAGAAGTTGTATGAATTTATATTCCCTTTGGCAGTGATTGAGAGGGCTTGCTTCCCTATAGCTTCATCAACACGAAGTACTGTTTCTTAATCTCTGCCAATTCAATAGATAAAATATATTTTCATGTTTTAATCATTATTGCTATCAACCAAGTTCTTCAGTTTATCTGCAAGGCTTGCCATAAGCTGGTCCTTCTATAATTTCATGTAAATTTGGGTTAATATGGTAAATTTTTAAGGATTTTTGAAGGGTTGTGCATGGGTTGCAACAGAACAGTGTATGACTAGAGCAGACTTTTCTGCATTTATTAGTTCATTCAGCAGCAATTCATTGAGCATCTACCATGTGCAAGGCACTAAGTTCGGTAGTGAATATGCAGAAATGATTAAGATAGACATGATTTCTGTCCTTTTCCTTAGGAGAAGTGTTGGATATTGCATAATTGATTACCAAAAGGAAACTGGGATGCATTGGGATTTAAAATAAGGGGGCCAGGCCTTGTCTGGAGATTTAATTAAGCTTATTTGAGAAAGTGGCATTTCTACTGAAACCCAAAAGATAAGTTGGCTATAGGACTGAAGGCAGAGAGAGTATTCCAGGCAGAGGAAATAGCTTGTGGGAAACATGAGGACTGGAATTGAGAAGGATGTAGCCCATTTAAAGAAATTCAGTTTGGCTGGGACAGAGAAAACAAGAGTGGTACAGGCTGTGGCCAGACGAGTGGGCAGGGGTCAGATCATGTGGGTCTTAGAGGCCATGGTAGAGAGTTTAGGTCTTTTTCTAAAGTCATGGGGGACTACCTTAAGGTTTTAGGTAGCAAATGTCAGGATTATATTTGCATTTAAAAAGACCACTGTAGCTGAAGTGTAGGTAATAGGACCCTGGGATCACCACCTGAGCCAAAGGCAGGCTCACCACTGAGCCACCCAGGCATCCCCCTGGGTAAGAGTTCTTTTGACAGAAGACCTTTGTCCTTAAATAAGTTTGAAAATCACTAATCTGGCTTAATATTCCATTTAGAGGAAGAAACTGAACCCCTTGGTAGGGTTGTCAGATAAAATGTAGGCTAGCCAATCATATTTGAATTCCAAGGGATCCCTGGGTGGCCCAGTGGTTTGGCACCTGCCTTTGGCCCAGGGCCCAATCCTGGAGTCCCGGGATCGAGTCCCGCGTTGGGGTCCCGGCATGGAGCCTGCTTCTCCCTCTGCCTGTGTCTCTGCCTCTCTCTCTCGGTCTATCATGAATAAATTAAAAAACAAAAACAAATTTGAATTCCAAATGAACAAAGAATAGCTTTTTAAGTATATCTCAAATATTGCATGGCACATATATCTATGAAAAATTATTCCTTTTTACTGGGCCCAATAATCCTAGGTGTAAGGAGTATAACTGCCCTGTGGAGATCAGAACCGATGAGGTGTAGCAGGAGGTGTGTGACTGACTCCAATGAATAGTCTCTTGACCAGAAGTGGACCTTGGCCAACTGTATTGTGTAAAAGTACAAAGCCTCCCCTTGCTGGAGGCCTAAATGTTTTTAGCAGAGCCACATCTGTTTAGGTGCTGGAAGTGGGAGGCGCTAATGGAGGCCGGCCTGGGTGAGGCCAGTGGCCCTGCTGTCATCTACTGCACCTGCCTCTTCTCTGTGTGTCAGCCTGTCGTCCCTTCCCAGCTGTGCCCTGGAGGCCCAGCAGCCCAGGACACTTGGGGGGATGAGCCTTGTAATGGCTGAGCGTTGGTGTCTAGTGAAGGGGGACACTGAGTCCTTATCCCAAAAGCTTCCAGCATTCTCTCTGGAGCATGGGAGAGAGGACAGGCCTTAAAGTTAACAAGCAAAATCACTCAAATGATCTCCCGTCTTACTCTTCCTCGACTCGGCCTCATTAACACAAGGAGGCTAATATTTGGCTCTGGAGTGAAGGCAGGACTGAAGCTCTCTCCAGGGGCTCTGTTAAATGTCATAAATTGTGAGAGCACAGCTTGAGGAGTTTGTGAATGGCATCTGAGCCCGAGGCCATCTAGTAATATTTATACTGTGGAAGTTCAGCCTTTTTCCCCCTTTAAAAAAAGTTTCTGATTTGTTTCAGAGGATGTCCGTCTTAATCACTGTTTCTGGTGCTCTAATGGGCAAGATTCTCAGTTCCTAGGTGCCAGGGGAAGGCCATGGAAGAAGCAAGGCTTCATACTCAGGAGGTGCTCCCTGGAGCCCGGATTCTGGACCTTCTATTCCACCCAATGCCTTCTTTCTGTTTGGGGTACAGTTAGGAAACAGGTCTCTAGCTGTCCTGGGTAAAGAGAATCATTCTTATTTTTTGTCTATAAAATCCAAAGAATGAATTAAATATGCCCGTTTAGCCATCTCCAAAGGGCACGAAACTCCTCAGGAGGAATGATGCACTGTTACCAAAAATTAAAAAAAACAATGGTGTATACATACCTAGAACTTATTATTTACCAGGTTCCCTGTTTTAATGAATATATATGTTGTGTGTGTGTGTGTGTGTGTGTATGATATATATGAGAAAATATACAAATGAGAGAGTGTATATATATAATATATAGATATATAATATGTAGATATTCATTTTATTCTTGGAACAATACTGTGAGGTGGGTACTATTGTTATCCCCATTTTAAAGGCTAAGAAACCAAGGCTGAGATCTTGATCACTAATTTCTGTTATAGATGCAAGCAGAGGATCATACTAGCTGTTCACACGTAGATCAGCTTCTGAACCCCAAAGCCTAGAATTCCTCTTACAATTTGCCCTCAACCTATCTTTTCAATGCTGACTTTGGGCACAATTCAGATATGGCAGGTCTCACTGTCCCTGAGCTCACCAGGTACATCCCTCCTCTGAGACTCTGGGTCTACTGAGTATATGGTGAGTGTTGTCTGCCCACCAATTCGTAAAGAAAAAAAAAATCCATCCACCCTTAGATCATGTCTATCTTCTAACCAGGCATCCTCATGGCTATTTCAGGCCATTGAGATTTCTCACTTGCTCTGAATTATTGAAGAGCTGCTCCTCAGTTGGTTAAGCCTCTATAGCCTTGAAGTTGCTTTGTCCTGCCACTCAAGTCCAGTGCTGTTTCTTAAAGACTCATCTCTCTGTTTCATTCCCTAACTAGATTATAACTTTCAGGAGGAAAAAGGCTTTCTATGACCATAATAGTCCCTTTGTCAGAGACACTAAAGGATAAGGGGCTGAGAGGGTATTTTATACTTGTTGACTTTAAAAGAATCACAGAAGAGGCAAGTGCTTCTCTTCACGAGCAATTGGGATGATCCTGGTGTCTCTTGGAATAGGCTGAGTCTGGGATATAAGACTCAGTATAGGGCAGCTTGGGTGGCTCAGCAGTTTAGCCTGCCTTCGGCCCAGGGCATGATCCTGGAGACCTGGGATTGAGTCCCATGTCGGGCTCCCTGCATGGAGCCTGCTTCTCCCTCTGCCTGTGTCTCTGCCTCTCTCTCTCTGTTTCTCATGAATAAATAAATAAAATCTTAAAAAAAAAAAAGACTCAGTATAAGCAGACACTTGTGTGATACTGGTCTTACACAAATTCTGTTTTCCTAAAATTATTCCATAAAACACATAATAAGACTTTAGAGTTGTAGAAAATTTGTGGTGTAAGGAACAGAGAGTCAACTGTAGCAAGCAGCAGGCCCTACGAACAGGCCTTTCCCTTTCTTTCTGACATGATTATGGTGACCATAGGACTCGCGGTGCACTGGCCTACAGTACATCAGTGTTCTTGTGTCATTCTCCCACTAGTGGCCACGAGTGCCCATTAACTGCAGAGCAGAGATCCCACAGAGGCTGGAAGTTCGCCTGACGATGTAAGGGTGAAGTCCAGAGATGCCAACATTGACTCTGGGTCCAGCCTTGGATGGTTCAATAGATTGAGCTCATGCTTATTTTCAGGATGTGAAAGTGTGCTCTGACAGGGATTGAAAGGAAGAGAAAGTGATGCTGAAGTGTTTTTGAGTTTTACAGAATTCGAGTTTTACAAGACCTTTTTAAAATGAACAATTGGGTGTCTCAGGGAGCATTTGCCATTTGTGAATCTGGAGAAGACAAAACAAAGGTGAAATGTTTCTGGAAATGTGTAAGCATTTTGTGTCTTGGCCCTCTGTGAACTCTCCAAATTCACAACTATGGTACTTCTGGCCTCCCAGCCTGTCCTCCACTTTCCTTTTCGCCCAGGGAAAGCTGTTTGTCCTCATGACAAGAGGGAGGAGACCTTGTGGGGACAGAGAAGCGTGACTGCTTTTCTTTTATATTTGTCATAAAGATCGATGCTCCACATACAATCTCCACATTGGGCCATAAGTATGGGTAATTATGGAATAATTACATGTGCTAAGGGTGGCCAGGACTGTGAGAGGAGTAATTATGTAGCTAACTCCTCTGGGCTGACTTCACTCTGAGTTGAAATGAAATAATTTTAAATATAACATCAAGTGTCAGAAGGAAGATTTCTAAGTCTTCTGTTATACACTGTTTACCTGTAATACAACTTCTTTTTTCCTTCTCAAAATTTAGTGAACAGGTATCAGTTTTAGGACCTAAAACAAGGGCAGAGACAAAGTGAATTCAAGACTGTTGGGGCGCTTGGGTGGCTCAGTGGTTGAGTGTCTGCTTTTGGCTCAGGGTCCTGGGATCCAGTCCCATGTTGGGCTCCTCGCAGGGAGCCTGCTTCTCCCTCTGCCTATGTCTCTGCCTCTCTCTTTCCGTGTCCCTCATGAATAAAAACAAAAAACAAAAAAAAATCTTTAAAAGAGAAAAAAAGACAGTGCTAATGTAGGCCTGTCCCTACTGGCCTACATCCATGTTTCCATTAAAAGCTTGCTGATCTTTCAATGTCTCGTTCAAATGCCACTTTCTCTTAGAGAAATTCTGTGTGATTTGATTACCTTGAGTCCCTCCCTGACTCTAGAGTAGAGTCCCGTCTACTTCTGTAGTAGAACTCTGTAAAATCTGTTTTCTTTTATGGCTTTTTGATAATAAAAGTAATAAAAACCTTTCCATTGTGCTTTGTGATTCATAAAGCGTTTTTCACATATCTTATCTCGCAACAACCTGCTAGTGTAAATAGTATTGCAAATTTATAGACGAAGAAACTAAAGCTCAAATAACTTAAAAAAACGTTTTTAAACTCAAATGCCCACAGGGGCCAAGCGAATACAAATACAAAATAATCTGTTCAGGTATGTATCAGTCAGCACAAGCTAAAGTATTTGCAGTAATAAAGCAATCCCCAGATCTTGGTGGCTTGTATCAACAAAGGTTTATTTCACAATCAAGTTTCATGTTCATTGCAGGTTGACTGTGGTCCTGCTCCATATATTTTCCCTCTGGGATCCAGGCTCACCAGCAGAGATATTGCTAGGAGTGAGATGAAAGATAATATGGTGCAATCATGTGATGGCTTCTAAAAGTCCCACTTGGAAGTGGTGCACATCTCTTCTGCTCACAAATCAAAACATGTCCTTTTCCTCAGGCTTCTCTAGAAGATCTGTATGAACCAGACATTCATCCTGCATTAGGGGTTGGCAAACTAATGCTCGTGGATCACCGCCTGTTTTTGCACGACTTCTGAGGTAAGAATGGTGTTTTAGATTTGCAAAAGGTTGAAACAAACTCGCAAGAAAAATATTTTGTGATGTGTGAAAATTACGTGAAAGTCAGATTGTAGAGTCTTTGTAAATAAAGTTTCACTTGGACAAAGCCACTCATTTTTGTATATTGTCCCTGGACTGCTTTCATGCTACAATGGCAGAAATGCATGGTGGTGACGGCCTGCAAAGCCTAAAATATTTACTGTCTGGCCCTTTACAGGAAGAGCTTGCTGCATCCTGTCCTGTATCATTGGTCAGGTAGGAGCTCAGGCTAAGTCTCAGCTGCTTTTCATTTGTCTGTTTGCAATCTCTATGGGCATTGTGTACGGAATCCAGAATCACTGCACCTCACTGTGCATCCTTGGGGGTGTCGTTCAGAGAGCTTCCAGCCTGGCCGAAGCCCCTGCACTTGTGTCAATGTTGGAATTGCTCCCACCAGTAGATGTTAGGGTTCTTGACTCTTTCTTGGAACACTTTTAAAATGGCACATAAATTATAACTAATGCAAGAAAAAAAAAACCCACTCCAAGTGATACTAAAAAGCAAATGATAGCCTGTGGGAAATATTGGCAACAATGTGGTACACCAAAGATGGATATTTGTAATGCATAAAGAGCTCTTCAAAATAAAAATAAATACTGCAATATAAAAAATAGATAAAAGCTATAAATATTTAAGTAAATGTCCAAAAACATATGATAAAATATTCAATCTCACTAGTAAACAAAGAAATGCCAATTAAACAACGTGCTCTCAATTTCACCCACTAAATTGGAAAAAAAAAAAAGGGAAATGTGCACTATTGGCAGAGGTGTAAAGAATAGGGCATATTAGGAGGATCCCTGGGTGGCTCAGTGGTTTGGCACCTGCCTTTGGCCCAGGGTGAGATCCTGGAGACCCGGGATCCAGTCCCAAGTCGGGCTCCCTGTGTGGAGCCTGCTCCTCCCTCCCTCTGCCTGTGTCTCTGCCTCTCTCTCTGTCTCTCATGAATAAAATAAAATCTTTACAAAAAAGCATATTAAAAAAAAAGAGTGGGGCATATTCCACAAATGTGTATGAGTTTTGGTTGGTAACTTGTTAAGATAAATCTATATGAATCTTTAAAAACATTCATATTTCCTGACTTTGTCTACTTTAAGGAATTTATCTTAAGGATCTAATAAGTAGAGATGCACAAAGAGAATTATGCACAAGGACTTTTACTAGCGATGTTATTTCTAAAGGAGAAAATTAGAAACAATGTAAATACTATATGAACCCTCAAATTATTTTATAGAAGGAAAATTGAGGGATGCCTGGGTGGTGCAGTCAGGTAAGTGGCCAACTCTTGGTTTCAGCTCCAGCCATGATCTCAGGGACCTGGGATCGAGCACCACATTGGGCTCCCCGCTCTGTGGGGATTCTGCTTCAAGATGCTTTCTCTCTCTCAAACGAATAAATAACCCTTAAAAAAAAAAAAGAAGAAAAAGAAAAACTGACGTCAAAGAGAAACTGACGTCACAGTTTAAGATATCTCCTTAAGGGAAATAAACCAGATACAAATTGTATATACAACATTTCCAATTTTGTAAAAAACAAAACCAGAAGATACAAGTGTATACACATGGATAGAAAACTGGAATAGGGGATCCCTGGGTAGCTCAGCAGTTTAGTGCCGCCTTCAGCCCAGGGCATGATCCTGGAGTCCAAGGATCGAGTCCCATGTCGGGCTCCCTGCAGGGGCCTGCTTCTCCCTCTGCCTGTGTCTCTCTCTCTCTTTCTCTCTCTCTCTCTCTCTCTCTCTCTCTCTCTCTCTCTGTGTGCGTGTGTCTTTCATGAATAAATAAATAAAACCTTTTTTTAAAAAAAAATAAGAAAAGAAGACTGGAATATATTCACTGAAATGCCAATAACAGCTATGTCTGAGTTCCTGGATAATGATTGATTCGAATTTTACTTTTGTGCTTTTCTACCCTTTTCTAATTTTCTCCCATAAATATACATTACTTGGGTCATCCGAAAGGAAAAATGAAACCCATTTGGACTGAGGGAACATTGTCCTTACAGGCTGCTCCCGAGCATAGCAGGGACCAGGTAATTGTTTCCGCTATTTTCTTCAACTTGGAGAAGCTCATTTTGAACCACTTCTTTGCAGGCCTCATGGGCTTTGTTTTCCTTGATGTACTAGAAAATGGGCGAGTCCTGGTCACGCTGGAAAAGGAACATCCTGCTTCGGCCTCTCTTACCTGGGTGTTGAAGAGAATATTGGGGGGTGCTCTGGGGTAGTGAGAGCACTGCCTCCATTCAACACGCCGCTCGATGACTGTGGCTCCGGCCTAGGACCTTGGCGGCCAGAGTGCTTTCTTTTCTTTTCTTTTTTTGATTTTATTTATTTATTCATGAGAGATACAGAGAGAAAGAGAGGTAGAGACACAGGCAGAGGGAGAAGCAGGCTCCATGCAGGGAGCCCCACATGGGACTCGATCCTGGGACCCCAGGATCAGGCCCTGGGCTGAAG
Source organism: Vulpes lagopus (assembly GCF_018345385.1). Taxonomy (NCBI): domain Eukaryota; kingdom Metazoa; phylum Chordata; class Mammalia; order Carnivora; family Canidae; genus Vulpes; species Vulpes lagopus. The sequence continues at coordinate 15,543,152 of NC_054824.1, forward strand.
GTAGTGCTAAACCACTGAGCCACCCAGGCTGCCCTAAAATTTTAAGCCAAGTTTGAAGAAAGTCAAATACTTTTCTCGAGTCTGAGGCTAGAAATCTAGAAAGTTCTGGGGCAGAAGCCTGTCCATTGTTTGTGGAACTCAGCTTTGGCTTGGCCTCTTGGACATGCCTTTATTGTGGAGGCTGTTTCCTGACATCTCTGGTGTTCTGATGTTTCCTGTCCTTTTTTTTTTTTTTCTTTGAGTGTCACACTGCCCAGGAGTGTGACTGGGTGCTCCGGTGCAGGCAGGACAGACTGAGAGGCTCTGGGGAAGAGGCGGGGAATGGCCCCTGGTCAGCGTCAGGGGCAGAGAGGATGGGTCTGGCTAGAGCAGCAGAGAGACCAAGGAGCAGGGAAACAGCCAGGCACAGCCCCCCCATGCAGTCAGCAATGGGGATGTGATGACGTAGCTGGGGGCCCAGCAGAGAGGCCGAGCCTAGCAGAAGGAGTTCCTCAGGGAGTAGCCAGGCAGTGGGTGGGGAGGGTGCTAGACCCCAGGTGAGGGTTCAGAGATGTTCAATGCATAGCAGATCTAGCATAAGATCATGGAAAGATCTAGCACTGCCCATGGGGTACAGCTGAAAGGGTACGGGCTTGGCCTCCCATTCTGGCCTCACCACTGACTTGCTGTGTGCTGTAGGTAAAAGCCTCAGGTGTTCTACCTTCGAGTAGGAGATAACATCAGCTAGCTCTGGGGGGCAGGAGTGTTGGGAGCATTAAATGAGATGCATTGAGATAAACTGCATAATGCATTCAGAACAGAGCAGACGCACAAAGGGACCTTCTTAGGTCTCTTTGGCCCCAGCTTGGGATCAGAACCAGGAATGGGGCTGGGCTTGCAAATGGAGAACCACTGGCCCAGCCAGGGTGACCTGTGTGCTGAGGCTGAGAGCCAGTCTGAGTCTGATGCTGTTGAAGGGACTTTAGGAAAGTGTGCCTGCTGGGTTTCCTACTTTCTTTCTAATGATTTTTTAAAAAATTTTATTTATTTGAGAGAGAGAAAGAAGCCAAGCAGGGGGAGCAGCAGAGGGAGAAGGAGAAGCAGGCTCCCTGCTGAGCAGGGAGCTGACACAGGGCTGGATCCCAGGACCCCGGAATCATGAGCTGAGCAGAAGGCAGACAATTAACCCACTGAGCTACCCAGGTGTCCCTCTACTTTCTTTTCTAAGGCTTCCCTTTGGAAGGTCAAGGACTTTGATCTGATTGATTACATCTGAGATGATTAGACAAGAATGAGGATGGTCTGAAGAGCGACTATGTTGGACTTAGGGGAAGATCCAGGATGCAGCAGAAATTCTTGCAAAGAAATAAAATTATAAATGTCTGTGGAGAGAGACAATAAAAATGTAAAGATTATTGTTCATCTGACACATTACCTTCTAATTTCAGTTAAGGGAAATGAATGGGGATCAATTCTTATGGTTTTAGATCCTTTGCAAATAATTTGAAAAGATTTATTGAGGTCAGTATTTTTTTCATTAGTTTGTAGAATTACTACCATTGCGATCCTTTCAGCACTGCATTAAAAAATTCCAGCTTTTCTATAGTCACAACATTAATGCCTACTATGACATTCAGTGAAAATAAAATAATAATGCCAACTCCGCGTGGCCTACAGAAACAGTGCCACATTCACCTCTGCCTCTGCCCAGGGCTTCCCTCTTCCCAGGAGGCCTGTAGTAAAGGGCTGGGTGCTGAATGGAATGATAAACAGCATGATTTCATTTTATTCTACTTTAATTACTTATATTTCACTTATTTGTATTTATTTTATTTTACATCTTTATTAAGGTATAATTGAGATACAAAAACTGCACATAGTTAATGTATACAACTTGGTGAGTTTGGACATATGCCTGTGATGCCATTACCATAATCAAGGTAATACACACATCCATCACCTTCAAAAGTTCCTTGATAAATGACATTTTTAATTGAATGTGCTCCACTTTAAGAAAACCCAAAGACCATTGAGGTTTATGAAACAGATACACAAGATGGCAGGAGTGGATGTGAGGGAAGTTAAAATTTAGACTACAAATGCTTTCTTACTTACATAGTAAAAATGTCGTTTGTTGTTGTTGTTGTTGTTGTTGTTTTAAAGTAGGCTCCACACTCAGCACAGAGCCCAATGCAGGGCTCGAACTCATGACCCTGAAATCAAGACCCAAGCTGAGATCAAGAGATGCTTAACCTACTGACCCATTCAGGTGCCTCATAAAAATGTCTTTAAAAAAAAAAGATTTTATTTATTTATTCATGAGAGACACCAAAAGAGGCAGAGACACAGGCAGAGGGAGAAGCAGGCTCCATGCAGGGAGGCTGAGGAGGGACTCGATCCTGGAACTCCAGGATCATGTCCTGAGCCAAAGGCAGACGCTCAACTGTCAAGCCACCCAGGCGTCCCATAAAATGTCTTTAAAGAGAAAATTCCCATGTTGAATTAAAAACAAGATTTAATTTCGGGAAATTCATCTTTATGTCTCTTTTTGGGGACATGTTAGTTTCATAAACTAAGGAACATAGATACTTCTGTTTCTCTTAAAGTCATTAAAAAATAAGTTTGATTTTCCTTGAGGTGTCAGAAAAATGTGTGGTCCTCTGACCCTGAAGGCAAAACACCTCCCGAATTTTGCTAAGGACCTAAAACCTAAATTCCTAAGACCAAAATTCTTTTTTTTTTTTTTTAAATTTTTTTTTAATTTATGATAGGCACACAGTGAGAGAGAGAGAGAGGCAGAGACACAGGCAGAGGGAGAAGCAGGCTCCATGCACCGGGAGCCTGATGTGGGATTCGATCCCGGGTCTCCAGGATCGCGCCCTGGGCCAAAGGCAGGCGCTAAACCACTGCACCACCCAGGGATCCCAAGACCAAAATTCTAAGCAATTCTCCAACTCATCCACTTGTATCTGTGCCCTGGGTCATGTGATGGAACAGAAGTCATGGAGACAGGAAGTCCCTGGACAGTAGGTGTGGCTATGTCTGGGTCCCTGGTCTTCCAGCACTGGTTATTGTTGGTGTGAGAGTTCTCCGCAGAGAGCTGAATGTCCCTGTGCGTGTTCGGGCTGCTTTCAGAGCAGCCAAGGGGCAGAGGCAAGTCCTCGGTAGAAAGGTGATACTCCCAGAGAAGACAATTCCTAAAATATAAGAGATGAGTGGGTTATTTACTGTTTGGCTATAAAATTCAACCTTGTTTCATTGCTTTGGAGTACTAATTTACCAATGCTGAGAGCTATGCCACCGAGATACTTGAAACATCTTTTGTGAATCATAAAGATAACTATAGTTGATGAGCAGAAGCACTTCACAATCAATATTGGAGGCCATTCACCGACACAAAAGCAAAGTGGATTCCATTTGAGCTGGTTTCTTGGTCAAGTCAAGTAGTTTGTCACTGAGAATAAGCTTCTCTGTGCAAGGATTGAATTTTTAAAAATGTCCATTTTTGGTCTTTTAAAATTTTTTAAAAGATTTTTATTTATTTGAGATAGAATAAATGTGTGTGTGTGGGGGGTGGAGGCAGAGGGAGAGGGAGAAGCAGACTCCCCATTGAGAAGGAAGCCCAATGTGGGGCTTGATCCCAGGACACTGAGATCATGATGTGAGCCCAAGGCTGACACGTAACCGACTGAGCCACTCTGAGCCAGGAGGTGGGCTCTCACCAGACCTCAAATCTGCAGACACCTAGATCTTGGACTACTCTACCTCCAGCATTGTGAGAAATAAATGTTGCTTATAAGCCACTCCGTTTGTGGTGTCATTGTTCTAGCAGCCTGAGTGGACTAGGACAAGCCTTGTTCAAGTACTGATTCTCCACGAAGGCTTTCGTAGCATATGCTGGGTTCTCCACCCACACTCTCTTACCCCACAAGCGGGTTCTGCAAACACTGGGAACTTCCTGCCCCCTGACTCTGGAGAGTACTATCTGGCCACAGACTGGGGTTTAGGCTGCCAGGCCAAAGGAGTTAATGGCCTAGAAGTGAGCCCTAACACAGAGATGGGAGTTGGGGGATGAACACTCCAGCCCCCTCTCCCCTCGCCACGATGATTCTGAGGCGTGTTCAGTGCTCCCTAGAGGCTCCCCAAGGGGATGAGACCCAGTCACTCACAGCAGTAACCCGCTCATTAAAATACTCTTTCTTTGGTTTTCTTCCCTTTGCTGCCTTGTGCTTCCTGAGATCCTCTCCCTCCCAAATAAACTACTTGCACTCCGATCCCTGTCTCAGGATCTGCTTTTGGGGAAACAAACTCCAGACAACTTTCCAATACTCCAAATGCCAGTAGTTTCTATCCATTCTGGAGACGTATGTCACTGCACTTGTACTTTTTACATTGCATTTATTATATTTTACCTTATCTTAGAGAGTTCTATGACTTATCTCCTCTCCCTCCCTCTCTCTCTCTCTCTCTCTTTTTAGGATTTATTTATTCATGAGAGACAGAGAGATAGAGAGAGGCAGAGACACAGGCAGAGGGAGAAGCAGGCTGCATGCAGGGAGCCCGAAGTGGGACTCGATCCCAGATCCTGGGATCATGACCGCTGAGCCACCCAGGCGTCCCAGCTTACCTCCTCTATTAAAGTATCACCTTTTTGAGGGCAGGATGCCTGGTGAGCACGTCTTTTATTTTCCACATTGCCTCACATAGTACTTTTCAGAGTATCTATCGAATGGGTAAAGGATCAATGACTGAACGAACAAATGGCAAAACTCCTGTTCCTGTTGTGTTTTATCGGCGCAAGTGTACGTAGAACACATTCCAGATGCTCTGCATCCCCAGTTTTTGCACATGGAAGGGGCTCAAAAGATGTTACTGGAATGAAAGAAAAGCATACGTGGCTGAAACGAAGCAATCTGCAGTGGGGGCCGGAGTCTTTTACCGGCCTTAGTCCATTTCATGGCAACTTGATCCAGTGGTATTCGAGAAACTTGCGTGTTCGGCCATGGGCAGCCAAACCCAGTTTGCTGGGGCCTCACTGAAACAGCCAAAACAGTCTGTCAGTCTGGGCTCTGTCCCTGTCTCAGTGAATGAGCCTCAGGACTGGCCAGGGGCAAGAGGGAGCCCTGCCTTCCTGACAGCTGTCAGCTGCCCATGGATGGTAGGAAACCAACTCAAGTTGCAGCCTATCAAATTCATACTGCTCTGAACCACTGAAGGGAAGTCTTAAAACCCCTCAGATAGTGCCCTAGGGCCTGATCTCAGCCTGCAGGAACCCCCGGGGGGCCTGGGGCTTGGCTGGACTCCACTGGGATAGATGGGAGGGGGAGCCCAGAAAATTCTTTGGGTAGTGGAGGTGTTGACGAGACGACGAGGCCCTGATTCAGACTGTCAGCTGCTTGTTTTCATGCTGGTGGACTGTGTGGATCCCCAGGGTCCAGGTGGTGGAAGAGGTGACACCTACTCCCGGTGTCAAGGGATTTGCTCAGGGTGCCAGGACAATACCTCACCAAAAAGGCGGGGTGGGAGCAAGGGTACTAACACGCATGAAGTCACCGCCCAGGGTAACCACTTGCAGGGAGTGGGCTTGGGAGTGGAAATCACAGAGGGACTCTGAAGCTTATTAGTCCTGGGCCATGAGCGTGTTGTAGAAACACGCTTGGCCACAGTCGCCTTCCCTGCTATCAGGAACAATAATGACGATCGAGGACAAGTAGGAGGATTGCGAGAGACAAGGTATGTAAGGGTATGTAAAGCACCTGCTTCACAGGGGATGCTGGAAGCATAACCTCTCTATTCCTGCCTTCCTCGCCTTTCTCTTCCTTTCCATTTCTTTCTCATTTCCCTGACACCTTGAAAGGGCAATAAACTGGAAAATATTCTTAAAATATCTAGTATTTCATCCTTATCTCTAATTAACTGTGAATTGGCGGGCCTGGGATTTGAACACTGCAGAGGCCGAGATGGGAACGCGAAGGTTCCAGTCACTTGCCATGAGCGGCCCCAGGCAGGGAGCCCCTATCGGGAACCTTCTCCTGGCCTGTCCAGGTGCCAGGCTTTGGGGGCAGCCCCCTCCTGCCAGCCCCCCTTCAGCCTTGGCTGGGGCTCTCCAAGGAAGCCAATGCTCCACTCCATCTCTGTCACCTGGGGCAGGCCCTTTGGTTGGACTTAGGAGACTCCCAAAGTGGAAAACTCAGAAGTAATCCATTTAACAGGGAAGGTCTGGTATGTTCCTGCCTCCTGAAAGGAAGCAGAGAGAAATAGCTAAAAACAAACAAACAAACAAGAGAAAAAAATCTCCTGGGAGCATCCCACACAAATCAGAAGAGACATTAAAATTAAAAACTTCATAATTTTCGGTATTAAAAAGCCTCTAATTTAAATGTACTATACTCGTGATAATGACCGATCAGGGGAATGGTGCATGAGGGATGCCTGGGTGGCTCTGTGGTTGAGAGTCTGCCTTTGGCTCAGGGCATGATCCCGGGTCCTGGGATCGAGTCCCGCATCGGGATCCCTACAAGGACCCTGCTTCTCCCTCTGCCTGTGTCTCTGCCTGTCTCTCTCTCTGTGTCTCTCATGAATAAATAAATAAAATCTTTTTTCTAAAAAAGGAATGGTGCATGGATAATGACCTTTAACACTTTGGTTGGGAGATTGGGAACAATGAAGGGAAGGCAAACATTTGAAAGCCAAATCTGTTTTGTGAAGGAGAGAAAGCAAAATTTTTGCAATCTCTTATTACAGGTAAGTGAGAACTCTTCTGTCCCAGCTTTGTTGATATTGTCGGTAGCTCCACATTCTATGGCTTTATTAATTATTTACCTATATTTCCTTTTTAAAGGACTCGTGTTTCAACAAAGCAACAAAGGGCTGTATGTGTTTCTATAATCTCTGTCTATTATGTTGAAGGAAAATACATTTTGGCATAAAGATAGTGTTATAGTTCTATCCTGGTATACACATCTATTAATCAAATACCATGGGCTATATTTGTGTATTTTACTGGCACAACGTTCCAACGAAAATAATGATGTTGACATTCCAAATGCTCTTTCTTATTTTGGGCAGTGGAATGACCTTAAAATGCTTATGGATAAAAAAAAATGAGGTGTCCAGAAAAATATATTCCATCCCTTCTCAGTTCTGCATGTAAATTTAGATGTTACTTAAAGCTTGTGACCACCTTGAGTAGGAGGTGGATGTGTCTGTACCTGTGGTTGCCATGGGGCTTTGGCTGGCATTGGCATGAGAGGCTGAGGTGGGCATGCAGACAGGCAGGGGCAGGGGAACTATTTCCACTGGACGGTTCCATCTAATGATGGAAGGTCAAGCTGAGGGAAGCTTATGTCTCCATTGATGTATAGAACCAAAGATCAGTGCAGCCTTATGTAAGAGGAGGTATGGGAGACTGGGTGGGTCCGATCTAAGCACATAGGTTTTTTTTGTTTTGTTTTGTTTCATTTTCAACATTGCTTTATTCAAAACCCCTCTTTGTCTTAACAGGTTGGGTTTTCCTGATGGCTCAGTATAGGCTGAGCTATTGGAAGAGGTTCAAGATGTATTTTATTTTTTGTTTGTTTTATTTTTTTAATTAAAATTTAATTTGCCAACATGGAGTATAATACCAAGTGCTCATCCCATCAATTGTCCTCCTTAATGCCCATCACCCAGTTATCCTATCTCCCCACCCACCTCCCTTTCTGTAACCCTTTGCTTGTTTCCCAGAATTAGGAGTCTCTCATGGTTTGTCTTCCTCTGTAATTTCTCCTCAGTCAGTTTCTCCCCCTTCCATTATGGTCCCTTCACTATTTCCTATATTCCACATATGAGTGAAACCATATGATAGTTGTCTTTTTTGATTGACTTATTTCACTCAGCAAAATACCCTCCAGGTCCATCCATGTTGATGTAAATGGTAGGTGTTCATCCTTTCTGATGGCTGAGTAATATTCCATCGTATATTTACACCACTTCTTTATCCATTCATCTATTGATGGACATCATGGCTCCTTCCACAGTTTGGCTATAGTGGACATTGCTGCCATAAATATTGGGGTGCAGGTGTCCTGTCGTTTCACTACATCTGTATCTTTGGGGTAAATACCCAGTAGTAAGCACATAGGTTCTTAATCTTTCCAGACCATGGTCAGAGAGTGATGTGACTACAGAAAAGTGGTCAGAGAGATGCAACATTTCTGCCTGGAAGATTGGCTAAGATTCCTTAGCCTCGAGCTAAGGAATGTAGGTGGCTTCTGGAAGCTGGAAAGGGCAAGGAGATGGATTCTCCCCTGGAGCTTCCAGAAAGGAATGCAGTGCTGCAGACACATTGGTTTTAACCACGGAGACCTGTGTCAGACTTCTGACCCACAGAGTTGTAAGAGAATACATTTGTGTCGTTTTAAGCCACCCAGTTTGCCAGCTTGTTACAGCAGCAGTGGGAAATTAGTGCAAGAGTAGAGGATGTGCCAATGACTACAGGCCTCTCAGCATGGCTTATTCAGCACCTCCTCCTATGTGAATACTTTCCCCGCAGCCTCATTTATTTCCAGACAGTGTGACAGCATAAAGTATTTAAGTCAAGACTTGAGTTGGGTTATCTTAACTTTTTTTGGGGGGGGGGTTATCTTAACTTTTATAAACATTTTCTCATTGAGTAAAGACTGTCTTTTATTTATTTCTTTATTTTTTAAAGTTTTGTTCACTCAGAACAATCCATTTCAAACATGCATCTTTTGAAAAGAGCCCAAATGTGTATCTCCTGCACATTGCCAGGGTTTTGTGCTCCGGGATCTTAGGAAATTACCTTTTACATGTTATCTTTCAGCTGCCAAGAAGAGTCACTGACACCTTAACAGAAGAGATTTAATTAAAGCTTAAACAAAATGTACCAAGATGCCACCAGAACAAACCAGTCCCTGCTGAAGAGGGTTCAGGACAGCACCGATTCTGAGAGGCAGTTAGTGAGAGGCTGGAACTCTGGGATCGCCCAGCAGGGAGTCATCGTGACCCAGGTCTCGCTGTGCTGCAAACACCACAGGACTGCTCTAGAAAGGGATTGCCCCTTAAAAGCAGTCATTAGGCAAACGTCAAAAAACGATTGTTTGCAAGGATGAAAATGAATATTTATACTCAGAAGACTAAAAGATTTTGAAAAGGTTATCAGATCTATCTTATTCTTTCCTAGAATGGTCTTGCTTGGCCTGTCTTGCAGCTCAGAGAGAAAGGGAAAGTGCCGAGATGGAGAGACAGCCACTGTTCGAAGATAAAAATGAATGAAATTTCCACTTTTAAACAGGTGAGAGGATCACAGCCACTGAATCATTTTTTTTTAAACTGCTATTTCCCAGACCCCTTTTTATCTGAAAAGTTTTTGAAACCTATGGACAAGAAGATAAATCCAAGGTATACCATTCCATTCTGTTTTTTCCCATTCCACTGAATTAAATCATGTTTATGAAGCACCTATTATCAGTCAGGCATTGTATCAAGAGTTGAGAAAACTAATAAGATATAATTTTTACCCCCAGAGGATTCACTGTTGAGCAGGGAAAACATGCCAATAAATATCAGTTGAGGGGTAGTACAATAGGGGTAAATATATAGTGTAGAGGGACTAGAGAAGGAAGGGATTAACCAAGAAGTCAGGATATCCAGGAAGGCTTCCTGGAGGAAAAGCAGTGTTTTTGTCAGTGTTTGAAGCATCTTCAGGTACATTCTCTCCCACTGTTGAATGGCTGATTGAAGCCCTTCAGAGTAGATTGGGGGCTGTGAAGTAGTAAATATATTGACTATGGTTTTTGTTTCCAGAAGACCTGCACGTGAGTCTTGCTGCCAACCTCCTGCATGACTGTTAAACAGGTACTTAATCTTTTATTTTTTTAAAGATTATTTATTTATTTATTCATGAGAGACATACAGAGAGAGGCAGAGACACAGGCAGAGGGAGAAGCAGGGTCCATGTAGGGAGCCTGATGTGGGACTCGATCCCAGGACCCCGGGATCATGCCCTGAGCCAAAGGCAGACGCTCAACCACTGAGCAACCCAGGTGCCCCCAGGTACTTAATTTTTTAAAGCGTCAGATTCCTCTCCTGTAAAATGGATATATGAATAGTGCTTATGTTATAAAGCTGGTCTGAGGATTAAATGAGCTAATGCTTTGCATATTGCTTGACATTTAGTAGACAATAGTACTTATTATTTTTGTCACTGCCTAAGTGTGGTCCTCCAAAAACCTAGGGGAAGCTCTTTCTATTACTACAATTCTGTCTAGGTCAGTAATGTGTCATGAATATTAACCTCTTTTCCTTTATTTAGCCAAAGACATTGGAGTCAGTTGATCAGGCCTGAGCAGTAGTACAATCCAATGGCATTGTGGGACAAGCAGGGCTAGCCTCATAGGCATGTGACCTATATATTTGCACAGGGCCCTAAGCTTGGTTTTTGCTGTCACTGTCTTAAAATTCTCAATGAATTTTGAATTTTTGAACAAGTGTATTTTGACTTCACACTAGACTCTGAAAGTTATGTAGCTGCCCTTAGTCTCAGAGGAGGCCTGTCCCTGCTATGGCATGCTGTCCTCTTGCTCAGGGACTGTGGATCACACCCCTTCTTGAGGTCCTTCCTCAGGAAAGGACTGTGGAATCACTATAGATCCCCCAGGGTTCCTGGTACAGTGTCAAGACTGGTCAAAACCCCCTCAGGCATTAGCTCCTCAAGCCTCTCCCTCAGAGAAGCTCACATTCTGGAAGATAGACATCAGTGTACATACAAAAGCAACTACAGATTGATATGGCCAGAGTTAGAAGTAGGAAGGAGATGTTCTGAGAGTCTGGGGAGGGATGTGCGGGGATTACATATTGAACATTTACAACCTTTGTGTGTGGTCTCTTTCTCTAGCTTCTCTTGGCAGAAAGAGTCATTTCTCTCATTATTTCATTTCCCCAAATGAGGGTTTAGGGAAGGGAAGGTTAGACAGTGCTATTCTTGAAACTTGAGAGGCCACCAAACTTGCACATGTTTGTGTAGAGACCCTCTGCCGCTGAGATCTTTACAAGTGGTTCTGGAAGCCCCACCTCACCAAACTTATGAATGGGTGCAGGTAACTCTATAACCTAGCGAACAGGCACCTAAAGCCAATGGGGCCTTTGTCATAAGATCTTTTAACATATTTTCTAATAATGTTTCTCTGGTTAATCTTATCCTTTTCATAATAAGTTTATCTCCCTCCTTACTTGCAAATGCCTTGAGTGTTGCCTTTGCTAGAGGTGAAAGGATATAAAAAAAACTTCATTTAATACTCTCAGTTATAAAATATTTTCATTGGTCATCCAAAAAAGATGATTTGGGGGAAATTTAGATTTTTGTCTCTCCTGCCCCCCCAACAAAAGGATTATAGACAAATGTCTAGCCTGGAAGGTAGCCCCCAATGGTAAAACTGTTCTTTCTGTGTCCTAATGATCACCTTTGCCTCTCCTGTGCCAAGCACCGTACCTGACACCTGCGAGGACTCAAACAAGAGTTGTTGAAATCAAATAGGATACCATTAGAGCTATAGTGAATGCCCTTTGGAACATGAGGACCGAAGAGCAATTTTGAAAGATATAATGGAGCTTCTATACTTACTTCTGAAAAGTAGCAAATGGTGGCAAATTCCCAATCAATTCAGGGCCCTGGAATATATCTACCTTCAAACACCCCTGTTATGTCTCCTTGATGTCAAGCAATTGGTTCAACTGATTTCGGCTTTCCCTGAATTGGCCAGTTGTGTGCTGTTCATGAGTAGAGAGTCAGCAGAGCACTCCAGGTTCTCTTCAATTACATAAACTGAGGTCTGAGCACCACTCCAGAATATTTCCCAGTTGAGTTGATTCAAGTGTTGCATTATTCTATTTAACCAAATATACCCTTTCCAAGTGGAAACAACAGATTCAGGTTCACTTACAGCCAAGGCACGAATATGTGCATCTTTAACTGAATACATTGCTCTTTCAGAGCCAAATCCCACCTTAGGAGGTTGACATTGCCCCTTTGGAAATCACTGGATGCGGAGAGCCCATCTCCACAGACGTCATTCTGGCCTTTTGATTCCAGTCATGTTCTCCAACAGCAGAGGAAAGCATTTAAGGTGAGCGGGAGCTCTCGGGAGCTGAACTTCTGCTCCTTATTTCCTTATGAGAAGATTTAAAGCTTCTCATAAAATAACACCTAGCATTTGTTTTACTCGATGCAGAGAGAGAAAGAAAGAAAAACCAAGTAAAACAGAATATCTTAAAATGCAGTATCTTTGTAGTTGAAGATCTGAGATCGGCCCCCTGCCCTGGGATGTCTTTCTCCTCATTTGTGTAAGAAATAGCAACTTGCTGTTGATCAGATGACCACCATTGCCATCATTATTATATAGCAGTCACAGAGCACTAGCTCTGTGCAACGTGACTTACAATCATACTTTATGATTTATTAAAGAGAAAATAATTCTTTGAAGCGAATTGACTTTTCATCTAGGGAGTGTTTGTCTTCTGATTTCTGGTTCACTTAACTCAGGCAGCAAAAGTAAATGGCTCATTTTCACTCCTGAATTTGAGCAAATTTGTACACAACCTCCAAGTTTTAGAATTCAACACTTTGGTGGAAAGTAAAAGCCAGTTTTTAGACTTTCATAAAAACATCTCTTCTGCAGTAGTTGTAATATTGGTACAGTGAATTTAAATTAGGCAAAGAAAAAAATGGTTAGAAGGGAAAAGAGAATGACTCGGGTTGGAAACAAATATTGTCACCTCCACCACCACCATCCTACTATTGGCTCTCATAGTTTCTTAGTATAGACAATTAGGATGGCTTATCCCACTTCCCCTTCCACAGTTACCATCCACTGTAACGGGTTGACAGAGGTGATCGTGTCACCCCTTGCTTGAAAGAAGAAGACTTATAGGGGCACCTAGGTGGCTCAGTGGTTGAGCATCTGCCTTTGGCTCAGGTCATGATCCTGGAGTCCTCAAATTGAGTCCTGCATTGGGTTCCTGGGAGACTGCTGCTCCTTCTGCCTATGACTCTGCTTCTCTCTCTCTGTATCTCCCAGGAATAAATAAATAAAATCTTTAAAAAAAAAAAAAAGAAGAAAGAAGACTAATAGATGGCTTTCCATTGCTACCCAGCATCTGACATAATGTGTGTGAATTTCCTGTTTCTGTCCCTTATCTATTTTTCTGATGTAGTAGGTATACTTTCCTTTCTTGGTCTCAACACATACTATTTAAACACTTTCACATAAAATGCGGTGGGCCAATTCTTAGTTTTCCTGGCCATATTGATTGGGAGCACTGATTTTATCTAGGTAATGTAAGTTCCACCACTCAAGTATGGGGCTAAATGAATTCCTGCACTAAGGAAGCCCAGGCAGTATGCTCTGAGGTGAGCACTCTCTACTCATGCTGCCATTGTCCCTCTCTTTATTCTGCTCTGTTTTTCCCCTCTGCCATGCACGAAGCTGGTGATGGAGGACTGGAAAAGGAATTGATGTCCAGCAAATGCATTAAGGAGCACCTCCTGCACTCTCACCACTGGGCGATTATGCTGAAGACCTGGTCTGGTCCACCAGGAGTTTGGGCTCATTGGGTGGTTGAGCCATAGAGACGCTATATGATTCAATTATGAAATAATGAGGCCATAAATGGTTAAGAGTTTGAAGGAATGGTTTAGATCATAAGTGCTATAAAAATCAAAGAGAGGACAGATATATGGCAACCAAAAGAGTGGTTTCTAGTTGTTCCACTGGAGAAAATGGGATTTGATATGTGGTTTGAAGAGGGACTATTTTGGATTACAGAGATGCATCAGGCAAAAAAAGTAGTCTGAAGTGGGGTTTCTGTTGCAGAGAATGGGAGGTAAGGTGGACTCATTGGGCACGTCTGGTTCCCAAATGGTCTTGGGGCCAAGGGAAGCCTGGACTTTGGACTGAGGACCTGCTGGAGGCTTCCAAGCAGGGCTGCTGGAATAAGTGCTTCAAGAGGATGACTCCACTAACATCATTAGCTTAACTGGTGATGAAAGGGCCTGGGTGAAGAGAGACCCTTTGCCTGTGCTCAGTAGTCCAGCTGGGGTGTTGGAGGAGGGCTTCCTCTGAAGAGAACCATCACAGTGGGCAAGCTTGGCTAGATAGGGGTTTTGATAGCCCATTGCACATAGGCCAGAAGTTTAAAACATGACTCTCTGGTGGGGTCACTGACCATGGCATGCAAGGTAGGAGGGCATTCTGCTTCTGGTCTTGGGCGGAAGAACAAAAGGGCTGGTGCAGTGCTAGAGCTTTGAGGAAGGGTGTGCGCTGGTTCTCCAAGGTTGGGGCTTCTGTGTCTCAGCCACTTCCCTCCTTTCACGATCACCTAGGGAATTGTTTGGCAGTTTTGGTGCCACCTGGGCTGTAGGAGATTTCAGGAGGCCTTCAGAGGGCCTGCCACTTTGGTGCCACTCCTGAACACGAATTCCTTTTGAGGCTCACCCGGGACCTGGCTGCATGTGTGTTTGAGGGATCATCAGCCTAGACCTGACACCAGGCCATCTCATCCCTTCACAGGGCTCTCTGCCTCACTCTGCTTTCTTCCCGGGGCTCTGTTCAGGAAGGGCCTATGTTCTCTTCACTCTCAGTTGTTCCAGCTTATCATCATAGTTCATGCCTTCCTCCAACACACACACACACACACACACACACACACACACACTCAATATGCACTTCTCTACATCTCTACATTAGACCTTTCCTCTATTCAGGCAAGGGGATCTTTATCTAATCCTGGGGTAAGGTATGTGGGGGAGGCTTTGGTCTTCTTTACATTGCATCTTTCCGAATACTGCATCTATGTAAGGGCAAAGGCCCCCTTTTTTTTTTTTTTTAAGATTTGTTTATTAAAAAAAAAAAAAGATTTATTTATTTATTTGAGAAAGCACGTTTGAGCAGGGGGAGGGACAGAGGGAGAGGGAGACAAGCAGATTCCCTGCTGCACGTGGAGCCCAATGCAGGGATCAGTCTCAGGACCCTGAGATCATGACCTGAGCAGAAATCAAGAGTCAGCTACTTAACCAACTGAGCCGCCCAGGCGCCCCAGGGCTGAGGCATTTGAATTAAGAACTGACTCTTGTGTTTTCTACTTTATGCTGTGTCATCTTTTCCCTGAGGTAATTAATACCGCATCAGGAAGAGTAGGAGTAATAAGAAACATTAGGGAAAAATTCTGACTAATAATCCAATGTATGAGACAAATGTGGGGATGGTAGTGTATCCTGCTGTTTTACTTAAAAATGTATTTTCACCATTTTCTGACTCTAAATATTTTTCTAAAATGTGATTTTTTTAAAAGAGAGAGCATGCAACAAAAGGTTACAGAAGGGGAAAAGGGTGGAGGGATAGGGTAACTGGATGATGGGCATTAAGGAGGGCACATGATGAGATGAGCCCTGGGTGTTATAGTATATATTGGCAAACTGAACTTAAATAAAATATTAAAAAAGAAAAGAGAGAGAGAGCATGCATGTGTGGGCCTGGGGAAGGTGGGGGGGCAGAGGAAGAGAGAGAGAGAGAGAATCCCGAGTAGGCTCCACACCCAGCAGGGTGCCCGATCTGGGGCTCAGTCTCACCCCCCTGAGATTATGACCTGACCCAAAATCAAGAGTCACTCGCTTAACTGACTGAGCAACCCAGGCAACCCTAAAATATGATTTTTAATGAGTGTATCATTTATATAATTAATTACCTTTCTATTGTTGGGATCCATTGTGTCTTAGTCTGTTAGGGCTGCTGTAATAAAATACCACAGAGTGGGTGGCTTATAAACAGCAGAAACATTGCCCAAAGTCTTGGAGGCTAGGATCTGAGATCCGGGTGCCAATGTGGGCAGGGAAGGGCCCTCTTCTGGGCTGCAGACTTCTTGCTGTAGCTTACCTGGTAGAAGGTATTTAGAGATCTCTCTGGAGCCTCTTGAATGTCATCAATCCCATTACCTCCCAAAGGTTGCATCTAATACTATCACCTTCGTGGGTTAGGATTTCTTCTTTTTTTGTTGTTGTTGTTAAGATTTTATTTATTTATTCATGAGAGACACACAGAGAGAGGCAGAGACATAGGCAGAAGGAAAAGCAGGCTCCCTGCAGGGAGCCCGATGCGGAACTCGATCCCAGCACCCCGGGATCACGACCTGAGCTAAAGGCAGATGCTCAACCACTGAGCCACCCGGGTGTCCCTGTGCGTTAAGATCTCAATGGATGAATCTTGGGAGACACAAACACTCAGATCATAGCATATTGTTTCCAAGATAATTTTTTCAGTTTCAAATAACTTAGTAATAAAAAATGTTGGACATAAGTCTTGGACTACATTTATTTCTATTTCCTTAATATGGATTCTCAAAGAGAAATTACTGAGTCAAAGCACATGAACAGTTAAAGGACTCTTCATAATTGTGTCCAAATTGCCCTCCAGCTAAGTTGTTCCAAACACTCCAAACTGCAGTGCCTGCTTACTCATGCTGTCAGCAGCCTGATTATACTGAGTGCCATCAGTTGTAAAATCGTTTTCATTTTGAGACTCCATCTTTCTGTGTAGTTTTAAGTTGAATGTCTTTATTTGTAGTGAGGTTGAATATTCCGAAAGCATTTTGGGGGCTTTCTGGATGAGTGGGACCGGTGTGGGTTTATAAGAGAAGAGGGGAAGGGATATGGTTGACTTGAAAAAGGATGACTGTCTATGTGTCCAGGAAGGCAGGTGGGAATGTGGGGTGAGGAAGGGGAATGAGGCTTGGGTAGGGATGGTGGAAGGTCTTCCTGGGAGGAGGGAATGGAGTCAGGACATCCAGGTGCCACCTAAACCTTCAACTACTTATGAATCTCAGAGTAGTCACACTCACTTTTATTTTGCAGGGCAGGAATATTCATAAAGAAAACCTCTCTCTTTTTTTTTTCCTAAGTAAACTAGGAGACAGGAAAATTGTAAGGCTGACACACAGCACATTCCAAGTGGGACCCATTTGCTGGCTAAGCAGTAGATCAGCACAAATTATGAGCGTTTAGACATGTGTTAACCTACTAATTGAGGGTAGGGGGACACTAGATGATGCGTTCTCCCTAGATGCCCTTGATCTTCCCCTCCTGATTCCTGAAACACCAATTAACATTCTCAGTCAATACTAGGAAACATATGGTGAGGATAAACACTACCCTATAAAAAATCTCACCCCTGCTCATCTCAGGACATTAACCGACCCATGCAGGCACCCCTAAGGGGGTGGCAGCAGCAAATTATAATGAAAAAGTTACTCTTTTCCTATTTAACTTTCAATTTGAGAAAAAGATCCTTTGGAAGTCTAAGAACAATATAAGAAAATTTGTGTGTGTGTGTGTGTGTGTGTGTGTGTGTGTGTGCTTGCATACTCATGTGCATTGGGTCTTGTGGTCTGTCTCATTCTCATTCTCACATGTGGTAATCTGACTGTTGTTCCTTTGGCATAAGGTCAGCCTAATTGCAAAGGTGGAGAGTGCAGTGAGTATATGATGTGTTTGGAGAAATCCTCCAAATAGCTTCCCAAATGAAGTCTGAAGTCTTACCCTGTGTCGTGTCGCCCCTTCCTCAGGGAGCTCCTATGTCATGGTAGACATGGGAAGTCCCATAATCTAGATTAATCCATCACTTTCCACTCTTTCCTGAAAGGAGGAATGAGGTCATGTTAGAGGCAGGGTGCTCTGGTGGGCTTCTGGGATGGA
Organism: Vulpes lagopus; assembly: GCF_018345385.1. Lineage (NCBI taxonomy): Eukaryota > Metazoa > Chordata > Mammalia > Carnivora > Canidae > Vulpes > Vulpes lagopus. The sequence continues at coordinate 15,560,874 of NC_054824.1, forward strand.
GAGCGGCCCTGGCCCTTTGACTAAGGGCTCTGTAGAGAATGTTCTCTAGCCTGTGGTCCTTTCCTGCTCTATTTTGGACCAGTGCCTCTCAGAACTTTGGAGCTTTGCTTTTTCTGCTCTGCAGGCCCATGGTGGGCAGGATAATGGCCCACAAAGCTGTCCAAGTCTTAATGCCTGGAACATGTATGTTAGGTTACATGGCCAAGGGAATTAAGGTTGGAGGTGGAAGTAAGGTTGCTGATTAGCTGACTTTGAGAGGGGGAGAGTATATTGACTTATCCAGGTGGGCTCAATACAGACACAAGAGACCTTATAATTGGGAGAGGGAGGCTGAAGGGAGAGAACCCAAGAGAAGAATGTGAGAAGGATCAGCCTAATGTTATTGGCTTTGAAGATGAAGAAGTGGGGTCATGAGCCAAGGACTGCTGGGGAAAGCAAAGAAGAGAATTTTCCCTTGGAGTCTCCAGAAAGAAAGTGCCCCCGCCGACACCTTGATTTTAGTCCAATGAGACCCATTTTAAGCCTCTGAAACCCAGAACTGTAAGATGATGAATTTGTGTTGTCTCAGGTTTCTAAAATTTGTGGCAACAGGAAACTAATACAATGCCCAAGATGTCTGTCCATCAGCCCGGAAACCCAGTGGGGACATTGGCTGTGCTCCCACCGAGCTTAACGCTGTGTTAAGTCTCTTGGCTGGTGTATGCTGATTATTTAGTAGAAATCTATCATTGCCAGGCATGGAGTGCCTGCAAAAGATACTGCAGAATATTTCTGAACCAGGCCAACTGGGCTGGTGAGGAGATAAGAAAGACACAGGAATGATACTTGGAGGCTTGAAGCAATTTTCAACCTATGAGGAGTTGTTTTGTGGTCCCTCTTTAAATCATTTAATCTCTACTGTCCACTTGCAATCCTCCTTATGTTTCTATTCAGCCAAGGTTGTTGCTTCAGGAGGTTTGTGCCATTCAGGACATGAAGGATTGTGAAAAGAAGTTTCTGTCCTCAAAGCATTGGACTGACTATAAGCATGTATTTGTTCCTTTATCTAATGCAAATTAACTTTAGGCTTTTGTGATATAAGCAGGCATGAGGATCCATAGCTCCTGCCCAGGAAAGGCAAACATGTGGGAAGGTTGAGAGAAGGACACGGGAACCGGATCTGCCCTTGAAGTATATACCCTCTCACTAAGGATCTGAGACAGAAAAAATGCATTTTTTTATTTTAAGGGAGATTGTGGCTGTTCCCTAAGAGAGATACTAGTAGGCGGGTGATGGGAGTTCAGAGGGTCAAAAATAAAATGAATATGTTGGGACATTGGAATCGGTCTTTAAAATGAGACAGATCATCTACTTCAAGAGTTCATCCTACTTTGAAAGGAATCTAGTTGTCAGGGCAAGTCTAGTTTGAGAGATAAAACTCTTAGCACAGCCACAGGTGCAAACCAGCATTTAGTCTAGGGCCAGCAAAGCTAAACACATTTTTTAAAATGGGCTTACTTTTTTTTTCAGGTTTCATGATAATGATGCAAGTGTACAACAGTGGCATATATTGTCCTCAAACAAAGGCATGGAGCTATAAATACAAATGGCCAGAGTGTAACAATGTCCTAAGGATGTGGACCACAGGAGGGCAACTCCAGAGTGCTTGAAATTGAGTTGCTTTGTTGTCTAAGCTCAAGTAATGAGCCAAGCAAGTATCTGTGAGTCATCCTACTTCTGTTTCCAAAACAGACTCACTGACCTGATTTAAGAGGCATTAAAAGGGACGAAGTTGACATTTGCAAATATATTTAACTTATTTGTCTCGCAGGCAGAGAACATGTTGGGACAACTTTCAACTGCATTATGTGTGGTCCAGGAGCTTTGATCTCTTTATGCTTTCTTTATATTGAAAAAAAGCTTTGAAGTATCCTGGAATAATGAATACAGTAGACTCCTGTTGTAATGGGTTGCTATGAAATTGATTTGACTCTACCAAGGGTCAACTCTTGTCTCCTGACGAAACCCTCATGTGCTGTAAAAGGCTTTTGCCTCTCAGTAACTGAAGGGAAGAGTGTTAGTCATACTTCCTATTTTTAGCCCAGGAAGGGGTATTTATACCATTTAAGTTTCTCCTTCAAGTCATTGATTAGATAGGGTATCCGTGCCAAAATGGCTGTCACATTGGCCAATACAAGTGGAGGTGACATGATGTTCATGCATTTATCTTGGGGTGTTTCTTTCTTTTTTTTTTTTTTTTAGTTGTAAATGAATTTTTTGAGTGATGCTGGTGATTTTGACATGATGCTTTTTCTTATGACTATTCCATTGATGAGGAAAACTAACGCAAAACCTAAAAATAACAGTCTCTTGGATTTATATTATCCATGGATCATAGACAGGTTTAGTCTGATTTTATCTGACACTGTTGAGCACATAAAAAACAAATCTTGTGTTTGATCAGCTGAGTATCCCTTTCTGAGTTCTTTGCCCAGGCTTTCCAAATTGGACCAAAGAATTGGGAGCTTTACAGCCCCCGAGGTCCTGCCTTTGCTGGGCCTTTGGGACTCAGAGCCAAAACTTTCTGAAGGGGGATGGTAAGTACTTGGACTAGCCATTCTTCAGGAGATAGAGCCAAGTCGTGGATCATATTTGTGTTTCCACTAAGCAGAGATATTTTTCCTTTTTGTCCTTCTTCTTTCCCTGCTTCTTACCACATTCTGGTCCTTTCATATTCCAGGCTTCTGGTCATGTGGTATTCCTATCTCAGAAGTGAAGGAAGAGAATACTCACATCTCTGTATGTTCATGCTTCCTTTCTTCACTGACATGGCTCTGTGTGGGATACAAGACTAAGTCTGGGTTTTGCCAAACCCTTGTCAACCCTTTGGTGAAACCCTTATCCAATGGGATGGGTCATGGCTACCCACTAGGTCTTACATCTTCTGAGGCAAATCTTTATAGCTGGGTGTAGTGCTGACCAAAGGGTGGGGAACAAAGGGGGTGGGCCTAGGTAGCAAATCTCTCTCTTTCCAGCTGTGGGCAGGCAGGATTTTTATGACTCAGGCAGTATGACCATAGACCGAAACAATGAGTACCGGAATTCCAACAATGAGACACTGGTCTTCAATAAACTCCAAGTAATCTCCTTTTACTGGATTGACTTTCACTTCAGGAAGATCAGTTTGTGGCCTGAAATCATTCACGGTGCTCCTTTAATGAGAAAAACAGTGACCTGGGATGAGAGGCCTGTTTAGAGCACAAATAGCTATTATTACAATTTTAGATAACCCAGTCTAACAGAAGGCCATGTGATTGAAAGGACAGACGATAAAATCTAAATATGAGTACAGCCTGAGAATGCACTCTTTCTTCTAGTGCTGACTGTCTAGTTGTGTTTGTTATCTAACCCTGTAATTAGGATGGCATTCAGAAAATATGAGGAAAGTTGGTATTCTTTTCATAACCCCCAAATCTTTGCATTGCTGCATGAAACTTTTGGCTTCAGCTTTTCCCTGTTCATTAACCATGCCAAAATTTTTAATCTAACACCACTGTTAAAGAGTGGCAGGCTTCCAGGGAAATATATCAGCCAGGCTTATTAATTTCATGCCAAGTGCTGGAGGCGTGAATGTAGAGAACGCTGTTTGACTTTGGATAATAGGAATCAGGCAGCTTAAAGGCAAGGGATAAAGATCAGGAGCCCTGTGTCTCAGGAGGAGGAGCAGGTGCAGGCTTCAAGCAAGGCCTTCAGGCCCAAAGGGGCAGCCCATGCTTAAAACAATCTGCAGTGCATTTTTTTTTTTTTAATTTGGCGTGTGCCTCTCACAGCTTAACAGACCGCTGCTCCACAAAGAGGGGTAAACAGAGAAAGGGAAATTAAAAAGGGAAGTCCCAAGGTAGACAAAAACAAATTAGGGCAAACAAATTACACAGAGTCAACAAATAAACAAGGGAACATCTGTGAATATATTTCTTGGATTTTCTGATTCTGAATGCAACCTGAGAAATGGTAGAGGGAGGTGAGTAGTTTAATCTAGAGCAAAGTCCTTTACGGAGGGAATGAGCAAGCTGAACACAAAGAGGGAGAGGCACCTAGAAGGCTGATTCTCAGCAGGGTGCTGTGGGAGGAGTGGCAGGCTCCCAGGGGGTGCTGAACAGCCTGAGGCAGTAGCTGCAGTGAGCAGGTCCTCCTTTCCTTCCCAGCAGCACCCACTGTCTCCCTTGGAGGGCAGCTGCCGCTGTGCTTTCTGACACCCTTCAGACTGGAAGGGGCTGTAGAAACAGAAAGAGGTGGTAGTCTGTTCACATCAGCAAACCAAAATAAAGCAAGAAACATTGGAATAGCGGAAGTGTTCACCTTATCCATTTTTCACATCTATTCCTAGTGGGCGCACTTCCAACTCTTCCAACCAGTAGATGCTTGCCAGGTGTTGACTGGATATTGGGAAACATTTGAGCTGCTCCTTCTGGCAGTTTGGTTGCTGCTGACACAATTTCCCTTTTACCCCAAGGCTGGTGAATAGGTCTCAAGGTTTTAAAAGGAAGTTCAGCATATTGCATCCAGTTAACCAAAGGCAGAAACAGAGTTAAGGAATTTAGAGACTTACCTATCTTTATTTAAAAAGTAGAAGTTTGTTTGCAACATCTTCCATAGATCTTCTTATTGTGGATAGTGGGCAACTATAATATGTGGGGGGCAGTGAAGAAATGATAAAAGTTTGATTTATCCTTTGTATAAGCTCTAATGATATTCATATTATTTCTAAAACTTCTCCTTTTGGATTTTTAAAACTTCATGAGGTATGAGGTTGTAGGGTCTAAACTACTATTTTTCTAATCTTATTATTGTACTAAATGCCCTATTTACCTATCTTCTCTTGTGCCTTCATCATGTAAGGCTAATAACCTGCTAGAAACATTCAGCAAGGTGGGAACTTTTCTTTGTAAATGTGAGAATGAAATGAGACTCCAATTCTCCTCCTATTCCTCATTTATAAACTTTTGCCTTATTGCTTATTCCTAAATGGGACAGAACAGGTGAGCTGTGTCCAAAGCATTATACTAGATGTGTCTGGGAGGTTCCAAGATGCCATGGCAGGAAGATCCTGAACTCATTTCCCCTATGGCCACACTGAATCTACAGCTACATATGAATTATTGCCCTCTGAAAAAGATCTGAAGCCTATATGAACTGTTCTCCACAAAAAGGATAAAAGGACAACGTGGAGACACTGTGGTCTTGCAAAAAACCCTACCTCCTAGCACAGCAACACATGATAGGGAGGGATCTTACCAGACAGGTGCTTCTCCAAGAAAAGCAAAGGATTGTTGCCCCACATGGAGTTCCTCAGGCCCAGGGATCTTCACTGGAAAGGTGGGCTCCCAGAATACCTGGCTTGGAAAACCAATGGAGCTGAGATCTACGTGTCCCCCAAAGCTATGGGAAACAGAGTCCCCATCTGAAAGGCTCACATTGTTCTTGCTTGCCCCAACACCCAGTGAAGAAATAGCAGTTTGCAAAGTGCTTATATTTTATGTGAGATTCATTTGCTAATGTGGGGGCATTGGCTAGAGCAGATAAGGAGGGCAGACAGAGACTGGCAGACACTGTTATTGCACTTCCCACATAACCTTTAACACAGGCAGGTGAGCTCAGGCGTGACATCTTCCCACCACCTTGCTGGGATGGGGGGCGGGGGGGGGGGGCGGTGAACAGCTGTGGCACTGGCTGAGACCAGAGAGCACAAGCTGTTGCAGTGACTGGGGCTGGTGACTGTAAGCTGTCATAGCATACTCCTCCTCCCAGCCTAAAGCCGGGACACATGCACAGACAAGGCACTCTCTTGCTGTATTGCTGAAGCCTGTGGGCACGCATAAGACGGGATCTTTCCCCCACTGCTTTTCTGAAGTTGACAGGTGTACCCTGCCCCCTTCACTCTCCAGCTGCTTAGTTAAAGCCAGTGGATGCATACGATCCACATAGGGGACACCTCTTGATCTCCTGGCCCCAGTAGCCAAGAAAGCTGGTGTTCCAAAGCTCCATGAGACTTTTAACAATCAGAAAGAAGCTCTTGGCAGGTCACCACCCCAGGGTATTGCACAGACAGCAGACTAAAACACAACCCCAGTCTTCCCGTGAAAAAGTCCTATTTATTTAGCTTCAAGCTTCAGCCTGAGGGACAGACTTCAGGTTTCCTACATATCTAGAGACTAAGAAGGTACTCCTAGGGGATGTAAGCAGGGAGACACTGTTTTTGTGCACTCCCTTGGCCTTGCTACAGCTTGACAAGATTTCCCAGAAAGGAGTTTATACACTTGTCTGGAGCCCCAGTTTTAGCTACTTGCCAAGAAACACATCCAGATCTCCTGGTCTGGATGCCAACAGGGATTACAATTGTGATCCCGCAGGACTGTGTATATTTGCATACTTCAAAAGCTGCTGTCTATGGGTCTGGCTTCCAAACAGCCTAAAACTAGGTGCTAAATGAAATTCCTTCTCTTGGATCACTGATAGGTCTTGGCACACCTTCAATGATGGGGGCATATCAAGAGTAAATCAGGTGGTTTAGGCAATCACAAAGGTTTGAGAGACAACCAAGAGCTAGGGCCAGATTGAATGAGAAGGATCACCATATACACAAGACCACCTTTTCAAGACGAAAGAAGTAACTATTTTGCCTAATATATAGAAATAAACAGAGATTCAAGCAAAATGAGAAAACAGAGAAATATATCCCAAATGAAAAACAAGACAAAAACCCCAGAAAAAGACCTTAATGATACAGAGATAAGTTATCTACCTAATAAAGAATACAAAATACTGGTCAGAAAGATGTTCACTGACCTTAGGAGAAGAACGGATGAACACAAAAAATATAGAAAACCTAAGAAAGTACAAATAACAGTTACGGAGCCAAAGGATACAATAACTGAACTAGAAAGTACATTATAAATGTTCAACAGTAGACTAGATGAAGTAGAAATATAGATTCGTAAGCTGGAAGATAAATCAATTAAGTATACCCAGAGAGCTGCAAAAAAGGAAAAAAAAACTTAAAAAAAAAAAAAAGAAATAACTTAAGGGATCTTTGGAACAACATCAAGTGGAATAAAATTCACATTATAGGGGTCCCTGAAGGAGAAGAGGGAGAGAAAGGGGTCAGAAAACATATTTGAACAATGGCTTAAAACTTCCCTAGCCTGGTGAAGGAAACAGACATCCTGGTCCAGTAGGCACAGAGTTCCAAATAAAATGAACCAAAGGAAAGCAACACCAAGGCACATTATAATTAAAATGTCAAAATTAAGGACAAAATCTTGGCTTCAGCTCAGGTCCTTACCTCATGGGTTGTGGGATTGAGCTCACGTCAGGCTCCACACTCAGAGGGGAGTCTGCTTGAAGAGTCTCTTCCTCTGCTTCCCTGACCCCACTCATGTGCATGCATGCTCTCTTTCTAAAATAAATAAATAAATCTTAAAAAAAGAAAAAAATCAAACCACAAGGGAAGAGAAAAAGATAAGAAAAAAAGAGGAGTTACAAAATCACCAGAAAATAATTAACAAAATATGACAGTAAATACATAACTATAGATAATTACTTTAAATACATGTGGACTAAATTCTCCAATCAAAAGACATAGAGTAGCTGAGTGGGTAAAAAAACAAGACCCATCTGTACACAGCCTATAAGAGACTCACCTCAGAAGTAAGCACATATGCAGATTGAAAGGAAGGGATGGAAAAAGATATTCCATATAATGAAAACAAAAAGAAAGCTGGCATAGTTGTACTTATATCAGAGAAAATAGATTTTAAAACAAAGACTGTAATAAAAGATAAAGACATTATACACTACATAATGATAAAAGGGTCAATCAAGCAAGAAGATATAACATATTTAAATACATATGCATCCAACATGTGAGCACCAGGATATATGAAGCAGATATTAACAACCTAAAGGGAAAAATTGACAGCAATACAATAATGGTAAGAAACCTTAACACCACACTTACGTCAATACATAGATATCCTGACAGAAAATCAGTAAGGAAACATTGACCTTATGACACATTAGACCAGATAGACTTAATAGACAGACATATACAGAACATTCCATCCAAAGCAACAGAATGCACATTCTTCTAAAGTGCACATGGAACATTCTCAACAATAGACCACATGTTAGGCCATAAAACAAGGCTCAATAAACTCAAGAAAATGAAAATCATATCAAATATTTTTTTCTTATCATAATAGTATGAAACTAAAATTAATTACAAGAAGAAAACGGGAAAAACTACGAATATGTGGAATTTAAACAACATGTTACTGAACAACTACTAGGTCAGAGAAGAATTGAAAAGAGGAAAAAAGCCCTTAGAGACAAATGAAAACAGAAATATGACACCAAGATTCATGGGATGCAGCAAAATCAGTTCTAAGAGAGGTCAGAACAATACAGGCCTACCTCAAGAAATAAGAGAAATCTCAAACAGTATGACTTTACACATAAAGGAATTAGAAAAAGAAGAACAAATGAAGCCCAAGGTTAGTTGAAGGAAATAATAAAAATCGGAGTGGAAATAAATGAAATAGAGAGTAAAACGACAAACTAAGAGCTGGTTCTTTGAAAAGATAAAATTGGAAAATCTTTACCTAGACTTACAAAGAGAGAGAGAGAGAGAGAGAGAGAGAGAGAGAGATAGTGCTCAAATAAATAAAATAAGAAATGAAAGAGAAGTTAAATCTGATACCAAAAAATACAAAGGGTCATAGGAGACCCTATGAACTATTATACACCAACAAATTGGACAACGTAGACAATACAGATACATTTCTAGAAATTTAGAATCTTGCAAGACTGAATCCAAGACTGAAAAAATAGAAGATCTGAATAGACTGATTGAATCAGTCAAAAACCTCCCAACAAAAAAAAGTCTGGGACTAAACAGCTTTGCTGGTGAATTCTATGAACCATTCAAAGAGGAGTTAATACCTATCTTTGTAGAAATGGAATCTTCTAGTTATAAACAAGTCATGAGGATATAATGTCCAACATTGGGATCCTAGTCAAAACTATGGTATTAACTTTGTAAGGTGACAGATGGCAACTAGACTTATTGCGGTGACCATTTGTGTAATATATACAAATGTCAAATCACTGTGCTTGCTGCATACCTGAAACTAACATAATATTTTATGTCAATTATACCTCAATAAACTTAAAGAAAAGAATTTTACTAGATGTGGTCAATTTATAAACATAAGAATGGTACCACTGTTAAAAGGTCTAGTAGTTAGGACTTGGCCTATGAAGTAAACAGTGTAGGGAATAACAGTAGCAGAAGGTCAATACTAACCCAAACCTCATTAGATTGGTAGTGAGGGCACCCAGGCATTTTTCCTAGCAGGGGTGGGCATGTTATGTGACCTTTGTCATTATTTGACATCTGTGTCCTTGCTGATTTGTAAAATAGGCATAGCCATATTTGTTTCTTTCTAGTGTTTCGAGAAGAGGTAGGAAATCCAGCCATTCTATATGAGGTACTTTTAATTCTGGACGGAAATTGGCTATAAAAATGCCAGACTCCATTTCTTATTAACTCTCAAGTCACAGGGTTTCAAGGGGCCTTGTGAGGTCAACCTATTCTCACCCAGCTTGTGCTTGTTATTTGGGATCTTGGAGAAGCACAATGATGGATTATCCCAAACTCCTTTGTGTCAAGGTATTAAGATGAGGTACCCAATTACTATCAAAGCCCCACTAAAAACTCATTGTAGGATGCAAGAAATCAATATCATCAAATATTTATTGGGTGTCTATTGGGTGCTTCATGTTTCATTTGTAACTATTTACTATGATTTAGAATTCAGGTCTACAGACTCTTATTTGCTAATTTAGTAACTTGTCTCCTCATTCAGTTCTTCCTCCTAATCTTTGGATTTCTTTTATAAGCTGAATATGCTTCTCTGGGAAGAATTTGTAAGAAATCCAGTTTTAATACCAATTTTGGAGAGAAGACAGAAAAAAACTTCCAACTGTGTAGAACAAAATACTACTGCAAAGGCTATTGCTACAATAAACCTGAAAGAAAAAACAGAAAATGGTTTGTAATACTGTTGGTTCCACTTACACGAGAAACCGAATACTGAATTAAACTTTAGTGTTTGTTGTTCCATTAGTCTTTTTTTTTTTGTTCCATTAGTCTTATAGAAAATTATTTTACTGTAATTATGTCTTTGAAATATAATTTTAGTAGCCTTGATACCAATTTATTTACTCAGTTTGATGAAGCATCCAAAAAAGCCCTTAATACATGCTACATACTTCCCATATTACTATAGGGCAGAGGTTGTGGGGAGTGACATTGTTTTTTTTTAAGATTTTATTTATTTATTTATAAAAGACACACACACACACACACACACACACACACACACACACAGAGGCAGAGACAGACAGAGGGAGAAGCTCCTGCAAGGAGCCTGATGTGGGACTCGATCCCGGACCCTGGGATTACAACCTGAGCCAAAGGCAGATGCTCAACCGCTGAGGGCTGAATGCTCAACCCACATTCTCTCTCTCTCTCTCTCTTTTTAAAGATTTTATTTATTTATTTGAAAAAGAGAGAGAGTGAGAGAGAGCACGTGCAGGGGCAAGGGGCAGAGAGAGAGAGAGGGAGAAGCAGGGAGCCCCATGCAGAACTCGATCCCAAAGTCTTCTGATCATGGCCTGAGCCAAATGAGGACGCTTAACTGGCTGAGTCGTCCAGGTGCCCCAGGGAGTGACATTCTTAATATGAACTATGTTGTACTTATGGGGAGTCTATTTCCTGGGATTTAAAACCACTTCAATGATTCTGACAATCAGCATGTTTTATACCTGTTTTTATCTAATTTCTCTGGATACCTACATACCTAAGAACTTAAGTTATTTTATTCCATTACTTTGATTTTAAATTTATAAATCAGAGCTGGAGAGAACTAGAAATAGTCCTTTCTCAATGTGTAGAAATGCTTTGAAATCCTTAGAAGAATGGTGCTATGGAAATTCAGGGTAGTTATTAGTCTAATTAACCAAATAATTTAATGAATCCAATTAGTTCTTTGTATTCCTTGTAGCCTATTAAAAAGTAATTACCAATCCTGCTTTAGATTAAGATCCAGTAGCTAGTATCAGACTAACCTTGATAAAGGCTACTATAAAACACTTGTTTGAAGGCAAAAAGGGAAATCAAGGCAGTCGGGACCTGGCGGTCAAAATCCCAAAGAGAAGGAATATGCATTGAGGTGAGCCCTGTATTTACCATCCACTTTCCACGTGGGGCATTTGCTAATTGTAGGGCAGGGCATAGAGTCTAACTAGAAACCTTGTAGCAAGTGTATTCATTGGGCTAGGCTGAGCCAAACATTATGGGTTAATTAATACTATATTGTTTAATTTCCAAACATTTGGCAATTTTGTAATTATTTTTTGTCCCTTGTTTCCAGACAACAAAAATTATAAGCATATAGAAAGTGTGAATAACATAACCTGAAAAATTTCCCTAACTGCATATAAAGGACCACAGTACTGACCCCTGAAAATATATACTTTCTTTTCAAGTGAATGTGGAATATTTACCAAAATAATGTATATGCTGGGCCACAAAGCAAATTAAAAAAAAAAAAACAAAAACAAAACTCCATCATATAGAGTATGTTCTCTGATTATAATGGAATTAAGTAGAAATTTTAGAGTGAGGAGGGAAAAAAAGGATCAATTCAATAAAGAAACTACATTTGATAAAATTTAATACCAATTTATGAAAACATCCTTAGTAAGTTAGGAATAAAAATAACTTTCTTAATTATAAAAAATATTTTAAAAAAAAGACGCAAACCTCAAATCAACCGTGAACATTACTCTTAATGGTTAAATAATGAAAATATTTCCCTTGATATTGGGAACAAAGCAAGAATCTTCTATACATTGTTGTGCTGGAATTCCTAGCCAGTGCGATGAAACAAGAAAATAAAACAAAAGACATAAGTATTATGCACAAAGAAATAAAACTGTTTTTGTTCACAAATGAGAGGATTGTGCATGCAGAAGTTCCAAAAGAATCTACAAATGAACTATTAGAATTAGTTAATTTCGCAAGGTCGCTGTAGACAGCAAAGTCCATATATATAAATCAATTGTAATTATATCAACCACACCAATTCTAAAATACATTTTCAAAAATATGCCACTTGTACTAGCATCAGAAGTATTAAGTAGTCAGGAAAAATGTAATAAATGCAAGACCTCCATACAGAAAACTATGGAATATTATTGCTAGAAATTAAAGACCTAAAAGGAAGTCTATAACATGATAAGGGATTGAAAGGCTCAATATTGAAAAGATGTCGAACTGATCTACAGATGTAATACCATCTTAATAAAAATTCCAGCTGTTTTTTAATAGAAATGGACATGTTCTAAAATTTATACGTAAATGCATAGAGTTGGGAATAGTGAAGACAATCCTGAAGAACAAAGTTGGAGGATGTAGATCTCAGATATCAAGATTTCTTATAAAGCCACAGGAATTGACTTTTGTTGTTGTTGTTGTTGGCTTAAGGATAGAGAAATTGACTAAAGGAATAGAATAAAAAGTTCAGAAACAGACCTACATATTTTCCTGGCCACCTGACTTATGACAAAGGTGCCACAGTAGTATAGTGCCAAAGGCTATGTTCCTTTCTTCAACAAATGGATAAATATAGAAAAAAAATGGACTTTGTCCCCTATCACAGACCATGCACAAAAACCAATTCTTGGTGGATCATAAACCTTAATACAAAATAAAATATTCTAGAAGATAACATTGGAGAATGTATTTAAGACCTGGGAATATGCAAAGATTTCTTAAATAGGACACACACACAAAAACTAACCATAAAATGAAACTTTGATAAATCTACTTCATCAAAATCAAGAATCTCTTCATACCATTAAGGAGAGTGAAATGGCGAACAACAGAGAAGGGTCGTTACATCACAAATACCAGGCTAAGGAGAGGCATCTAGAATTTATAAAAAAAAAAAATCCTACAAATCACTAAGAACAGGAAAAAATCCCATGGAAAGTGGACAAAAGGCTCACACCAGCACTTTTCAACAGCTAATAAGCATATAGAAAGACGCTCAACATTGACAGTCAATAGAGAAATGCAAATTAATACCATATGAGCTATCACCATCCATGCTTAAGATTTTACTAATTGGCAATTTTAAGTGTTGTAGAGAATGTGGAGGACTAGGACTCCCTTATATATTGCTGGTGGGAGTGTAAATTGGTAAAGTGAGTTTGGAAAACTATCAGTATCTTCTAAAGTTACACATATACCCACCCTATTATGCAACAATTTCACTCCTAGGTATAAATGCAATAGGAATTCATAAATGTACGTACCCAAAGACATATACAAGAATGTTTATAGCAGAATTATTCATAATCACCAAAACTAGAAATACCCAGATGGCCATCATCAGTGGAATGGATAAATATAGTATGTCCACATAATGGAATACTGACTGTACTGCAATGAAAAAGAATGAATGAATGATACCTACTACAATGTGGAATCATCTCACGGACATAAGTACCTCAGCAAAAGAAGCCAGACAATAAAGAGTGCATATGGAATGGCTCCATTTATATAAAGTTTGAAACCGGGCAAAGTTCACCTATGGTGATAAAAGTCAGAATTATAGTTATATGCGACTGAGTTCATGACTGAAAGGAGCTATGCAGGAGGCTTCTGGAATATCAGTAACATCTTATATCTTGATCTGGGTTCTAGGAGCACAGGGTGTTCAGTTTTTAAAAACTCCCTAGGTGTGCACTTAAAATCAAAAGTTTATAAAAATAATTGCTATCCAATAATTTAGAGACAGATCTTGGGTTGCTTTTCCAGGGTAGTAGAGAAGCTTTTGGTGGAGCTGATTCATATGAGGTTTCCAGCTGCAGCCTTTTAAAAGGGAAGATTGTCCTCCTGTCCCTCTGATCCCTTGTTCAGTGGAATTTACCTGGCGATTAACTTGTTACACTAGATACGAGGGAAGATTTTATTTTATTTTATTTTATTTTAACCAGTAAGGCTGCTCAGTTGAGTCTGGTTCAATGACATAAGGTTGTTTAAAGAATCTTGATATAAAAACCACACCTGGGATTAACAAACTCTTTTCACTGCTTTCTCTCTAGAACCAGGGGCTGACACTGAATTAATAAAGCTTTTCTTGTGCTTGGATTTTAAATCAAAGAAAAATTACTTCCAGTCCGAGCATCTTTCGGGGTAAACAAAAGGAGACACGTGGGTGAGGCTGAGGGTGGGGAGAGTGGGACCATGGATCAGAGATTGAGAAGGACCAAGAGAGCAGGATGCATAGGAGTCAGAGCGGCATGGGAGGGAGGGAAAGGGAGTGTCAGAGGCCGAGAGTTAGGAGACAGCCAAAGAACCTGGAGTGAATCAGTATTTGTTCATTTGGATATGTAAAACACCTAAGGGAGAAGAAAACAGGTGCAATATGAATGCATTAATGGAATGAAAAATGAGGCTTGACCTATGAATAAATATTCGGAATAAAAGCATTTTAAAATGTATCTTGGTTTTAGGGCACTTACTCGGTCTGGCAGCTAATTCAAAGTTTTCATGGTCACACACACTCACATGGGTTGTCAGCTTCCCAGAGCCTGAGATGCATTCACCGAGGGTCCTGTGGTCCCTGTGCCTCCTCCTCTTCCCTCTATTGCTCAGTCCTGTTTCTCTCCATGAGATTCTGCTTAAATTGTATAAAACAAGATCCCTTATTATAATGGATTCAGATGGTCAAATTATGTCACCAGAAATCACGATCTGGACCTAAAGCCCCTGCTGGCAATTGTAGGGGCCAGGTGGTTGGTCCATTTCTCCCGCAGGAGCTGTTGCTGGCACCTGTCCTATGGCCTCCGATTTTGCCTCAGTCTTGTGATCAAAATCTTACCAGGAACCAGGTAAAGGGAAGGATATTATAAATTTGTCCCCCTTAGAAATGTGGCTTCTGGCAGGTGGGGTGGAGACCCCCATTAGTTCAGATCTGTGAGGAGCATCTCTATGACATATAGAATAGACTTTCAAGATGATTTCTTCAGCCTGATTTCCTCAGGAGATGCGCAAGGGGCCCTAGGAAATGAATCCCACCTGCAGCTGTCTCTCTGGCCTGAGACTCAGCTCAGAAATGGGGCTGCCCACACCCTACAAGAATGGCTCCCTGCTCCTCTGCCCAAAGATTGTAAAGTTTTCTTCTGAGCCAGGAGTGACACTTCTGATGGGGGCAACCTGTGTCCCTCAGAGTGGCCAGGCCTCTGTCCACCTGCCAGGGGGCAGCACCCAGCCTTCTCCATCCACAGGGACACCTGTAGCTGCGTCCCTTCTGCTTGGTCCTGTCTCAGCTCTCCTTCTCTGCCCTGGCCCTTAAGGATCATAGCCTGCTTCAGCCGCTTTAGAAATCCAAGGAATTGGGGCAGCCCCGAGTGTCTCAGAGGTTTAGCACTGCCTTCAGCCCAGGGCGTGATCCTGGAGTCCCAGGATCAAGTCCTACATCGGGCTCCTTGCATGGAGCCTGCTTCTCCCTCCACCTGTGTCTCTGCCTCTCTCTCTCTCTCTCATGAATAAATAAATAAAATCTTAAAAAAAATATCCAAGGAATTGTTATTTTGCTTTTGAGCATCTGTGAGATTCCAAGATGGGTCAACTTACAGTCTTTACAATAGAACTACATTTAGGTTTCATGAATTTCTTCAGGCTGCAGAGGGCAAGAGGGGTGGTATGGGCACAGATGGAATCTGGAAATGATTCAGGGGGTGGATGTGGGATCATGGGGACCTGCTATGATGCTCTCACAATGATTCCCTGTCCTTACTCTAGTCATTTGTAAAAAATGACCCCATATCTCTCTCACTTCCCTGAATCACCCTCATTTTTGAAGATTGACCTTGAGATAGTGATTAAATGTTTCCTTTAAACATGTGTACCTTCTCTAGAAAATGAATCTTTTATAATAGAGAGGAGCCTACATTTCTCCCCTCAGGATTTCGAAATTTCACGATTGCAGAATTGGCCAAGGGCTTATTGAATTTCCCCTATGATTTGGTGTAGGATCAACCCCAGTACTGGGAAGGGTGGAATATTCAGTTGGGGGCTTAAGAGGTGGTGGTGGGGAAGGTGGGGGCAGAATGGAGGACAGGTAGGTGGAGAAGAGCCAAGAGGCTGCTCCTTGGCTCAGTATTTTGAAGTGCTAATGTGAGGTGCATATATAAAGATATGGTGAGTGTTTGTTCTTTCTCTTGTACCCCATGGGATGGCATCTGTTAATGCCAATGCCTCGAAGAATTTGTTAATCATTTTTATTTTCTTCCCTGCTGTTATTTAGAGATGTCTTCTGTTATTAACAGTTACAGGTAATAATTAACACACGTGTTAAGTCATTTATGTTTACAATAGCTTAATAAGGAAGGAACTGTTGCTAGTCCCATCTCACAGAAGAGGAAAGTAAATTATGGACAGGCAAGTGATGTGTCCAGGGTCACCAGCTGGTAAGTGGAGGCACTGGGCTTTGAATCCTGGTTCTTAACTACTATACTACTTCTTTAAGAAGAGTTCTGAGCTTACCTTGATAAACTACACGTCATGAAATCAGATGCGGTGCAGATCACCTAGCCATAGAGCTTGGAAAGCTTAACTGTCCCACTCTTATGTTGTTTGACTGATTGGTAAATCCATTCATTTGATTAAAAAAGGAGAGCCCTCTCTGTGCTAGACATTGTGCTGGGTGCAGGGAATTCAGAGACAAGTAAGATCGGGAGCCCTCTATGTGGGAGAAGACATATGTTTCCCATTATTTACTAAATAACAGTACACATGTGAATGTGCAGATTAGTGTAGCATGCGTTTAAACCATGGAGGAAAGGCAAAGGAAATCAGGGGAAGATTACAAAGTTGACATTTGAGTAAGTCCTAGTAAGAAAACAAAACAGAACAAAAACAATTACTCAAGAGATACATTTGCTGCATAAAAATGCAAACTGTATAGAGAGTGTATAGAATATGAAGGGAAAAACTACCTCCTTCTCAGAGGTATTATTAAAAGTTTTATCCATACTTCTCCAGCCATTTTTCTATATATTTACATAAACATAAATATATGCTAACACAGAGTTAGGACCAAAATAAAAATGGGTGCACCTTATAATACTATTCTTTACATTGTCCCCCTAACTTATGGATAATGTCTTAGCGATTTTTCCATGTCATATTATATAAGTCTATCCCATTGTTTTAATTGTTGGGTATTAATGGACTAAATGGTTATAACATAACTTATTTCCCATCATGCTACTGATGGCCATTTAGGTTAGCTCCATTTTTTTAAATGCCACCATAAACAATGCTGCCATAAACAGTATACATATGTATCATTGTCACTAGGCATTTGACTTATATATTATTATCACGATGTATCATTTCTATGGTATATGTGCTCACTTCAACCTTTGATATATACTGACAATTTAATCTTCATTGAGTCTCTTCCAATTGATATTCCTTCCATCAGTTCTGAGTGCCTACTTCCTCACACACTTGTCCATTTTGGATATTAATAACCTCTTAAATTGGCCAACTTGATCATGGAAGTTGATATTTCATTATTTTAATTTTTATGTCCCTGATTACTAATATGTTTGTCCTTGCTTGTATCATCTTGGTTTGTGCTTTTGGCTTTTAAGTCATTATTATTATTAATTTGTTTTCAGGATTTTGCTGCGAGGGGGTTATCTTGTTTGTCCCCTCTTCTTCAGTGATGTGCACGGCTTACATTCTGCCTGAAATTTCACATTGCGTGCCTCTTTGTTTTCTCAAAAACTTTCTTCAGTTCGCATTTCATTCAGGATCAAAGAATTCAAGTTACCTTTTGGCTTGCTCCTATACCATGTAAGATGGGCTCTCTAGCACGATGTTACTATATCTCCAATCTGTGCTACTTCCCACACTCTTGTTTCTTCCCACTGACTTTGGAGATCCAGATGACTGTTGTTACATCATTATTTTTTTGCTTTTCATATCTCCCCTTTAAAGGAATTTTTTAGAAATATGTATTTGATTTTGTATCTGTATCTGTGTATTGTGTTTGCCTGTGAATGTTTCTAATACTTACTGATAATCTTTTTATACCACAGCTCCCAGCTTTTTATTCTGATTTATCATCCATTTGACTAGAGTAGATACTCAACTATTTTTTCAAGAAGTAGAAGAGTTTGGTATGTTTCTGGGCCCAGTATGCCTGAGGATATTTTTCTATTCTCTTAACGCTTGAGTGACAAGTTGGCTGGGTATATAATTTTAGAGTTTTTTGTTTCTGTTTTTGTCAAAACTCTTTTTTGGATTTAGTGTATGGAGGAGACATCTGAGCTCAGATGGATTTTATTTTTTCTTTGTAGGAATTCCCCCTTCCCAATTTGGTTTCTTGTAGGATTTCTTCTCCCTCTCCTTCTATTTAGAGAAGTTTAAAAGATACTGAAAAGTATAAAGAATGAAACAAACTTTAATGCTCTCAATACCCAGAACGAACTATTTATATTCTGTCTCACTTGCTTCAACTCTTTTCTGTCTCTCCTCCCTCCTCCTTCTTCCTAATAAAACATCACAGATATAGCCAAGGCATCCTTTAACCAGCACCCCACTTCCCAGCCCATTCACTAGCCCCCTCCACAGCCACTCAAGGACAGCTGCTATTAAGATTTTGAAATGTAATTTTCAGGCCTTTTCTTTAAAATTGTCCATACATATTTATATATCCATGAATAATATACAGTATTGCTATGAATGTGTATGTATTTTCCTTATTTGTATAAATGGTCTCATGCTAGAGATATTCTGTATCTTCCTTTTTAAGGGATACATTTTCCTTGTCCCTTGCTTGTACTTTAAAGGATTGCCAGGATGTGTTGAGATGTGGTCTTTTATTTTGAATAATACATTTTGATCCTTTTTAAATTTGTACATTCTAGGTTTTTTTAGCTCAGATTTTAAAAAATTATGTTTTTGTTGGGGCGCCTGGATGGCTGGGTAGGTTAAGTGTCAGACTCTTGATCTCAGCTCAGATCTTGTTCTCAGGGTCATGAGTTTGAGCCTTGTGTTGTGATGGAGCCTACTTAAAAAATATATATATTTTTTTGTTGTTTATTGCTTCTAACCAAATTGCTCTAGTCTTCCATTGGGAAACTTATAATTTGTAGAGTAGATCTAATTGTTGATCACTTATTTTTTCTTCTTGCTATACTTTGATGAGGAGAGATTAATCCAGTCTCTGCTTATTAACAGACGCATATTTGTTATTCACATGTGCACTGCTAACAGCCTTTTTAAAGTTGTACCTGTGGGGAAAGTTGATATGCTTCTCTTCTAGCCTAGTTCCCAGTTTCTCCAAGTTCTTATCTTGGGCAGCTCTAATGTACCACAATGAAACCATTTTTGCACTCTGAGACTTCTGTGTTCCTTGATCAACCGAAGAGAGGGAATAAACAAAAAAAACCCAAACTCTTTCACATCACCTCACTCAGAATTCTTTCTATTGTGGCCCAACACACCTCATTTACATATATGGAATAAGCTTCCCAGTACGAACAGAATCTCTACTATTTTTTCTCTCGAACTCCTGCCTTGTTTTCTGGAATTTGCTATCTCAGAATGGAAGAAAAGATTTGGGTGGAGTGGGATTGGGGAATAGTATTCTAGACATCTCTAGACTTCTCCATGCCACACACATCCTGATCATAAGCTATCTACAGCTTAAGTTTTTATCTTTGGATGATATCATGAGTTCTTGCTCTCTTTTTTCCTCTCTCTTTCTCCCCCCTCTTTCTGTTTTGGTCTCTTTAATTAGCTAATTTAATGGTAGCTTAAGAAGTGGCAGTTAGCTAGATCCCATTTTAACTAAACACATTTGGACTGTTTCAATCCAAAGACATCTTAGCTATTTCCTTTATGCCTTGGCACTTGGATAAAATAAGATTCTTACCTCACTGGTAAAGTTATACTGTCCCCAATCAGCACTGATCCCAGTGTTACTTGAATTTTATCATTGGCTCTATATGCTTGAATCTCTTGGTTTTACTTACCTCTCAGTTTAAAGTGCCATTGGAGTAAGTACATAAAATAGCAGCTCCTTGATAGATAAGGGCAGAGTGATGTGTTCCTGGGGTCAGTGGTGAAATGGCATTCTAGATAGAGGAAAAAAAACGTGTGCAATGGGAAGGAGATGAGAAGGCCATAGTGCATATGGGGAGTGTTGGACTGTTGATGAGACGATCTTAGTCCTAAGAACCTGGGGTTTATTATTAGATCATCTCTATTACAACTTTTATACATCACTGAAAACATTCTTTACTTTTTTCATCTGTAAAATGGGGACATTAAGAGTAGCTAGCTTGTATGATTTTTACACAGATTAAATTATATAGTGCATGTATACTGAGTACTTAGCAGAGAGTAAAGGTCAATAGCTGTTAGATTCTGTTTCTGGTATTGTTATTATTTGAACTAAAATGCAATTGGAGCCATTGGTGTGGTCAGCATATGACCTGTGGTCAGAGCCACAGTTGTGGTCAGACCATGAGAAGCCACCAAAAAGAACAGGAATAGTATTGGGGTATTGTAGTATCAATGATCAATAGTATTGATCATTGACATGATCAAATTTGTGTTGAAATGTCTGTCTACTGTGCTTTGAGGCGAATGACTTGAGTGCAGACACCAAGCACATAGCTGTGGTGTGCTGGAGTGGGTACATTGATATGTTGTGAGAGCCAATTATTAGGTTCTTAGAAATTTTCTGAATAGGTTTGGAATGCCGTTGTTATTACCTATTAAATTATATAGAGTTACAATTAAACTGTATTAAAAACAGAAACAATAAATATGTAAAGCTTAGCAATTATTTTACTAGACTTTACTCTCATTCATGCTCTTGGGGTTGTTTACATCTACTGTATCTGTATGTTGAAAACAGAGTGATATGCTACTGAGCATCTCTTCCCACGCTGCCATCAGCGATGTCTCTTGAGTAGCTTGAAATGAGTCAGGGTGGGAGTATTTATACCATGGAAATCTGCAGATTCCACAAATCAGCGCTTTATTCACCCCCTGGAGAGTCAGTTGTTAAACCTTTACTAGCACAGCACTGGGCCAGAGAGACCGATTAGAAAGCAATTGAAACAGTTCTGTAGAGAGAAGAAGAGTGCTTGAATCTTAGCACTTGGAGTGGAGAGGAGACAGATTTGAGAGACACTTTATTGTTACAATAGGTAGTATGTATTGTCTGACTGGATGTGGGGGCAAAGAAGATGAAAATTGAAGCCGAAAAGGAGATACATAGCTTGAGGTACTTACTCTCCCTTGCTGTCTCTGATGAAGCAACTTTCCATATTGTAAATTGCCTTATGGAAAAACCATATGGCAAAGAATTGAAGGTGGCTTCTGGCTAATAAAGGAACCGAGGCCTTCAGTCTGACAGCCCAGAACATACTAAATCTTGCCAACAACCGGGTGCACTTGGAAGCAGACCCTTCCCCAGTCAAGCCTTCAGATAGGACTCCAACTCTGGCAAACACCTTGATCCTCAGCCTCCCAGGAGACACTGAAGTAGGAAACCCAACTAAGCTGTGCCAAAATTTCCCACTCACCAAAACTATGAGATAATAAATGGGTGGTGTTTTGAGTTGCTAAGTTTGTTGTAATTTGTTCTGCAGGAATAGATGATAAATTCCAGGCCTTCAAGCCCTAGGGAACACCTTTCTGCTTTTCAGGTTGAGTTGGCTGGACACTGGCTTTTAAGTCCACTGAGCAGAGTTCCACACTGGAATCTGCAGTGGGGGCTTGTCCTTCTGGGTGACAGATGAGTAGCTCAGAGTGCAGCTTGTCATGCTGCACTCTGCTTTTCCTCTGTTCCCTGAATGAAGCCCCCAGGGCTCTGGAATGTGGTCAGCAGTGCCTTATTTGGCAGATTTGGATCAAAATGATAGCTGGTGTGAACCTAGCAGGCAGAGTCCAGTCACTGATGCAGCATTGGCTGTGAAGAATTCTTCTCTGATGAAGGAGCCATAATTCTCCCGCTGCACAAAACTTCTAGAATGGGCCAGAATTCATGTTTTGTTCATTTTCCAGAGGTGGGAAGGGCTTTTAAGAGAAACATTGGTAATTTTTAATATTAATTGTTTGACTTGAGAAAGATCCCACGCTACCACATTCTCTTTTTTGTTTTTCAACAGAGAGTATTTAAATACCTTTTTCATGAAGATTTGGTTTATTTAAATTATGCAGCCTAGAGTAAAAGAGAGGGTACACATTTTGAGATGATGTTAGTCATAAAAGGAGCTCTGAATGGGGTTTGGAAACTAACTTTGGGTAAAAGTGTGGGTCAGCATCTTGCTCCTGATCCCTCAGGCTGCAGAGAACTCCTTGTGTTTTGACTCTGTGCCCTAGACAGGGTGTTTAAGAAGGACCATGGCCAGGACAGTAGTCTACTAAAGTGACTTATCTTCCCAGACTCCCATTTTAAAAACAGAAGTCTAATTGCCGTTGGGGAATTTAAATAACAAAATAATGTAATTTATTTCTAAAACCAATTACCAGCATTTAAAAGGCTGCCTCTGTAGGATGTCAAGATGAACTCTTCATTTAAACTGACCTCTTAATAACACACTCATTGAAATTTTTTTTGCTTGAAACAGGCTAATTTTAAATAAGGACTTTTTTTGGGGGGGGGGTAAGATTCATTTATTTATTTAACATATATTTACTACGTGGCTATTTGATGCCAGGCACTGTTCTAGGCACTGTCTTCACTGTTGTGAGAAAGAAAGATAACAAATAGACAGTATAACATATTATGTGATAACATAATGATGTATTATCAATAAAATATAAGCAACATATGCAATTTGATATTAATTTTATTGAGTAAAATATATTTATGGCACAGTAAAATTAATCAACGTATTGGAATAATTTTGATGTGTTTATTAACAATAAATATAATCATAGTAATTATATAACAATGTCAGGTTGTGATAGATATTACTGAATTCATAAACATACAAAATATAAAAATTCATTTTTTTGTGGCATTGTGCTGAAGGAAAAAAGATAAGTTACTCTTCAGAAAAACAAAGACTACTAAATATAAGCTCTTTCTCAAAGTGGGAAAAGGATGAAGAAATTTCTTTTAATTAATTAGTCTATTTATTTTCAGTATAATTAATGTTCAATGTTATATTAGTTTCAGGTGTACAATATAGTACATTACTCAGTGCTCATCATGATAAGTGTACTCTTAATCCCCTTTATCTATTTCATCCATCTCCCCCTGCCCCTCTGGTAACCACCAGTTTATTCTCTATATTTAAGAGTCTGTTTTTTGTTTATCTCATTTTTGTTGTTGTTCATTTGTTCTGTTTCTTAAATTCCACATATGAGTGAAATCACATGGTATTTGTCTTTCTGTCAATGACTTGTTTCATTTAGCATTATATCCTGTAGGTACATCCATGTTGTACAAATGGCAAGATTTCATTCCTTTGTATGGCTGAATAATATGCCATCACACACACACACATACACACACTACATCTTCTTTATCCATTATCTATTTATGGACACTTGAGTTGCTAGGGATGGACACTTGGGTTGCTTGGGTTGCTCTGGAAGGGCATTTGGTGGTTCCTGCTATGATAAGTAAGAATGCTTTTGTCTGTGTGTGACAGAAAAACCTAGTTTATAGTGGCTCATGTAACAAAGGGTCAGACAGTCAGGCAGCTGCTAGAGTTGGCTTAGCAGCTTAACAACATCAGGGCAAGCTTTCCATTATGCTTGTTGCCTCATAGTCACAAAATGACTGCTCCAGCATCAGGTATTGCACTCACCTTCAAAGCAAAAAGATGAGTGGATAGGTAAAGGCTAGCTATATTTTGCCTCTCTTATCAGGAAACCAAAAGGAAAGACCATAGTTAATCACTCCATGTTCTATACTGGAAAGGACTAGAGTAAGAAATTGGGTATAGATGTTGCACCAGCCAGTCAGTAGGGGTTGCCATAGGGATCTCGGAGTTAGGGCCATAAAATGCATTGACTTCTCAAAGTTTTCCCTGCATCTCATCCTTAATTGCTATGATGGTTTCCTCTGATTGGAAGAAAGGCAGAGGTTTGGTAGAAATAATCTCAAGGTAAACTATATATTATTTGATGAAGGAGCTTTGAGGAAATGGATGAATCAGAATGATGGCATCGATTGAGAGCTTTTGGCTTACAATGATAAACACAGCAGAAAACTGACAAAAATGGCCTGGCTCTATGCTAGGGGTAGAGAAGATCTTTGGTTAGTGAGATTGTAAGAGACAAAACAAATTGCTACTGCGTGGCAGGTAGAATGGTGGGAGGGATAATCTACTTTTAAGGCTAGTCCAAATATGATACAGTAAAGGTAGTTCAAATAAAGCAATAGGTTGTGGATGATCCATAAAGGTGTGATATGGACTAGAGAACCCAATATTGGGGGAACCAGAGTGAAAGGGTTCTAATGTTAGATCAAAGCAGAGACCATGTAGATATTGAAGGCTAATGGAAGTAAAGCAAGAGAGGCCCCAGTCACTCTTTCGGAGGTCATGGGCAGAACACCTGCTTGGATATCAGGCCAGGAAACAAATACGGAAAGACAAAAAGTAAAAGATACCAGAGGGCATGTGTTTCACTCCCCATCTGCTTTTAGAGACAACGTAAGTAGGACAGATTCCATTCTTGTTCTTGGCAGAGTTGGATGTGTACTGGTTCACGATTTTCTCATTGAACTGGTTTGAAATAAACCTGGGTCAATGGCAAGATCTGCCATAGAGGGATGATTCACTAGTAGTTACATATAGGATGATCTTTGTTATATGGTAGTAATCTTTACTGATTAGTTGAGAAAGCACTTGTCATGTTGAAGGAACCCCATCAACCCTCTAGAAATAGGTGTATGGGCTGATACATAAGAATGCTGAACACTGATCCTTGACTGGCACTCACAGATATATTGGTTGGAAAGCAGGCTCTGCCTTTAGAGGGATTACAGGCATTTGTGCTCAGTTTAGGAGGGTTCAATATGATCACCATGAGGACATTTAATCTCCCAGATTCAGAAGAAGAATTTCAGGGTGATTTGTAGGGTTATTTGAAAGAATAAGTGTTTCTAAAGTGTTCGAACAACTGTGAGTAGACTGTTGAATATGACAGGAACCCAAGTTGCTTGCCTTGAATTTTAAGAAATCCTCTGGCAACCGTGAGAAAAAGTAATTTCAATCTTTGCTTGTATCTCTTGAAGGATTAAAGAGAGATTAAATTTATTATTTACAGTACTACTTATTAGGATCTCTTTGGAAGTTTCTTAAGTCTCTAAATTTCGAAACAAGTCTCTTCATCATGACTTTCTCCAGTACTCAGTACATTTTATTTTTCTGTCTTCTTCATTTCCTGAGTACTTCTGAAGGTATTAGGCAGATAAACTTAGGCTTTTTGTTTTGTTTTGTTTTCCTACCCCATAGACTATTTCCCTAGATTTTCTAAACATAAGAATGCCAGGAACTGACCCAGTAACTTTACATCCTTCCCCCACCTCTGGAAATTTAAGATATTTGAATATATATATATATATATATATATATATATATATATATGCCATGAGTAAGGAAATACACTCAGAATTATGACCTTGAGGTTGTCCCTTTTGGTGACCTTATATGTCAGAAAACTGTACAAGGGCCTTGAAAGTAGATGTTCTCGCTTTATCTGAATCATTTGGCAGAAACAATAATGTCTGATGCTGGTGGAATAAGGAAGGAGAGCAGTGGGAGAGGAGAAAAATTTGGTATCTTACGAAGGTCAAGGCAAAAGAAAAACACTTTGGCTTATTTTATTTACTTAACTTGGAAAGAGAAAGCTTAATACAAAGAACGATTAATTTTAATAGGGGATTGAAGCAATGTGGGATTAGCTAATGAGATGTTAAGCGAACCAGAAGAATACAGGAATAGCAGATTTAAGGAGGACCTTCCCTCTCCTACAGGGCTGAGAAAGAGCACCTGAGGAAGAGCCTGCCCTCTCACCCTGTTCCTCTGACCCAGGGCTGAGTTCAAGATGCTATCAGAGAGGGATCAGAGCAGCTTCTGAGATGCTGTGCCATCAGAGGGTGTTGGAAACCCTTCCTTTGGAATGCAGGGAGACGTGTCCACAGGCAGCACCTCAAGAGTTGCTGTGAAGCCACCTGAGGGGGTGCCTGGGGAGTCCACAGAAGTCTACACTGGAGGAGCCATGTGTCCTGCCCCTCATTTTATTTTCCACCCAGAAACTATCCTAGGTATGAACTTCCTGGTTTGTAAATCTCTATTTCTCCCTTATTAAATAATCAAGCAGCTACTACCTCCTGCCAGGTAACTTTGAGATTGTGGAGAGATAGCAAAACACCATGGCAAACTGTTTTCATATATTCACACTCATGGGAGTTTTCCTTCAGCTTGAGTTTTTGTGTACCCTGTTAAAATACAAATACCCTATAGAAGAAATGGCATTTTAAAGCTGTTATCAATCATGTACACCTTAGTGTGTGCGTGAAGATACGGTCTCCTTTCCGGATAGCCGGCTTTATGGGATAGTTGGGGCCAGGAGGGAGATGATGTTATCCTGGACAGCTAAGGACTTGGGGAAGGATGCTCCCAGCCTTACCAGATGGTGGAGAATGGGACCTCAGGTACCAGCAATGACCCAGCCTACTTCACAGTTTTTGGGAATCTTGTCCTGACGGTTCCGTCAAAGCATCAAATCCAAAATCCACTTTCTTTGTAGAACACTTCCCTTCTGTTTCTTCTCTTTTCTTACTTGCTTCGGGGAGGTTTATGGTTTGAAAAATTAAAGTGCGGATCTATTTTCATTACCAAAGGATTTGCAAAACTGAGCTGGGCCTGTCTGAGCTCACATTTGCATTTGCCATCCCTTAAGCTGATTTTCAATGCTGAGCAGCTATTTTAAATGTTTTTAAGAGCCTCCTTTTTAACTCTTTTCCTTACTTGTGTTATCTATTTCTGCAATTGAAAAAAGATTCCATTGCTGATTCTTGGTGGAAAATCCCCGTATCAGATGCCAGCTGCAATCATGGGTAAGAGTATTTGCTCAGGGAATGACTGGGCAGTTGGAGCAAATATCCCCCGAAAAGCCGGGCAGGGGTGGGTGGTGGGTGGCGGGGAGCAGATCTGGAGCCTCAGAGGATTTAGAGGACTTCAAAGTTTCTTTATGGCAGGAGATGTGATTGGCCCAGAGTGGTACTTAAGGAATATTTGTTAAATACATGAATGGGTTAAAGAAAAATGGGCAAATGAAGACATTACTCATTGTTCAATAATGGTGGGTGAATGGATTGGTGGTTACGCATTTCTGATGGGATAGACTATAAAGTCCTCCATGGGGCATGACCCTTCACAATGTGGAACTTGCTTGTGTGTCCGGTCAAGATCTCCTTCCTTTCCACCCTTCACATTTTGTACTTCAACCTGGAATGTGCTGAGGCTTCTTTGTAAGTCTTTCCCTGAATCTTCTAGGGTGTGACTTTTCTGGGCTCCCACAATACTTTGTACACCCCCCATTAAAATAATGGCCATCCTGTTTTTACATACTATAATTTGTTTGCTTGTTTGTCTCACTAGACTAAAGTTTGTTACTTCCAGGCATCATGTGTTCATAGTTGAGTCCTTCACTTAGTGTTTGTTGAATGAATAAGTCAATTAGCAAGTATATACTATCCACAGGTTAAAAGAGCTGTATCTAGGTAGCCAGACATGCTTATGGCTTTTGAGTTGCTCCTGTGAGCCCTCGTGCTCAATGGTGAAGATGTAGTTCAGGAGAATTACACACCAGAAGGCCAGCCTGGGACTAATTCTGGGAATAGTTGTTTGCCCCAGTCTATGTATTTGTGAGAAAATGAGGATTTGGTTGACTTTTTCTATTTTATTTGTGTACTTTTATTTAAGTTCATCCCTTTCTTAAACTTTTTTTTTTTCCTTTTTGGGTAGTAGCAGGAAGCTTTATTTATATAACCTTGTGGTTGAGAACCCAACCCTAAGAGAGAAAAAAGTGGAGTGTCTCTAGGTCACACCCCAGGCAGAGAGTGTTGAGGCCCCCAAACCGGTCCCCTTTCACTTCTGTAGGTGATAGACTCTGAGACTCTAAGGAGCACAATTTGAAAACCACTGATTTGGATTAAGGAATCAAGTGAATACAAGGGAACACATCTTTTCCCGACATATTAAATAGAAACCCTTTGGCAACCAAGTTTTATATTTACCAAGCCTTTCATATGACTCAAAACTCTGTAACTCCAAATCAGTTTTTACAGCTTAAAAATTGGTATTGAAATAGTTACTTAGGTTTAATTTTAGAAAACTCAGGTCAATCAATATGTATGACTTTTAAGTTTAATCCTTCCTTTGGGGATCACGGAAGCTCCTTTCGGCTCCAGTGCTCTTTGATTTTCTGATTGTGAAGGGCAAGGTGGGAAAGAAATAAACAAGGTGACTAGGTTTCAAGGGCTAGCTTTCTTGGCATGAATGAGTAATTGGAAAGCCAGCATAATCAAAGTAATTTCATCCATCATGTACAGAAAGGGAAATAGAATTCAGGTTATTAAGGTTGCACGAAACTGCTTTTTGAATGTATGTACATATTTCTTCCTAGGGGCTAGATAACGTTTCCCATTTTTATTTCTAAAAGGAGTTATGGAAAAAGACAACTGAAAATAAAACAGGAGCTGCGGTCTCAGAGCAAAACTAGAATAATTCATTAAAGAGAAGAAAGAGGTTTTAGGTTTCCTTTTAAGAGAACAAGCTAGAAAACCAGAACACATGTTTTTAGCCCCTATAGGGCCCCAGGCCACAGTGAGCAATGTCATCCCCTTAGAGGCAAATAAGGACCTTCGTTCTTGGCTCCTCAGACCCTTGGTCTGGAGGAAGGAATCACATAACTTACATTTCGATTTCACAGTTGCCTAGCTGTATGCCCTTTTGGAGTTTGGGGAAAGCAAACAAAGTGGGAGAACCAAGGACAAGAGAGCCTCTGGCAGGGTAAGAGAGATGGAGAAAGAGGCAAGGCAGGCCGGCTTCAAAAAGCAGAAGAGAATTAGGTTGCTAACCAGAAGGAAGCAGAAGAGGGCAGTTCTGGAAAGGGAACAGCAGAGACAGGCTTCACATCTGGAATCAGTGTCTGAGAGAGATAGGCACATTTTCCCTGTGGGGTTGGCGTTCTTTTAAATCTAGGCCAACTTTCACTTACTCATGGGGAACTAGAGCTGAGGTACATCCAAAGCTTTGTTTACCGATCCTTTAAAAAAATCATAAGATCAAGAATTTTTTTCCATATCCACAAAGCTCCGGAATCGTAGAAAATTTGTCTCTTTTGTTCACAGCTGTGTCTAGTACCTAAAGCAGTAGTAGGTCCTCAAAAAGAAAATCTCTTGAAAAAAATGAATGAATGAATGAATGATCTTTTATCTTTTTTATTCTCCCATTTAATTTCTTCCTTCCTTCTCCCTTTTTCTTTCTTTTCTTTTCTTTCTTTCTTTCTTTCTTTCTTTCTTTCTTTCTTTCTTCTTTCTTTCTTTTCTTTCTTTCTTCTTCTTTTTCTTCTTTCTTATCTTTCCTTCCTTCTTTCTTAAAAAGAGATTGGAATAAGAAGAGAAAGTACACTCAGCAACGATGATGCATTCTGGGCCTATAGGAGGGAGTGCATGAGAAGAGTATGGTTGCTTTTTCTCGACATTAAAGTGGCCTAGCTTGCTGAGCCTCAGTGTTCTGCTTCATCCATCATGATTACTAGTTACTCCTCTCTGTTACCAGCTTGTTTAATTACAGCAGCACCCCCCCCTGGCCCCCCATGTTTCTCCTACTTCCTATTTCAGATTTGCTTTTTCCTGAAATTTAGGAAGAACCTAAGATCGTCTGGAGAGTATGAACACCAAATGTGTTAAACCGGCATCCTCATTTTATACACATTTCTAAGTCATGGCCATGGGCAAACATACTCCTTTTCTTTATTAATAAAGAAGAATAAAAAAAAAGGAAAAGACAGCCATATAGGTCATTTTTCACACGTGCAATTCCATGCACGAGTGCCAATTCTTCCCCTTGTGTATCCACTTGAGACTGGTTCTGGTGGCATCCTTCAAAGCCCATGTGTGTGAATTCCATGAAGTCTTTCCCAATTATTCTCATTTTAATTTCCCTTCTCTAAACAGCTATGACATTAATTTATTACTTAATCATGAATTATGGCATACAATTCCCTAATTGATGTTTGTGGATTTTTTTCCCCAGCTATATTTTAATTTCCTCGAGGACAGAAGCCTTGCTTGTATAGTGTTAAAATAACCATCTCCCGCAGCTCCTAACACAATGCTCTGTGTATAGGGGGTACATGTTGGTTCACCAATTTGTTCTTCACACCAAATATCCAGGGATATCTTACACAGAATTTATACCAAGCAAGGAAAAGACAGACTAGATTTTCTGGCCTGCCAAAAATATATACTCCCTAGTCACTGCAGCTTCCTAGGTCTGGAGGTCTTTCAATTTGTTATTGATGAGAAAGGAAAGCAGGGAGATGTCCTCTTAGTGAGAGAGGCAGAAAGCATGCTTAGGATCACCTGGCCCTCTGGCTTGGAAGTTAAGCTTTGTCCTAAATCAAGTAACCTCCCTTTCACTTAACTTGTTCTTGGGGTTTTCTAAGGAATAGTCACTTAGCATAAAAAAACAAAAGCAAAACCCTCCAAAACTCTGGGCTCCAAGAAGTTGGATTATTGTTATTTAACCATTGTTATTAATAGCTATATAGTTTGCATCAGTCCCCTGGGGGCTGAAATAAATCCTAAACATCTTAATTACATATAGTGTCACTCTCCCTAACCTATTACATTCCACAGGGTCCTTAAATCCTATTTAATGAGACTATTTGTGGCTTCAACATTTTTCTTCTTTCATCCTCACTATATCTGGGTTTGCAAAAGCAGAAACTAAACAGCACATGAGAGAGAGAGAGAGAGAGGTGAGAGAGAGAGACTTGGCATTATTTCTAAAGCCTGACAAGCTTTATTTGATATTCTTTTTTTACAAAAAAATTTGAGGTTTCCTGTGACTTTATTATTAATACCCTCAGGGTTCGTGCATGATGACATAAAGATGATGTAGCCAAAATATAGGTGTGTTTAAAAAATTTTTAGCTTAATTTTTTAGCTTCTCACTTTTCTATAGACCTCAAAATTATGAAAAAGTACCGTGGGTTTTCATTTCTCTTGCTAATGTTTTTCCTCTTTAATTACAAGATTAAATTATAAAATGGAAAATTTGGGGGTTTTTTTCCCCACTAAATTTCGGCAGTAGTATTTATGGGGAAGTTACCTTACCTACTTGGCATAAGACACATTGAAAACGGTGGAATTTTAGAGTTATAAGTGGTTCTGATGGTTTGTTAGCATCACCTGGAGAGGTTTTTAAAAATCCCAGAAATTCTATCCCAGCAGATCTGTTCTAGAGCCCAGAAATCTGGGATTCTGATACAATTGGTCTACCTACAGTTTGGAAACACTCGTTTTAGAATTTATTTTGTGGGATTCCCCAAAATAGTGTAAGATATTGATAAAAAGAGCCATAGTTTCCCCTGGATTGAAGCTACCTCTTCATTTTAACTTTAACACTTTGGGGGCTTACATTAATGGCTTAAAACACATAGTATATACTCGAAGTGCACAAAAGCAATTGTTAAAAATCACCACGTCTCCTCAAGACATTTTTTAAAAAATGTATAACGTAAATGTATAATGAGTAGGTAGCCATTACAGGGAGAATTTTGGTTAAATTTTCTTGTTTTTCAACAAAAGTAACCAATCCAATTTAGGTAGAATAGATGTGCTTTTGCCAATGAGAGAAGTGTGGATCATTAGGTTTTTCCAAAAACCCTGACATTTTAATAAATGTTCTCTCTAAGGGCTCTCCCAAAGATAACTTGCAGGGAAGTTGTCTCTCTGTGTAGCTGAGCCTCCTAGATAACTGAGGCTTTACCGAAGACTGACATCATCTCATTCTTGCTCCTTTCTGTCTCTGTGCCTGGCACATAGCTGCTCCTCAAGAAATGCTTTTTAAAGAATAAATGGATCAAGCCATATGTCTCCTCTTATTGTATATTATGAAAGTCTTTGCCTTTTTAGACTATACCAAATGTAATTTAACTTTTTCTAATGATGGCTTAGGCCATCATGTTGAGCTCTAGAGCCCTCAGGGGTCTGTTGTAGTATGTAGAATGTTTTCATTCGGCACTAAATGATCCTAAACTGCTGTGATTTTTACTTCTTTTGTTTGTCTTCTATAGTTATTCGCCCCCCCCCTTCCCATCCTTGCTGTTAAGCCATCAGCTGTCACTCATTACTGTTACTGATGTGACTCTTCTGGTTCTCCTTTTCTTTTAATTTGCTGCTCTTATTGGGCTGTGCATTTGGAAATTTTATCACCAAGCCTGTTAGAATTTCTGAAGAGGACGAGACCCCGAGTGAGGACCCTCGGAAATCCTTTTTGGTAGAGTTCATTAATGGTGGTGGGCTCTGTCGAGTAGAAGTTGGCTGCTCAGAAGTCTCTTTTGTTTCTTTCTTGGTTCTCAGTTGTGTTCTGATAAAGCAAATGCCAAGTAAACAAAGTGACAATGTGTCTTTAAAGAGAAGAGAAGCGAGGATTTTAATTTCCTGTACTTCCTGGCAATTAGAGATGATCGGCAAGCACTTTTGTCTCCACCGTGCTTCTCCTTTCAGAAAGGAATTAGTTTGCAGAAATGGGAGACCTGATGAAACAGCTCAGGGCAGGTTTAGAGTCCTAACTGAGGTGGAGATCCAGTCTCCCAGTGCCCAAGAAGGTGGTCTCTGTACATTCAGGCCTTTGGGAAGCGGAGTGGAATGAAGGAGAGAATTTCTCACCTTGTGGGAAAAGCAAGGCAAGTATTTTACCCTCATCAATCTCTCATGTTCCTGATGAGAGAACTAAAGCATTTGCTCTGTAGTAGCCAAGGGACTCAACTTGAAATTTTTGCTAACATTAATAGCCTTATTAATGCCTTACCTCATGGCTGTTCTCAGCCTTCCTTATGTATGTTGGCATTCAAGACTAGTGAGGATGTCCGCTGGAAACTTCCTCTTTCCTGGGTTTTATAGGAGAAATCTGGTTCTCCTCATTCTTCTACCTCTCAGGCCTCTCCTTCTCCGTCCTAGAGCAGACTCCTTGCCCTCTTCCTGTTAACTGAATATGGATGCGTCCCAGAGCTTTATCCTTAGTCTTTCCCTTTCTCCTTGCATTTTCCCCAGTGATCACATCCTAACCGTGGACTTGCCTGATTTGATTTGCTTCTTAAATACAATGACAAGAACAACACAGAACAAAACCCTCTGGAGCAGTTTTATAAGCACGTGGAGTCCCTCTGAGACCTGCAGGCAACTTCCTCAGGCCCCTATTCCAGCTGCCTGCTTCCATCCTGCATGCTCTTTAGAACAGGGCTGCCATGGTTACTCTGCCTCCACTTTGGCTCCAGCCCTTGGCTTCCACTTCCTCTCTGGCCCCTCAGCTTTGGGCACTGAAGTTTGGCTTGTTTAGCCTGGATTGAACCTTGGCTTCATGTTGGCGTTAAGCCTCTATATCCTACTGCACTCTACACATGGCCACCTGAATGCCCTGCAGATACAGCAAGCTCAACATGTCCACAATGAATCTGTTTATCCACCATCCCAGGCCAGTAACTTCAGAGTTCTGCTTTCACCCCCATCTATGCAAACTCTACTTCCTGTCAGTTCTTTCTCCTGAATATACTCCTTATTTGTCCCCTGCTAGCTAGATCTGTGTTTTTTTATGTTGCTGCATAACAGATTACCCCAAGTTAGAAGCTTAAGACAACTCACATTTATTTTCTCACAGTTTGTATGGATCAGGATTCCAGGCCCCTGCAGGTCCTCACCATGTGACCCTCTTGTAGACCACTCCCCCACCCCCTCCATAACAGAGTAGCTTGTTTCTTCAAGGCCAGCTGGAGAATCTCCCTGTTGGTTCTAGTCCCTGAGCTCTTTTTTCACTCTTAGGAGTGTTGTACATGTAGAACTTTGCAAACAGATGAGACATACGTATTTAGTCTTAAGTGAAAGCCTTTGGGAGGTCTATTGCTTTGTCTACTGCAATATTTAAAAATTGTCACAAAAGTGTGTATTCATGTGGCAAGTGTGGCAAAATGGTGGTTCTTGGTAGAAAATAATAATTTATACATGTTTCAGAAATACTTAACATCACTTGTCTGGCAGTTTATCCAGTGGAAAGTTCCTTTTCTCCTATTCCCTGCAGAGGGCATTTAGGCTCTTGGAGGTGAGAGCAGCAATGTGGTGAGTAGATTTTGAGTGGTTCTGGTTGATTGGAGAACTACTGGTACAGAAAATCTCTAGGGCCTCCTTTCTGCTTCAGATGTCCCTGGCAGCTGAATCAAATTGATCCTATTTGACTATGAAACGTGGAGGACTTGGAACCACCAGCTGCTTCCATTCCTACCCACGGTGGAAAACAAAACAAAAAAAAAACAAAATAGAAAAAGATTTCTCATTTTGGACTCAAGGTTTGGCAAGGTTACAGATGTGAGCAGGAGTTTGGGACTGGATGTACAGAGACATTGGTCAGCAAAATTGTATATGATTAAATAGCTGGTTCCAATGTAATTCCATTAGCCTCATTTTTGTAGAAACAATTAGAAAATTCAAATGCTGTATTTGTAAATTGCATTTGGGACTTAATGGTGGTATTTTCTCCCCAACTGGAATGCCTCTGTGTGTTGCCCTCTAATTCCCATTTATTTTTCCTTTATGCTTGAGCCTAATTCACATGTGGATCAGAATAAAAGCACTTTGTGCAATCTTTTCACTGTTAAGTTTGCCATCCATCGAGGTCTTAGGGTCCCGATAGGATGGCGCTCTTTTGACTGCTAATGTTAAAAAAGGAGCTCTCAGGAAATGTGGCAAAATGGCTTACATTTGAATACAGCTTTTCTTTTAAATATATATTTACGTCAGTGATAGTCATCTTGCTATTGATCTAGGCCATTTACTTTTTTTTTTTTTTAACCTTGAATAGAAACTTCCGGTGGTTGTCTAAAAGCAATAACTCTTATGCATGTTTGTATTAAAATGGCATGATTTTCTAAATCATGTGGATTAGATACCAAGACACAGGAAAATTTATTTACAAAACACAAAATGGAGTTGGATATTTGAGTGTAGAATCATCTGCCTCTTTTCCTATTGTTTACTCACTTTAAATATTTTTTTTGTCAGTGAGGTTATCATAACTTTTCATGCTTCAAGGAGGTTATTTTTATTTTATTTGTTATTTATTTATTTACTTACTTACCATATTTCTTTGTTTTAAGGATTGAGCTGGTTGTTGGTGTTTATTAGATACTTGTTGAATTCATCTCAGGAATGGCTTCTGATAGTTGCCCTCGCCTGGAACCTGGCTTAGCTGAATCCTTCTGACCCAATGAGGGAAACTTTCCAGAATTTAGGTCCACTCAGGGTTAACATGTGAAATGGCCAAAAGGAAGTAGCAGGTAAAGCCTATATGATTAAGACTAAAGCTTACTTGCCAATTGTATGTCTATAAAGGAATACTCCAGTTAACAAGTATTTTTTGAGAATTCACACCAGATACTGAGGATATACATACTCTCCTCCTTCAGTAATCCAAAATATGCTGAAATTTGCATTCATTTTCACAAGGCTATATGCCATATGTGAATGTAACCCCCTCCCCATACATACATCAATGAAAAGAATATGGTCCTCGGAATTAAACAAATAGGGATTCAAATCCTGACTTGGCTATTTATTATGTTACCTTTGTTAAGTCATATAATCAACACGAGATGCTTTCTTCTCATTTGCATTATTTAATGAGGGCAATGAATACCTACCTGGCTGTTGTAAGGGTTGGGGGATAATGTGTTAAGTTATCTTGTATAGGGCCTGACCTCTATGGAGACTCACTGACTGATTATAAGATATAAACATGTTTAAAGTGGGGTTTCCCAGTCAAAACAGATTGAGAGCACAGATCTACATCATTTAGGATAGCTGATAATGTCAGAGCTGATAGTTTTAATCACACACCTTAATGAAAATTTTCGGCAGCAGCTTTCTTACAAAAGCACCCACACCTCGGCAAGCTGGGCAAGTCCCCCTTACATGATCCTCTGTGCCTTGAAAGATGAGTAGTTGTGACTCCTTGAGGTGCCAAACATTAATTTATATGTTTTCTCAGAGAGTCTGTGCTCTGAATAACCCGAAATCTCTGCACACCGGCCTTGCTGGGCAGACAGCGGCGTGGCTGTTCTCTGGGAGGGTGGGCTAGCTGAATCTCACCAAAGGCACGTCTTCCTTGGGAAGGAGCAGAGGACGTTTCTCCAATCCTTTTTGTCAACACAGTGGGAGTTATCTGAATTTCATTTGGGTATTAACTGCTGTGTGAGTTGGGTTTCTCTCTGTTAGAGGAGCGGCTGTTATTGGATTAAAACCACAGTTGTTGGGAAGCACTTAAGACTCCGTGGGGGATTTCTCTATCAAATAGCAGGGTCAGAGTTTTGTTTCTTCTCTTTTCTAGTAACCCCACTCACCAGAGATGCCTGTTTTCAAGGTAACTATATCACTTAGCTGGAGACCAAGGAGAGGCAGGATTTCTTTCTTATTACCAAGGTGCCAGACAAGTCGGCTTGGAAATTATCCAGAGCTTGATTTGGCTTTCAGCTGTAGGACTGGAACCACAGCTTCTTTGGGGACACAGAATTCAGCTGTAGGGGAGAATTTCATGAGCAACAAACTCCAGGTAGAGGTACACATTCTAATGTGCGGCAAAAAGGCCATCTCATGAATATTAACTCACTCCCAGATTCTCCCGTGGTTTGGACTCACTGTAGATTTTATCTTTTTATACAGTCCCTGGCAGCCTTGGCATTTACCATAAAGGTGTTCTCCCTCTAGGTGAAAGCCGGAGGCTGCTGCCGGAGCCCCTGGGACATGCAGGTTGGCACCTGCCGGCCCGCTGGGCTGAGAAACTAAAAGCCCGGGTTCTAACCCCAAACCTCATCCATCCGGTGGTGCTCAGCCAATACATCTATCTGGGAAAGAGAAATGCATTCGGATGCCTTGAAAGTTTAGCATCTGCTTCTCGTTGGCTCCTGCTGCTTTAGAAAAACATTCGGAAGTTTCTATTGGATTTGGATGAGGCCGAGATGGCATATTTTCTGCATCTCCAGAAGCCTACACCCCACTTGGGGAGCTTCATTTATATGCGCATCGGATGCCGTCTGACTGCCTCGGACTGTACCTTTGAGCAGATCCGATGGGATCCCCACATGCATGTAAATGAAGCTCCCTTAGCCCGAGCCCCGCTCCAAAGAGGCAAAGAGCAGGCTTCTCTTGAAACTTGTTACTGCGACAATCTCAAACCAGACACCACAATAAGGATTTTTTTTTCTTTCTTCCCCCTTGCTCGTGTGTGTGCCAGGAGGACGCCACGTAACCTGGTTTTCCAGACCGAGGTAATTTATTGAAACGTGGATTATTTGAAAAAAAAATGGGAAGGGATACAGGGCTTGATTTTTAATCCCTGCTAACATAGAGAAAAGAATGCTCGTGTCACAACTCAGTGAGTGTAAAAATTAAAAAAGGCTGAGACTATTGTTTGAAAACAGGCAAAATAATTAAAATTATTATGGAATAATCACATATCACACAACAACCTCCCACTCTTACGAGCAACAATCCAAAACAGCTCCTCCAAAGCGGGCCCAAGGGCAGAGGTTCTGTATATCATTCAAAGACCATCTGTCGTGCAATTCCGGGAGCGCCTTTGCACTATTCTGGGGGCAGGCGGAAATTCGGGCCTGGCAGTTCTCTTTCCATTTGCTAACAAACAGCAGCGATGGCAGATAAATATGGCAAACAATAGGCGTTTGTAATGAACTGGAAAGGGACGCGGAGTTTTGGAACCTGCACCAAAATCACAAGTTTTGGGTCCTGTGCTGGGCTCCCGAGACCCCCAGAGCCGGTTCTTGCCATGTGGCGGCTCCCGCAGACATCTGCAGGCCGGGCGAGGCTTCCGTGCACTCAGCCAACCTCAGGGCCTCATTTAAATAAAGTTCTTTTCTTCCTTAGAAAGATTAATAATCACAAAGACTCAAAGCTAGGGTTTTTTTTTTTTTCTTCCGTGGTTCCAGGAAAATCAAACCCCGCAAGTGGGTGGGCGAGCTGACTTTTCCGTCTGCAATCCTCACTTTTGCTCAGAGGCCGTGTGCCCCCCTCCCTCTGCCCTCAGTCATGCGCTCCAGGTAACTCTGCGTGTGTATCTGTGTTGTTGTCAAAGTATCGGTTTGAGATTTTTCATTGTTTGACGTTGAATGGGGGAGGTGAAGAAATTACGACAATCTTTGATAATTATGGTTTTGAGTTACAAATTAGTGATACCCGAGGAACTCTAGATTAGAGCTGTTATTTTGAAGGTGTGGAGCAATCTAGAATTCCCATACAACCAAATGTTCTCTTAACATCATCTGTTGGCCACTTTTCTGGGAATGATAGCTGTCTGCGCACAAGCTCACAGGCTTGTATACCCAGCTCTCTAGACCCTATTTCTACTGTCATCTCTCCCCCCTAATCACCCTTACACGCTTGTGTGCTCTCTCTCTCTCTCACACACACACACATGCACACACACACACACACAGAATTCATTAGTCAGAAGTCTCTGGAAGGCTTCATGCTAGGTTCAGGAATGAGTCGAACAGTGTTATTTCCAATAGGCACAGAACTGAATCTTTAATGATTTTAACTTTTAGTTGGAGTAATAAAAGGGTTGTTCCGGATCATCTGGTATAATTAGCACTTCGTGCCAAGGAGGACACTTCACCTGCCTTGATAAGGAACCTGTGTGGACCTCAAACAGCAAGGCCGGCCTAGCGTGCTATGTGAACCCTGGGGAGGAGGGGCATTTGTACGGTCTGCACTTCAGGCTGTCAAGAGGAACCACGCTGGGGTGGGTGCAGAGGTGTTCAGAGGCAAATTCCAGTCCCTTCCATTACTGAAAGGACTCCAAGGCAAGGAGCTGCTTTTTCTGGGCTACCCCTGACACTGGGCTCACCGACAGTGCTGCCAGAGTGGTGTGCTCAACTCCAGGGCTAAAGCCCTAATGACAGTTGTGTCCTATCCGAGCAGGCTTTTATTGCTACCAGTATTTTACGGCTAATGTAGCTTTAAACTCAAAACAACTGAAGTGACTTTAAAAGAGTCCACTTAGAAGCCTAGCACTTTAGAGCCATAAGGGACTTTGGGGGATTATTTACTTTATAGATGAGGCAAACTGAAACATAGAAAAGTTACACGATTTTCCCAAAGTCATTCAATAGAGGACGAGGACTATATATTGGGGTTTTGCAATCCTAAGTGAGTGCCTTTTTGTCACACCCGGAAGCTTAGGTCAGTGAATTATACTATGCTTGGTGACTTAGGAGAGTGGACTACTGGGATTCGTGAGTCATGGGATCGGAAGTCTGAAACCCTGACCTTTAGGTAATACGTTCCAACATCACGATACCACAGCAGACAACCGAGGCTTCTCTTTAGTCTCGTAAATGAATTGCCAGAGCCTTATTATAGCTCTAATCTCTCTGAGCTTGTGTCTTTTTTTTTGAAGATTTTATTTTATTCATGAGAGACACAGGGAGGTGGAGACACAGGCAGAGGCAGAAGCAGGCTCCATGCAGGGAACCTGATGCAGGACTCGATCCCAGGACCCCGGGATCACTATCTGAGCCAAAGGCAGATGCTCAACCACTGAGCTACCCAGGTGCCCTGAGTTCGTGTCATGTTGGTTGATTCTGCGTGTCATCGACCAATTTACCTATCTGACTGTTGGCAAGTAACCACGATTCATGTTACCCCACTCCTAAAACAGTTGTTTTTGCTCCTACCACTCCAGAGTTGTTTTCCTTTCTTTTTTTCTACAGGGTGGAGAAAATCCTGTCAGTTTCATTTACTATGGGATACTTTGGTGTGTAAGTTCGTCCCTACCCAGTGGTGTGCTGGTGCTGGCCTGGTAGCAGCTCCCGAGAGCTAATTTTTGTTAGGAATCCTGCAAGCCAGTTGTTAAATTGCTGACAGGTTTAAACTGACCGCGATGGAGTATTTACACCACAGAAATTGGCAAACACAGCAAGTCAAGGCACCCCTGCCCCAGGGGGGTGGTTGTTCAACATTTACCATCACATCACTGCTCCTATTCTTATCAAATTCCTTTTCTTTTTAAAGATTTTATTTATTTATTCATGAAACACACACAGAGAGAGGCAAAGACATAGGCAGAGAGAGAAGCAGGCTCCATGCAGGGAGCCCGATGTGGGACTCGATCCAGGGACTCCAAGATCATGCCCTG
This sequence comes from Vulpes lagopus, assembly GCF_018345385.1. Lineage (NCBI taxonomy): Eukaryota > Metazoa > Chordata > Mammalia > Carnivora > Canidae > Vulpes > Vulpes lagopus. The sequence goes on from NC_054824.1 coordinate 15,601,479, forward strand.
GGCCAAAGGCAGATGCTCAACCTCTGAGCCACCCAGGCATCCCTCAAATTCCTTTTCACCCTAACTTCCCATCTTTCCTAAGAACAATAGGTGAATTGAAACAAGGGTCAGGGTTCTGGACTTCCACTGGGGAATGCCCAGAGAGGCAAAGATCAACAATGCTCTAGCAAAGTCTAAGCAAACCAAACAATAGTCCGACAGCATTTTTGTTTTTGTTACTGGAACTGGGAGTGGTGATTGAACTGGAGATGGGTAGGAGTACTTATTTCTAGATCTTTCTAGAATTGCCTCGCTACTAATTCAGACAACATTTCACAATACGTGAAACGTTACTATGTACACTACCAGAAAGAAATTTACTCAGTACTCTGAATTCACCACATCTTCATGTAATGTCTGTGGGTTCTTGCTCTTTCAGATGGAAAGGCTCTGGGTTATATTAGCTCTTCTGAACAGGATGTGCCTGCCATTAAAATTCAACCAAGTCAACATACACTTTTCAAGGGCCTCCCTCTTATGTCTAGGGCACGGGGCTATAGGAGCCCAACTAAATGGACAATTTGAGGAATAGTCCCCTGTCTTCTGGTGTTTTCAGATTCAAAACAAATTTGTGTCCATTTATTTCTCCCATGGTGAGGCCTGAACATTTTGGCCAGCCATTCACAGGCCTTCGGCTACACGATTTCCTCTCCTGTCTCCTTTTCAGACTCTTCATAACATACTAGAGGAAAGATTCTATGCTCTCCGGCCAAAATAGGATTAAACAGCCCTGGGAGGCAGCTGGTCAGTTACAAGGCAGTTTTAATGTGGAGATGTTCCTAAAAAGAGAGTGGAAATTTTCCATTCTGTCCTGGGAGCTGGCCCATGCTTCTAGGGCAAGTGCAAGCTTCATCTCTGCCAGACACAAGTGAAACCGGTATCTGCTTTCTGCACTCGGAAAGCAGATACTGTCAAAAATCAAACAGGGAATTGGGCTCCTCCAGAACCTTCTGGATAGTGAAGTCAAGACACTGAACAGAGAGTTTCAAAATCAATGCCAGGTCAACTACTAAGTCACCCAACCTGGTTAGTGAGTTTGCCGTTCCTTGAAAACCTATTTGTGCATGGCTGGATCGTATTTTTTTCACGATGTTTCCTCGTCTGTCCTCCCATTTCAATTTGAGTGACTAGTGTAGGTTACCTGAGCACTGTTTTTATAAGAGATCAAGTGTGAAATTTCTTTCTTTGTCAAAAATAGTGAGAACCCGAGCTGCTGGCAACGTTGCACCAGAAAGCACAGAGCTGGAATAGAAGAGATCTGGATTTTGGTCCTAGTTGTCTTATTGATGGGCCAGCCCCATGAGCCCATGAGATTGGGTAAATGACCTAATCACCTAGAGTCTCTCTCTCTTTTTTTTTTTTTTTTTTTTTTTAGAGTCTCAGTTAATTCACCTGTAAAGGAGACTAAAACCAGATGATCTGTATATATGATAGGCTGGTAATTCTTTAATATAACCATTTGGGATCCCCTCTTTTCCTACCGCCTACATTTTCTCCATATAACTCATTTATTTTTACTTGTCCCATACCTCTTTTAATATTCTAAATGAAGTGCTCTCTATAGCCATGATTCTCAAAGAATGGTCTCTGGACAAGCAATGCCGGCACACTTAGGAACTTATTAGAAATGTGACTCTCAGGCCTGACCCTGGATCTGCTGAATCTGAAACTGCTTAGGTGGAGCCCAGCAATCTGTGTTTTGACAAGCCTTCCAGGCAGTTCTAACAGACTGAGTTAGAGAATCAGATTGAGGAGTGAATATGAGGAACAGGATGATAAGTGTGGGGAGCAGCTATCTCAAAATCCTTCTGGCTATCAAGACCATAATCTTCTCTACATCCAAGCACTTTTATTCCATAGACCAGTTTGCAAAAAACCATACCAGATACCAGTAGGCAAAAGTGTAGAGTCCGATATTAGTAGTAAAAGCAGTAATAACATGTGTATAGTGGTTTTTATAAATTGGTATTTTTCGCCCATTTTCTCACTGAGGCCTGGCAGCTGGCAATGGTGAGGATGAGAGACTGGGGCTCTTAGTGGGGCTTAGCAACTCAAGAGACTAGTTGAAATGTGTTCCCTGCTCCAAGGCCACATTTCCTGGAGTGTGGTGATGGGCAAAACCACCAGGGCCACACACAGATTCTGCTACTCTCTCAGATTTGGATCAATGATCTTTTCTGGGGAATTGTGGATCTAGCAGACCCATAATCACATATCTCCAACCAATGACAGATACCGCAAGGGAAATAATTTTCACATTGAAGTCACCCAAGTCTACGACCAAACACGTTACAAGAGTAGATGGAAAAGCTCTTGTGTTTGCAGCTCATGGGTGAGAGGAGCCTGCTGACTGGGAATTACTTACACGGGAAGTCAGAAGGGGCTGTAGAATCGTGTGACATATGGCCCTCGGGCCTCTCACTCCTGTGATTGGCAGGTCACACTCTCTGGTTTTTTGACTAAGGCCTGTCACAGTTGAAAAGACAGCTAGTGAAACGGTTTTCACTTCACTGAGGGCTATGCCACAGGTCACCCAATGCTGCCACCCCAACAGTGAAATGCTGCAGTGCGTCTTGGTTAAGGACAATGCTTGGAGTGGTTTCACTCGGCTGTATGTTGCTGCTGGATGAAATGGTTGCCGAATGGGCTAATGGAAAGAAGAGGAAATATTGTAACCTAACACATATTTGCTAGAGCCGACAGGACGATGTATTATTTATTAACAGGCTTATACGCAAGTTAGAATCACAATGTAGTATATGTATTAAATACGTATATCCAAAATAGCTGGTTTGGGACCGGAATTAAGAAACAAGAAAAATATCTCATTAACATCTTGATTAAGTAGGAAATTTATAAGGAAGATCCAGAAGATCAAGAGTGTCTTTCAGGGGATAAATTTGATGTGATTTGATGGAATCTGAAGTACATTTGGTGGCAAACCTCTACAGAATTTCTCTGGCTTGTACACATCACACAAGAGTGTATATCAATTAATGCAAATACATATTTAATTATCCTTAAAATGAAATTATATAGCATTCAGAAATGAATAAATGCATATCTTTGGGATTATTCATGGTTACATCTCTCAATTGTTTTGAGACAGAGACAGACAGAGAGACAGAGACAGAGACAGACAGAGACAGAAGGCCTCATTCTCATCAGTGATGGTCTCCTACTGTCCAGAAGGCCTGATCTCTGTGTGCATTTTCCTTAAGTGACACCTCCGTTCCCTCTGTGTGTATATGTTTTTTCTTTTCTTTCTTTATTAAAAAAAATGAATCTTAAATTGGTGTTCAAATTCATTATGGGCTATGATCAGAAAAATAGAAAATAACATAGAATGTGATAACATTGGCGAAACATATCTTTAACGGTATGTAAAAAAATCTAAACCGTGTAACATAAGTATCTAGCTTTAAAATCTTCATTTTATCCTATTTTATCCTTCATTGTTTCTGAGCATCGTCCTTGGTGCAGCTGTTGAGATCAGGAGATACTGCACAATTCACCCATCACAAGAGGGAAGGTGCATGGGATGGTTAGAGAGCAAATTGCCCCGAGAAAAGTATATATTCCATCAAAGCACAATAATTCTATGGAAATGGGGATCTCTCCCTTTGTCTCACCTTGTCTGTTTTTAAAACATTTTCAACTCTTACTTTTTTTTCTTTCTTACAATTACTGAGAGAAAAAAAATGAAGCTTTGGCCTCCGTGTTTTAAACTGTCTGGGTTTGTTGATTGTATATGTCATAGTTAAGGACCAAGCACAGGCTAATGTCCACCTAGTAAGAACTGAATAGCGAGTTAATCATAAGAGTGCTTTTGAGTCTATGGAATCAAAGTTAGTTATTACTTCAGTGAAAACAATTAATTTGAATTTTCATAAATAGGTTTAAATTTAATTCCTACTGTGTTTATTTTAAGGATCCAGGCTCAGCATTTTCTTACTGTGAGATTTTTTTCCTTTTAACTGAAATATAGTTGACATAGTGAGACATTCTTTTAAACTGAAAGTAACACATATCCTTCCTATTATGGTTTAAACAAAATCCATAATTTGTGAAAGATTGTTCCCTAACATGGATGTTATTATCTAGTGGTTTTTACATATGCCAGCGATATGTCTGGTGATATCTGCTCACTCATAGGGTTTCTCGCCATCTGGAATCCACCCCCTCCCTTTTCGTCAAATGGGTGGTGTTTGTTCACAGTGTCCTCTGCTTGCTGTTTGCCTACCTGTTCTATTAGTAGCTGTTTCCCCTGGTGTTCATTCTAAGCTACATTTTCTCAGGCATTTTGGTTTTGGCTGAGTGTATGTGAGGTCAAATGACAAAAAAGTTAAAAATCCTGCCATCAGGTAAGCAAATACCCCAAGCTGGCTTACTGAGTAAGTTTGTTTCTTTAACAAACTGAATTCTATCGAAGTAGTTGTGCACATGGATACAGCCTGACATCAGGAATAGGAGGGAAGATGTGTCTGTACTTCTAAGAGATGTTTCTCACCTTGATCTTGAGTTCAAAGATCATTCAAGTCGCGGCTTGCTTTTTCCTTCAGCCATGAAACCATTGGTGTTCCAAAACTGGACAGGCTATATCCATGTGCACAACTACTCCATTATCTGGCTTCTCTTTGTTTTTTATTCAATCAGCAACAAGACCATTTTGCCCATTTCTCCTGTAGAGTTCACAGGGAAGATTGGATATTCACTTTGAAGGGTCTTAGAGAGTTTTGTACACTCTAGTTTATTTTTCACACTCTCAGGACATCTTTAATTCCAAATTTCCAAGCAAACTGGGGTAAGGTGAACAGCTTTGGTCTGGTGGGTAGTGTTAAATAAGAATCATTAGCGATTCCTGACTTGTATGGACTTCAATTATTAAAAACTCTGTAAGCTTTTCCTTTCTTGTTATATTTAACCACTCTATCTTTTTTTTGGTGAATGGTGTGCTAGTCTTCCCAATTCTGACCTAGTTCCTGAGATAGCTAATGATGTCTTTTTTTTCCCCCCTTGAAAGATCTTTTTGAAGAACAGTATGTAAATATGTGCCTTAAAATATTTTTCTTACTACAGAGTTAAAGTTTATTGTAGAAAATATAGATTAGCAAAAAGAAAATGATAAAAATCACCTTTAATTTCACCTCCTACAGATAAGTACTCTTAATATTTTTAGGGATTTACTTCTAGACATTTTCCCCTATGCATATGAAAAACGAATGTGATTTCCTTATCAGGGCTTAAGGGGTTAAAAGGGAAAGAGAGGATTATTTCACTTCTTGCTTACATTTTGAGCTCCCTCAAGGTCCCCTCTTTAACAGACTGTCTCTGGAGTGATTCAGGATGCTGAAGCTGTTGATCACTGAATAAATCTTCTCTGACTCTGAAAATGTTACAGTATTATGCAGCGCACACAACGCGGGTTGCAGCTGAGCTGCTCTGTGGCCAGAGATGATCTCTGGGTAAAGAAACTGCTTGGAATTACCCAGGGGAGTTTGCATTTCAGTAGCGAAAGAGTGAGTGCAGAAATGGAATTGAGTGGCTTGCTCAACATTTTGGCCATGTAAACACTAAGCATGGGCTGGGAGAGCCTAGGAGAAAAAGAAATCTCAGTGTCTTTCGATTCAAGGAAGAGAAGGACACCCTATAAATGTCACTCATTAAGGAGCTCCAGAAATGGGCCATTTCAAATACATCACCAAACGGCCTGCAGGATGGAATGTCCTGGAAGCCTCATTTCTCTTGGAGCCGCTCTGAACGAGGAAGCCATGTAGCATGAGGTAACGTCTGCTTCAGAGAGCTGCAGAGCTTCGGATGTTGGCCTTGTCCTCTATGTTGATATTGGGATGTGGGAGATGGGGGAGAAATACTTCAAAATAGATTCTCCTAGAGATTTGTTTCCTCAGCACTAGGACAGTGAGAGATTATTTTTGTACTTGGATTTAAAGGAATATTTTCATGCAATGCTGACCATCAGAATCGTTTTGATACATATCCCTCCACACTCTGAGCCACTTGTCTTACTCAATGTTGTATTTCCTGTCTGAGGTAAGCACTTGAAATGTATTGGATGACCAATGAAGATTTAGTGAATGAAATGAAGGAATGTGTATACAGTAAACGGTGATTTAGGATTAGCTGCAATGTATGAAGGGCTTCTGTGTACCACTTGTACTACATCATAGCAGCAAACCCTCAAGATATGGGAAGTATGGTATAGTTCACAGAGGTTGCAAGCTGTCAGCCTCAGTTTAGTACATGGATGTGTCCTACGGGGGTGCAAGGTAGGGAAGGGGTGCAGAAGCGGCCAACAGTATTAAAAAACATTCTCAGGGGCGCCTGAGTGGCTTAGTCAGTTGAGCGTCTGACTCTTGGTTTTGGCTAAGGTAGCGATCTTGGGGTTGTGGGATCGAGCCCCGGAATGGGCTCTGGGCTAGGTGTGGAGCCTGCTTACGATTCTCTCTTTCCCTCTCCTTCTGTGGCCCCCACTCTACTTTATGCACGTGCATACTCTCTAAATAAATAAATAAATAAATAAATAAATAAATAAATAAATAAATCAGCTTAAAAAATATTCACAGAGTAAATGCCTTTGGGTGGAACATTCATTTCCTTATACACAGACTTAATTCTGTCAAAAGACATTGTCCTAAACACAAATTTACTTGCCTTGCTTGTAAAAGCACTTGAACTTGAGACCCCTGGTGTGGTGCAAAACTTCCCTATATAACAAAATATTGAATTTGACTCTCTGGGGGGGACGAGGTCAAGAATTTATCATTTCAAACAACTCTCCAGATGATTTGGATATAGGTGGTCTGCACAGGCATTTGGGAGTCAATGGTATAAAGGAAGGGGTAATGCGACTTTTCCATTTCTCTATAATTTATGTGAACCATTTAGTCTTAATGTCCAATTACTATGCAGGGCCATAACAATTACCACATGTATGTTGTTAAATGTGTGCCTGATTAACTTTATTACAGGTTTATCTGAAATAGCAGTAACTGCACCTACATGGGGTCTCAGTCTTCAGAAATTTTATGAGCAGAATGTAAGAAACATTAACGGGAACACAATTTAGGGCCAAACTTCAGCACTTTGGCCTTACTAAGTTGTTAGATGTACTGTCTATCCGTGTGGAAAGTCAAGCTGTAGATAGTTTGTCAGCATTTTTTACTCATTTCTACTTTTTTATTTTAAAAATTTTTAAAGATTTTATTTATTGGGGGGAAAAGAGAGAGACAGCGAGAGAGAGAGAGAAAGCATGAGCCAGGGGGAGAGGCAGAGGGAGAGGCAGAAGCAGACTCCTTGCTGAGTAGGGAGCCTTATGCGGGGCTCAATCCAAGAACCCTGTGATCATGATCTGAGCGGAAGGCAGATGCTTAGTGACTGAGCCACCCAGGCACCCTGTTAGCATTTTTTAAAAGTCATTTTGTAATCTGGCCAGAATATTGTTCTCTCTTTTATGATACTTGGATTTTCATTTCCTTTGTGATAAATTTGGAAGAAAGGAAAAAGATAATCTCAATTTATGCAGAACAAGCAAAATTCTGTTGTCCTGATGGCAGTCACTTTTCTAGGATACTTATCTAATCTCAGGACACACCCTGGTGCCTTCAACCTGCCTGGTGATTACTGGGCATGGCGAGAAAGCTTGAACTGGATTCCATAATGAATTTGACGATCCATTCCAAGGAGAGAATTTTGTTCAGGGCCAACTCCACAAATGACTAATGCACCCCTCGTTCTACCACAGACCTTTACCACACCAGAAATAGCTGAGTACCACTTGCGTATAGCACACACCACACCAGATATGAACCTCTCTGATGATGGTCTTGAAATCAAAGTTTAGCAAGCCACCACCATCTTGTTTGATTCCAGTAAAAAAAAGACAGAAAAAGGTAAGCTGAAATGTTTGTAAAGATAAAATAAGTATACTACAAAGCAAAGTTTTGGAGCAGATTCATTACTTTGAGCAACTATTGAGATTGGCAGATGGATAGGAAAGGTGCTTTCCAAGCCATCGAGGGATGGAACAATGACTTGGCCCTTGCCAAGAGGTCACAATTTGTCAGGCTTCCCCTGGGTCTGGCTTCCACCCAGTGATCAGCAGGAATCTCTTCCTGAATCACTCAGCCATTCGTTGACACCGAGCCCCTTTAGGTTTAGAGGAGGGCTGGAGTTCTGACAAAAATAATATGTCCTGGTCTTTTAAAAAATTTTTTTTCCTTTAAAGATTTTATTTATTTGTTTATTCATGAGAGACACACACAGAGAGAGAGGGGCAGAGACACAGGGGAGAAGCAGGCTCCTTGCAGGGAGCCCAACATGGGACTCCATCCCCAGACTGGATCATGACCTGAGCCCAAGGCAGATGCTCAACAGCTGAGCCACCCAGGGATCCTTATCCTGGTCTTGCTTCCTTTTCACCCTGAGTAACCTCAGGGAGGCAGTGATGCCAGAGCAAAGTGCTCGGGTCCACCTGACTTCCCTCTCCAGCCTTAACACTAACTGCTGGTACCCCCCTGGGCGTGTCATTGCCACATCTTTGGTTTCTATAGGTGGTAAACAAGGATGATGGTATATCCACTTTGCAGTTTCACTTTGAGGATTGAGTGGGCTGTGTATGGACAGTGCCCATGGCACGATTAGGTATCGCTAGTGGTGGCTTTTTCCCTTTGCTGGGGTCTGTAGAGTTGGTTCAAGGTTGTCCTGATGCCAGAGTAGAGGTTCCAGATCTTGTGCCAGTGCAGAGGGACCTGACGCTCCTTTCCAGAGGATCAAGCTTTTCCTTTCTCTAAGGGTAGGTAACTGGATAGTCCTCCATAACCAGGAACACAAATTTGGATCTGGGGCTCCGGCTTGCCAGAAACACACTACAGGCCTTTCATAATTCCATGTCCCGCTAAGGGGTACAATAGAGGCATGGTGCAAAAGGGTGCTCAGAAGGGGCTGCTTTTTTGAGCTTGCACAGGGAAGAGAGTCATGAGTGCCAGAAATCAGAAACCACTAGGGGTCAAGGTTAGGAGGTGCTTTTGTTTGTTTTTTTTTTAAGAACTTGCAGTTGTTTACAGCAATGAATTTAAGGAGAAACGCGGATTAGTCAAAGATATTTCACAGCAGTGAGGCTGTCTTTCGAAAGCCTGGTTTTTCCTCTCCTCCTCTCCTCTTCTCTCTTCCACCTTCCCCTCCCCTAATGGTTTAATTGAGCTTCGTTCAAGCATCAGTTTCCATGAAGGGTGTCTTTTGATGCCACCTATCCATATTTGGTCTTCTCTTTGGCTAATCCTGCAACACTGTGCCCTACCAGTGATTTGGTGTGACCCTTTGCATTGTCTCTTAACTATTTCACACATTTATTTCTTGTCTCCTCTAAGAGATTGTAAGCTTCTGGAGGGCAGGGAAGAATTTTCCATATTTTTATGAGTCTAGTCTGGGGTCTTAGGCATGCTGGTAAGTGTAGCAATAAATTCTGGTTGAATCAATAAGTGCTCATATTTCTAAAAGGCCATTTGGTATAGTCAGTGGATTCTTTTCTTTCTTTCTTTTTTTCTTTTTTTTTAAGATCTTACTTATTCATGAGAGACAAGAGAGAGAGAGGCAGAGCAGAGGGAGAAGCAGGCTCCTGGTCGGGAGCCTCCTGCAGGTCTCGATCCTGGGACCTGGGATCACCCCCTATGCTGAAGGCAGACACTCAACCGCTGAGCTACCCAGTCATCCCTAGTCAGTGAATTTTTATAAGAAGAGCTTGGGTCACCTGGGGGGACTCGGTAGTTGAATGCCTAAGTCTTGATTTTGGCTCAGGTCCTGATCTCAGGGTTGTAAGATTGAGCCCTGTTTTGGGCTCCATGCTAGGCATGGAGTCTGCTTAAGATAGTCTCTCCCTTTGCCTCTCTTCAACCATTCATGCTCTCTCTCTCTCTCTCAAAAAAAAGAAAGAGAAAGAAAGAAAGAAAGAAAGAAAGAAAGAAAGAAAGAAAGAAAGAAAGAAAGAAAGGTTAAAAAAATGCTAAAAAACGGGAAAGACTTAAAAAGTTTAGAATCCATTGTTGGGAGGGGGTGTTTATGAACTCTCCTGGTCACCGTAATATAATACAGTATATTCCACGCAGTTAGATCTTCCCTCACTAAGCAATATTGGAGAGCACACCAGACCAGAAGTCATCCTTGCTTTTGTTTCTAAGAAACAGTGTAAGAAACTTCTTAGACAATTCACCTGAGCACTCGCTGCCTCTGTTTCCTCACCTATGATATGAAGGGTGTTAGAATAAACTCGAAATTCCTGGTATTGTCTGAGGTTTTATTATCTTTCAGTGTTGTAAGTTTTCTGTTATAATCATGACTGCTTATTACGTGGTCCCACAGGCTGTCTAGAAAGATGTAGAAGCTGAATTATTCATCCTGTTCAAAGATTACATTTCTGATGAGCAATTTTTATTGTTGTTGCTTATTTTTGATAAAATTACTAAAATATGATCTTATGAGTTGAGTGCTTGGGTCAAGGAAGGTTTTGCCCAAGTTGAAGATTCCAGAAAGGTAAGTTTTTGTTTTTTCTTAAATCAAGACTATCTAATAATTTTTGTGAAAATTATTTAATAGCGTTTTAATAGTTTAGGCTAAAATTTTGTCTTAAATTTAAAAAAACTCGGTGCTATAAAGCTGTAGAAGGTAGAGAGATTAAAAAAGAATCTAATATCTAGAACAAATATATTTTTTTCTGGTAAAATTATAGACAGTATTATGAATGTTCTGCTTGATTAACTTCTGATTACAACATTCTAATTGGAAAAGTCCTTCAGGTAAAATAGGACAAGCTATAGTATAATAGGCTGAGAAGCATGGTTTCATGGACACAGTCAGAAATCAAGTATTAAGAGTGCTCCTGGGGTGTTGAGGTTTGGGGTGGAGACTTGGAGGGAGACGATGATAGTTTGGTAGATTCTATCCTCAGAACATAGGACTTGTTCTTTTTTTTTTTTATAATTTTTTTTTTATTTATTTATAATAGTCACATAGAGAGAGAGAGAGAGAGAGGCAGAGACACAGGCAGAGGGAGAAGCAGGCTCCATGCACCGGAAGCCTGATGTGGGATTCGATCCCGGGTCTCCAGGATCGTGCCCCGGGCCAAAGGCAGGCGCCAAACTGCTGTGCCACCCAGGGATCCCTAGGACTTGTTTTTTCTATATAGGATTTTAATGTCTATTGTTACGTTTGCTTACTTCTGTCTCTATCAACTGAGTAAATACACCCATCCAACCAAACTCTTTTAATTTTATGTAATTTATTTATTTGTTTATTTTTTTTGAGAGAGAGAGAGAGTACACACAGAAGGAAGAGGTGGATGGGGGAATGGGCAGAAGGAGAGGGAGAGAGAAAATCTTAAGCTGGCTCCATACCCAGCACAGAGCCCAACGCAGGGCTCAATCTCACAACGCTGAAATCCTGAGCTGAGCTCAAATCAAGAGCCAGATGCTTCACCGAACTGAACCACCCAGGCACCCCCACGCTCTTATTTTAAAAAGCAAAACATAAGACAGGAGGCTTGCAATTTCTTTTCCGAAATGATTTTCAAAGTTCGACTTTGAAAATTTTGCATTGGCTATCTGCATTTAAACCCTGTAATTGTCACTGTGATAACTCCTGGTCTGACTGGATATATTTTTTCTTAGCTGAAAACAACCTGGGATGCCTGGGTGGCTCAGCCTTCAGCTCATGGTGTCATCCTGGGTCCCAGGATCGAGTCCCTCATCGGCTCCCTGCATGGAGCCTGCTTCTCCTTCTCCCTCTGTCTGTGTCTCTGCCTCTCTCTGTGTGTCTCTCATGAATAAATAAAAAATCTTAAAAAAAAAAGAAAACAACCCAACGTTTGCCTGAAGACAACATCTTTGACTTATGGATACAGATTCCTTTTAAAAAACAATCAGAAGGAAAAGCCAGAAAACACAGAAAAAATGCAAACAAATTATCCTGATTTCTTTCACTCTGTAATGTCAGGCCCATCTCAAAATTTTGTATTTACTTATGCAGTCTGCATTGTTCCAAAAAAAGGATTTAAAGTTACTCTATGTTCTCTATTTTCACTTCTCACGTGGAACTAATTTGAACAGATCAACCAGATAGTATGAAGTGGGTCCTATGTTGAAAATGTGGCAAGCACCCAACTGTCACTGAGAAATTAGAAGGTGCTGAAAAGCTTTCTGAAGCTAGAATATTTTCCCCCATTGACCTTCCCATTATCAGATTTCATTAGAATCACTTCTTAGGAATCTTCTGTAGACAGGCATTTTAACTGGGTTAAGATGTTACCTGGGAGAGGTGCCAAATAAACTAATCTGTGTTAATGTGTTATATATCTGATTAATTCATGGTTGCAAACACAGTGCCTCTGGTGCCCTGCAGGCCAGTAGCTCGGGGGAGGCCGGCTGACTGAGGCTGGGGGGTGGGGTGGGGTTGAGGTGAGTGGGGAGTTGGGCAGGAGTGGTGAGATCCAGGTTCCTCTTTGGGCCAGCTGTGGCTCAGACCCTGTGGGTGTGTGACATTGGGGTCCAGGCAGCTGATTTGCCTTATTTTAAGAAGGATTAATACATGAAGTATCCTGATTTTTAAATGTTGATAATTCAGGGACGCCTGGGTGGCTCAGCGGTTGAGCGTCTGCCTTCGGCTCAAGGTGTGATCCCTGGGGTCCTGGGATCGAGTCCCGCATCGGGCTCTCTGCTCAGCGGGGAGCCTGCTTCTCCCTCTGCCTGGGTCTCTGCCTCTCTCTGTGTGTATCTCATGAATAAATAAATAAAATCTTTTTTTAAAAAAAAGGTGATAATTCAGACTTTTGAAAACACTGCATGCTCTTCCAAAAAATCTCTCTGACCACCCCGCTCTGGCCTCTGGTTTGCCACCTCCAGACTAGTGCATTTGTCATGTTGGATCCCAGTGGCAGTTCTGGGAGCAGGTGACTGTTCTGAATGTCCCGACGGAGGGCTGGAGTGGAGGAGAGGCCTGCGGCTAATGCCCGCTACCTGGGGCATGGGATATGGGGGGCCTGGGGCAGCGCTTGGGTCCTACCCACCAGACTGGAGTCAGGTCTGAAAGAGGATGAGGGGCAGAAGAAAGTTGGATGGAGGCCACATGCTCATTTATTCTGGCTGGGATGAGACCCTGAATGACTCGAAGGCTTCAGTAAATGACACTCGTTTTCCTTTGATGTGGAAGCTGCTCTTGTTTGCTCTTCAGAGGACTCTGTGTGCTCTCTGGTTTTCAAGGTGCTCCTGAGCAGAGCAGATATCGGGGTCCTGCCCTATCAGTGAGCAAACAAATCCCCAGCGAGCCTTGCTGGCTGCTTCTCAGCCAGAGGATTAGAACGATTTAAAGAAACACGGGAGGACACTTCGAAGAGTGGCTTCTTGGCACTGGAGTCAGCCAACAGCTGGCCTTCAGGAGAAATGCAATCCTTTAATTCAGGACCAAAACTATAATTTTTCAAACAGCTCCCAAGAGTCCCCCATGACAGTCTGGCCCTTGTGATGAGGAGAAGCCATCTCAGCCGGGTTCTGTGTGGAGGATCCTCACTGGGCCCTGGGCCTGTGCTCTACTGGGGGACAGGGCACCCCACGGGTGGCCTTGACAAGTGGGACTCTAACCTAGAGGCCGCTGGCGATGGGAGGGAAATCTGTGGGTGACAGTTGAGGGGGCACAAGGAGGGCAAGACTTTCTGGAAAGGGGTCAGCATCTGACAAGTGGCCTGTTGTGCTTTCTATCTCTGGCAGCGCCTCCCGGATAGAAACCTCTGGCTCGCCTCTTTCCCTTCATGAGCCGGTCATTAGGGGGAGCTCTTAACTTGACTAAGATACAGAGATGGCTCAGTTCAGCAGGCGGCTGGAATTTTCAGAGAACTCACAGACCTCATTCTATATTCTTTTCCATGCTCGCCTTTGTCCTGCAGCAACAAGTGATGGCTTTAGGGCATGATTTCAGGGACGGCTATGAGAAGGCACTGGGGCCGAACAAAGAGGAGTAGCTGGCGTTGGTTTCAGCATTTTGGAACAAGAGGAATTTCTGTTGGAAAGTGGCAAGTGTGGATATGAGAGCCAGGAGAAGGGGAGCGGGAGGGGGAGCCCCAGAGAAGGAGAAAAATGATCATTATTAGGAGATGGACTCTCTCTGTGGGACTCCAGTGAGTCCTACAAGGGCAGTCCTGTTTTGCCCTGCTCTCCTCAGGCCCAACGCATTTCCTGGTCGTGGACACTGATTAGAGTCCTGGGTTAATCATCACGTGGCCGCTGACCAGCCAACCAACAGACTGGGTGGAATTAAGAACAATCAGTGATGGGACACCTGGGTGGCTCAGCGGTTGAGCACCTGCCTTTGGCCCAGGGCCTGATCCTGGAGTCCCAGGATGGAGTCCCACATCAGGCTTCCTGCATAAGCCTGCTTCTCCCTCTGCCTGTGTCTCTGCCTCTCTCTCTGTGTCTCTCATGAATAAATAAATAAAACATAAAAAAAAAAGAACAATCAGCAGTGTTAGTGCATGGCTCTGATTGCCCACAGGTGAGCGGTCAGAGTGACTGCATCCCTGGCCAAGATTTTCCACGGTCCCTTTCGGGTTGAGCTTCTGGCTTCAGTGTATTGATTTAATCCCCAGCCAAGACAGAGATCTGGAAATATAAGCAGGATCTGTGAGTGGTCTGCAGCTGGACACCCACGGAAGCCCCCTGAGTGCTGCCCCTGTAATGAGGAGCAATCCATACTCTGACATTCTCCCCCACTTCCTCCTCCTCTTCCTCCTCCTCCTCCTCCTCCTCCTCCTCATCTTCCTGTGCATATTGTGGACCCACTACTGTTTCTTTTCCTTTTTACCAGTCAGGAAGGAATGGAAGACAGAGTAAGTAAAGGAGGTTGGTTCTGTTAATTTATCAGCTGTTTTGTTGAGCAAATAAGCAAAAACCTTTGGCCAAAATGAAATACAGATTTTTTTTTTTTCAGAACCTGATGACCAGATAGCCCCAGGCATTCACTAACAACTAGACGTGTTTTTCCTAAATAGCAACATGAGCAAAGCATCACCGGCATTGAGGTGGGTAATAATATCCCTTTAGGATACTGAGGAGCAGTGGAAGTCGTTTCAAAGGGCTTTAATTGCCACAGAGTGATTCCATTTCCCACTTAACTTTTTTCTGCCTCAAGGTCCCCTTTATCCAGCGTGTCTAAGGCGTGATTTAGGTTTTTGGAAGCAGCTTGATGGCATAAATCTGACGAGACAGAGAGCGTGCCGTGGAATTGGCAGTACACTCTGCCGGCCAGTGAGCCCGAATGTCACCCAAAACATTCCAGAATGCAGGGACTGCTGGCCTCCCCAGTGCAGATAGGCAGATAAGGAAAGGAGAAAATGTTGGTTCATGTGTTTAACTCAGGCACAGTTCCAGTGTGGTTTTGTCTCCAACAGGTGCCCTGTTCCTCCCAATGGGGCCTGTCGTGGGCCTGCAGGTGCCTCGGCCTCACCTCCAACCTACTGCAGCAGAGCAAAGAAATGTTTGTCTCAAAGAGGGTCCTGGTGATCCTGTGTACACTAAAATTTGGGACCTCCTGCTCTAAGGACTCCAGGGCCTCCATTCTGCTAGGTTAGCCCAAGGAAGGGAGCGTGTGGTCCAACATTTATTCACTGACTTCCATGTGCCAGGAGAGGTTCCCTGGCCCTCTGCGTCCACATCATATTCTCATAGTGAGAGTAATACCAGGGAGGGTGCGGAAACACAGAGAGGTTAAGCAAATTGCTCAAGGTCACACAGCTGGTAAGAGGTTGAGCCAACCCTTGGTTCGAAAGTAGTGTTCTTTTCACTAACCCATGAAACGTAGAAGATTTTTAATTTCCTTGTCAAAGAGTCCCCAGACATCACTCATTATAACCAGGCATGAAAAGAGTTTAATTCCCGTTTCTTTACATTTGTTCAGGCTCCTCTCAACCTCCTGAGAGGGAAGTCCTGACATCTGCCAGCTGCGGAACAAATCCAAGCTGCCCCTTACACTTGAGAGCAGCCACCCCGTTCCTCGGGGCTACTCTGGCAGCTTGGGGGAAGGGAATAATTCGTGCCCCGTCTCCAGCTGGAATTCAGACTCCACGCTCCTTCAATTCGGTATTCTTTTAGCCAATATGATGTAGCATGTCTTATACCAATCTTTGGTTTTCAATCATTTGCTGAAATAGAAATGAAGCCTTTTCTTAGGTGAATTTTAGGTCAAACTACTCTGTTGTAGGTTTGGCAGGATTCATTATTTTTCAGAAGATTCTAATTTACAAAAGAAAAGCACTCTTTGAAAAGGGTTTTCCCATGAGAATCTGTTGCCAGTCAAGGACCTGGCCTCTTAGTTTTTGAGATACTGATTTTAGAGCACCTCAGAAATACTCCTTAGTGAAACCTAAGCCTGTCTTTCAGACCCGGAGTGGAATATGCACAATCCAGTGAAAAGATTATAGGCTCTGGAGGGAGACAGAAGCAAGCTATTGAACTCTTTGGCCTCTTGTTTCCTCAACCATTAAATAGTGAAAATAAAACCAACCTCATGGGGGAGGTTGCATGATTAAATGAGATAAAGAGTGTGAAGGGCCAATCCCGGTGTCTGGTCTGGGGCGGGGAAGGAGTCAAATGTCACCTCCTTCCCTTTTTGTGGGTGGGTGTTGGGGGGGGGGTGGTGGAAGAGAGAGGCAATGGCCAGTGGCTGGCACCCTGCAATAAGTAGAAGCTGAGGCTGAACACCTGCACACAGGTAGGGCCATAGCTGACAGACGGAAGTGTAAGAATTTCACCTTCACAAGATGCAAATTGAGCTCCTCTCAGCTTTTTTGGGCTCCTGAAAGACTGCTTTGCATGATCAAACTCACAGTTGACTGCCCAGGTTCATATCTTAGCTCCCGCCCCCCCTCCCCAACCTTTTTAAAAATGATTTTATTTATTTATTCATGAGAGAGAGAGAGAGAGAGGCAGAGACATAGGCAGAGGGAGAGGCAGGTTCCCCATTGGGAGCCCGATGCAGGACTCGATCCCAGGACCCCCGGATCATGACCTGAGCCAAAGGCAGACACTCAAACACTGAGCCAACCAGGTGCCCCCTCAGTCCCCTTTTAGTTGTATGCTTTTGGGAAAGCTGCTGCCTCAATTTCTTATTCTGTAAAAGTGGAGATAATAATGGTGTCTTTTGTGAGGATTAAAAGTGAAGTCCTTCCACAGTGCCTGGAACGTAGTAGGTGCTCAGTGAAGGTTATTTCATACCTTCCCATCATCTGAAATGTCTATTTTCATTATTCACATTGTGCAGTGGGAAAACTGTCTTCAGTCACTGAGAGACTCTCTCCTTCCCTGGGGTGCAGAGTTAAGGAGGGGCAAAAAGCATCATCCCAGGGTTTAGAGGAGGAGACCCATGAGGAAGGAAGCTCTGGGGTCACACGTTGAATACTGGAGTACGTTCTATCAAGTTGTTGCTTTTAAGGCTGTTTGCCTCCATGTCTGTAAAAGTCACAACCTTCCCATCTTTGATTTTTTTTTTTTTTCTCACAACTGCCCTAGCATGTTTTAAATTTCTCTCTGGCCAAGGAATGGCATCCAGCAATGGCAAGGTGTGTTAATTTAGCCTAACTCTTCTGGCGAGAATACCTCAGGACAGGTGGACGAATGTGAATAATCGTTTGTTTGCAGGCATTTGCAGAACCGTAGAGGCAGCAAGATCCTGCGGGAGGGCACGTCCAGAGAGGTGGACTTGGCACTGAATGTCAATATTTGCTTACCAAGGTGGTGACTAGGAGGCTAAAAGGCTGAGCACAAAGTGGTGGCTGAGAGCAGAGTGAACACACGGCAGGCAGTCTTGTGTGGGTGTGGACAATAGGGGTTCAGGACCCACCAGGAGGAGGAGCTCTGGCAAACACCCTAGGGCTTCAGCTGGGTCCCCTGAAGCTAATCTTTTATCTCCTGGGTGCTCTTCCTTTTACCACTTGAGCTGGTGATGGATCTCTATTCATCTATTCAAATGGATAGAAATGCAAGACTTTGGGATCCCTGGGTGGCGCAGCGGTTTGGCGCCTGCCTTTGGCCCAGGGCGCGATCCTGGAGACCCGGGATCGAATCCCACGTCGGGCTCCCGGTGCATGGAGCCTGCTTCTCCCTCTGCCTGTGTCTCTGCTTCTCTCTCTCTCACTGTGTGCCTATCATAAATAAATAAAATTAAAAAAAAAAAAAAAAAGAAATGCAAGACTTTTATTCAGGTTCTAGAAGTGAAAGTCTCATTGGGTTGCCAACCACCTGGATAGGTCTGGGCTGTTGGTAAAGAGACACTTAAAACATTTTTGGTTAAATAAAAGGGCAGTGGTAAGACAACGTACAAGAATATGTTTCTTCAAACTGAGCTGTACGTCTCCGACTGAATGCTTTCAGAATGTCATCTACTGGAAACTTTATGCCTGTGTTGGGATACTAGGGTAAGACTTATAGGACCATAATTGGAAATTTCCAAATGTAAAATTGCTTGAAAATCTCAATGGTGAAGAGTATACAGCTTAAGATAGCATGCAGTTTTGTTTTATTGATTTTCTCTTATGCATGAAAAATTGTCAGTATAGTGCATGACTGCCATCAATAACCCCTTTATTGGTTTGAGATTGGGGACGATTTTGAGTACAGGATGTGTTAGTTCAGGTTGAGCAGAGACAGAGGCAACTGGGGAAAGTGAGCTCGTGCATCTCTGTGGAGTTTCCTCCGGTTTGAGCATCTATCCAAATGAATTAAGTGAGGAAGTTGCAGCACTCACTTGAAGGCTTAAGCATTTCTAGAAAACCTTTTTATTTGGAAATAATTTCAAACTTATGGAACACTTGCAAGAATTAGAATAATGCAAAAAACACCATGAAGTCTTCACCCGTGTTTACCCATTGTTAACATTTTACCCCATTCGCTGTATTGTTCGTGCTCTCTCTTTACATGTATACATATTTATACTCTGTAATATGATATATGTAAATGTGTATATACTCAGACTATTTTTTCTGAACCATTTAAGGGTAATTTACATATATTATGGTCCTTTATCCCTAAATACTTCTGCGTGTATTCTTAGCACAGGATATTTTCTTACATAATCACAGCACAACTATCAGCTTCAGGAAATTTAATGTTGATATAATACTTTTTGTCTCAGCTAGTTCCTAGATTTTAATTTTGTTAATTGGCCCAAGAATGGCCTTTATAGCAGTTTTTTTCCTCAATAGAGGATCCAGTCTAGGGTCAGGTACTGCAATTAGTTGTCATCTCTTTTTAGCCTCCTTTAATCTAGAACATTTCCACAATCTTACTTGTTTTTTTCTTTTCTGACATGGGCATTTTTAAAGAATGCAGGCCCCCATATCTTTTCTCGATAGAACATTTTTCATTTTGTCAGGTGTTACCTCATGGTTTGTTGATTTGGGCTAGGCATTCTTAGCCTGAATGCTCCATAGGCGATGTTTGTGGCACATCCAGAGGCAAGCAATGACATCTCCCCTCATTGGTGAAGTTAATTTTGATCACTCACTCAAGTTATTTTCTGGTTTCTCCATTTATATAACTACTAAATTTCCCCTTGCAACTAATAAGCAGCCTGTGGGTAAGCCCTTTAACACCACACAGACATCTTGCCCTGCATGGAAGTTTCCCCTAGATGTAGCATTGGTGGACGATTCTTGCTGGACCTGGATCAGGTCCCCTCTTGCTGGACCTGCTCTCCACCCTAATGGTGATGTCTGCACCATTTAATGGTAAATATTAGGCAATTAAGAGGTCATTACATTTTAGAATGTGTGTAGTTAATAACCAGTGGTAGCTTTGAAAGTGAAAGGTCCCTTTCTCTCTTTCTCTCTCTCTCTTGCTTTTAAAAAAAATTCAGGACACCAGATCATGTTGAGGTGAAGTCCCTATTTTTCCTGGCCAGCAAGCACATTATGAGCTTTAAGACGAATATACTACCTCTCTTCCCTTGTACTCGGGCTGTCTTTAGCACGCTCACCTTGGGCTTGGTGAGAGTGGCTTAGACTGTGACTCATTATAGAGCTCAGAAGTGAGTTTATTACCTGTTTTTGTCTACTCCTGGTCCCATCACCATGGATTGATCCACATTCGAGCTTCTCGGGTTTTCCTTTACTTGTTAACTGTTTTTGTTTCCCTTGACCCCTAACCCTTCGGAAAGGAAGGGGGTGGGAGAGGGGGGTTGGAGCGGTGAAACACCTACCTCTCCAGTATTGACAAAACAGTGTGTAGAAAGAATAAATAAATAACTGAAGGAAGGCAGGCGGCCAACCCTGAGGAGCTCGCAGCCCCGCCCCCTGCCAGGAGCTTGCACTTGGGGCCTGCAATCCGCACATTACCACTAGATAAGCGGGAAGATAGCGGTGCTGAGCCTCTCTGCCTGGGGGAGTGGGGGGTTGCTTTTCCTGTGGCAGAAACTATCTGTGCTCCCCAGTATGCCCAGGAACAATCTCCACTTATTATACCAGCTCAAAACCCAGGACTGTTTATAGCCTCACGCCGACAAGACACTAACCCTCACTCATTACTGTCACTGTGGGGATTGATCTGTCCCACACTCTCCTTGCATGTGGCCCACATTTTCATCCAGTAAAATCACACGTTGTTAACTCAATATATACAGTGAAAACAGCATGAATAATGGAACCTTTAATCCTTATTTCTCAAAATTAGATTCTACTTTATCCTTCTCCCCTTTCCTCTCTTAAAAAAAAAAAAAAATTCTCAGTGCTTAGCAGAATAGATGTTGTCCAAACCTTAGCTCTAAGCAGATTCTGTGGTATTTCCATTCCAGGACCAGGTCCCATTGCAGATCCGATTTCTGGGTGGATTGATTGCATTTCTTCCCCTGGTCACTTCACACGTGACTCGGGAGAAATTAACGTCATCCCTGTCACAGCGGAAGAGATGAATGCATTGACAGTGAGTACATTGCAGCGAATTGACTGAAAACTTTGTCTGATTAAACTTGTATCTGTTATATCAGAACATGAAGACACACTCATAACCTGTCTCTTTTTCTCAGTCTTCCCCTCTAAACAGATTTATTGGGTTGAAATTATTTTTGGTATTAAATCAGAAACCGGCAATAATAAATCAAACTTCAAGGACAGAGTTTGTCAAAGACTGGTGTGAGGCATTAAGACACCTTTGTTAGTGTACGTCGTATCATATAGTATGCAGACAAAAATGCCTACGGGTTGTAGCAAGGATATTCAGTTTGTTCAATTGTTGTTATTCCAGATATAGGTAAGTAAAAGCCAACAGATCAGATTTACGTTGGCTATTAGGACACTCGACATGTATAGGGCTGTCAGTTCCTTTTGAGGATTTGGAAATGGTCACCCACATTTAAGTACCACAGCTCTGAGTGTCTAAACATGAACACATCTGTACATTACTGATAACTGGATTCTAGGTGTGAACCCACTGAGTTTCAGTCTTGACTCTGCCCTATTTGCTAAGTAACCTTGGCCAGCTTCCTCATTTTTCCATCTGTAAACAGGATAATCATGGACCCTACATTGCTAGGCTGTCTGATGACTAAATGTATTAATGCACGTAAAGTGCCAGCATGGTGCCTGGCACATGCTAAATGCGCAAGAAATGCTAGTTGTCATTACCAGAGAGGCCGTTTAGTAAAGAGTGGATGAATTGTTCAAACTGGGCTCATAGGGTCCCGATCTGAGACTATTCTTGGAAAAGACCCTAAAAAACAATTATGTGCTCTAGCTAAAATGGGATTGATCCATGTCAATCATCAAGGTGGCCAGGATAATAGATTGGTTAGCTTGTGATCTATCATTTCATGAATTTAAATCTGTCTTAAGAATTTCTATTGAAATACCTTAAAAATTTACATCTTCTTACTGTCACCTTAGATCTTAAAGAGATGAATGCAAAATTTTCTCTTCTGGATGCTTCCCCCTTTGGATGGCTTATTTTTTAACAAATGATAGTCGATTAATCTGTTTGGAGAGATGTAAATAGTCTTCGTTAGTAAAAGTTCTTGGTGGGAAAATAAGTTGCAGCTCGCTACTGTTTACGCCTTTCTGTCTTACCAGACCTTTAGAGGCCTGTGAGTAAGTCTGTCTCCGTACTGTGCTGGTCCTGTTCCCACTGGCTGTCGGCATTTGTTCCTGGCACATACGATCATGTGTACCTCTTTCTTTCTTTCTTTCTTTCTTTCTTTCTTTCTTTCTTTCTTTCTTTCTTTCTTCTCTTTCTTCTCTTTCTTCTTTCTTTTTCTTCTTTATTCCTTTCTTTTTTTTTTTTTTGTGTAGAGTATCTGTGGAGAAGGGAGACGGGCATTCAAGTAGGTCTAGTCCTTGGGTCTAAATAGGACACATGAGGGCACCATCAACTTCTGGGGTAGCAGGCAGCCAGCTGTGTCCAGGCTTGTCTGTTCCTACAGTACATCGTCACTCCTGGACCACCTATCGCTTTGCACCAGCAAGGCATGTTTCAAGCATTAGCAAAAGACTTTCATCAGAAAAGTAGATATTCCTGTTCCCACTTCATGCAGAAGGAAAATCAAAGTGCAAGAAAGGAAAAGATTCAACTCATCCCCACCCAACCTACCTGTGCTGGTGTTGGCAGAGGGGCCAATTTCTGAATGCGGGAGAGGCTGCTTTCTACACCTTCCCCACCTCGTTGCTGTAGGCTTTCTTTGTTTATTACCTCTCAGTAAGTTTATAACCAATTGACAAAATGACCATGTCCAAAAAATACTTTTACATGCTTCAGGAATCTTCTCAATTTCAGTTTCAAAATTTGCTCTGGGTCTCTATCAGATGGACAGGATTGCTGAGGTGTTCAACATACGTGGGTGTGTGTACATGCTAAGTGTGTGCATGTGGTCCTCAGGGCATAGAACAGGATCCATCCATGAAGGTCCAAACAAGACAAGAGCTAAGAGAGGCCAGAACAACCTGGAGACAGCTACCCTTTGTGAAGTTCTGAATCTCCTGAGGTCGGTTAGTGTTAGGACATGATTATCCATCTAGGGCGACTTCTCTTTTATTCTTCAAAGAAGTGATGGCCATGAAGTTAGGGTCGGTTTCCTCCTTTGCCTTCCTGTTGTAACCTGTGCTTTTCCCTTGCCTGGCTCCTGTCCCCTGCTTCTATGAGTGTAGGGCCCTGAGATGAGAGACATCACTTCTGTCTCAGCACAGTCCAGGGCTCCGCTGCCCTGTGCGGACCAGATTTAGTCATCACTGTTGGGTGCCCGTTAGCAGATGGGCAGTTTCACAAGTAGCAGCATCACTTCATTTCTGGTTTGTCCCCTTCAGACCCTGCAGTGGGTTTATTGACTGTGTTGTGATGGCTTTAGCAATGTGTCATTTTTTTTTTTTTTCAGAAACTAAATTTGGTTTAAATGAGGCTAGGGTTTCAGTAGTTGTGGCCCAGGATCTCATCAAAGTAGAATTGTCACCAAGTCAAGGAAAAGAACAAAATGGGAAATTTATCCAATTTTTATTAATTAGTGGTACGGTCCCTCTGACAGTATCCAGGCCACCGTTCTATCTCAGCGTAACCTGTCCTTACCCCTAGGGTCAGTGCCGTCTGGCTTATAACCTAAGGCCAAGGGCAGGATCCATTTAAATGAAGCTGAATAGCATCTGGCACATTTGTGTTGCTTACATGCTATTCGATTATTTTGATAAAATCCTAGCTGTAGCTTCTCAGTGGTAAGGATGTAATAAGATGAATTATTTCTAAGTTAAGTGAGTTTATATTTAATTCCATATCTTATTTGATTTTGGAAAAGGGAAAAATAGATAAGAAAACACCATAGTTCTAAAAGAGAGAATAGGTGAATAAGATTAAATAGTTTCAAAAGTCAAATTCAATGCTTATTTCTGAATTTGTAATGGATTTAATGCCTATCATGGCCTGCAGGAAAGGGGAGTGCTGAAATTCAGGTGGCTTTACTTTGAACTTTAGGGAGTACCTTCACAACAAAGGAAATTTGTCCTATTATTATTTTTAAAGATACTATTTATTTATTTGAGAGAGAAAGTGTGTGTGTGAGAGAGAGATCATGCTCAGTGGGGAAGGGCAGAGGGAGAAGCAGACCCCCCGCTGAGCAGGGAGCCCAATGCGGGACTCAATCCTAAGGCCCTGGGATCATGACCTGAGCTGAAGGCAGACACTTAACTAATGGAAGCACCCTGGCACCCGAAATTTGTGATTTTAATATGAATTAATGGCAAAATATTTGTATTGATGTTGCAAATATGGGTTAGTGCCAAAAAATCCCAATAACTGCATTCATAGCATGGTTTGTTGACTGGAGGATGTGATGTCAGGTGGTTAATCAACTGATGTCCACATGTTGAATTGATTTTTGTAAGTGTGTGAATGTGTGAGCTGCATTAATTTAAACCTCTCTACAATTTATCCAGCTTTGGTTTTTCATAAAACATATGCTATTCCTTTCTTAAGCAGTAGACCCTTTAATGAGTGGTAAGCCTTCTATAAAAAGGTGCAGAAACCAGTCCATGTTTACCTTTGGTGGGGTCCCCTCTGCAGTGCTGTGCCCCCTCGAGATCTGGAAGAAATGAAAAGATGTAAACCAAGGCAAATGCTTTGTAATTTTATCCAAACTACTCTTAGTGATGGTTTCCTGAACTGTGAGTGAAATAAACATTCATGTAGGAAATAGGAGGGTGGTGGTCCTTTCTTATGGTACCTGATTTTCCTTCCTTCTCTGTCCAGCAGGGGGTAGTCTGACACCAGAGTTGTTTATGAAAGGAGCCAAAAAAAAAGCTCTCAATCTGTAGTCACTTAGCTGTCTTCACTGGAAGAGGAGCCATCCAAACCAGGATAGATCTTGCTTCCTTGATGAATCAGACCTGCCACTCAAACATAATGTTAAATGATATTAGCACAAAGGCAACCACTCAGCTATTTTAAACTGTGTCTTAACTGCAGATAAAAGAAAGGGAAGATAGCATTTAGTCTCTTGCATGAGCATTCGATGCTTTGGCAGATCCACATATTTCTACTTTGCAGGTGTGTATGCACCCCATTATTTCTCCTCATCGGAGTCTGTTCTTTAAGGTTGCAGTGTTGACCCTAGATCATTGTTCCCATGAGATGTCATCGTAATAATAATGGAAAGATTCCCCACTCCTGTTCCCTTCTTAGCAGGCTGAACTCCAGATTTGACCCTTACTCTGGTTAAAAACATGATGGTTTCCAAAGTGCAAAACTGCTCTTAGTGTTAGAAACTTGAACAAGCGCAATATCTGCTGATTGCTACCAAACAAAGTGGTCTATGTACAAACTTGGTTGTCTAGATTTGCATTGCTGAACAAAGTGGCCACTAGCCACACGTGACTTTTAAATTCATTAAAATTACACAAAATTAAACACTCAGCTCCTCAGTCTCACCAGATGCATTCTGATGCTCAATAGCCACATGTGCTGATTAGCTGCTGTATCAATCTATGCAGATTTAGAAACTTTCCATCATCTCAGAAAATTCTACTGAACAGAACTTATCTAGAGGCAGGTGTGGGTCCTTATTCTGGGTCCTTAAGGGAAACATTCTAAAAGATTCCCCCTCCATGCTACTATTTCCATTAGTTACCTTACCAGGGTGAGTGATGGAAGGGAACTTCTTCATACGGGCATTGAGTCTGACTCCCTCTGTAAGGAAGTATACACCCAATGGTAGTGGTGATAAATATATGTGTCTACAGGTAAGTACAGATCCTAAATGCTACCTTCTCTGTGACTGCTTTAGCCAGGTCAGCTGAACATGGGCATAAGAGAATACTGGCTTTAAAAAAATAATTGGAAAGAAGAAAGAAAATAGATTATAAATGAGCCTTGCACAATCTATTCACAGGCGTGTTTCTTCCACCTGATGTATGAGAAAAGAAGACTGATCTTAGGAGATCAGTCTTTCTCTCTTAGGAGAGAACAGGCTGTAAACCTGGTTCAACATTTTTGTAGTTACTGAAAATCCTTCTCTCTGCTCATCTTTTTACTTCTCTGCCAATTCCTTCATCAAGATGTGAGGTTTCTATAACACTTGGACAGTGTTTAAATGAGAATTGTTATTTAAAAGACAGTAAAATTTTAATTTCTAGGCTAACCGCAAAGAAATGAGAACGGCACAATTAATGTATTATTAATGGTGCCTTCTTATCCCTCAAAAACGTCCCAATTTGTGTGCCAAATTATAGGGTCACTGCATCTGTTGTGCAATAAGTCCTAAATGTTTACAAGTTGGCAAAACTTAGGGATGCCCTCCTTGTTTATCTTTTGGTTGAATTTCCCTCTGAACTGCCATGAAGCCTACTTTCGACATCTCCACGTCTCTATTCTCCCCCTCTCTGCCCTGATCAAGAATTGTCACCCTAGGAAATCTCTGATCTCCTTTTAGGCCCCATTTTGATTCCTTTCTCTTTTCCCCAGCCATCACTGTATGCCCACGAGAGAGGCTTCTGAGATTACATGTGGATTTCCACACTTCTGGAAGAACGTCAGTCTTGTAGTCACAAGACTGTTTTTTGCTGTGCTAACAACTTGTTTTATAACTTTGGCCAATTCTGTGCCTTTTGTGCCTCAGTTTTTCCATTTATTAAGTGGGGGTGCTGATGCTTGAAAATCACCTCATTGGAATGTAATGGGGAGAAACATAGATAATTTTTTAAGTGCTTTGAAGTTTCTAGATAAATGATATTACCATCCTTCAAAGGATTGGTTACTTAAGACACCAGATTACTTGACATATGTATATTGATGAACAGCTTTGGAACACAACTTTTCTGAAAAAAAAAATTCACCCCTCCTGCCTTATTATTAAACGTGATACCAATGACTTAGGAAAATATCAGCAGATACCCATGTCCTCACGAAGACCATGTACTGGTGGTAGGGTCTTCCCTTTCCTCCCAAACACCTGCAAATAGAGGAAGAGGGACACATTTTGTCCGGGTACAATAAGTCAGCAACCTCTGACAGAGAGACAGCTGCCGAAAGCCCTGTTTGGGGTACACATGATTTCATTTGCATTTTGATTTCTGTGAGTTAACTGAAGGCATAGGTTGTCTCTGCCAAATATCCCTGGCCTACCAAGGGATGCCAGGTAGAACTGCCCAGAGCAGGCTGACTTATGAGGACCGCCACAGCAGCACAACCAGTGCATCCCTAAACATTCAGTAATAAAAAATCTGTTGTTCTTTGGTCGCCAGGATTTAACAAGCCTAATCCCTAGGAGAGGCGATAAAAATTCATTAATCTAATTAAATACTTCTTATTGCCAAAGTGACTTTGTAGAGTAGCTTTGCTGAAGGATAAGTGCAAAGTAAAATGGGGTCCCAGCAGAGAAACAAACGTTAGACTTGAGCAAGCTGGTGCACGCTTCATTAAACTCATAATTATCCTTTGTTCTAAGTAGCTGATAATATTTAATGAGTATCCAAGATAATTTCAAGAAAATGTTTACTAATGAGGTACAAACAGTGCCACAGAACACGGATACCTAGGGTGCCATAACCGTGTATCTTCCTGCTGAATCTTGCTCATTGGACATTGGGAGGGAGACCACAGGCTTTGTGACTGACATTTGAGCTGACTGAGGTGAAAGTTTGATGGTAAAGACACATCGCTTCTAGCCAAAATGTGTAAAAAGTTCTCTAAGATGGAAGGAATACTAAGGAAATTTATTATCAGAATAGAGAGTTAGAAAAATAA
The DNA here is from genome assembly GCF_018345385.1 of Vulpes lagopus. Taxonomy (NCBI): domain Eukaryota; kingdom Metazoa; phylum Chordata; class Mammalia; order Carnivora; family Canidae; genus Vulpes; species Vulpes lagopus. The sequence continues at coordinate 15,629,273 of NC_054824.1, forward strand.
AATTATTGAGAAAAGATGGAATGTCATGTTGCATGAAAAATAGTTGAAGGGTTTGGCTGTTTCTGATCTTTGAGGGGCTGTCCCATGGAAAATAACTTTATCTTAAAATAAATTTATCTTCATTGACAAAATAAATTTATCTTCATTGGTAAAGAGGACCAATTGAGTGGCAGCTCTAAGGGGATTTGTAGCCGACTGAAGGAAGAACTTTTTAATACTTAGAACTGACTGAAAGTAGAATAGGCTTCTTTGAGGAGTGTTGAGGTCTTAACTGCTGGTTGGGTGGTGATTTGGGGGAAATAATGAAGGCAATCTTTGGAAGTTTGCTAAGTGTTCCATTCTCCTCTCTCTGCAGGAGAGTTATACATCTCTGACCTATTGAACTCACAAGTGATCTTATGATTTGCTCTGGCCAATGAGATGTGGATAGAAGTCACACCTGCCATATTGTGGCAGAAATTTTAAGTGCAAGGGTATAGTTTGCTGTCTCTTTTCTGTTTGCCACAACTACTGTCAATGTGTGGTCAGCCGAGGCCCTAATGAACATGGCACAGAGGAGAACCATAGCTCATCTACCATAGATGTGTAGTATGAGGAGACACAAACCCTGGATGATCCAAGGGAATTGAGGTTGTATATTATTGTACAGAACAGCCTGTCCTGATTGATACATGCCATATTCTGGATGAAATGACTTCTATAGCTGAGGTGTTATAAATATTTTCATAAAAAGCACTTAAATTGTGTGATAACTATCTATGGTATCTTCTGCTTTTAGCTACTTAACTTTACTCTTTTGTCATAGTTGAGTTGTAATTATCAGAGGTGACAAAATCAATGAAAAACCATGAGTTGTTAAAATTACCCTTGAAAATAATGAAAAACATCCCTAAACAGCAATAAATACAATGGTATGTATACACAACCTGATAAGTGTTACATATGAGCTTATAACGAAGTAGGTGGATTGTCTTCAAGGGTCACGTTGCGTGACAATACGTATCTTTCAATTCTAGAATTATGTGCACTTTAGCAAGATATTCATGTTTTAAGAGGTACTAGGATGCTGAGACCAAACTAACTGGGGAAACAGAAATTAGTGTCTCCCATCCCATGCGAATCAGGGCATATGCTGATGGAATGGAATGGTATGTGGAAACGTCACCATAATTTAAAAGTTCTCTCCTCTCAACAAGCAGCCTGGTGCATGAAGTTGAATTCACCTAAGTTATGCAGCTTATAAGGCAGTGCTGTTGAACTGCGCTTCCTTTCTTTAGTGTAGTATGGGTGTTGAAGAGCAAGACTCAATCCTGAAATCATATTGGGGGGGGGACAGTTTTAGAGAGACAATTGAATTTGGATAGTACCCTTTTGTATTTACTCCTTGCCAGGGATTTTTTTGGGGGGAGAAGTGACCTTACATTTCCCCCCAACCCCAATATCTACCAACCCTTACTTTGCCAGGACTTGGCAGAGCAATAGGCTCAAACAGCAGGGTGGCCACATTGTCTTAGCCTGGCTCATCTGGGAAGAAAGAAGAAAAACGATAAACAAACATGAAACAGACTATGATATGTAGCGGAAATGTAGGGGAAGTTTTTGGTCCTCAAGATAGCCAGATTGATAGTAAAACAAAGTTACTGTAGCATATGCATTCTGTGAACTATGCTTCATTTTCTTGTTTACTCAAAGAGGAGACAAGTAAAATAAAGAGATGAAGCAAGTTATAGAGTCCTCTTCTTTGTGACAGCAGCAGTGCTGGTGTGTTGGGCAAAGAGAAGGCGATGCGAGAGAGGGTGAAGGTGAGTGGCAGGATTAAGGCAGGACAAAGCAGAGCCAGACTCGTTCAAATCCTCTGGCACCAATGCACCAAGAAAGCCCAACTTTTTTTGACATAGATTAGAGGAAAATGTTAAATAAACCAGTAACCCTGCATCAGTCAGCAATTGCACCAACTCTCAAAACCTCTAGCTACTCAAGAATTAAGGTTTTGTCACATGAAAAGATGTTCAACATCACTCATCATCAGGGAAATACAAATAAAAACCATGATGAGATACCACCTCACACCTGTCAGAATGGCTAAAACTAACAATACAGGAAGCAACACATGTTGGCAAGGATGCAGAAAAAGGAGAGTCCTCTTACACTGTTAGTGGGATTGCAAACTGGTGCAAGCCACTCTAGAAAACAGTGTGGAGTTTCCTTGAAAAGTTAAAAATAGAAGTATGCTGTGTTCCAGCAATTACACTAATAGATATTATCCAAAGGGGTACATGCACCCCGATGTTTATAGCAGCATTATCAACAATAGCCAAACTATGGAAAGGGCCCAAGTCCTTGTGGCTGACAAATGGATAAATAAAATGTCATATATGTGTACACACACACACACACACACACACACACCCAGGAATATTACTCAGCCATGAAAAAGAATGAAATCTTGCCATTTACAATAATGTAGATGGAGCTAGAGTATATTATGGCAAGTGATATAAATCAGTCAGAGAAAGACAAATACCATATGATTTCACTCATATGTGGAATTTAGGAAACAAGCCTGATGAACATATGGGAAAGGGAAAAAAAAGAGAGAGGGAAGCAAACCATAAGAGACTCTTAACACTGGAGAACAAACTGAGAGTAGATGAAGGAAGGGGGTGGGGGATGGGCTAGATGGATGATGGGTATTGAGGGCACTTATTATGGTGAGCACTGAGTGTTACATATAAGTGATGAATCATTAAGTTCTACTCCTGTAACAACAACAAACCAACTAAAAAAACAACTAAATAAAAAAAAAAAAAGAAAAAGAAAGAATTAAGGTCTTGGATATTATTCCCAGATCCGAATCCCTAGAATTTGTGAATGTTACCTTATTTAGAAAAATGGTCTTTGCAGATGTTATTGTTAAGAATCTTGAGATGAGGAGATTATCCTGCATTATCTGAGTGAATCCTACAATGCCACCACAAATGTCCTTCTAAGAGAGAGGCAACGGGAGATAAAATGGACAGAAGGAGCACGTGGTCATGGAGTCAGAGATTGGAAAGATGGGGCCCCAAGTCAAAGAATGCTGATAGTCCCCAGAAGCTGGAATTGGCACAGAATGGATTCTCCCCTAGAACCTTGATTTCTGGCTTCTGGCTTCTGCAATTGTGAGAGAATAAATTTCTGTTGTTCTAAGCCACCCAATTTTTGACAATTTGTTACAGCAACCATAAGAAACAAATTCAGGTTTCTAATGGAAAATGGTGAGGGAATTCCTGGGCCACCGTTTGGTGAACACTGCAGTCTGAATATCTACCTCCTAGGAAATAGGTAGAGATTTCCATGAAGGTTTCTATTGGACCCTTGCTTTTAACCAAGGGCCTTGCTTTCATTACAGAGAACCTCCTGCTCTGAAGGTTCTTCCTCTGGGGAAATGTGTGGTGCCCACCTCCTCCAGGGTCAGGCACGGTCAGGACTGACCCTCAGGATTCTGGTGAGCTGCTGGGGAGCGGGCCAGGGAGATGCAAGGGCTTTGTACCAGAAGAGGCAAATTCAATAGGAATGGGAAACTTTTGATTTTTACCACCTTGAGATGTCCTCTTCTACAGAAATGAGTGTTTCTGGTTAAACTCTATATGCATGCAAATTTCAGCCTTTTCCAACCCAATGGGAGACTGGTTGCCTAATAGGTAGGAATTAGGGGGTCTATAAGCTGTAATGGGTTAGCTTCTGTTGCTTCACAAGAGGTGGAATTCTTGCTAATAATAGAAGACTGGCAACACGCCTCGATGATATTTTCAGAAGACTACACATATATATAAAGCTCATCAACAGGGATCAGGTAAGATGACTTCTTAACAGTACTCACAAGGCTCACAACTGGGGGGTGGTTTTAATGCAGGAAGAGTGTAATTTTAACAGCTGCCTTTCCTGCTTCTGAGAGTGGTTTTGCAGATGTGTTACCTATTGTGCGGCACAAAAGGTGCCAGCATAGTAAGCAGTCATCAATACAGAGTCAGGAGCTGTCTGTTCACATCCTGGAAATATAAGCACATGATAATGGCCTGAATACTTCATCTTGTAGACACAGTGAGATTCATAAAACTGTCTTTTAGCCATTTTAGAGTTGAATCTTTCTCACCCTCCAAAGCACTCCTTCAAAAACTAGCAGGCATTTTACAATTGAGCAGAGAGGCTGATACTTTTAAAACTGCTTTAAGGGGCATAGTAAATGGAAATAGCTGTCTTAACTTCAGGCCAGCTGGGAATGCAATCTCTATTTTATGTAAAATGAAATGATACCTGGTTAGCTTTATTTTTTAATACTTAACCGTTATTATTTTTTTTCCTGAATTTTATGGATGCTATAGAAATATTCCACTTATAAAATTATACTCTCCATGTTAAGTTATGCAGAATGATTGTTTAAAGCTGTTAGAAACTTTATTACTTTTGATTCATTTGTCCCCTTACCCCCCATCAGTAAATAGCTTTGCCCATATCTATATTTGTCACGCGAAATGGAAATTTAAGGCAATTTTCTGGGTAATTGAAAATGTAAAACTCATTTTACTCAGGAAATACTTTGTTTGGACTAATTATCCAAGTACTAGTTACTTCAGTTTTCATTTTTCCAGTTAAGACCCTTTAAACGCTACATTCCCAAATTTTCTTTCTACCTCTCTTCCATTTTACAAATCAAAAATTACCTGTTCTATATCTCCTTCTCTTTAGAACTTGCTCTCCACCTTTCAGCGTGACCCCTAGGTTTTGTTTTGGTTTTTTTTTTTTGCTAGAAGAGATACTGGATTTTCTACTTAGCTGCCTGTGTTTGTGTAGAGGAGACAAGTCTTTCCCTCTGAGCTTTTATTTTAAAAAATGTACTCTATTTGAGGAAGCCATGTTGTACATCTATCCTGATAGGTAGTAAAAAGCATGGGCTATTTCCTCTGTGTTATTTTAGATTAAAACAAAAGTTTGGAAAGCTGGTTCAGAGCTCCCCCAATCTTTATAGATAATATATTTCATAAGGAGCACATCTTGGCTGGGAACGTGGACATGAAAAAGATAACGTTTCAATTCCAGCCAAAGCAATTGCCTTCTTTGGAAGCCATATGTTGGTGAGGGATGGGGGAAGAAGCACTGTATACATTTCTTCTACCTTGGGTGAGGGAGTACAGTGATCCAAGCTGGAAAGAATGAGATGAGGTTCATTTCTGCAACTCGTGGGATGCGGAGACAAACTTACACCATTTGGAAACAGGAAAGAGTTCAGTGTGCCTCTATGATGAGAAGAGATTTTATCTATATTTTCCTTTTCTTTTATAAGTGTATTATTTTCTTTTTTTAAGATTTATTTATTTATTCAGAGAGAAAGAGGCAGAGACACAGGCAGAGGGAGAAACAGGCTCCATGCAGGAAGCCTGACATGGGACTAGATCCTGGGTCTCCAGGATCACGCCCTGGACTGAAGGCGGCGCTAAGCCGCTTTGCCACCGGGGCTGCCCTTAATCTATATTTTCTCAAAAAGGACTACCATTTCTAAGTCTGGATCTGTTGGCTTTTTTTTTTCCCTTCTGGACATTCAGCTTTCCTATATTATTTGAATTTTTACATTAATATGTCCCTTTTCCTTTGTCCTTAGAGAGTCCTGTGATTTCCAGTAGATCCTATAACAACTCCACTGGGCACCATCAACAGGGACTGGAATGCAGGCCTCTTCCATGTCAGACCATACTTTCAGATGTTGACGTTTATGATGTTTTCTATTTTTATAATCCCACATCTTGGCTAGTGCAGGGACCACCTGGCAAAGTTTGGCGCTTTTGGCAGAATTTTTAGGTATAGGTTAAACCTCACCTTAGAAAGATCATTTTTGTCTGACTGCCTTGGATTCACAGTTTCTCGTATCTTGCCTCCCAGAGCATGGTTTTTGGTGACTAATTTTAGTTAACGTCTTGAGCTACCAAATTCTAGAATTCCCAGAAAAGCTAGAAATACTATTCACTGCCAGTTCCTTTCAAACTACCTTAGGCTGGGGTCACTTCAAACGGTTAGAGAACCTGGTAGAGCTAGATTTCTTTACATTTAGGTTAGAGCTTTTTGGGTCATTATCTTATTTGAGACGATGATTCAATCTATGGACTACCTGTTGGCATGTTCTGCAGATATAAACAACACATTGTGCATGAATCTATCTATGAAACTCTAAAGCCCATCCACAAACTTCCACTAATAACTCAACTTCCACTAATAACTCAACATTTATAATCTAATATTTCCATTATTTATCATTTCAACAAGTATTTATTGAGCCCTAGGTGCCAGGCTCGGCTTGTTGCTGGAGATACAATAATGAACAAGATAGATAGGATTTGAAATAAACTTTGTATACCTTTAGAAAAGTGGAGTGATGTCTCCACAGTTCTATAATTTGGTAAGAAAGGTCGGTTGTATGGAGCAAGTATGGATTTTGCATATTTCTTTCCTTAAAGAGTGTCAGCAGCTCATTTCTGAATTAGATGAAATGTGCTCTAGAAGAACATTTGGTAAGCCTGGAAGAAGGAGACCGATATGGTGGATTTTAACCCTAGAAGTTGTCATGATTGAAGGTAGGAGCCGTGATTCCTCAGCGCAGGGAATAGTTAAGAGAAGCCCGCATTAAAAAGTGAGAGAAGAAGTGCTTTCACCAAGTCTGGACAATTACCTGACTGCTTGAATCGCAAGAAAAGCCTACAATTGTAGTAAGTTATAAGGTGAGAAGCTTTTTGAAAGACCCGAGGAAAGTCTAGTGAATCAATTATCCCCACAACTATAAAAGAGCCTCCTCCTTTGTAGACAAAGATGAGAACAGCAATAAAGCACGCAAGGAGCCGACACTCCAGCTTCCAATAATACGCCTGCCTGGCTTATGGAAAAGGCTGACTGTAGGTGATAAAGCTGTCAAGGTATAAAGGACACTTGCCAGGACCGCAAAGGGGACACACATGGTGCCAGGGCCTCTGGCCTGCCTGACGTTAAAAAGAGGAAAGGAAAGAAAGGAAAAGATTAAAAATTGCAAGAAGAGCAAAATGCCATTGGTTGTTTTCTGATATAGTAAAAGTACCACTGGGAAGGTCCTTGTTATTTGTTGCTGTTATGAAGAGTAGTTGTATTTTCCCCAATTTCCTATACTTCTTTGTATGTGGGGAAGCTTTGTTTGGAGGTGAGATTAAAAGAAAGTAATGAATTACAAGTCAAAATCAGGGATAGGGGTACCTGGGTGACCCAGGGGTTGAGCATCTGCCTTTGGCTCAGGTCTTGATCCCCTGGGTCCTGGGATTGAGTCCCGCATTGGGCTCCCCGCATGGAGCCTGCTTCTCCCTCTGCCTCTCTCTGTGTGTCTCTCATGAATAAACGAATAAAATCTTTAAAAAAATCAGGGATAAATATAGGTTTTAAGCCATATATCTATGATCTGTATTTTAACAGCTGCTCACACTTTAGGTTGGAATCCTGGGAAGTTTTGGAATAACCAATTATTTGAATTTAAATAAAAAATAAAATAAATAAAAAGAATAACCAATTATGTCAAAGTATTTTCTCTTATTTCAGGAGTTCAACAATGACGTCACCTATAAATTACCATACTGAGCAGCTTGTTACAACAATGAAGAGATGAGATTGGGAGATAGAGCAGGCTTCTGTTAACCATGGTTGCCCACGTTTTGTGCAGCATTTCTAAGTTTTGATGGTTTTCCATACTGTGAATATTGTTTTCTCAAGACAGAATCGCAAGCCTGTATTTCCAGCTATTCTCTTCAGCTGAGGAACAGATGTGTGACTTAGACTTGTTATTCAAATGCACACGAAACTGAGGCTTGGACACAGAAGTGAGCAACATGAGGTGGTGTCCAGGAGAGGGGATTCATTGGCCAGTACCATGGTGAAGACATTGGTTCTCTAGGGGTCTGTGCTTGAGCCCCTAGATCCTTAGTTACTGTGTTGAACCTGCTGTGTAGTCAAACTAGTCAAAGTAGATTCTGTTGTTTGTAACCAAGAACACTAAACAATATAAGAGGTTAAACAGTTGCTTTGAAATTACCTGGTAAATTAGAGAAAAAGCCAGAATTAGGACTAAGCTGTCTCATTTCCAAGTTTCAGCTCCTAGAAGGAATTAATATAACATGGAGATCGCAAGTTTGTGTCCCCAGCTTTACCACTTAGCTGAGATGCAGCCTTAGGTCCTTCTCCCTTCAGTTCTCTGAGCTGGGAGTCATCAGACCAAATCTGGGTCACTACCTCTTTTTGTAAATAAAGTTTTATTGAGACACAGCCATGCACATTTGTTTATGTATTTTCTGTGGTCACTTTTATACTATAGCTGTAGAGTTGAATAGTTACCATAAAGACCACATAGCATGTAAAACTTAAAACAACTACTATCTTGCCCTTTATAGAAGTTTGGTGACTGTTGATTGGTAGACAGTCATTACCATTTAGCAGGATCTGGCAGGTGAAATGAAGCCTGTGTGGTATCCCTCGTCTAACATGTCCTCTTAGTCATCCATTACTGATTTATTAGCAATTTTAGCATTCAGCATAGTCTCTGACCAGTAGGCTGGTGGAGATGAGAACTGAACAGACATACATAAGGGAATATATCCACACATATGCTAGAGGATATGCACACTATTCATTCATCTTGCTTCCACATGACGTTTTATTACAGTGGGTAAGTTAGAAAATCTGTGTTTTTGCACTAAGTAGGTGTTAGCTCTGCAGATAATCAGATCAATAGATTAAAAAAAAAGATTATTGAGTAGCCCAGGTGGCTCAGTGGTTTAGTGCTGCCTTTGGCCCAGGGTGTGATCCTGGAGACCTGGGATTGAGTCCCACATCGGGCTCCCTGCACGAAGCCTGCTTCTCCCTCTGCCTGTGTCTCTCTTTCTGTGTCTTTTTAAAACATGATTATTTATTTATTTATTTATTTCATGAGAGACACACAGAGAGAGGCAGAGACATAGGCAGAGGGAGAAGCAGGCTCCCTGTGGGAAGCCCAATGTGGGACTCAATTCCGGAGCCACAGGATCACGATCTGGGCCAAAGGCAGATACTCAACCACTGAGCCACCCAGGTGTCCCTAGATCAATAGATTTCAATAGAAAAAAAAGAAAAGAGTCTGATCCAGATTGCTTTCTTTCTAAGCTGGAATCTATCTATCTATCTATCTATCTATCTATCTATCTATCTATATCATCTATCTATCTATCATCTATCTATCTATTATCTATCTATTATCTATTATCTATCTATCTATCATCTATCATCTTAGAAAGAGAGAGAGAGAGAGAGGATTGGGGGGTAGAAAGAGGGAGAGAGAGAATCCTGAGCAGACTCCCTGCTGAGCGAGGATCCCAATGCAGGGCTCAGTCCTGCAACACTGAGATTACAACCCGAGCTGAAATCAAGAGCTGACCGCTGAACAGACTAAGCCACCCAGGTGCCCCTTTAAGCTAGTATTTAGTAAATGTCTTCAATCAAACTGGACATTTACCATCTTAAAAATTATTGATTCAAGTTCCTGGGAGACTTGGAGAAAGTCCATAGGTCATAGCTTCAGATCCAGAAGATCAATGTTGTCCTGAAGCCAATGCCTTGCATTTTGACATTGAGCACTGCAGGAAAAAGAAATTTGGCTTCTCCAGACTTTAGAAGGAAGTTACTGAGTTGACCGTATCTCTAGCAGATCATCCCGTTAGTTGCCCCAGCTGCTTAGAAGGGCCTGCAGTTTTCATCTGTCCATATATCTAGCGTCAAGCTTTTGCACATGCCACTCGCCTCCTCTCTGTGGCTTTCTTCATCTCCTGACTAGCTTCTCCTAGTCCTTTGAGACTCAAGTCCAGTGCCATCTCCTCCAGAATGTTTTTCTTTTCTCTGCCTTCTGGGTTTACCTCTCTCATGGGCCCTTCATATGATGTTGGGTCCATTTCCTTCTCTACCTCCCACAGGTGACCTTGCAGGCACCACGCCATTTCTCTCTGTTCCCTGCACACAGCAGAGTGCTGAGCACATGGAAAGGGCTCAGAATATGTTTATTAAAGAGGTAGCATCCCTTTCGTGGTCTGGAGGCAGAGCCTTGTGAGTGAGCTCTCTTGTGGCTCCTTTTTCAATAAAAGGATTACAGTGCAGCGGGGCTTTTCATTTGATTCTGAGCCAGTTTGTTTATTTACTTTAAAATGAATGCAGAGAGAAAAAAGGGAAGAAAATACATCGCAATGCAGTTTGAGGTGGTGGGATTCTGAGTGATTTTTATTTTGGTTTTTAGCTTTTCTGTGTTCTCTCAGCTTTCTATATGGGTATATATTTTTAGTTTTACAAGTTGAAAAATAGGCAATAATAGCTGAAAAATAAAATAACTGGAATAAGATGTCAAATGGATTTGTTACTATTTATTATAAAATTAAAACTTTTAAGCAAGCATGTTAGCCCATTTTAAATTTTAAAATAGAATACCGACAGCCAGGAAACAAAAATAACCTCAGTTTAATTAGAAAAAGCTATGTAATGATATCGAAACATTAGGATGGTTAGAATGGATATGTACCATTATAAGGTTTGGTTTGGCCCCGGGTTAACTCTAGAGGGGCCCTGTGTTCAGCCTGCTTTTTCCTCACGTATCCCAATGAGCACAGATGGACAGTCTCTGAGAATTGTCCTTATTAACAGATCCTCTGTGTCCTATAGAAGGAATGCAAATGCAAAGTTTTCTCCAAGCAGAAGGGAAAAAAAATCATTGTCACACAGACTTACGGAGAGCATTCACTACCCACTCAGGCAAGGATTGTGGGTTATAGCACATTGGGAAATCTTCTAGCGGCATATAAGTAAATGAAGAATATGTGCAAATTTTGGGGAAAAGATACTGTTCAATTTTTCATTATGCAAATGTAAAAGCTAAATTTTAAATGTGTTGGAAAAGCCATTGGCTCACTAGTATCTCCTAAATTAGAAATAATTTAGTTTATAATTCTATGATCAAATCAAATAATACCTTTTGTACCTGAGCACAACTTCATTCTAGAAATCAAGTGCTATCTGTAATATGATGATGGCCATGCAACTCTGGACCTTGGAGCATTTGTCACTGTGTCATGGAAATGGTGATGATGATGATGAAATTGAAGATAAGTCTGAGGGAGTATTTCAGATCATATTCTTCAAAGGCAAGAACATGGAACTCAGTTTTTAAATAAACTTGATAGCAGAAAACACTTGCTTCTCTTTACCTGTAACCTCATAGCTGTGTAATGATTCATCCAGAAGAGTAGACAGGGGGCAAAGCCCCATTAACCTTGTTCAGGTGACACTAGGTCCAGTTCTGTTACTCAGCCTTGCTGGAACTGTAACACCTGCTTTTGTAAAATCCTGACACAAGATAGGATACTTTTCTATTGATGCACGATTAAATTGTTTCTCCTTCTCAGGAAAATCTCACATTTAAAACCTAAATGCTTTTCATCTCTAGGGACAGGTTGGATAGTCCCTTCTCATTACTGTGGCACTTTCGCCTCTCTGCTGGGAGGAAGTTAGTATAATGTGATGGGTAACTGCGTTTGTCTTTTGGAAGTTTCTCGTGTTATCACTTGTGGCAGCCTAACTGGCCTACTTGTTGGTTAAGGTCCCAAGTCCTCTTCAACTGCACAGTGCTTGCTCTTCATAGGCCCTGGAGAAGTAACCCCCACCATAATTTTCCAGATGAGAAAAAAAAACTAAGGCTTGAAGGGATCAAGTGACTTCCTCAGGTTTAGACAATGCTTATCCGTGCAGTATTGAGTGGAAGATAGACAGCAAATGTGTTCAGAATAGACTGAAAATCTGATTTATTCAGAGCATTGCCCTTTTCATCCCTCTCAGCCTCTTTAAGACCCTTTCCTTCCCTTCCTTTCCTCCATAAGTTTTTTTTTCCCCATGAATTTCCTGGTAATTGATTCAACCCTCCCCAACACTTTACTTTGTTTATATGAATGGAGCCTTAGATACCTGGGGGACAGTAGACACGTTTTGATGGACTTTGTGTAGTTTATAATTCATGTCTTGGGAAGAAGTTGGTCCCTATTTCACTTCTGAACCCTGGATTTATGCTGAGTATCCAGCAGGAAGGTCCTTGAGTCATGCTATTTCTTCTTTGCTCAGGGCTTTTTGGCTCCATGAAGACAAGATTGATAAAATAACTTTCAGGCAGCTCACCCTCATGCTTATTCTTCTGTAGACATCATTCATTCATTCATTTTTTTTTTCATTCAACAAGTCTTATGTGCCAAACACTGCCACAATGATATAATGGCCAACAAGGGTAAGAGCTGCTGTTCTTGTGGTAGAGACAAACAATAACCAAGGAAACAAATAGACAAGATAACTACACCTTATGACATATAACAAGGGAAGTAAATGAGAGACTGGGCAGAGAATATGCCAGGAGGATGGGATATTTGGAAGAGCAACTTAAAGGAATTGCCTTCTGCATTGACACATGATATAGCAGGGAGAAACTCAGCCATTCCAGGACCTGGAGAAAGAACATGCCAGGCAGGGAAAATAGGAAAATACTCAGAGGTGGGCAAGAGTTTGACTTATTTGAGAAGTGGGAAAAGGGCCAACATAACTGGAGCATAGTGAATGAGGGAGTGTGGTAAGCAAGAGATAGGGTCAGACTGTGTTGGGCTTTGTTGGCAGCAGTGATTCTCAGCTGGAACACAGTGGTACAGTCGTATTGGCTGTTGCCAGTGAGCATCCATTTGACTCTATGCCTTGTGTTAGATATTTAAACTCCCACCCTGGTCATAGGCCATGGCAAGGATGATTGTACTATAAAAACATGTGTTTCATGATTTCCCGTTAATCCTTCTAGGCTATCAACATTAGGTGAGCTGTCAAGAACTGAGGAGCTCTGCCCCCAGACAGGCGAACATTTTACCCCTGAGGACATGAGCTGGAGGGGAACACAGGTTGCCCCTGTTCCTGTTCTGACCTTCCCGTTTATCCACAATTATTCTAAGACACTTGCATTTCCTTTGGCAGCCCACATAGCACTTAACCTTCACCATGCAAATTAGTATTAATCTATCAAGGATTCTAGGCCAGCCTGTTTTTGTCCCCATTAACCTCTGGCTAGCCCTACACTACTCCAATAAAAAGAACTACATTTCCTAATCAATGGTCACTTCCCAATGGAAATCATAATTATGGTTATGCAGCATTCAGCTAGCATACACAGCTTTTATGAGTATGATGGATGGAAGTGAGGCAATGGGACTGAGTGGGTCAAATGCCCAGTTGCTTTGCTCATCTTTCCTACAGGTTATGGAGGGTGGCCATATACTTTATTTTCCAAATAGGGATACTTTTAAGAGTGAAAAAGGGCTCTCTGAACAATTAAACTATGAAATCAGACACAAACTGAGGTGGGTGGTCACCCCAAGTTTTCAGTATTGAGTATCACACACTGTTATGTTTTCTAGTATTTTCCCACATAATATAAGAGCCATTCAATCTCTCTTTCCCCTCAGTTTACAATCAAGTACATTAAGTCCATCCATTCTATGGGTCTAAAGAGAACATCATAAAATGGCCTTCCCAATGGACTTTTTATGGTGGCATATGCCATATTTCAGAATTAAGTCGGTAAACCAAAGCTTGTGACTTCAGTATTGTCCTTAGGCTCTAGATGGTTAGGAGAATGGCAGAAAGTTCTGTAAGCTGTTTGCTTCCCTCATTCCCTGTTCACCTGCCTGCCTGAGGGAAGTACCTCTGGGATGGGAGAGGTGGAGGTGGTGCTGGCATGGAGATAATTTGCCTGATGATCTCTGGTCAGACCACCTATTCATAATGGTGAAGGTGGAAAAGGAGTTAATTCTCAAGACAGCAAATAATGTGCCTTGGTAAGAACTTATTGTAGGTGTTAATAAGAAACATTCTGCCTTAAAAAAAGAAAGAAAGAAATGGACTGTTTTGAGGGAAAAGAATGAACAGAATGAACCCAATTTATTATTCTTGGTCTTATAGGAATGAAAAATATATGACCCTGAATATCCTTAATTGGCAAGAATAATTTTGTGTTATCCTTTACTTTATTAGAAAATCATTAAAAAGAGTCTTGGCTGAATGCTTGTGTGCGTTATTTGCTTAAAGACCACAAAACTGTTAAATAAATTTGTCATTTGTATCCTGACCTCCCTCCCTAAACCATGATTAAGTCAAAGTCTATCTGTGAAGTTAAAGTGTTCTTCAGGTACTGAGTCCCAGTGACTCTGTCAGGGAGAGAGGCTTTCAGTTGGGCTGATAGTCTTGAAGATGCAAATTATTCCTAAACAGGATCTGATGGCTCACTTTTTCTGAGGGCACCTTTTCTTCTTTCATAGGAGAGCTGATGGAGGGCTGTTGTGCAGAGAAATATTTAGCTCCATGTTTTAGACTAACAAAGTATCTCATACCACAATTCCCCACTAGGGTTTTAGTAAGTCATGTCAACATGCTGAGATGTTGTTGACATTTACAGGGAAGCTCACCTAATCCTCCAATGACCCATCTCTTCCTCTCCCCCCTGCCCACTCTTGTTTTTTACCCTTTCCCATCATTATTTTTTATGCCAGCAAAAAATGAGCCTACTCTTGTATTGGGACAGCTGTCCCCTCAAGCCCTTGTCCATGTGCTCAGCTTAGTGTGGCTCAGCCTGGAAGCAAATATTTTTAAGAAACAATTGGGCTATAACTATATAACTAATATATAAAACAGGATGGGTTGTGTTTCGATTCTGTAGAAAAGTAAATTACCCAGTGTAAATCCCACGGATGCATGTTTAAGGATACTCAATCACAGAAGTACTTTTGCCATCTAGACTAGTGTTCGAAAAAATGCAATGTAAGCCATACATGTAATGTAAAATTCTTTGGTGGCCACGTGAAAAACAAGTGAAACTAATTTTAATAATTCATTTTATTTAACCCAATATATGCAAAATATTATCTCAACATGTAATCAGTATCAAAGCTATGAATGAGATATTTTACATTATTTTCATGAGAAACCTTTGAAATTTGGGGCATGTTTCAATCCAAACTAGCCACATTTCACATGCCCAATAGCTATGTGGCTAGTGGCTATTGCATTGGACAAGATAGTACAGATGTAGACTGTTGCTACTCAAAATGTGGTCTCTGGCCAGAGACTAGACTGTGATCTACTGATACAGGTCCAAAATGGGATATATTTAGAAAGTGAAAAGAAATATTAAAAAAATTTGGAGGTAATTTGACACTGCCAGATATCTGAGCATGTAGTTATTTTTAAGGTAATTATTTTTATTGTATTTTTCAGAATATTAATCTGCAGTTGATTGGGTATCAGAGTGGAGGATCAGCCTGAATCTTCCTCACAGATAACTTGAGAAGTTCTGCTCTAGACGTTTCACCCTCTTCACCCTACACTTCTTGGCCAGATGAGTCCTGTGACCTGTAGAAATAGATCCCTCATAGGTCACTAGTATGGCTCATTGTGGAACTCTGGCTTCCTTCTGGTTCTCATCCTCCTCAATATTTCATGATATTTAACTATTAATAGCCTCTTTTTTCTTAAGACTTTCTCACCCTAAGATTATTGGTTCTCTTAATTGATTTCTTCAGCATCCTCCCACCTTCTAAACTGGGTGAGCAGTGGAAGATCCTGGCTCCCTACTTGGAAATGAAAGACTCAGAAATTAGACAAATTGAGTGTGACAGCGAAGACATGAAGATGAGAGCTAAGCAGCTACTAGTTGCCTGGCAAGATCAAGAGGGAGTACATGCAACACCTGAGAATCTGATGAACGCACTAAATAAGTCCAGATTAAGTGACCTTGCAGAAAGTCTAACTAATGACAATGAGACAAATAGTTAGCTTCTTTCTTTCTTTTTCTTTCTTTCTTTCTTTCTTTCTTTCTTTCTTTCTTTCTTTCTTTTCTTTCTTCTTTCTTCTTTCTTTCTTTCTTTCTTTCTTTCTTTCTTTCTTTCTTTCTTTCTTTCTTTCTTTCTTCTTCTTTTTTTAATTAAAACTGTGATAAGATTTTGTCACCAAGCAGCATTTGATAAAGAGGTCCAATGGTTTTGGTAAACAATAAACATTTTTATAACAACAACAACAAAAAAGTTCAAGTTCACTAGGAAACAGCAGGGTTGGAAGTGAGCTAATTTAGGAAGGGTAATTTGTTCATTGGGCATAATATAATTATGAGTAGAAAGCTAGGAGATGGGTCATCAGGGAGAGGAAGAGTGCATGTGTTAGGATTCTCCAGAGAAAAAGAACCAATACCACGTATATCAATGTATAGATATACCTCTATTTGTCTGTCTATCTATCTATCATCTATCTATCTATCTATCTATCTATCTATCTATCTAAGAGAGAAATTATAAAGCCAGAAGTCAGATGGTGGAGAGAGAGAAGAGGACCAACCTGACAGACTGTTAGTTAGCAAGGGGATGATGGAAGGATATGGGATGTGTAAGAGTAGGAGCAGGTGATGCTGACTCCCAGGCTTGGCTAATGGGATTCCAGAAAGGACCAGACCCACCTGGATATTTCCCCAGCACCTGAAATTTAAAGTCAAAGGATCTGAAAGGGAACCCCTTTCCTCCATCTCTCTCCCTCTCTTTGCCTCACCCCCCATTTCTTCTCCTGATCCTATTCTGTGAGCAGTATCACTGCTCTTCCAACCATGTGGGCTCAGAACCTGGGATCACCTTTGCCTCCCCTCCCCTCTTACATCCCAACTCTTGTGGAGTCCTAGGGAGTCTATTTCCACAGGCTGTCTCCCTCTTTCAGCCTCTCATTTCTATTCATATTCCTTAGCAACCAGCTAGAACAGGTTCATCACCTCTGGCCAGGTTCTGGCAATGTTCCCCTCACGTGTCTTCCTATTACCAGCCTCTTTATGCTCCAAACCACCTTCATGTTGCTGCCAAGTAATCTTGAGAAACAGTTTTGAGCCTGTCTTCCCTTCCCCATATTCCATGTCCACTCATTGCCTCCTGATGATGTCTAGTTTCCTTCCCTGGGAATTCAAAGCCCTCCATGACCTGGATCCAGCAGATATTTTAGGGTTCATTCTCTACCCCATGATGTTAATCTCTTTGCATGTCAGGCACTGTGATAGATCCCAAGGGTACAGCCCCAATGGCACAAGAGGCATAAAGGGAGCAAGGTTTATTTGGGAGCACGAGGTAAGGAGCTTTAACCTGACCGACGGTTCTCATTAAGCTGAGCCCTAAAGAATTTTTAGGAATTAGCTAAGAAGAGGAAACCATACATACTAAGGCCTAGACTCTAGAAAAAAATGTGAGTCATTTAAAGGCCTAGAATAAAAGCACATGGCTGATCCACAGAGGGCAAGGACAAGATCAAAATGATGCCACAGAGGCGCATCCAGCAACTCTCTTAAGAATGTGGGACTTAATCCCTAGGGCAGTAGGAAAGCATGGAAGGATTTCATGCAGGATGTGAAAGGATCAAATTTGCCTTTTAAAAAGTTCACTCTAATTGCTGTAGATTTGAACACTTGGGCACCTCTTTTTTCCCCCTAAAAGTTGCTCTAACATTTTAAACCCTATGTTAAAAATTTTATCTCCTTGTACATTGGGGATTCCAAAACTTATTTCTCAAAGAAGCTATTTTGTATAATATCTCTCTTGCATGCCCTGTGTTCTTTGGAACACAATGTGAGAAATGCTGGCCTAAATCATTTCCTCTGCCTGGGATGCGTCCTTGCCCTGCTGAAATCCAGCCATCTCGCCACATCCAGATCCAACTCATCCTTCCGGTGGCTGAAGCCTCTCCCAGAGGCTAAAGTCAGCTTTCTTCATCCCTAAAGCCAAGGCTCTTTTCAGATCTTAAAAGGCTATCATTCTAAGATATCAGAGGTCTCTGTCTCTTCTGAAATCTTGTAGTGCGTAGTTGATTTATTTCTTGGGCACTCATCAACTGACCTTGTAGGAGAACAGAATATGTATATGTCTTATGTCTTAATTCCCCCTTGAGGGCTGGGGTTGGGAGTTACTAGTTTCTGAGGCTCTCTCATATTCCTACTACCTGGTCCAGAGGAGAAGCTCGATTGCTATTTAATTAATTCTTACCTCTGGAGAAGCCACCCTCCCCCTATCTAGGCCATGTGTATATGGAGCACTTCTATGTCCAGCAGGAACTGTAGCCCTCCCAGCCTTGTCTAGGTGCCTATCAGCGCCCACACCTGCAGCTGCACCAGAGGGGAGAACTTTCTCTGGCTTGAACCACTGGGATCCTTAAAGCCCTGGCAATCTCCTGCCACCCACCCCATTTTTAAAAAAATATTTTATTTATTTATTTGAGAGAGAGAGAGCACACAGAAGCAAGGGCAGGAGCAGAGGGAGAAAGAGAAGCAGACACCATGCTGAGCAGGGAGCCTGACACAGAGCTCCATCCCAGGACCCTAACCCTATCAAGTTCATGACCTGATCCTAAGGCAGACGCTTAACCGACTGAGCCACCTAGGCCGTCCGTCCCAGCCCATACTTTTTATCCCCCAGATTAAGGTTCTAGAATGTTTTCCGGAGATCCCCGAGGACATCTGGAACACAGAGCCCAGGACAGGCACGTGTTGGGCACGTCCCTCTCTCCACTTAGTGCCTTCTGAGTTTTCCCCATCAGGGAAGAGGTCTGTTTCCTGTTGTGCCTTGGGCTGTTTCTCAGCCTGAGCTTAAGAACAGGCTTCCTTTGGTCCAAAGGGTATCACAGCTGCATTTCCCCTTTTGTGATAGCGTGTGTGGTGAAGGCAAGTGGGGAGTAATGGCTTTTGTCAAGGAGGCTGTCCCCCCCCACGTCGGTGTCGGCTCCCCTTGCTGGCGCTTGTTCCTCTCACTCCTTGTGGGAAGGACTGTCAAAGGATGTCAGGATAAATTCTCGGCTCCTACTTGCGCCTTTTCTTTCTCTCTCTGTCTCTCCCCCTCCTCTCTTTTGATTCTGTCTTGATGTCATCTCTTCAAAGTATACTACCTGTAAAATATTGATTCACAGCAGGCTGCATCTGCCAGGATCAGATTTCTCTTCTGCTGGCAGCAGTAATAAACTACCACAGACACCGCAGACCTGGTGCCAGCCTCGTCGCAGCTTCACACACATCGTCTGTCTTTTGCCTGACTCTACATAATGAAACAGCGTCCAGAGACATTCCAGAAGCAGAGAAACCGAGTAACAACCTGGGGGGGGGGGCACATAAAAGAGCCGGGGGAGCCTGCAAATGGAGAGTATAACAGATACCACCCCAAGCAGCAGATGAATTGGAAGCTCCCTGGTTTTCTGAGAGCAACTGGAAAAAAAAATAGCAAAAGAAAACAAAGCTGCCCAGTTAGCCACCCATGGGAGTGTAATGGCAGCGATCCCCTGCCTCCTGTCCTTTCTCCTTTTCCCCACTCATCATGGGCTGAATTATATAATTGCACCTGGAAGCATTGATGCCTTAGAACCCTGTCTGTCAGAAAGATCAACCCTAGAGGAAGGGGGATGCGAATTTTGTTCATTTAGGAAAAAGAGAGTTTGTGGTGAAGTAGCAGGGTAAGGTGGTGGAGAGCTTGGGCTCTGGAGCAGAGCCTGGGTTGGGTACCATCTGCTTACCATTTGTGTGATTTGAGGCGAGTTACCAGACTTAGGTCCCCATTTCCTTGTTGGGATAATGGGATTGTTGTCATGATTGAGTGAATTAATCGTTGTAAGGCATTTAGAATGGTGCCTGGCACATGGCACTGTTGAAATGTTCATTAAATACATACATATGATTTCCCTGACGGGGAGTCAAAAGTCCTGGTGAATGGGAAGAGTGTGGGCATTCCTCTTCTCTGCTGAGGATGTAGCTCATCCTCCTGCCAGGTCTCCAGAGCAGACAGGCAGCTGGGGAGATGAGCAAACTCCCAGGGGGAGCCAGAACATTCTCTTCTTGCTTTGTCTGCAAATGCGCACTTGTTTGAAGGTGTCCCATCCTCTGGGAAGGTGACTCCTCATTCGGAAGAAGCACAGCAATCCTGGGAAGTTTCCTGAACCTCGCCAGTGTGTGTCTCTGTCATTCGCCTCCTGGCTGGGGGAGGAAAGTATTAAAAAGAGAAGCGGCCACCCGAAGTCAGTAAATCCGTCATCAGAGATGACAGCTGTGGGTTTGCATTCTTGTTTTACTGCGACTTTGAGCAAGTTGGTGAAGGTGGCCGTGGCATCCAGCTCTGGTCTGTGAAGAGTTATGATTTTCTACTGTATTAAGCTACTGAGGGGACCCTACCACTTAGCACCCTCCGGGGAGCCTTCTCTTTTGCAGTACAGGGAAATTTACCCCTTGTGACCAACTGTTAAGCTTCCTTTGAAGCCTCTTTTAATTCAGATTTGGTTCAGCTCACGATGGCTTCAGAGTCAGTGGGGAAAACGTTTACGATATGACAAACTAGCAACCTGTATTTTTTTACGTACTGTTAGAGAAATCATGGGTCTTTTATACTCGTGTTCTTTTGCTTTTTGTTGGGAGAGATGTCCTCTGAGACCCCTCAGTTCCTCACTTTATATTCTTTCTCCTCTTCAAACCTCAAAGCCTCTCTGCACAGTAGCAGGCTTCCCTTTGATGAGGCAGGCTGGAGAAAGTTTCTTCTGAAGCCTGTCAGAGTCAATGGTCTGTGGTCAAAGGGAAGACTGCCGGGTCAAGTGAAGCATCCATCTCATCACTGGGGGTGGGTGGGGGAGGAGGAGTTAGCTCCTTCAGAAGGAGGGGGCTTATTTCCGTGTTCCAAAGGCCTTGAAGGGCACTGCAATCTCATGGGCTTCCTGTGGGCCCAGTGTACCCAGCCTGTCACTCTCACTGTGGTGTGCTCCACAGAACTGTCTTGTTCTTCTTAAATTGTTGTTTGTGTCCCTTTTCAGACACAAAGCAGGAGATTGGCACCATGCAAAGCATCTTGGGACATTTGAAGGTGGGGCTGTGGGAGACAGAGTGTCTGAGCAGAGCAGGGAGGTCCCAGTGGGAAGACATGAGGGCTAAATCTTGACCCTGAGCTAGGCTTTGTCAACAACATGATGTAGAGAGTGAATATCTTTTATAAAAGGAAGGCAAAGAAGGACTATTTGGAAACCACATGGAGGGGACATGAGTTCACCTCAGTCTCTGGCTCATCTTCAAAATGGTGTGTTACTAGAATTGAATGTGATGATCCATGGGAAGTGCTTAGTGCAGAGACTGATACCTAGGAAGGCTCAGATTAATATGAATACCATGCTTGTATAAAGACATAAAATAAGAAGGTCCTCAGGAGTTGTGTTCCTTTAGGAATATAATGAAAAAAACATGGAAAGGGGATCTTTAAATGGGCAGTTAATAAAGAACTTAAAAGTCACCCATGGTTTTTATCTACCAGCAGACTTGTCCTCACTCTTCTTCCTACTTACAGTCCCTAGAAAGGAGTAGGCAGGCAACCGATATTTGGTGAATAAATGAATACCATCTCATATTTATACCTTTGAGCTCAGTGATCATCAATAGCCTAAAAAATTTTACTGTTGGCTCCACAGATTTGATTAAAATTTTATAGTTTCTTTCAACTAAAAAGAAATATTTTTGTTGTCTATTTTTTTCTTTTTAGGTCTGAGGTTTAGGAGCCTATAATTAAATGGAATGACTGGGTTAACTGAAATCATGCTAAGTGTTTTCTATGTATTCATTTAATACATTTATTGTATTAAATGTATTTTATTTGTTGAGAATTTCCCTATTCTCAATAAATAAAGGTTTATTGAGAATTTCTGTATTTCACTAAGTGCTGTGGTTTAGTTTCTACATTCAAAATCTAAAAGACGACAAAATGGACAAGAACAATACACTGTGATAGGTATTAAACAGATATAGGTAGAATCTGCTATGAAAATACAAAGGAAGAGAGCTTTACTTACCTGGTGAGTGTGTGTGCACATGGAAATGGAGGGAGCTCAGAAAATATTGCTGGAGATGGTGGCATCAAATATTCTGATAATGATGTGCTACATTTCTATGAATAAGTGGATACCGCAATGAGAAAAAATGTTTGTAGGTCAAGGAGACATTTAGTGAAATATACTCTGGTATAAGGGAATAAAAATCCTAGGATGTGGAAGCATGTCTCTCTATGTCCAGACTTGCAAAATATAGGACCAAAAAATATCCTGGCTGAACTTCCCCAGTGTGAGTCTCTTTAACATTCATTCATTAATTTGCTCATTTATTTGTTTATTTTCCAGCTTTATTGAGATATATTTGATATCTTAAACTTTGAAGAGCAGTTTGGTTCTGTGATTATCCTACTGGAAGTTCAGTGAGAATTTGGGGAGCAGATTGATGAAGAAAAACAACTCTATGACTCTATTATGACTAACTAAAGTACAATTTCTGCTGGTGGCAAGAATGAACCAAAGAAGGCAAGGGCATTGTACAGAGTATTTCTCTGAAAGTTTCTGTCCCTGAAGAGAGAGAATGAGTAAGCCTTATTTTATATTGACTGACTAGTATCCGTCAAAGAAGGAACAATGGCAAGAGTTAAGTAGAAATATCAGCGGATCACTTTTATTAATAACATTGAGATGGGACACATGGTGCCTGCCATATTACTTAGGAAATTGCTTGGGTAACAAAAGTCCTTTTACCTCATGAGTAAACACAGACAAGGGTATATGAGTCGCAGGGAAGCTAGTTCAGGTAATGGCCTGGCATCCGCAATAGTAAAAAGAAATGATAAAGGGTTGGAAAGCAAAGGGAAAACTCATTTAAAGAGGGAGAATCAATAATGTTAGCTAGCATGTTTGCTCATCTGTAAAATGAGGAGTTTGGGACTGGATTGAGTCCAAGGTTCTTGCCATCCTTGACATATCATGGACCTATGGATCCAATAAGGAGCAGACAGGCAGTAGAGGGAACTGACTGGCTTATTAATTAAAACCTATTATGCCTTTCTTCTCAAGAATGGAAGCTTCTATAAACAACATTCAAATCCAGGACATTTTTAAAGATAAAAGTGAGAATATAACAAAATACAGGCAAAAGTTACAGAACACAAATGAAAAAAGTGTCACACTATCAAACTGATGCTTCAATGCACATGTTATTTTCTCTGCAAGTGAGATATTTGAAAAGCTCATTAACTCTTTGAGATATTGAATAACATTTAGTACACAATTTCTTTGTTGTATTAAAGAGTATCTTCAAAGCCACTAGGAGTGGGAAATTTTAGGAAGCTTCAGAAACTCATAGTCAAGGTGTAGCTTTGTTATTGAGAGGATCTGCTTCAAAATGCAAAACAAGATCAGTGTCTGTTATGGTTTCTGAAGGTTGCTATGTTTGGTCGAACACTTTGGAAGAGAGATGTTCACCAAAATGTATGGGTCCCAGTCACAGAGTTGTTACTGGAAAGTGGTTACCCAACTCTGGACATTTTTGCCATGTCCATAGCCCCTGGGTGGGATCATCTGACTCTTCGTGCCAGTGGATTACTAGTTGAAGTGACGTACATCATTTCTTGGCCCAGGATATTAAGCAAAGGGTGTGCCTTCACCACAGTCTCTGTCTGCCCTAATGATTGGATGCAGAAAACCCCAGTCCTAGAGGATGCCAGAGCCCTAGGACGGATGAAAGCCAGATCCTGATGCACAACATGAAGAAACCTGCCGACTACAGAACCCTTGCACGGTGCTGTTAAATGAACCAGAAATAAACTGCTATTGAGATTTTGGGGTTTGTTTTAGCAACAGCCTGATTGATAGAGGCACCATGTTTTTAATCTTGCATAGGATGTTAAATTAATTCATTGGAGAGAAAAATATGCATTCTGATTTATGGGTGATGGAGCCTATTGAAAGTCTGGATATGTCCTGTGGTCTAGAGCCACAAGAAAAGAGAAATCAACGATCCTTTTTTGCGTGTGATACTAAATTCTTGTAAAACAACTAGAGTGCTCTGGCCTTCTCGTCCAAGTCAAAGTGGGACAGTATGCTTTAGCCGTTCAGCAGTGTCAGAGAGTGGGTTCTTGGTCATCACTAATTTGATTTCAGAGAGACATGAGTTTCTGACTTTTCTTCAGCCATAGTTGATGAAAGGGGACATGTATGATTGGTATGAATTAGAGAAGAAAAAAAAGATGGTTAAGACTTGGGAAATAGCAGAAAATGCTAGTCATTTTTATACTTACTCCACAAACCCTATAGTCTTCAACTGTCCATAGTCACATTATATTTCCTTGTTATTGCTAACATTAAAAAAACACAATGGGTCAAGTAACATGTGCAATAGATATTTCTGCTGGTTAAGGACAATGTCCTAGGATCTGATCTCTCCCCTTTTTGATTGGTGCTCCCTGGTCTTTGAGGGTGCTTGTGGCCTCACACTCTTCAAGCACTGAGCTGAAGTAAACCCCAGTGTTAGACAAACAGGCTCACGTAATCTTAAAGGCGGAACTCTATATTCTCATAAATTCATAGAAATAGCACCATTGTAAAAATTGATAGAAACTGATCATAACAAAAACCTGGGCAAGGGAAAATGGATCGCTATAAGAAAATGTGTGGTAAAATAGTTTAGTTAGTAGGAGGACAAGATGAAGGAGAAAGGTCAGCTACAGTCAGGATTGTTAGGGTCATGTCGATATATTAAAATGCACTAGATAGTTTGGACAAAACCAATAAGAACCTCTCTCCTGGCACAGAGATGAATGCTTCCAGATACTTTTGTGTTTTGAATACCTCAAAGAGTCCTGCTCTCTCTCTGGGATGGCTTTTTGTGTGTGTGTAATTCACAGGAAGGCTTTATCAGTCAATGCCTACTTCTCTCAATTCCCTGTTTGTATGAAGATTAAATATTAAATCAGTGTTCTTTGAAAGTCTCCAAAGCAACTCACTACACATTTTAGTAGACTCTTCAAATTTTATTTTCATTTTCTTTTTCTTTCATGATTGGGGATCACTTAGAAATGAAAGGTTCACCAGGGCAAGGATTAGGGTGAAGGAATGAGGTGTGTAGGGTGTAAAATTTAAGGATGGGCCCGTTCTTACCCTGCACTTGCATGATCATGAGAGTGAGTTCCTCCTTAAATTTGGTGCCCTAGGCTCTTCACTCACCTCATCCTTGTCCCATCCCAAAAGCCACAGGTAAACAAGTGTGAAAAGTATAGGAGGTGTGCAGAGCAACTTAGGACAGCCTTAACATTGTTTCTGTCTGAGTTTGGGTACCTGGTAGTAACTTCTTAATGAGGAATGCAGGGAAATCAGCTCCAATGTCAAGGTGAGTTCCTGCTGAGCAAATGACACCAGGAAAGAAAAGCTCCTCTTTTGGTCTTTGCTTGAATAATAATAATAATAAAAAAGACCTATAATTGGATTTCCTTAAAGACTTGGAGAACTCACATCTTTATAACTTTTCAGATTGAAAGGTAGTCCTTTTGAATTCTATTAACTTTGCAGCCTACATTTTTTAGAAAGTAAGATTATGTAGCTTCTGAAGAAAACCAGGAACAATGAAGTGAGCAATATTTGCATTCACAAGTTATTCTGTGTTGGCAGATTGTCATCTTTTGTAGAAATATCACAATTTTTCAAAAGGACCACTTTGAAGATAAAGAATCATATTTAATCATTTTTTTGTTGCTAACAAAAAAGTCATTTTGAATGATCACTTTGACAGTCAGAGATCCCATTGCCCTTTAGCATGGTACCGCCCACTTCAGGTACCCACATTGCAATCAAGGCCACGAGAGGCCCTCTCATCTTCAACTCTGCCAGAATAATAGCCCACATTCACACCCCTGCCTCTTCCTTTCTAAAGGTCCCTGCTCATAGAGGAATGAGAATCTAGGAAACTTGGTTGTCTAGGAAGTTTTACTAGTCTGACAGCTAAAGGAATGGCAGCTAATAGCTACAGTAGAAAAGAGTAGCGAGTAAATTTTATGGATGGATCAGAATACTGTATTTTTTTATTATAAGATAGCTTAGTTTAAAATCCTACTAAGTCTCAATGACCAGCAAGATAGGAAAAAGAGTTGGCAACGACACCTAGAGTCACTGATGAGAAAACAACATCTCTGGAAAGGATGCCTTCCCTGATTTCTTGCAAATATTTCAAGGGATTGGGATGGGTAGATTGAAACTTCTCTCTTAGTAAACTGTAGATTTTCATATCACATGAAGGATGGTGGCAGTTTTTATACATTTTTATACATTTGAATCTAGACATGGTGATGTCACAGTCAGGCCTCAGAAGGTGATCATAAATGTAAGTGCTATGTTGTTGAGTACACGGCTTCTAGAATCTAATAAAACACTATTCTGGGTTCACTTCTCCTGCTTCTTTAAAACTGAGGCAGTGGGGAGAATCCTTCTCCACCCCAAGATGGAAGATCCTGTGACTTTTATGCTTATTCTTGGGTAAAAAGTTGGTATATGATCCCTTTATACTAAAATTAGTCTCGATTCAAGAAATTAGATTTTCTGGCCCAAATATTAAACTATTGCTTTCATCCTCTTTTAAAGGTAGATTTCTGCCCTGAACCCTCATCCCCATATGAAGACTTGTAGTTAACTTCATTTCCCACTTGCTAAGTGCTTTTCCTCTCCACCACGGTCAAAGCTGGGAAGGTGGAGAAGTGAAGGGATAGGGTTTTTCCTTTGGGGTGGTATCCTGGTTCTTCAAAGAGTCCAAACATGGGAGTGGCCCTCTTACCTGTGATTCTCTTAACGTCATGTAGGTTCTCCCCCTGCGTGTGCCTCTTCCTGGGCTCCTGGACAGTGGTGGATCATCTCCTGCTTCTTGTTGGAGTCTAGGACCCAAGATAATCTTGTTCCCTTGAGGCATCTTTCTGGTGCAGGGGAAACACTGACACTCTAGATGTAGACTGACCCAGATTGCTGCTCTCTCTGCCACCAGGGTTCTCAGGTGTGTTGGGCATGGCTCTCAGAAGCTCCATTGCATGGAATGCCCTCACTAGGGGTAAGATGAAGGAGTTGTCTCCAGGTCACAGAAAACAGTTTGCTCCAAATAAACCTCTTCACAAAGTCCTCCTCCCCCTTCTTTCCATTCCTGGCTCTTTTATGTCCCTGTGTATGGCAACTCTCTGATGTCATGCTGGGGCTTCTTGCATTAGTGCCACAGCCAAAACTGAGACCTCAGGGACCCCATTTTAACATTGCAATACATCAATAAAATAGAATAATCAAGAGGTTCTTCTAGTAAACAAAAATAGCTTTATAAAATGTCTCATGATTCAATGTTCTTTGTCTTCTCAGAATGATATATTTGATAAAAAATCCTTCACTGAACCCTGCTCCATCCCAGTGATGGTACAGCTCCCATACTCAGCTAGATTGTGTGGAGTGTATTGATCCCCACTAGTGTCCTCACCCAACATCTAGCTAGTTGGTCTGTTAGGTGCAGAGATGCATGCCCCTGTTCACCAAGCCTGAGTCAGAACACGGGTATTCACCACCTGCCATTCATTCCCTACTTGCTTTTAGGCAACCATGCCCAGTCCCTCAAAAGATGAAGGTGCTTTCTAAGTGTCAATTTCTTTGAAAGGGCAATAAATATTTTCCCTTTATACACTATATTAAATCTCTAACTCACCAAGAAATAATTTCATAACCTACTAGCTTGACAGTCTTTACACATAATTTAACGTTCTCAGGATGGGATCTCATCCAACATCAGGAACATAAATACAATTCCTCCATCAGCAAAAGCTGCCATACACATGCTTAAAAAAGTAAACTCAATTCCACCCTGGCCACCCAGTAGGCAGGAGCTGAAGGCCTCTCCCCTTTTCTGGTGGTTGGAGGCATACTGATGTGTGACAACCTGGAACTTTTGGTGGGAACTAAAGTATGTGGTACGAAAGGACTATAATCCAGGAAACTCTTGGAGGCGCTATATTAGTAGACAACACCTAAAGAACTTTCTTTTTTTTGTACTTTCCTCCTTTGTTCCCTCTTAGTTTTGGAGCAGTATAGCGGAAGGTGGGGCTCACAGAGTATGCTGAGGCTGAGAGAAGGAGCCAGAAGCTCTGGCTGGAGACTTTTAGAAGGCAGTTGGTGTTCCTTGCTAAGTTGCTCCTTTCAGCTCACCAGGGTGGGAAGTTGACAGGTACTGCAAAAGCACAGGGAGAGAAGGGAGCCTAGCACAGAATGAAATTTTAAAGAAAATTGTAATTCTCCACATCAGTATTCAAACCACGTACTTTCTGTTCATGAAAGCTTTAACGCGGGCAAAAATCTTACCTAAGCAAAATATTTGCCTTGAAAGAAAAGTATGAACAACCCAAATGAAGTAATTCTCTATAATACTGTACCCTTTACTATAGACAATTTAATTCAACATATTTTATTGAACGTCTTCACTATGCTTACAACGACGACATCAATTTAAATAGGACGCAGGCCCTGCCTTCCAGGGGCTTACAGAAATTGGAATAATAACCGGTATTTGATAGTTAGCCATCTATATATAGCTTTAAATCCAAATTGATATTCAGCGTAGCAATGAAACTACCAGTTTCCTACTATGTGATGATTGTGACAAAGGAAGATATTTCTAATGTTAATAATTTTTCCTACCCGAAGAACCAAGAGGATATTAACAGCACAATGGCATCTAAAAGCAAAACTCATGCAGTCTGGTTTTTCTTCATGAAAGAAGGCTGAAAATGTGCTTGTGAATATGCATGTCCCCCTCTTGCCAGGCACCTTTATTATCTTCTAATTCCTACAGGATACTTCCTGTCTCTGATTTAAACAAAGTTATTTCTTAAATCTCATCCTCAGGGCTTATTCTTTCATTTACCCAGTGAACCTAGTTTCGTGGTCTATCATGCAACCCTATTATCCGTTCTCTAACTTAGCATATCATTTTAGTCTCAAGCTTATCGACTTACATGTTTGGTGTGTGCAAACTCATCTTTTTCTCCAGCGTCAAGTTTTTTATTTTTTATTATTATTTTTTAAATTTTATTTATTTATTCATAGGGACACACACACACACAGAGAGACAGAGAGAGAGAGAGAGAGAGGCAGAGACACAGGCAGAGGGAGAAGCAGGCTCCATGCAGAGAGCCTGACGTGGGACTTGATCCAGGGTCTCCAGGATCATGCCCTGGGCTGCAGGTGGCGTTAAACTGCTGTGCCACCAGGGCTGCCCTAGCGTCAAGTTTTTTTAAAGAATGAACTACCACCTTGTATTCTGGCTAAATGAAGACTCTCCCCTCTACTATTGCTTAGTGCTTTCCTACCTCTGTGCTTTTTTCTCTCTTCCTCCTTTGTTCCATCTCCATTTATTGAAATCCTTCCCACGTTTTATGTACAACACAAATGCTACCTTTCCTGGTTCTAGGAAGTAAGTCTCCCTTGAGCTTCTAACTAAAGTCAAACTTTTTCATGTGGTGAGTGCCCATCGTGTTAATCATTAGTGCTATTCCCTGTATTTGGCTCTCTTTCTCATTTGGGGCGTGTTGTCAGATTGCTCATTCCTGGCCTTGAGCTCAAACATAGACCAGGCACATTTTTAACCAACAAAAATATGAATGGAAGTAATATGTCATCTCTTTGTAGAAGATTTTAAAATTACTAAGTGCTTTGCCTTGTTCTCTTTTCCCTCTGCCATGGCGACTAGTGATATTCCATCAGCCTGGATCATAGACTGAAAATGATCATGATAATGTGGAATTGAGTCCACAGTTGGTCTGTGATAGCCGTATAATAGGAGCAAGAAATAAACTCTTGGAGGGCACCTAAGTGGTCAGCGGCTGAGCATCTGCCTTTGGCTCAGGTTGTGATCCCAGGGTACTGGGAGCGAGTCCTACATCAGGTTCCCTGCAGGGAGCCTGCTTCTCTCTCTGCCTATGTCTCTGTGTCTCTCATGAATAAATAAAAGAGAGAGAGAGAGAGAGAGAGAGAGAGAGAGAGAGAGAGAGAGAGAGAAAGAAAGAAAGAAAGAAAGAAAGAAAGAAAGAAAGAAAGAAAGAAAGAAGAAAAACTTTTGTTGTTAGGCCATTGAGATTGTGAGGCTATTTGTTATCATAGCAAAGCCTAGTTTCTTCTGACAGAATGGATACAAAATGCTGATTTTTTAAAATCCAATTCACTTCAAAAATGCATATTGGTATCAGTCCAGCTGTGCCTTCTGATGATAGCAGACCCGGGTAATATCTGACTGCAACTGCAGGAGGGACTCCAAGGGAGAACTAAGAAGGAAAGTAGAATTTTGGGTCACGGATTTTTTTCAGTAGCCATGGACCTTCTTTTCAAAGGAGTCTTTTCTACAAAAGGAATGTGTATAAGTTAGAAGTGACTAAGACAGACCTTCCTTGGCTGACTCTGAAGAGGCTAGTGTTCCCAGAATGTTGCCCTTGGACCTCTCCTTTTCTCTGCATGTTCTCTCTGAAAAATCCCAAACTCCACTATGATCCTAACCATAAGCTTTATGTCTGTGACTCTCATATCTATACTTCTAGCTGTAGGAAGATCTACCCAACTGAGCCCTTCCTAGTTTTTAGACCCACAACATCATGAGCAAAATAAAATGGTTATTTTCAGCCACTAAGTTTTGGAATGACTTGTTAAACAGCAACAGTGACCAGAGCCATGGCTCACCTTCACTACTTTTCTTGCTCCTTCCCTCACTAGTGCTGGTCCTGCACTTATAAGCCTCCCTTATCTCATAGCCCTCTATGCAGGGCCTCATCCAGATATTGACCCATCCTGACTTTCCCACACCTGATCATTTCCAGGATCCGGATTCAGAATAGTCTGGATGGCATATCAAACGTGGATAAATCTAACCAGTCTTTTGTGTTCTCAAAGTTGTTCACAGTAGTAATGTACAATTTTGCTTTCCCTTTTAGTGTATTAGTATGGAAAGGGAAGAGATGTAGGCATAGGGAGGATTCACTTTATTCTTTGTCTTATTTTCCTTTGATTATGATGGCAAAAAACTTTAGAGAAGTTTCTAAGAACCCATGAATTAGCTTCAGACTTAGGAACATGGCAGCATGCCATCACTCTGGATAGATTAGCTGGACTTGACAAGGTGTCAATGCTGGTGAATGGTGGGAAATGGTGCTGGAGTAGAAGGCACAGAGATGAGAGACATTGAGAAGGAAGATTGAGAGGGCCTGGTCACTACTTCCATTAACACAGGCGACAGGCAGTGGTGGCACTAACCTCATCAATGTGTATAACTATTCCTACAAATAAGCATTTGTATGATGTGTACTGCGAACTAAGAGCTTTATATAGATACTTTCATTCATTCTCATAGTAACCTTGAAGGCAGATACTCTCTTTTTTTTTGTATATTTTTTTTTACTGGAGTTCCATTTGCCAACATATAGCATAACACCCAGTGCTCATCCCGTCAAGTGCCCCCCTCAGTAGATAACTCTCAATATTACCATTTTACAGAAGAAATAATTGAGGCATAAAAGTTAATGCCAAAGTTATACATACAGCTGATAAGTGGTAGAGCCGGAATTTGAACCCAGGCAATTCACCTTCAAAGCTGATGCTCTTCACCACTACTCTGTATCCCCTCTATTTATTTTTAGAACTCTCAGCCGTCTTTCTTTTAGTCTGATCACACTTGGAGGGCTTAATAAAACATTATTTGATGCCGAACCTCATTTTTCAATTGCTAATAAATGACCATCCTTCCCTGACCGAGGAAATAAATCAATTATATTCTGGGTCTATGGAAGCATTTTCTGAAATAGGGTCCGTGTGGGTCAGCCAAGAACATATTAAGTGGTATAACAATATCATTACCAACTCTTCACCAGTCTCATTCTGTATTGCTAGATATTTGCAACAATAATTGCTCTATAAATCCATATGTGAAATTTGCTTTAAAGGAGAGAGAGCGCGCGAACCTCAAAAAATGTGACTTTCCTAGAGTTCTAACTTTAAATGTCATGCAAACTTACATTTCAAGGTGACCTACTTCAATAATAGAAATATCATTCATGGAGAAGATGATCAAAAGTACAACTATAACCAGAAATAACCTGAGGACTACATTGTTAAATATAATATAATGAAACGCATTTTTATTGTTCCCTGAAGTTTGTGTGTGAGATGTAACCCAATAAACTCAAGCACCTTGATAATTAAATGTATGTCTTTTGGGGGGGGGGAAACGGAGGGGTGAAAACAGGTTAAGAAGTGAATTTTGAAAATGATTATAACTACTTTATATCTGCATGGTGCCTTTGCCACAAGGGCGTTCATACATTTCAAGAATGACTTACCAAATGTGCATTGATCCTCCCTACATCCTCAGAGGCTATGTGAGAAGTAAACAGTATTTATCAATAAGTTTTGTTCTCTTGCAAAAAAGAAGCCCAAACCTTAGCAACCTAAAGGTGATAGAACACCTTTGGCTGTGACAATCTCTGTAAGCTCAATGACCGTGGACACAACCAGAATATTGGGACTGAACTGCCAGGTTCAGATGGACCCCTGAATAATATGGGAGGGGGAGGTGTGCTTGCTTGCTTGCTTGTTTCCTCCTTCCTTTCCTCCCTCTCTCCTTCCCTCCCTCCCGTTTTTCTTCCTTCTTTTGACAGTTTCTAAAATGGCTCATATTCTAAGCATTGGAAGGAAATCTAATTCTTGCTTTTTCTTTTTTTCTTCCTTTATACTTTACATGAAAACACAATTTCATCATAGTAGCTCCTGATTTACATTTCTGCTCCATTGGTGGATTTTCCCCTTGGTGTTCAGCAACATCTCACTCCTAATGACTATTTATAGCCCCCCAGGGTTTCTGTGGCCCTAAGTATCACCGTTGAATTTATCAGAGTTCTTGCCTATCCTGATTGCCTAGGCGCACCTGCTGTGGGATTTATAGCCTTGAAAATAAGTACCAAACACCTAGTGGCTTCTAAACTTTTTTTTTTAAATCAGTCTTTTGAGATAGGTTGCTTCCCACCCTTTCCCTCCTTAGGAGGTCCACAGTAGCTGTTTCTACATGATGTTGAATCATCCAGATGAAAAGTGAAAATTCTGTCAATCTCCTGTTCTCAGCTGTAGTTTAATGTAAGAGGCATTTGTGTGGCTGTTGCAATGAAAACAAGGTTGGGAGGGGGAAGGAGCTAGATCTCTGCCTCCCAGATCCTCATCTCTCTCATCCTGAATTACTTGGCCCCTTTATCCCACATGATCACCTTCAGATCAAAAGAGGTGTTGTCTGCTTTCAAGACCAAATCCTCAGTACCATAGTCTTCTATGGTCTTCTGTCCCCAAATCTGCTCCTCCTCACCCTACCCCATGCACATGGTCCTGCCACGCACCCCCTCTGTAGTCCTTTGCACAAAGTCTGTATATTTGTTACACAAATTTACTCTCTTTCCATTCACAGAAAATGAGGATTATCTCAGCTAAAGACCATTTGGATGAACATGTTCTGTGGCATCTGTCAGTTCAGAGCAGGGCAAACATGAAGAAAGAGAGACTTCTGATGAGAGATGATGGATTACTTGTTTAATCTAGGATTGTTGGCTCCATTTCTTATGTGAAGAAGTGGGAGACTGAATGTGTAAATGCCCCAGACCAAGCCAGTGAGTGGGGCTAAAGGAATGATTTGCCGGTTTACAAGACACCAATGAGACCAATTCTGCTTTTCCACGTAGCTCCCAGGATCAATAGCTCTGGGCATGGTCAAGTGGTATGGCTAGTGCAATATCTGTTCTCCTTCAAAACAGCCACAAGCCTGAAATCTTCTTCCTAGGCTCTACTATTTTTCCTCTTGAAAATGCATAGCAAGAAAGGGGCCTCTTCATTATGAGCTGAGGTGTGAAGAATGCTTTAGCGCATGGGGCAGCATGACTGCTGAAACCTGAAGGTCCCCTCCTCCTGTAACTTGGACCTAAAGGGGCCCTCCTGTCACATTCAATTTATATGATTTAGCCTTTAACCCAGCTCACCTTTGTTTAACCCACTTGATTTATCTTAAATAGATAAGTCTTGAGGTCCTTCTGTTCCCACTGGCTTCCCAGTCTGTCATAGGCTCATCCCTTTGGCTTCAGGTCACTACATAGCCTGCTGGAGGTCTAGCCTGGTTCCTGACACCTAGGGAAGAAGGCTTGTCAGTGGATGTTGTCTTAACAGTAACAATACTCTAACTCCACAGTCTGGGATTTCTCGGTCTCTAGTATCTAGGGAAACTTTGTTTTCCCCACTCTTTACCCTTTTCTTGACCCAGTTCAGACTCTGCAGTCCTCCTTAGTGCTTGCTACGAGTTCCATGTTGCTCTTTGTATTTTGTCTATTTGAACCTTTTACACTCCTTAGTGATACCTATGCCTGGCTCACTATGCAGATAAATCCCCTTCACCACTCCCAAGCTCCTACTTTCCATTTTCCTCTGACTGAGCAATCCTGGCTGTTGCATTGATCCCAGGTTCTGCATATAAACACTCTTAACCCATTTTGGGATTCCTCACACCTTGATGGTGGTGTGCTCTTTGCCCACATCCAGCAACCTCCATAGTTGCATACCTATGCATGCAACTTTATTTGGGAACATAAATAACAGCATGTGGAGAACTGTAGTTTCTTCACAAATCTTGTAAAACACATTAGCGCCAACACAGGCCTAAGCAACCACTGAAGACCATCATACTAGTGGAAAATATCTGGCATGTGGGCTCTTGGGTGTTTTTATTTTTGGTATTTTAACTGCAGATTGAGTGCTATGTAGTTATAGACACAGTAAACAAGAGCCCATCCAAAGCTGCCTGTTTGGTTTGCTTTTGCCTTGTGGGCCAGACGTAGACAAATGGCACCAAGGAGGGGGAAATGCTGTGCTTTGGACTCATTAAAGTTGTTTACAGTGATTTCACTTCTCATTTTTTGTTCAACTTATAGTGATATTTCTGAGATGTCTGATCCCTATGGTTTATTTTCAGTTTCCAAACTCCTCCACTCTGATTTTGTCTTTCCTGTCTTTTATACTTTTCCTGAAAGACTGAAAGATCTGAGACATAGGAGCAAGCAATCCTCATAAGCCTCCCATTTATCTAGTGTAAGAACTGCATTCCAACTGATCTGATCTCTTCTCCACTTCCCCTACACTGCAGCCAGAATAGAAGGTGGGTGGATGTCCCAACACCCACGAGGATGTTAACAAGGGGTCTTGAAGTTGGTGCCTCCAGAGAATGGGAACTGCAAGAGGATGTACTCTTTCCATAGTCCCTGAGCTCTCTCCTTTCTTCTGCTGTCCTCTTTGACCCTCAGGGCTGTTGGGTGAGTGGAACTGAGGAGCCTTGTATGGTGAGAGAAGTGCCATACTTTCCAAACCATGGGTATGGCTATCTACCAGATCTAGTAAAATACATATTTGGGGAGGAAAGGGAAAATTGAGATGTTATAAGAAGCAAATATCTAAAAATTAAACTAGATACTCCAAGTGCATATGCACACACTTCTATTCCCTCTGCTTCCCTCATCCAGGCCAAACTTTTTTTTTTTAATAAATTTATTTTTTATTGGTGTTCAATTTGCCAACATATAGAATAACACCCAGTGCTCATCCCATCAAGTGCCCCCCTCAGTGCCTGGCACCCAGTCACCCCCACCCCCCGCCCACCTCCCCTTCCACCACCCCTGGTTCGTTTCCCAGAGTTAGGAGTCTGTCATGTTCTGTCTCCCTTTCTGATATTTCCCACTCATTTTTTCTCCTTTCCCCTTTATTCCCTTTCACTATTTTTTATATTCCCCAAATGAATGAGACCATAAAATGTTTGTCCTTCTCCGATTGACTTATTTCACTCAGCATAATACCCTCCAATTCCATCCACGTTGAAGCAAATGGTAGGTATTTGTCGTTTCTAATGGCTGAGTAATAGTCCCCCATTGTATACATAAACCACATCTTCTTTATCCATTCATCTTTCGATGGACACTGAGGCTCCTTCTACAGTTTGGCTATAGTGGACATTGCTGCTAAAACATTGGGGTGCAGGTGTCCTGGCGTTTCATTGCATCTGTATCTTTGGGGTAAATCCCCAACAGTGCAATTGCTGGGTCGTAGGGCAGATCTATTTTTAACTCTTTGAGGAACCTCCACACAGTTTTCCAGAGTCAAGCCAAACTTCTTGATTTCAGGGTCCTGCAGCACCATGTAGCTCTCCTTGGTAGCACTTACTACTGCAATTTTATATTTGTTTGTGTGTTTATTTGATTAATGCTTCTTTTACTCCCGCAGACTGTAAGCTTCATGAGGCCAGGAATAGAGTCTGCGGTTCAAACAACCCTGAATCCCCCGCCCCTGACACAGTGCCTGGCACATGGTAGTGCTCAATACATATTTATTGACAGATTTAATGCAATTGGTTGTGTGTATATTACCCAAAGAAATACTTTGAACTTTATGTTCTCCCCAGTTCATCCTATTTCTCCCTTTCACTAAACCTTTCCACCAAACATATCATGCCTCCCTTTTGCAGTGCCCGATTCCTGCTCTGTCCTTGAAATCACTCTTTGATCTTTCTTCTTTTTGTCAGCATTTCATTTTGGTAGAGTTGCTCAATGAATTACTGCATAAATGCTCTTATCAGAGTCTGAAATTATATCCCTGGAGATCTTTGTAGTTTTCTAGTTTCAATGAATGTTCAAGTACTCGTGCAAGAAGTCTCTTTCCTACTACTGAGAAGTTTACATTTTTTGCCATATATAACTCAATTTCTATTATGCACACACGCACAGGTAATTATTAGCAAGGACACATTCAGCTGTTAGCTATTGGCTTCATTAAGTCATTGACAGAGTCTTAATTTATATATTCATATTTTAATATAGTGGATGAGCTACTGGAAAGGTGATTATAGCACTATATTCATTCAATAGATATTTATTGAGCATTCCTTATGTGTTAGGCACTCCTTAATCCCTGGGGGGTATAATGTTGATCAGACATGATAAATACCCACACTACGCTCTTGGTATATTAGGAAAGAGAATTTAATCCAATAATTACACTTATTAATGTAAAATTGTACTGGTGATGAGAGCTAGAAAGTAGAGGTAGGTGTAGTATCCTGAAAGCCTATAAGAGAGGGATTGATCTAGCCAAGGGTCTTGGAGATGGCTTTTCTACAGAAACAATGGTTAAGGTAATATCTGAAAAAGAGTGATTACTAAATAGGTAAACGAAATGGGAATATGTTATAAGAAGGGGAGAAGAGCAGGTGCAAAGGTCCATGGATAGCATACTTGGAACCTGAAGAATGGGGTAAAAGAAAAGAAAAAGTATATGAATTCATCAGAGAGCGATCAAGGAAGCCAGGATTTGCAGGACCAATGTCCAGGAGAGAAGGAAAGCATACTCAGATGAGCCTCACTCTTGCATCTATTTATACCTTCAGGCATTGCCAATCTAAGAAATGGAGAAAAGAAAGTAGGCAGAAAGTGGTGGCCTGGAACTTCCTGCACTTGCATTGGACTGAAAGATAAAAGTTAGAGTTTAGAGTTGCCAAGGTTGCCAAGACCTAAGGGGCCAAGACAGGAGGCAACCACAGAGAAGTGAACCAGAAATTTTCTATGCAGTTTCCTTTTGAGACACTTGCTGAATTTTAAGTGGTAAAGATATAAGGAAAGATGCTGAGACACCAGACAAAAGGCAGCATTTAGGAAGATAAAGAGCTCAGCAGAGCGGTCTCCTGGGTCTGGGGAAGCAGAAGGCAGAGTTCAGAGCCCACCAGAGACACTGGTAAACAATCCAACTTTTCAGTTGAGACTCCAGCAAGACTACACCTTAAGAGTAAGACTAAGAGTAAGAGTATACCCTAAGAGCAAGACTAACTCGGTAACTCCAATTTCCTGGATCAAGGTTGTCCATACTCTACCTGCCAGAAGAAAATTAAAAGTTTTCTGGAAAAAAAATCACCTAGAACCTCTATGATTTCAAAAACATATTGTCCAGGATTCAGTAGGAATGCCAAAAACTAGACCAAAGATCCAAAAACAAAGAGAAAAAAAATTAGAAAAAGACCTATTAGGAATCCAGATGTTGGAATGAGCAGGTAGGGAGTTTAAAGTAGCTGTGGTTAAGATACTCAAGAAAGAAGAGGAGAGAATTTCACAAGAAAACTGAAATATATTTTAATAAATGGGAACTCCCAACTGAAAAATAAAAGAAGGTAAGAACTCAATAGATGGGTATGCTGTTTAGGTCCTCCTAGGAGATGATACCGAGACAATAATAGATGTGCAGGAGATTTACTGGGAGAAACACTTGGGCAGGAGAGACAAGAAGGGAACAGGGGTAGATGGAAAGAAGCTTTAAACCAGAGTGCAGGTCTGATTCCTATGGAAGGAGGTGGGGAGACTTGATAAAAATCTCAGAATTCAGAACATTTCCGATAGAGGTTGAGCCAAGCTGATGGGGCAGCAGGGTGGGGGGTATCCTCAGGACAAAGTTCCTCGTTAGAGGAATCCTGCATTTTGGTGGGATGGGCTGGTGTTAGAGCCCTTCTGTGCTCAGTCATTGGCTAGGTGTTGCCCACAGTGAAGTGTCGCCTCCGTGTAGACATAGTGGTAGATTCAGAGGGGCAGCAGCTGAGGTGATCAATCAGTTACAGTTCCCACAACAGAAGATCTGACTGGCCTATTTTTATTGCAATTGAGTTCCACCCTTTGTGCTGCACAGCTCTACTTCTCCTTGCAGGTTGAGGGAGCACCTCCTTCGTGGTCCCATTGGTCTCTTTTCCTGAGAAGAAAATTAGAGAGGGGAATTAGTGGGATGAACCATAGACCTTATTGCTGCAGTCCATCTTGGGGGTATAACTGGTACTTACCTAACCCTTCCACACAATCCACACAATCCATTCCAAATTGCTCTCCCCCTCAGCTATCACCTCAGCTGGTCCTTATGGCCATGTCTCCATCTATGTCACTCTGGACATCTCATTTGTGCGCCCATTATGCCAGTTTTGGGGTGGCTGGTGCTGAAGGCTGACTAGAGCCATTTTGTCAACTTGGTGATTCCGTGCTTCTTGTGTGATGGATATTTTCTGGTGGGCATTAATATGTGATACAAAAAATTCTTATACCTCATACCCATGCCCCTATATCATCCTATCATCCATATGCCTCTACCCCTGACCTCTTTGTCTCTAAACTTTTAGTCATTTTCTTTCCAGGCCCCTGATTAGTTGGCCAGGTCATCAATCACTGCCCAGCTATCTCTACATGCTCTCACCTGGGACAAATGTCCTATTTCAAAGATTTTCCCCTCTCCTTTGTCTTTCAAAGTTATTTCTGAGTGCAGCTGTAATGCAGCTACTACGCACACATAGCTTGTATCCACCTACAGAGGAGACCCATCCATAAACCAGGTCTTTATGGTTGGGCCTTTTCCTCCTTCATCTGGTCACACGGGAACTCCCACAGGCCTGTATGTGTGAGCTGGGGATGGGTGCTAGGACAACCGTGGTGGGTGATGTAAGGTCTGAGCTACTTGTCCTTGCAGCTTCCTCTCTTCCTGGGTTTGATCCTGGATGTTCTATTTCCATCTTATAAAAGCCTGATATACCTAATTTATGACTTAATAGGTCTGTCAAAACCCAGTTTATTATTAAAAGTTTAGATATCTGGTCCTTTAGTACTTCATTGTAAAGCATTCTGTCCCTACCAAGGCAGGGCAGGAGCTATATTCCTAGGTAAGGAGTATGTTGCCTCCAGAACCCATAGAGACGCACCAGGAATTATGTTCTTTTTTATAGTAATGAATGCAAGATTCAACAATTTACCTTTTTTTTTTTTTAAAAAAAAAAATGTGTCTTTTCTTTTATAGGAAATATTCTAAGCTTATTTCTAAACTCCTAAAAACCAGATCCTGATACACTTCACTGAAATAGAAGTTTCCTGAGTTTTCATAGAGTTTACTTTTTTACTCTGTGGAGTGCAGGTAACTTTCCAAGGCATCAGGCATGCTAGCCATCTCTTTCTCATCCTGTCCAATAAGCATGATGTCATTGACGTAATGGATCAGTGTCGTATTCTTTGAGATATCCGGGTACTTCAGATTTCTTCAGACAATATAATGATAGAGGGCAGAGAATGAACATAGCCCTGAGGCAAAATTGTAAACAAATATTGTCCATCCCAGGTTAATGTGAACTGTTTCTGCTCTTCTTTTCTAATTGGAATGCAAAAAGAATACATTTGTCAGATCAGTGGCAGCATTCCATATATCTGAGGCCTTGTTAATCTGCCCTAGCAACAACACCATGGCACAGCAGATGAAGCCAGGAAAACTACTTGGCTGTGCTAGCAGTAGTCTACAGTTGTTCTCCAGGAAGCATTCAGTTTCTGCATTGGCCAGACTGGCAAATTAAATGGACTTATGATGGGACCACCAGCTCTGAATCCTTTAGGTCTTTAATGGTGACATCAATTTCCTGCCAACACTCCTGAGAAGAGGTATTGTTTTCGACTTACTATCTTGGCTGGCATGGCTGGCAGTCTCAGATATTTCTATACAGCCTTCCTCACTATGAGAGCTCTTACCATGCAAGCCAAGGACCTAATGTGTGGAGTTACTTCAACTTCCCAGTACACTAATTCCAGGAATACATTTGGGACTGGGAAATGACCACTGAATGGGTCTCCAGACTTGGTGGGCCCACTGGGAACTGAGTTTAGTCAGGATTCCCTCTATTATCTGGTCCCCACTGTCCCCTAAACTACCAAGGGGGGCATGAAGACATGTTGGCTCTCTGGGTTGTAAGATCAAATGTGTCTAATAATTTTCAAAATTCCCAGGATAAAACAATAATTTACTATTTAACTGAGATGCATTTAAGTCTATGGGCTTAGAAGAGTGTAAAGTAAAAGAATGGGAAGTACTACCAGCAAAGTGGCCAATAAGATGTCTTTCACTCTGTATCCACCTCAACAACAAAAGTGCCTTTGTGGGGCTCTAGGATCCAGGTAGGACATGTGAAACCCCAATGCAGTTTGAGACTGAGGAGAGCTGATTTCAGAAAGCAGGCTTGCACCCAAGCAACAAACTCGCTGACTATGGTCCTGGCTATAGACTCAGAAATAGCTTTGTACCCGAAGGACTTGGCTGCAGCCCCATTTGGCTTTGGTCCTGCCACCAGCACTATGTACCAGGGGACCAGAGAGGGGTCACACCTACCCATGCATCAGGTAATAGGCATTTAGACCTTGGACCTGGCCACCTTCTAGTGGCCCAGGAATAGCTCCATCCCCTCTTGGCTGCAGTGTGAGGAGCACCTGAAGGTAAACCTGCCAAACCCATTGTGACTGTAGGTTCTGAAAAGGTCCTCTAACTGGGCTTGAGCCCATCTTAGTCACAGTCCCTGAGCAGACCTGCTGGCCCAGGGACCCGGCAGGAGACACTCCCATCTGCATCCCTGGAGATCCTGAAAGGGCCCTATACTTCGCTTCAGCTGCTTCTTGGTCACAATATGCTAGCACTCCTGCAGGCTCAGGCACCCAGGGGAAGATACTCATGCTTACAACCTCAAAGATTCTGAGAGTCCTCTACTTGGCTCCTGACCCTCCAGCCACAGTCAGGGAACAGTCCAGCCCATCCAGAGACCTAGTAGAAGATATGCCCATCCTTGCCTCCAGAGCCGTGTCTGTAGACCTCAATCTTGCTATAAAATGAAACAGCCCTGGGGCTTGGTTTCAGCCCCTCTCGGCACGGCTACTCTTGCCCACCCAGAGACCCATCCAATCCCAAGCATGAGTTCTCTGGGACCAGTAAAGATTTTCTTCTATTGGTTCTCCAGGCTGATAGAATTATCTCTGGAATCACAGTCATGCTGGATTGAAGCCAGTTATGAGGCTGCTCCTGGGTCTGCAGTGGGTCTGTGGTTGGTAGGCTTATTATCAGGGACTTTCATGGGTGTGGATTCTGTCTAGCCCCTGGTAGATAGGATTGCCTCCAATACTTTGTTCAGTATGGTGGTGGTGTTCAGTATGGTGGTGGAGAAATTTTCAGTTAAATTTCCAAAACTTACACATTGGGAATTCTTACACAATGAGCCTTTTAGCAAGTCTCTGGGAAGGCTCCAGCCTGGTCACTGGATGGTCAAAGTATAAATCAGAAAGTATCTTGAGACAAATGAAGCTAAAAATACAACACGTCCAAACTTATGGGATGCAACCAAAACAGCTCTAAGAGATAGTGATAATGCCTATGTTAAGAAAGAGAAAAATCTCAAACAACTTCACTTTTATACCATAAGTAATTAGGCAAAGAAGAACAAACTAAGCCCAAAGTTAGAAGGAAATAATAAAAATGAGAGCAGAAATGAATGAACTAGAGACTAGAAAGACCATAGGGAAAAAAATCAATGAAACGAATAGCTGATTTTTTAGAAAAGATAAAATTGACAAACCTTTAGCTAGACTAACCACAGAAAAAAAAAGAGGACTCAAATAACAAAATTGCAAATGAAAGAGGGGACATTACAACTGACACTACAGAGATATAAAGGATCAAGAGAGGTTATTGTGAGCAATTATACATCAATGACTTAGGTAACACCAAGTAAATGGATAAATTCCTAGAAACATACAAACTACCATGACTGAATCATGAAAAAAATAGAAAATCTGAACAGAACTAGTAATGGCTAAGAAGATTGAAGCAAGAATACAAAACCTCTCAACAAAGAAAAGCCCAGGACTAGATATTTCACTGGTGAATTCTACCAAATATTTAAAGAATTAAAGCTAATCCTTCTCAAATTCTTCCAAAAAATTGAAAAGGAGGGAACATTCCCAAACTTATTTTATGAGGCCAGCATTACCCTATGCCAAAGCCAGATAAAAACACTACAAGAGAAGAGAAATACAGGCTGATATCCCTGATGAACATAGATCTAAAAAGTCTCAACAAAATACTAGAAAACCAAATTCAACATCATTTTATTTTATTTTATTTTTTTTTTAAAGTTTTTTTTTTTATTATTTATGATAGTCACAGAGAGAGAAAGAGAGAGAGGCAGAGACATAGGCAGAGGGAGAAGCAAGCTCCATGCACAGGGAGCCCGATGTGGGATTCGATCCCGGGTCTCCAGGATCACGCCCTGGGCCAAAGGCAGGCGCCAAACCACTGCACCACCCAGGGATCCCTCAACATCATTTTAAAAGAATCCTACATCATGATCAGATATGGTTTTTCTCTGGGATGCAAGGATGGCTCAACATATACAAATCAATACACATGATATGCCACATAATAGAATAAAGGATAAAATCATATCATTATCTTAA
Source organism: Vulpes lagopus (assembly GCF_018345385.1). Classification (NCBI taxonomy): domain Eukaryota; kingdom Metazoa; phylum Chordata; class Mammalia; order Carnivora; family Canidae; genus Vulpes; species Vulpes lagopus. The sequence goes on from NC_054824.1 coordinate 15,672,589, forward strand.
TATATTTAAAAAGTGGTAAAATTCAACACCATTTCATGATAGAAACTCTCAACTAATTTGGTATACAAGAAATATAGCTCAACATAATAAAGACCCTTTATAATAAATCCACAGCTAACATCATACTCTGCAGGTAAAAAACTGAAAGCTTTTCCTCTAAAGTCAGAAACAAGACAAGGATGCCCACTGTCACCACACCTATTCAGTATAGTACTGGATTTTGAACCAAGGCAATTAGCAAGAAAAAAAATAAATGACTTGATCTTATACTATAGAAAACCCTAAAGACCACCAATTAGACCTACTAAACAAATTGAGTTAAGTTGCAAGATAAGAAAATAAACATATGTTAATTAGTTGCATTTCTGTACACTAACAATGAAATGTCTGAAAGAATTTTTTTAAGTCCTATTTATAATAGCATCAAAAACAATAAAATGTTTTAGGAATAAATTTATCCAAGGAGAGAAAGATCTGCACATTGGTAACTATAAGATAATGGTGAAAGAAGTTGAAGAAGACAAAAATAAATGGAAAGATATCCTATGTTCATTAATGAGAAGAATTAGTATTGTGAAAATATCCATATTACTCAAATCCATCTATAGATTCAATGAAATCCCTATCAAAATTCCAAAGACATTTTTCACAAAAATAGAAAAACAGTACTAAAATTTGTATGGAACCACAAAAGACCCCAAATAGCCAAAGCAATCTTGGCAAAGAACAAAGCTGGAGGCATCAGACCTCCTGATTTCTTTTTTTTATACCTCCTGATTTCAAACTATACTGCAAAGCTGTAGTAATTAAAACAGTATAGTAAAACATAAAAACAGACAGACCAAATAACAGAATTGAGCACCCAGAAATAAACCTATGCATATATAGTCAACTAATAGTTGACAAGGGATCCAAGAATGCTCAATGGGAAAAGATAGTTTCTTCAATAAATGATTTTGGGAAAATATTCTCATGCAAAAGAATGAAATTGGAACTCTATCTTACACCATCTAAAAATTAACTCATAATATGAGAGACTTAAATGTAAAGCTTGAAGCCATATAAGTCCTAGAAGAAATCTCCTTGACAAGGATCTTGGCAATGATTTTTAGGGTATGATACCAAAAATGAAAGCAACAAAAGCAAAAATTAACAGGTAGGATTACGTCAAACTAAAAAGCTTTTGTACAGAAAAATAAAACCCCACCAAAATCAACAAAACAAAGAGGCAACTTACAGAATAGGACGAAAATATTTGCAAACCATATGTCAGTTAAAGAGTTAATATCTAAAATATAGAAGGAACTTATACAATTCAATAGCAAAAAAAATCTGATTAATAAATGGTCAGAGGAACTGAAGACATTTTTTTCAAAGAAAACGTACAAAAGACAAATAGGCACTTGAAAAGATGCTTAACATTATTAATCATCAGGGAAATGCAAATCAAAACCAAAATGAGATATCACCTCACACCTGTCAGGATGGCTATTATCAGAAAGATAAGAGATAACAAGTGTTGGTGAGGATATAAAGAAAAGGGAACACTAGTGCACTCTTGGTGTGAATGTAAATTGACACAGCTACTATGGAAAACAGTATGCAGGCTCTTCAAATAATTAAAAATAGGAATATCATGTGATCCAGCAATCCCACTTCTGGGTATATATCCAAAGGAAATGAAATTACTATCTCTAAGAAATACACGCTCCCCCTCCATGTTCATTGCAGCATTGTTCATAACAGCCAAGACATTGAAACACCCTAAGTGTCCGTTGATGGATATGCCATTTAAAAAAAAAAAAAAGAAAGAAAAATCTTATAAACTGTGACAATATGGAAGGACCTCGAGGGCATTAAGTAAATTAAGTCAGAGAAATACAAATACTATATAACCTCACTCATATGTGGAATCTAAAAAAAAGCTTAATTCATAGAAACAGATTAGAATGGTGGTTGTCAGGGGCTAAGGGTGGGGGTGGTAAACGGGAAGATGTTGGTCAAAGGATACAAACTTCTAATTGGAAGATGAACAAATTCTGGGGATCTAATATGCAGCATGATGACTATAGTTAACAATACTATATTATATACTTGAAAGTTGCTAAGGAAGTAAATCCTAAGTGTTCTCACAACACACAAACACTGTAATTATGTGAGGTTAACCAACTTTATCGTGATAATCACCTCACAATACACGCATGTCAAGCGATACATCTTAAATTTACAAAATGTAGTATGCGAAGTATAATTCAATAAAACCGGAACAAATAGAAATAACTAAAAAAATAAGAAGATAGAAAAGGGAACGAAAAGATATACCCTGCAAAGTTAAACCAAAGAAAGAAAGCTGGTATCACTCTGCTAATATTAAAGATGAATCTTGACCTATATTGTGCTGAATTCACTACTCAGAAAAGTGAGTTTTTTTTTTAACACTGAACTGCCAAAATAAATAAATGTATGTTTCAAAAATATCTTGAAAATTATTTTGATGGATTGTCTAAGTAAAAGGTTGTAATTTGAGGCATATTAACTACTCGAAATGCACTTTGAATAAATATTGATAATGTTAATTATGTTCAGCTTTGAACGGAATATTTTTAAGTCCTGAAGATTTGTGAAAGTTTAACGGTTTAATGTCCAAGTGTGCAAATAAAAGTAAAATTATAAAGCATGCTATCTTGTTTCCCACAGCATTTCTAAATTTTATTTATTTATTTATTTATTTATTTGCACTTTCTAAGTTTTAATGACAATGTTGTATACAGTGAAACCTCTCATTAAAAACAGAAAAACAGAAAAACAGCAAAGAGCTTTGGAAAGTTCTGAATGAACTAGACTTAGATTATCTAATACTTTAGTGAGAAGCAACAGTCCACTTAGTTGGGTAGGAAATAGTAGTGCTTCAAATGACCCTGTGCTTTAACAAACCATCGTCGGGCTAGCAAGGTATAAGTTACCTTATGTGGTGATTAAGCAGTTGGTGCTAATATTTCAGAATCAGTTTCAAAAGTGAAAGAAGGTTAATGAATATGACAAAGGAAGTCGGGTCAGTATTAGCTTGAGATGAACTTCAACTTCAAAATGTTTTGCCAGACACAAGGATATTTTCACATTTTACACATTGACCTTGTGTGAAGGTTATTTTCCTGCCATAAACCAGCCTTCATTTGGGTGAAATGCACAAGAGGCATAAATGCTTATGTGAGGTCTTAATTGACAAAGGTAAACACAAATAAGTCAGAAATGGAGTTTTGTCACCAATGCTTTAGAATTTATTAATTAGTTGAGACCACATGTGTAAAGTGGCTTAAGAGCATGGGCTCTGGAGTCAGATGCCTGGCTTCAAATCTCCATTCTGCTACTTGCTGGGTGGCTTTGGGCAAGTCACTTAACCTCTCTCTGCCTTGGTTTTCTTATTGTCAAACAGAGATGACAATAGTAACCAATAAAGCTTTCTCTGATGAAGTTCTACAATAGGGTTTAAAGCACAGTGCCTGACATTCAGTAAGTGTTCAGTAAGTATTAGTTCATTGTTATTCTAAATACCTGGCACATGGAAGACCATTAAATACACATCTGCACATAAATATATGTAAATATATCAATACAATAATATATCAAATCATATATAATATCTAATATTATGTTAGGTATACTTTATACTTACTATATATTAGATATCCAGATGCCTTTAAGTCATAGCAAAAGTATGCTGGCAGCCTCTTAATTCCTAAGCTTTGCATGCTCAATTTGAGGAAGGATTTATTCCAATAGTTTCTTTTTTTTTTATTCCAATAGTTTCTTACGCTATTTACTATAAATCTCTGGAATCTCTGCTAAGGAAAAACTCAATTTTCCCAGGGAACTCAAGATTCTAGATGTTACCTTGCACTGTTACTATTAACATGGGTTAGAGCTTCACTATGTTGGGAAAGACAACTAAGTAAACTGCTAATATCACAGGGTACACCACGGGCTATGTTTACCCTCACGAAAATCTCTGGGTAGTTCTGGGGGGAAAAAAGAGGTGGTCTCAAATACATATAACAAAAATTACGTAGGTAATGGCTTCAATTTTCTGTGAAATGTTTACTAAAGACACTTTCTAAAAACATTCATAATTTCTTAAGAGATGACCATTTGAACAGAGCTTTTGCTATAGAGCTTTTCCTGCAATGAAGTTTATAACTGTAATATGGCCTCACTCCCCAGTTAATAGGACAATGGCACATTTTATGAAGCCATTCTTTGGATGTTCCCTTGGAGAATCTCCACATTCGATTGGATCTCCAGCTCTTGGTGATACAGTAGTGTAAAGAAAAAGTTTACCCAATTCTATGAGTAATTAAGTTTTTAATAATAAACTTAAGCAAGTACTGCATCTTTTATGGTATACACATGTGGAAAAAGGGTTTTCCCTGGCAGAAAATGAAACTGGCCTGATAGAGACAGACCCATATGGCCAGGGATCTCTAGTTAGTACTTTACAAGATGCCCAGCACACAGGAAGTGCTAAATAAGTAAGTCAGAACCCTGGGATTGGAATTTTCAGAAACATCCTTCTCATCAAACTTAAATTCTCTCTCTCCAGGGTCCAGCTTAATGCCTAGTTAATTTATCTGAAGAATCAATTCAAACAAATATGCTAATGATTGACTTTTTTTTTCCCTCTCTCTTGCATATTTGTATTGTTGCAGGCTTTTTGGAATAGTGTAGGAGGCAGGATAGAACAGTGCTGAAAAGCCCAATCTCTGGAGTCAATTCAGATCTTTACCACAGCTGTCAACTTAAGTCCCTTAGACTCTAGTTCCTCCACCATAAAATGGGGATGGTAGTATTACCCCAAAGTGAGATAATCCATATGCAGCACTTAACCGCATTATCATGACCCGTAGAAAGTGTGTGAATCGAGGAGATTCAGCTATTCGGGAATTCGGAGATATTTTGGAGCAATGGAACATTTTTAGATCCCACAAATCATGCTTCCTAAGAACTATCTGGGCAGCCACAGTTCATGCTGGCCTCAAAAATACTATAATATATGGCTTCCTGCCTGGTTCCCGATTGTGATTACATTAGAGATGAAAAAGTCTGACATTCATTCATCAATATTTATTTAGCACTTACTGTGTGTCAAGCATTTTGTAAGGTACTAACTAGAGATATAAAAATGAATAAGACAGGGAACAGATAATTTGCAATTCAGTGTGATTAATGCTTTGGGATCCTACTTCCTCTCTTCCTGCTTAACCAGCTTTCTTCACTGAGAGAGTCGCCTGGAACAATTTACCTGGTCTAATGTAGACATTTTTTTCTGTAGTTCCTTTAGGGCTGACTTTACCTTTAAAAAAAAAAAAATCTAGGTGCATTTCTTTTCATCTTTCCAGAGTGGCAAAAGCTTTTTCTCATCTATTCCCAGGTTGCTGCTGGGGCCTGACCTCTCACCGCCCGGCACCGACCCCTAATGAGGGCTGAATTGGCCATGTCTCATTCTGATGAATAATGGGCCTCGTCACCCCTCAGTGCCCTCTAGATTTACTCACAGGTCCCTGGGGACATTGGCAGCAAATAAATCCCCTGACCTGCTGCAAGATCCTTTTCTCCCACTGAGGCCCTTCCCGGGGCTCCTTGCCGATGATCACTGACTCTTCAGCTGGGCTGTCTAGGCCTCAGCCAATCTGGATGTCACACCCTAAGTACCCTCCTCAGTCCCCCAGGTGCACGTCTGCCCCAGCCAGATTTCCAGATGCTTTGGTCTGTTGTAGGCAGAGCCACTACCCCATGGGTCTTCTCTTTTAACACCAATGTGTCCTCAATCTGTGACATATTTGTTTGTTAACCTGTAAGAATAGGTTCAGTGCCCACATGGACTCTCGATGCACTGTAACTTATGCCCAACAGAGTCACCTCTGTCTCCACACACGGTGTGATCAGCTGAGTCCTCCTGGCTCCTCTGAAAGCACAACTGATCAGTTTTACCCTCAGTTGCTCTTCTGCTTCCAGACCTTGCCCTGGGTTTGTTGTGAAATGGGAGAAAAACTTAATGCATAATGGCAGCAAGGCTGTCGAATGGTTTTCTCCTTGCTTCTGGTCGTCTCAGTGGCTCTGTGACAATCTGCTGGTGTCAAACTCTGTCCCTGCTACCGTCGGGCCCTTTGCAAGGGAACATTTTGATCCTTAGAAGAACACTTCTGCATTCAGAGCAGAAGGCCGCTGGATAATCCAGAGGTACCCGAGTGGAATCACATCAGGTTGCTCGTTAGGTTTGAGAGTTGTTGTGTGGTGGGGCATCCCACGTCCCCTCACAGATGATCCGAGAGTGATCTAGATCAAAGAAACGCCCATCAAATGTTGCTTCTAATCGCTTCAGACAGTTCAAGCTTCTGTAATGCCCCAGCGTTTCAATTTAACATTTGCTGTTGTGTGCCTTGTGGAAAGAGATGCATTTGAAATTTGAGCCTGTTATAATGGGGGGTGGGGTGGCTGGCATCATGGAAAAGGGGAGGAAGATTTCGACCAAAATCTCAGGTGGCCAAATGCCAGCTCCCTAACTCGCACTCATCCTCCTGGGTGACCTCGGGGTACCAGCTCCCATTCATTTCCTTCCGCTCCAAGCCCACAAGCCCATGTTAGCAGTGACTACAGACTGGATATTATCTAAACTCTCAGTGAATCACAGCTGACAGTGCTGCTATTTCTAAGCCACAGAATCACTCTTTGAACAAAATGCAAGCGCTGTGTCTTTTCAACCTGTTCTTCAACAGCGGAAGCAGCAGGATTCCAGCACTGTATAATAACTGTCAGAAACAATTTCTGCTCTGTAAGTGAGGTGAAGCAAAATGTCAAAATATTTGAATACATTTCATTGAGGATATCTTCTTTTAAATTAGTGAAGGCTAGAGAAGAAGAATCCCATTCTCTCGCATAATAAATATGCATGGAACTGAGGAGCCACGTGCATTCTAATAAAGCTGAGTCCTGGCTTGTTAATGCGTTATAGGTCCACAACAATAAAACACAATAATTACTAGTTAAAGAGATGCCAGTGTTGGCCTTTTACCAACACCCCTGAACATATAATTCATAATAAATTTAGTAAGGCTGAAGTCGGCCTGTTAATTAACCTATTTTCTGCAGTGCCTGGGATGGAGGAAACAATTGTGCGATCCGACAAGGCACCCTCCCAAATGTGCACATCTCATCATTGGCTGGAAGAACTCTGCAGTTTGGGCTCGTGAGCCTCACTGCAGGGTCCTTGCCTGTGTTAATACAGGTGAGAAAGTTTGGGGAGAAATGGTAAGGAATATCTCACTGTGTAATTACCATATTTAAAAAAAAAAAAGAAATTGCAGGACAACGTACACATTGACTGGTGGGTTTAGGGGATATCTTTTTTTTCAGCCAATAATCCAGGCAAGAAAAGCTGCGGAGAGGGCCTTAGGGTCCTAGGGGACTGAAACAGCAAGAACAACTGAGGACATAGGCTTTTCCACTCTTTTAATTCAACACCCATTAAAATAACAAAATGGACAAACATGTCACAGTGCTGGTAACAGGAAAGTATATAATTTTCTTCCAGGAGTTAAGAGATTTCTGGACTATAGAAAATAGAAGAGAGAGCATCAGCCAGAACAGAGAGAACCACAGTGGAACATAAACCAGGAAAAAAACCACGCTGAACTTCTATTTTTCTGAATCTGCTAATATCAGCCTGCAAACTAATAGGAAGAAGAGAAAGAGGTCCTGGGAAATCATCAGGATTCTTTTTTTTTTTTTTTTTAAACCTGCATTAGAACATTTAGCTCCCCCTACTCACTGTCTCACACTGAACAACAGGTGGCAAGGGGCTTGTCACCAAGTTCCCAGATAATAAATGCATTCTAAGGAAGGTAAAGATGCCACCCAAAGAGCCCTCAAAGTTGGGTTTAGGACTTGAGGGAAAGCTGACCTCCATGACAGATGTAGGGTAGGAGGCAAGGACATTAACGTCCTCAAATGAGTAGTATACTTACTTTACTGGTGGAGAGGAGGGATCTGGAGTATGTGGGCATGAAACAGGCAGGCTGATGGAGACTCCTTTCCTCCTTCCAGGCAGGAGAGAGTCATGAAGGAGAAACAGAGGAAACCCACTCCACTTCTCTACGTTAATCAACCTTGCTCATTATTCATGAATCAATGGGCAACCAAGGATCACTAGACACTGGATAAAAACTAACAGCATGAAAGAGAAGAATCAAGTGAACTAGCATAATGGTCGAAACAGATAATTCGAAGAACTAAAGAAAACATTAAATCAGTTCCAATTAGTATCCTCAATGACATTCAAAAGACTATTGATTGGTAAAAGTAGAACACGTTGTCAGGAAAAGAAGCAATCAGAAAGTGAAGAATTGTTGGAAACTAGAATTTTGATCACTAGAATTTAAAAATTAACAGAAGGGCTGAATAGTAGAAAGGACATAAATAAAAATATAATACTAATCTGGAAAATAAAGTTGAAATCTTTTTTAAAAAAGATTTATTTCTTTATTCATAAGAGACACAGAGAGAGAGAGAGAGAGAGAGAGAGAGAGAGAGAGGCAGAGACACCGGCAGAAGGAGAAGCAGGCTCCATGCAAGGAGCCCGATGTGGGACTCGACCCCAGGACTTCAGGGTCATGACAGATGCTCAACTGCTGTGCCACTCAGGCACCCCCCCCCCCTTTTTTGGAGGAAATCTTTTAGAACATAAGGAGCATCAGAGACAAAAATATTTTAAGGAATGAATTTACATGAAGGTATGTGGTGGATCAATATCTATGGTCCAACATCCATCTTTTTTTTTTTTTTAAGAGAAAGGGAGAAGTGAAGACATAGTAGAAATCATAGAAAAAAAAAATCCACAATGCAAGGCACAATCTTCATATTGAGAAAGTTTACTGAATGGTAAGGAAATTAAACAGAAAAAGGCCCAGTAAACATATCCTAATGAAGTATCTGAGGAAGGAAACATCATTTGTTAATGAAATTTACTACTTTGACAGTTTAAAAGCTAAAAGCTGTGTTAATAGTCAAAAATAACATGTTCATATACACTCATCATTACTGTTCAAAATATCTTTTTTTTTAAATTTTTTATTTATTCATGAGAGACACAGAGAGAGAGGCAGAGACACAGGCAGAGGGAGAAGCAGGCTCCATGCAGCAAGCCAGATGTGGGACTCAATCCCTGGTCTCCAGGATCATGCTCTGGGCTGAAGGTGGCGCTAAACCGCTGAGCCACCTGGGCTGCCCTATTCAAAATATCTTAAATAAACTTAAGAAGGGTTCAAACTTCCTGTCAATAAGAAAAAGCAAATCAAAACAATTCAATATGAATATATATTGTTCCATCAAGCATTTCAAATTTGAGAATGGGGAAACAGGCCATCTCAAACATGGTTGCTGCGAGTATCAAATGGAAAGACTTTCAAAAGGGGGAACATATTTATCCAAACTTAAAACTCAGAGATTTTTAGAGACAAAGTATCCTTCTAGGTATCTACTGCAGAGAAATACTTGTGGGTGTGCATGAAACCTCATGCAGAGGATGCCCAATTGTACATTATTTATCAAGAGAAGGGCAGCAACCCAAATGTTAAAAGTGGAAAAACAAGTAAAAGAAATGATACATAACTACTGAGAAAAGGTTGTAGTTGTAAAAATAAATAAATAAATAAATAAATAAATAAATAAATAAATAAATAAAATGGACACACAGTTCTTTGAAATCCTCAGAAGAAAAACAATGTGATGTTTGGAAAGGAGATGGAGAACCACTGGGGTGGTGGGTTTTAAGAGCTTGTCTTCTGTCTTCTATGTTTGCATCCAGCCCCCTGACATGCAGAGCCCCAGCACCCCACCAAGGCAGCATCATGCTTTCCTTGACACCTGCTCCTTTCTCTACAGTCTGGGCACAGACATGGCCCCATAACATTCTTAACAACATTCTTTCCCTGGTACAATTTTTCTTTTTAGTTCATTCTCCTTCTAACCCCAAAACTATGCAAAAAGAAGCACCCCCCCATAACCTTTGTTTCTCAGAGAAACTAAAGCTGAAAGAGTTGAGATTCATGGAAATTTTCTGCACAAAACTCCTACATTTGAAGGATTTATGTGGTAAGCCTCCAGTTCCTTAGTATCTTCAGTGAAGGTCACTTTTGGGAGTGACAAGAACGTGTAACAGGTAGGAGTTGGGCAGTAGGAAATAAGGTTGTAAGAATAAAATTCTCTTTGTTTTGCTTACAGAACCTAAGCTTCTATCTGCTTCCCTTCCTTCTTGGCTTCAGAAAATTTAACCCTGTTATAGCTGGACATTTCTGTAGTAAAATTTAGTATCTTTGGGATAGGCGATCTGGTGCAGAAAATCTTTCCATTTCAGTACAAGTCTCACTACAGTTTCAGTTCCTATCAATTTCAGAGCTGAACTTCTGAGTTTCCTCTCCCTTAGAGATCCAATGGGTGTGGGGCCCCACCCCAAAGTAGAGGGTGGGTGTGGAAGGAGTGTGGGTGAGATGAGGTAGCCCACTTTCCCAGCCTTATCTGGTTCTGTGCAGTTGCTGCTGCCTGAGGGGGGACACTGATGGCCAGGACCAAGGGTGATGTTGGATCACTGGATAGCACACAAGATGTCCTGAGACACCCTGCCCCGCTTCCTAGTATGAGTAATCCCAGGGAGGTGTAGCCACTTCATCTTGACTCCCCTGACAGGGTCCACTGCTGTTAGGTCTCCACATCCCCAGTGGAATGGTTTTGGGATGGAACCTGACAGACTTTGCTGCCAGCTAATCTCTGTGCCACACTTCAACACAAGATTACCCGTTCAGGAGAATCCAGGAGCAGTCCTTGCTCAGGTCTTTCAAGGAAGGCCATTCCATGTTCTTGTTGTGCTTCTCATACTCTGGGGACAGGAGATATGTTGCAAGCTTTGCCTGAGAGCAAACCAAATAGGACGCAGAATCTACTTTCTTTACTTAGAATCACCCCAAATTCAGAATTTCAGAACTTCTCCTAGAGATCTCCACTTTTAACCACTTCCTCAGCCCCCCACTATGAAGCTCCCTCAAAGAAGGGACAACTTCCTTCTCAAGTTGGCCTCCTCCCTGCACCCCCCCCCCCCCCAATATTCTTCTGCTCCTCTTCAGCTCTCTCATACCACCATGGCAGCCTGCGCATTGGGAATGGTACTTTGGAGTGTACTTCCATGAGCTTACAAAATTCTAAGTTTTCATCCATTTCTTTTTTCAGCTATAAACTGTCCCCACAGGAATCTATGCTCTTTCTATTTAAAAATCAGGTGGAGGAAGGTTCTGTTGTCAGTTCAGAACAACTGGACCAGGTACCTTTAGTTAATTATTTATATCCTCTCTGCAAGAAAGCTGTTCTAAAAAAATTCAGTGACTAAAAAATTAAGGGGAAAAAAATGACACATGAAATGAGCAGCTTGCATTGGTAAGTGTTGTCCTCAATAAAAAATCTACAGAAATCTGTATTTTTGCAAGTTCCCTACGTGAGGCCCTTGGCGAGCCAGTTTTGGGTTAGTGATAGTTGATAGTGTTCTCCTTGCCAAGAGATCAATAAGAGATAGAACAGTGAGACGCATATTACCAATTCCAGATCACTTGTGGACATCTGGCATTTGGGTGGCTGCTCATTCAGAGTAGAAGCAGAAAGGAAAAGATGCCTAGAAAAAGCTCAAGTATGAGATGATGAAGCCAGCTCTTGTCTGAACTGGTGTGCACTTCTGATGAAGCCTGGCTATACTTGATGTAATGGGCTTTAGGAGATCCACTACCATCTTTACAATGAGCCCCTGTCCTCCTTTTCCTTCAGTTGAATGGATAGCTGAGCCTTCATCTCCCCAAAGGGTTGAAGGTTGGTTCTTGGGAGGGGAGTGAAAAAAAAATCTTACACATTCTAATGGTTTTCAGCCCTCCCAAACTCAACTCTCCTCAACAAAATCTGGTTCCTTAGTTTTTAATTCCATTCCTCTCATTAGGGAGAAATTTAATCTAATCTAAATTTTAATTAATTAACTAATTAATTAAAATGATTTAATTTAAATTCATTGATTAAAATAAAATTCTCTCTTTAGGGGAATGGTAGAGGAAAAAAATGTTGAGAAACATCCAACATGACCTGACTCCGGCATACACACTTTCCTCCAAATAATTCCAAAAAAACCCAAAACAAAAACCCAAACCAAAGCACAAAGCAAAGTAGTTCCTTCCTTCAAAATTCCTAAGATTCTCTTACAATATCCACAAAAGTGAATATTAAATTCTGTGGACCCAACCCATCCTCAATCCATTCTTTGAGCAGCAGAAAATAATCTACATTCTTGCCATTCTGTTGGAGAAAGAGAACTTAGAATTGTCTTATGTCCAATAGTCAATAAGCCACCTTGCACAGATGCTACCTAAACATTGATCTTCACCTCTCTGTTTTGCACCTAAAATAGCAGAAGATCAGCAAGCTGATATGACAAGAGATAAAATATGGCTATAGAGATAATAAGGCAATCCCTCTTTTATATTGGGATTTCTTTGTTTTTTGTTTTGTCTACTTGTTTGGGTTAGCGAAGGAGTATTCTTACTCCTGATACGGATAAAGTTTTAGAAAAAAGGGTCTTATATTTCCCTGTATTGCCATCGTTTTCCATGTCACTCTCCTCTAAACCCTGAAAAAATTATCCGCAGGAGTTTGAAGTTTCTGTTAATGTGTTATGTTACTTCATCTAATACAGCTTTTTATAAAACCAAACTAAATACATGCTACCTATGGAAGATGACAAAATTCATATCGTTGGAAAACTCTCTTCTGTACATTATAAGACTACTCAGAAGAATCATTTAAATTGGAAAATAAACCAGATATTGAAAGCCATTCTTCTGTCACATTAAAAATCTCTTACCATTTGAAGGTAGATTGGTCCTAACTAATTCATCATAATCTTAGTCATTTGATCGTTGTACCATTAAAACTATTATCCTCTTCTTCATTTCAATAGCTGAAGAATCTCTTTGATGATATAGAAGAGACTCTACTTGGATCCTCACACATATCTTGGCAATTTTAATCCTAAAGTATAGTGTGTCCTCTTAGCTAATTAGTTAAGAGGCTCTTTTCCCTTCCACATACTTTTAAAAAAATTATCTTGAGTTCTCAAAGCAGTATGTGATCTTTCAAGTTGCCTTCTTTACTCCTCTTGAGATAAACTATAAATATTCACCTAAAATAAACCTGGAATATAGGATATTTTGAATTTGTAAAAGACACAGTAGGAGCACTAGTAGTGGGTAGATTTCTCATTCATTGGCTTACCTCACTTATGCAAAATAAAAAAACTCTAACTTTTCTTTAAACCTTTCACTTCATCATAGGGTAAAGTCTGAGTCCTATGTGTACTCATCTGTACTCATTAGGTAACATAAATGTCATGGATATTTATTTATAAATCAATAGGAAATGTTGCCAGCTTCGGACCAAAAAAAAGAGACATGATTCAATAACAGAAGAGATAAGAATATTTAATATTTTGGGACTTTAACTGACATTACAGATCAAGGATTGCAATTACTATTTATTATCTTTGCTATAGGTAGGCATTGTTTTTGTTTATAATAAGATTCCTTTCTCAATAAACATGATAAAGATCATAATTCATACCCATCTGACTGAAAGGGTCTCTTTCAGATGTAAGTTATAGAAAATCCCAAAGTATGAGGAGGATTTATTGGCTCCTGTAAAGCCCAGGGGTAGAGCCGGCTTCCAGGTATAACATTTACAGGGGCAACTTTCCCTTTGTCTCTCAACTGGGCTGTCTTACTCTCCTTTATGAGTTGGCTTCTTTTTCAGGCTCTATTCTCTAGCAAGAAGATTGGGGAAAGATTCTGAACAATCCTGCTTGGACTTATACTGGTTATTCCCTGTTCCTTCTTAACCTACCTAGACTCCTAACAACGTGACTTAACACTATGCCTGTTCAGACTTGTACCATCCAGTCTGTACCATCTAGAATCCTAGACTATTTCTTCTTGACTAGCTTATTTTATTGCTTTCTAGACATCAGTGTGATGTTCTATGAGCACTAAATGTGTGGTTGTTTTATTTTTTAGAGATCCATGGTTCTTGATCCTGGCTGCATAATCAAACACCCAGGTGCGAGCATTTAAGGAATACAATTGCTCAGGCACATCCAGAGCAAATAAATTAAAAATCTAGGAATCAGGGCACCTGGCTGGTTCAGTGGTTGATCATCTGCCTTTGGCGCAGGCCATGATTCTGGAGTCCTAGGATGGAGTCCTGTATCAGGCTCCCCACAGGGAGCCTGCTTCTCCTTCTGCCTATGTCTCTGCCTCTCTCTCTGTGTCTCTCATGGGTAAATAAATAAAACCTTAAAAAAAATCTAGGAATGAGACACAGGCACTGGTATATAATAATATATATTATATATTAATATATAATAATTCCCTGATAATTCTAATATATAGCCTTAATTGGTGGTATGCTGGTAAATGTTTAACAACTAGCTCTCTGAAGGGAAGGGATGAGGAAGATCTGATTTGTAGTGTTTGCTAATTCCCATGGTGTTAATACACCCACCATGTCCAATTCAAGCTTCAAACATGACATCCCTGGGTGTGGAGATGGGAAGAGATGTGCACTGTTGGCTCTGATGAGTTCTAACACATCTTCAGCACACACAGTACATATATGATCATAGGTTTGGATGACTATTAGCTACTTCTCTGTAGCACTTAACTCTGTTGACTAATGCCTCTTTCCCCAGAGCTGTCTCTGCTTGGTTTCTGGGATACCGCAAACCTTTCCCAAATTCTCCTTTTGTTTCTCTGTATGTCCTTTCTCCAATCTCCTCTTCAGACCTATTTTTTTTAAGATTTATTTATTTATTTGAGAGAGAATGGGCAAGGAGTACAAGCAGGGGGAAGGGCAGAGGCAGAAGGAGAGAGGGAGAGAATCTCAAGCAGACTCCCTGCTGAGCTCAGAGTCCGATGAGGGGTTCAATCTCACCACACATGAGATCACAACCTGAGCTGAAACCACAAGTCAGAAGCTTGACTAACCAAGCCACCCAGGTGCCCCTAGAACTACCTTCTTTGACCAAATTTAATATGGTTGGTCCTCAGCTCTACTCTCCTCACACTAATTAATGACTGACTACATACCTTGAGCAGTGACCCTTCTCCTGAGCAGACCCCCAATATCCAACTGTCTACTCCTCATCTCCACACATATGTCTCATATATACCTCAAATTCAACATTATAAAAATGATACCTATGGCTCTTCCTCCATCCCCCTAAATCTCACTGCCCTCTTGTTTTCTACAGCTCAGCGAAGATGATGATCATTCAAACTTTTGGACAAGCTAAAATCCAGGGAGTCTCTGTTGTCACCCACTAACCTTCATATCAAACAATCACTCCATCCTGCAGATCTTTACTTCCTTAAATTGCTCTTAAAACCATCCACTTCTCCCCATCGTCAGTGCTGAAAGAAACCCTAGAGGAGAGAGATGCTAACTTCCCAGAGAGGTGCATTTGAACTGACACTTGAAGGAAGGAAGGTGTTCAGGGCAGAGACAGCAGCATGCTACCCTGAACCACGACAGACTCACATACCTGCCTGTCTACCAAACATCACAAGTTTAACACAGGTAAAATTGAGGCTTGATTCTACCCACTTCTTTATATTTTAACTGATGCTTCCTTATCTCAGGAGATGGCCCAACTATCCATTCACCGCTCATTCAAGACAAACACCTAGGAATCATCATTTTCTTATCCCCACATCCAACTCCTCAGCAAGTTTTATCTGCTCTATCTAAAAATATATCCTGAATCCCCCTTGCCCTAGCTCCGCTGTCACTGTTCTGGTCCAAGCAATCTGCATATCTTGCTCGGATCATAGCAATACCCTTCGAAGCAGCCTCCCTAAATTCTTTTTTCAGCATAGCCAAATGATTTTGTAAAAATAATCGGATCATGTTTCTCACTTGGCTGAAAGTCTTCCAATTGGCTCCCATTACACTTAGAATAAATTCCCTAGCCCTGACCTATGAGTCTTAACATGACCTGCACCCTGACCTCCTTTCCTGCTGTGTTCACTACCAACTTCATTCCAGTCTACGCCAGCACTAGGTTTTTTTTTCTGCTGACAAGCACACGAAGCTCCCTTTCTGCTCAACATTTCCCTTCCTTCCAGGTCTTATGAACCTTTAAACCTGCTGTGCCTCTCCTTTCATGATCCGACCCCAAATCTTCATCTCTTCAAGAAAGTCTTCCTGTCCATAGAGACTTAACGAGCCACCAGCTTGCCCACCTTTCTTACTGGCCATGATATTACTCCGTTCCATTTTTTTCTTTTTTCTTTTTCCCATTTTTTATAGTCATTCTTTCATTGTTTGAAAATGTATCCCTTTATCTGTCTACTCCCTACCCCTCTGCCAGCATATATACTCCTTCCCACCTATAATAAAAGTCTCTGAGAGTGCAGGGATCTTGTCTGTTTTATTTATTCCTATTTTCCTAACATCTAGAATTGTGTCTGGACTGTAGTAAATATTTGGTAAATACTTGCTGTTGACAGATATTTACTGTTGAAAACATTTTCAAAGACTAGGACAAGAATAAAAGAACTATTTTCTTTATATATTTCTTGTTCAAATGACTTAAATGACCTCAGAAAATCAATTATATCCCTTCTTTATTTGGTTCCTTACTCTATAAAATGCAAATAATGTTTCCTATATATTTGCAAATTTGAAGAGTTTAAAGATGTCTGGGAATATAAAGTATTTTTGTAGCATAAATATATGGTAAATAAATATGTGGCAAGGACACCAACCATTAAAGCATGATTATCTACACTCCTTCCCCACCAGCTTCTGAGAAGTCTGTCTTGGGCTGATCATGTAAATCAGAGAAAAGAACCAGGAGGAAATTGAAGAGGAAAGGGGGTTAATGAGATTTGTATTGCAGATGGAGAGTATTACTCATTGAAGGGGGGAAAAACAGGTAGGAAAAGAGAGCGAAAGCAAAATATGAGCTGGAAAGATTGTTCTGGCTGAACTGGAGGGTGGGTTTGGGATTGCTGGGAGATAGGAAGGAGCATTAGGATCAGCCCTGGCACCAGGGAATTGTGTGTGGGAAGATGGGGCAGGGGGGCCAGGGATGGGGTGTCGGGGTCAGGGGAAAGTGTGTGGATTGGGAAAGAGGATTTCAAAAAGATTTGCTGTGGTTTATGAGTCCTTTTTGGAATTTCCAGAGATGGCAGTAAAGCCTTACTTGGCTTTTCAATTAATTTTTTTGGCCACCCATTTGTTTTCTTTACTGCAAACCCATAGGCCCTTTTTATGACTGGCCCTGGGGAGAGAGCAAAGGGTCTGGCTTCATGAGAGCTACCAAGAGAGATGGAAGTGTCATCGGCCAGCCCCCAACCTTCTTCCATATCACACTTCCTGTAGACTTAAGTGGGACGTTGTGTCTCAAGCGTGGCACCTTGCATGCTAGAAGAATGGGAAGACAGATAATGAGCTCAAATAAATGAAGTCCTCCAATGGGGAAGGCACTAGGTGAGGAGCTTTGGGCTGTTTATTAACTTGTCCAAGGTTATACAGCTGAGCTCTTTCTGGCTCCAGAAGAGTCTTTGACATAGTACCTTCCAGTAGCTGGTGAAGTTAGAAAATCTTGGTGTTGGCGCTTGGTGAGCTGAGGGATGAATCTGGCTCTGGTCCTTACCAGCCATGCAACTTTGAGAACAACATGGAACCTTATCCTCACTTCTAAAATAAAACTTCAAAACCAGGTCAGTGGCTCCCAGACACCAGTCTGAGAGCCAGTGACAGTCTGAGAGGAAGTTTCCATTGGTCAGTGGCAAATTAAAAAAAAAAAAAAGATAATGTTACATCTACATCATTATATATTTGTTACTGGACCAGTGTTAAGTGGCTTTTCTTGGAAATGGCTGTTCTGTTTTTTTTTTTTTCCTATCAAAACATCTTATTTTATTATAATTTATTATTTTGGGTTTTTTAAAAGATTTTATTTATTAATGAGAGGCACAAGGAGAGACAGAGAGAGAGAATGAGAGAGAGAAAGAGAGGTAGAAACACAGGCAGAAGGAGAAGTAGGCTCCATGCAGGGGGCCCATGTGGGACTCGATCCTGGGACCCGGGGTCACACCCTGAGCCAAAGGCAGACGCTTAAGTGCTGAGCCACCCAGGTGTCCCTATTATTTTGGATACTAGTTACTTTTGAAGAAAAATCGTATCTTAGCTTTTCAATGTAAAAACTTCATATCCCCTTGGGGCACCTGGGTGGCTCAGTGGTTGAGCATCTATCTGCCTTTGGCTCAGGTCATGATCCCCAGGGTCCTGGGATCGAGTCTAGAATCAGGCTCCCCACAGCGAGCCTGCTTCTCCCAATGCCTATGTCTCTGCCTCTCTCTCTGTGTCTCTCATAAATAAATAAATAAATAAATAAATAAATAAATAAATACAATCTAAAGAAAAAAAGAAACACCTCAGAAGCTCTTATGGGTCCACCAACATCTGTGAACTCATGGGATTAGATGATTTCTGGTGTCCCTTCTAGTTTTGACAGTTTCCACAGGGAGGAGAGCAGCAAACTGAAATGCTTAAAGAGTTTGGTCTAGTAGTTAAAACTGACTAAAGGATAGGACAGCAGGCACTCAGCTGTTATAGTGCTGCACTGTAACATTGATGAGCTGCATTACCATTTAAAACTGCTCATCTCAAAAAAAAAAAAAACAAAAAAAAAACAAAAAAACTGCTCATCTCAAACACATAATAGCCAAATAAGGGTGAGTGTGGCTAGTATGTGACTACTGGCTATCGCTTTACCAACCTATGCAGTTAATTTGTAAAGTTTTCTTGCAGTTCTAACAGTCTGAGTTTCTGTTCTGAATCCCCCACCAAAACATTTAAGCACATAATTAGTTTAATAATTTCATTCATTAGTTAGCACAGCAATAAAATTATATTGCGGTATGTCCTACAAGTGCTTCACACATTATGGAGATCGTTTGGCGACAACCAATCACCATGTCTTTATGTGCTGTTATATGCAGGTTTTTTGCTTGTGTAGAAATGTTAAAGTCAGGGTCTGTTCAGAATGTTTGCAAAAACATAAGATGAACTTATGTACTATGTCACAGATTATGATTGAATAGCCGAACTACTAGGTCTCATTCTTTACATTTTTATTTTATTGTTTCTTCATGAATATGATAATAGCATTGCCACAAAATTAATGAAATAAGCAGTCAGGGTATTGCCTGCATTATTAACCTCTCAAAAGCAAGAAGTGAAGCTACTCTAGCAATTTTCCAATTTCAGGAATGGCAATGCAGGCTTTTAAACGTTTTCCAAAAGTTCCAGTTTTTTGGCTTTTGAACTTTATGAACTATTGGAAACTATCCCTCTCTGTAATGTGACTTTAATCCATCTTCCTTTCTCAGGGGGAAAGAAAAGACTCAGCTAACAAAAGAAATTATTTCCTGGAGGTATGTAGAATGAAGAGACGCGCCATCGATCTACGTAATTCTTTGTTTTGATGTATGATTGTAGACGGGGCTACAAAGGAGAGCTTCCAGACATGGTAAGCATCCAGCCCCTTTGGTGTTGGCTCCCACAAAAGTCCAATAAGGAAAAAAAAGTGTGATGGGTTTGAGCGTGATTTGAAGTAACCCTGAGAAGCAAGAATAGAAGGTCTGAGAGGTGAATGACCTCAAGGCTCTTGGAGGTGAAGCTTTCCTGGGATTAGAGACCCTTGGAGGCCCCACAGGATGCTGGAGGCAGCATGAACATGAGAGCACACCTCTCCCTGGCATGTGAGTGCTCTCTTAGTCCAGGTTAAGCACCGGACAGTAGTTGTTCTCAACCATTATTGCAAGTCTCAGCCTCTTCTGATCAAAGTCTCCACTGTGACAACATTATCCTTAAAGTCCTTACCCTTGGTCCTATGCCCTTCGATCCATCTTTCAAGTCCGAGCTTCTAAGGGAAGCCACACCAGCCTCCCTGTCCTTGTCTTTGCCCTGGTGCAGTTGCCGTGCCATCTGTCGATTTCTGTATATTTTGGGAGTCTCCATTCTGAACCAAATTTCCTTTTTGAAGTCTCAAGGCGTGGGGATCCTTCCTGAATTTTCTCTAAGTTTTCAGAAGCCACGCAGATGACACTTAAGGTCACATTACCCAAAGGGAGGTCCACACAAAAATGAAGTTCCATGAATAATTCCATGAGCTTCTGCTATTGGGGGAGATGAACAGAAATAGTATTCCATGATTGAGTACATCTAAGAAACACTGCTTCAAGTAATTTCAGACGCTTTTTCCTGAATGACTTCTCAGATCATGAATTTATAAGAGGGGAATTAGTAAGGCTTCTGGTACCTATTTTATTTTAGAATCCTTTTTTATTCAAGGAATGTACTTCGAGAAATTCTAGTCTTATGACAGTAATTACTAGTGCATAGAGAGTACCAAATACTAGTGCATAGAGAATAATCTGGGGAGCTTAACAAATATTTAGATTTGTAGGCCTCATCTTCACAGTGAGTGAGCCAACACTTCTTACAGGGAACTCATGAATCTTTCTTTCTTTCTTTCTTTCTTTCTTTCTTTCTTTCTTTCTTTCTTTCTTCTTTCTTTTCTTTCCAATTTTATTTATTTATTTGAGAGAGAGAGAGAGCAAGAGCAGGGGCAGAAGCAGAGGGAGAAGCAAATTCTTCACTGAGCAGGGAGCCTCAATGCTGGGCTCAATCACTTATACCAATATCTGCATTTTAAAAAGCATCCTAAACAGGCCTTCTTAAACTTGAATAGGAATTACCTGGGATTTTGCTAAAATGCAGATTTTGATTCCGTAGACCTGTGCTGGGGCCCTAGTTTCTGCATTTCTCCTAGTTCCCGGATGAAGTTGTTGCTACTGGTCTGAAACCCATGCTTGGAGTAGCGAGGTCTCCATGATCCTGACCCTCCAGTGTTCTCGCTTCTGTTATCATCATGAATGTCACTGTCTTCCAAGCTTTCTGTCATTTTCAATTCATGAATAAGTATTGCCTTATTGGTTCATAATTAAGTTCAGAGTTGTAATTTCCTTCATTGCTCATTCTACCATCTGAGAGGTGGGACAGTTAGCAAATATGTCAAGGTTTATCAGATGCTCTTGTTCTAAGCTAACATGATATCCAAAGAGTTGCAGTCTTTGTAACTCACTCTTCTGTCACTAGTCTGTGCCAGGTTTTTGATCTGACTCAGATACAGCCCTCAAGACCCCTAGTTTTGGGATGCCTGGGTGGCTCAGCAGTTGAGCCTCTGCCTTGGGCTCAGGGGGGTGATCTTGGGATCCGGGATCAAGTCCCACATGGGGCTCCTCGCAGGGAGCCTGCTTCTCCCTCAGCCTATGTCTCTGCCTCTCTCTGTCTTTCATGAATAAATAAATAAAATCTCAAAAAAAAAAAAGACCTCCAGTTTTACTGAGTGTATTTGCTGTTTTCTTTTTTTGCTTTTGTTGTCCTACATTTGACTGGATATTTGACTTCCACATATGGTATAAACCCCATAAACACTTCTAATGTTTTTGCCTGTAACAGAAAAATTGTATTTTAAAGAAATTAAGAAAAGATAAAAATAATCTTTCATACTTGTTTATGTATTTATTATTTCTGGCCTTCTTTTTTCCTTTGTGTAGATTCCTATTTCCATGAAGTATCATTTTCTTTTACCCTAAAGAACTTTCTTTCGCATTTCTCGTAATGTGGATCTGCTGCTGAATTCCTCTGGCTTTCATTTATCTGAAAATGTCTTTGTTTCACCTTCATTTTGACCCTTGTTTGTTCCTTTTCTTTTGAAGTAACTAGAGATTCACAGGAAGTTCCACCAAATACATGCAAGGCAATCCTCCCAAATTCCTCTTCACTTTTAAACCTGATGTATGTGGATATATCTGGAACTCCAAGTTGATGTGTGTTAGTCCATTTTATATCCTAGAAGTGACTGGTACTGTTTATTATTCTTTGTGTCTTTTTCTCTTTCTGGCCATTTGAATAATCTCTATTGACCTGTTTTCAAGGTCATGGATTTTTTTTTCTTCTGCAGTGTCCAATCTGCTGTTGAGCCTCTCCAATGATTGTTTTTAAATTTCAGATAGGCATTTTTCAGTTTTAGAGTTTTCCACAGATGTTTTTAAAATAGTTGTGTTGTTCTCCTGCAATAATACTCTTCTTTCTCCATCATATCCATCTTTTCCAGTATGTGCCCTAATGTGTTGGTAATAATCATTTGGAGATCTGCTAATACCAATATCTGTCTAAAATGGATGCGTTTCCTTTTAATGTAGTTCATGTTTTCCTATTCATTCTCAAGTTTCATAAGTTTGTACTGGGTTCTGAACATGGTATATATAAACCGGTGGAGACCAAGGGAAGGTTTTCTGTTGTTTTACTTATTTCCCAGAACATTTAAACCTCTTCCCCCATCTGGCCATTAGGGGAGGCCAGTTGGATCTGATTTCTCCTAGAGTGAAATTGAGCTGGAGCCCAGCTGCAGCTTTCATTAGATGGAGATCACCTGTGATCAGTTCAAGCCCAAACTCCTATGCCACCACTGTGAGTAGATCTCATCAGTATCTAAGCAAGGAGGAAGTTGGGCCATAGTTTCAGATATTTTTGGTTGACCATTGGATGCATCTCTCACAGGGCCCAAGAATCCAAGTGCAAGACTATTTGCCTTATTTCTGATTTCCAGGCCCATCTTCATAGATTTTTTTTTTTTTTTTAATAATTTGGGACAGGGTTGGGTAGGGATGGAAAGAAAAGAATTGTCAGGCAGTTTGCATCTGGATCTCTTCCAGATTCTAAGCCATTCTGGCAGCCCATTTTGTTAGAATGTCCCCGCAGTCTCTTTATCTATTGTGAATCCATGATGACTTCTCCATCCATTTTTCTCAGATCAGGCACCTGACACTGCAGGTGGGAGCTTATCTTGTTTTTTTTCTCACCTGTGATGTATTCATTTCTCTCTGGAATTCAGTTAATCGAGGCTTCCTTGCATCCTCTGTTCTTTGCAGCTCCATCGACAAATATAATTTTAAATCTTTCCAGGTTTTGCTGTTACAATAGGAACAAGGGTCTTTTGCTTCCTTCTTCATCCTAGCCATTTTAAAAAATCATAAAACAAGCAAACACTATCCTGCTTCTGATAGTTTTTGTTTGAAATTCATAAACTTAGAGCACATTTAGTTGTTAAGTAAATAATCCTTACTAGCAAACTTTTTGAATAAACTTCGATGATTTTGCACTGGGATACACTGATGGATACATCCAACTTTCCTTGATTTCCAGTTAATAGTTGAGATCCTTCTGGGGCCATATGAGGTCCTTTATGGCTATATTGGATGTCTAGGGCCATTGTTGATTTCATATGTGCTGGATGAGTACTCTAGCTGGGAAATTATCCCAGAAATTTCTGTTAATACCTCCTTAACAGCTACCCAAGGAAACAGTTCTCTCAAATATTTCCCCTCTTTATCATTCTTCCTTTGCTTTTTCTATATAACTGAAGTAAAAAAGAGAAATTATTACACCTAAGACAGAATCTCACCCTAACTCCACCTCCCATGGCTATCAGAAACCTTCAATTTCTTCTTGACTTTTGGGGAAAAAAAAGGTAAACCTCTCTCTTCTCAATAAGTTTCCCAGGGGGAAATTACTACCATTAATATCATTAAAACTCATTTGGAAGTGCTCTCTTGGCAGATCTTTAGCAATAATTCAGGTGGCCTCAAATTCAAAGCTTCCATGGTTGTTTTCTGAAGGAATTTTTAACTGTATTAAAATACACTTTAATACAGTTGAATGAAACTTAAACGGATTTTTAACAAGTTATTTAAAATGGCTTATGACATTGCTGTTTAAATTATATTCATCATTGTTATCTTACATTTAAATTGGCTATTTATGTATCATTCAATTTCTGCATAATAGGAAAAGGGATTTAAAATGGAAATCAAGCCCAGGGATATATGTTAGTGATAGTTGCTGCAAACAGCAAACTCCATGAGTTCTCTATGACCTATGAGATTAGGACTCCTCTTCCCTTCTATCTTGAGTTCTCTTCCAATTGTCGGACAATGTTTGCACCCATTACCTTAAGTATTTTTCTACAGTTTATGTCTCATTGTAGGCTAAGGAGGAAGCAAAAAGGAGCAGGACCAAGATGGAGGGGAAAAAGTTTTGTGGCTGCCTAGTACTCAGGGAATAATTGACAAATTCTACCTCTTTGGTTCTCTCCTCCACACTTTTCCATCAGAATCTTTCTTTTCCATGCATTTTTCATACCCATTGCTTTCTAAGAAACAGTCATATGTTTACATGAGATCATTGAGATCTTGAACATCAGCTCATTTCCTCTCTCAGTTTATCTCTTTGACATTCACTTCAACCTTTGTCACTGTTACAATTATCCTGCTTCCGACAATTCCAGGGAGCATTAAGGAATTTGAGCTACTAAAAATGTAGTCATAGCCCTGAGTTTCTACGTAGACCAACACATGTGTGGTAAACTCTATGAGTGTTTAGTATCTATCAGGCTAGGTTATTGGTTGAATACAGGGTTATAAAGATTGTCACATAAATCAAGATTCTCTCCAAAACAATTGATTATATATGCTTGATATGTACTTTATATGGCTTTCTTCATTAATAATATCCTTCTTTTGTCTACTGAGTGTCCTATACTGAGGCAAGATTCCTGGTAGGGCACGGGTAATTAATAATCATTCTCTATTAGCACTTGTGGTTTATGATTCCTGTACCTGTTAGGAATTGCATTAAGCAATTAGTATCTAGCAAAAGAATAAAACTGTTAAAAGCAACCAGAATAATAATGGCTTAAATAAAACAGAAATTTGTTTTTCTCACACCTAAGTGAAGTTTAGGCAACTGAGCCATGGAAGTTAGGCAACTGAGCCTTAGTATGGAAGGTCTATGGTTATTGGACACTGGGCTTCTCTGACCTTTCTGTTTTGCTATCTGGGGGCATTACTTCCAACCACAAGATTGCTTCGTAGTCCAATTGGGCTAGAAAGGTCCCAGACATCATGTATTAGGAATAAGAAAAGAATAAAAGGGATGTTCATACCAGTGGAGTCAACTTCCATTAAGCTGGAAGCTCCACAGAACACTTCTAAGTACACCCCATTGTCCAGAATGTAGTTATATTCCCACAATGATCTGCAGAGAAGGTTGGAAAATAAATTTATATCTGGTCATAAGGCTGTCTTCTGTCTCTAAGAGAGGGGAAAATAAATAGTGGGGAAAAATTGCAATCTCTGTTATATCTGCTCAAGCCTAAAAATAGAAGATGGTTCTTTGGGTCATTTTGAATATCAGTTGAAATTATGCAAAATTTCAAATGTGAAACTATACTACACCTATGTTACTCCACCTTCCACTTTAAAATGTCTAAAGAGAGGGGTATCTGGGTGACTCAGTCGGTTAAGCATCTAACTCTTGATTTCAGCCCAGGTCATGATCTAGGGTCATAAGATCAAGCCCCATGCCACTCCATGCTTAGCATGGAGCCTAAGATTCCCTCTTCCTCTCTCTTTGCTCCTCCTCCACTGCTGGTGTATGCTTGCACAGTCTCTTTCTGTCTCTTAAAAAAAAAAAAAAAAGTAAGTCTAAATACAGAAGAAACTACCAGGAAATGCCCAAAGAAAGGTTGACAGAAAGTAGGGAATATAGAAAACATTTTTTTTTGAGTAATAGTAATTTTTAGTCGTTGGTAAGTACATGAAAAACTCTAGCCTAATAGGGGAATTCAGTTTATTCTATAAAAATCAGGAGCAGCTTTTATTTGAATTGGACTTGTGCAATAATCAAAAAGTTTGTCTTGCGAGGTACAAAATTTCTCACCACTAGAAAAGTTTAAAAAGGACCTTAGCTTCTAGAAACTTTTTCAAAGAAATACCTGAAGAAGTTTGCAAAGATATAGGATTATAATGCCAATATTTAAAATATCAGTAACATGAAAGAACATATTTACTTAATAATAAAAGATTGGTTGAAAGGGTTAAATGAATGAGTTACAAAACCAACTCTAGTTTTTTTTTTTTTTT
Organism: Vulpes lagopus; assembly: GCF_018345385.1. NCBI lineage: Eukaryota > Metazoa > Chordata > Mammalia > Carnivora > Canidae > Vulpes > Vulpes lagopus. Next base: position 15,698,775 of record NC_054824.1, read on the forward strand.
TAAAGATTTATTTATTTGAGAGAGAGAGAGAGAGGGCACAAGTGGGGTGAGGGACAAAGGGAGAAGCAGACTCCCACTGATCAGGGAACTCCATGTGGAACTCTGTGCAAGGCTCAGTCCAGGACTCCAGGGTCATGGCCTGAGCCAAAGGCAGTCACTTAACTGACTGAGCCACCCAGGTGCCCATGTGTCTTTCAATGATCCCCAGAATGCATAATCCACATATCCACAGATAATCAAGAAAAGATCCAGTGGGTGTTGCTGGTAGAGCTGGGGAGGGCTCACTACCAGACCTCTGAGCTCGTTACAGCCCATGGTCTTGGTTGTACATCTTTTTACCTTCTTTCTTTATTTTCATGCCAAATTCCTCAGCACCATGAATTCTTCAACTGGTAAGTGTCATTTTCTAAGAAAACAATCTATTTACACATGTTTTGTTTGTGCATTATCCTTTTCTTCCTTCAAAAGCTACAACCCAAACCCAAAAACATACTGGCTAGAAAATTACATCTTAAAATAGCTCTCTTGGCCATAGCTAAAGGGAGCCTTGGCAAGAGAGATGGTATCTAAAACCCTGTTACTTGAAGAGGGGCAAAACAACAACAATAACAAACCAAAAACCTGAAGAACTTCTGGAGGATGGACCAAAAGGGTGGAGAATTTAGTAGTCTCTTTAGAAAATTTAGCACTTTGTGACAATAAAGAATGTACCACTTATTTCCTCCTTAAAATCGTGAACTTTTACTTAAAAGTGCCCGTCCTCGTACATCCTGAAGTTATTTCTCCAGGGTTGCTGATATGTTCTTAAAGATGCATTCACCTAGTTCTGCTTTTGATACATGAGCAAAATGACTAGCCAAACATACATATATACATGCATACGTAGTTAGGGAAGAGATTCATGATAACTTCATTTCAGTATCTCATCCACAATCCTGGCTAATAAGTCATATTCTTTTTTTAAAAATATTTTATTTATTTATTCATGAGAGACAGAGAGAGAGAGAGAGAGAGAGAGGCAGAGACACAGGTAGAGGGAGAAGCAGGCTCCATGCAGGGAGCCGGACATGGGACTCGATCCCGGGTCTCCAGGATCATGCCCTGGGCTGAAGACGGCGCTAAACCGCCTAGCCACCTGGGCTGCCCAATAAGTCATATTCTTGATAGCAAATAAGATTATACTTTGAACCAACGCGCACACACACACGTTAAGATTGTAAATATGTAAGAAAATATAGGAAAAGGCTGATGAGAATATTTTAGCAAGGATTATTTTAACTGTAAGCTTACTAGCATAAGTGGCACTAAAGTCAAAACATGGTTATCACATAGGACTATTTTGAGATGGGGACAGTTGTTATATTATTGAAGAATTTTAATGAATAGTGAGTCCATTTGTTATTTATTTTCTCCCAAATGTTAATAAACAGCTCCAGTTATAATTGCTGATTTTCTATATTTATGGAAAACTGGCATTTCATAAATATCAAATTGTGATATCATCTACTTGTATGCTGGTTTTCTATGAATATATAAATTTAGTAATTACTTCTAGAAGTGTGAGTTAATTTTTTTGTATGTGAATAAATCAAGAAGGAGAATGACAAGTCTGTTAAAATCGTACAATCTCAAATATCCTTTTCATTGTTCTTTTTAAGAATTTATCTAAAATGATGTCATGGAGGGGCAGAGAAAAATCTGGGATACAAGATTTTCTATTAAAGCCACCAAGATGTTCATCAAAACTAAGTCAACATGCAGACATTTGACAGGGATAGTGCATAGAGTTTTCTCAAAAGACCAAAAGGTCAGGAAGACTTTCTAGGTCCCAAATAATCAATGTTTAAAGGAAAACAATTGCACAGAGGTTATATTAATTCAAACTACTAAAGGATTTCTTTGTAAGAGGAAGTTTTAGCTTATTTTAATTCCAGGGAAACGAAATTCTCACTTGATATATTTACTATTATAATGTATTCTCTTGGATAGTATTGGCAGAAACTCCCCATTAATATTTATCTTTAGAACTTTGCTCCATTTCATGGCTCAGTAGAGAATTAATATTTAGCAAATGTGTGATGAGCTTTTTTTTTTGTCTTATGGCTCAAATTTACCCAAGTCCTTCCTATGCAAAATTTATTTTTATTATGAGTTTTATAATGAGCATGTATTTTACCCCAATGTAGTAAATGTTACCATGGGCTGTAACTTTTCTTTCAAAGTTAAGTCGCATCAAAATGGAATGTTTTAGTAGCTAAGGGGAAAACATAAATCTTGGGCTAGAAGAAAAATCAATCTCCTGTTTTTGGGTTTGATGTCCTAAAATGCATGAGATTGGCCAATACTGAAACAATAATCCTAAATCCTAATAACATAACACCCTTTAAAAGGCTTCAAGGAAACTAGACCCTAATCTGAGCAATATCAAAATTTTCTGTAGTAGATAGACCATGTGTCTGTCAGATGAGAATTTTAGAGAATACTTTAAATCCAACTGGACGTTGATATTTGTGCTATGAAGGATGGTTTACTAGTGCAAGGGACTGTCATCTACGGTAAATAACTTCTGTCTGTTAACAGAGAGACCACTAATCTGACAAAAACCATCCAGCCATGAATCCAGGAAGCAACTTTGAGATCAAAATATCCTTTAATCAGAGGAATGTGTCCTCATTGCATGTGTCCAGGTTATGAGTAACCTGGATGAGGCCTGTTTACCATCCAGGTAGTGATGCCAACATTACCACGCATAAGCATCTTAAGCAGCAGGTGGGAGCACAAATTTGTTTAACAACCTCCTGGGGTAGAATTACAGCCCCACCCAAACAGCTGGCCAGAGCAGGAGTTCAGCATGAGCTTATGTAATCATAATCAGAGACTATCATGTCTTATTAGGGAATTAGAAATCATTATTTGTGTATTTAAATAAAATTATGTATGATCGAAATGAAATTTGGAATGCTAGAGAAGGCATGGTTTCTGAATCAGTGTTCTGTGGCATGAAACTCATGGTTTTGATCTCCACAGTTTTTTTGAAAAAAAGTCAATTTAAAGAACCAAAACCAAAACAAAAAACAAGTCAATTAAGTGGTTTCCGGAGAAGTAGAAACATAAGGTGAGCACAGTTCGGGCCTCTGAAAATACCTGCATAATACTTCACCATCTTTGTGTTTTCAGTAGCAATCAAGTTCAAGTTCTAGAATGTGTATTGAACACAACTGAGGCAAACCTTTGACACTCCAACTATGTTTTGTTTTCAGAACAGGTACAGAATTTTCCTCCAGTGGCCTCCTGAGTTCTAACCCATATGCAGCTACAGCAGGGATTTCTTTTTTTTTTTTTTTCTAGTGGTTTCCATTTGCTTAAAATCTTTCAAGTTGCAACTGGCTTTTTAAATTCCTTGCTTTAGAACTCTTGTCTTTTATTCTCTTCTACACACTGGGTTTCATTTCATTTATGGGATTTTTTTGGAACTTAGGAGTTTCATAAAATGATTATTGACAAAAATTGACAATTGACAAAATTGTCATTATTGGCAAAGGTGGCTTCTTCACCTGAAAACTCCACAAGTGGTCCAACTCCTAAAAGTTCATAAATGCTTTTTGTCATTGTTTTATCACAGGAGCTTTCTTCCTATAAAGAAAAATCATAGCAAATACTTACCATAGTGTGTAAAAGTGTCCAAAAATTATTTTAACCATCTTATTTCTGTGGGTATCTCCATGATTCCACACAAGTGGGCTTGGTTTGGTAAAAATAATCACAGCTTCTAATAAACATCATCTTTGTTGACCATGGTCTTCATCTTCATAGCCAATAAATACCTGGTACTGATAACTGCCTCACCTCACCCTCAGGGCACTCCTTAGGGGCCACTTTTTCAGCCTGCACTATTGCTAAAATATTGATTCCCTAGTTGGCATTCCGATGTGAATTCACAAAACTTCTTGAAGGTAATGATGCTGGTTTTTTAATCCTGAAAATTCATGGGGCTGCACGTAAGTGAGATATCAACTTTTGAACCTATATTCATGTATGGATTTTTAGCTCAGCTTGCCCTTAAAACTGAATATCACTAGATAACCCAGCATATTGACTGCATCTAAATGACAAGTTTTCAGGAAGAGGTATAAAGCTCATTTCTCTTCATTGACTGCGAATCGATGTGGGGACCATGAATCTGCAGGACCTCGAATAACAATAACGATAGTAATGGCTACTAACACTTATCAAGGACTCATTATAGATTAGCTCTTAATCCTCAAACAACCATTATTATTCTCATTTTAGAGATGAGACAATATTACACATGGATATAAAGAAACTTGTCCAAGACCAAAGATCTAGTCAGGAGCAGACCTGGCATAGAAATTCAGGTAGTGGGATTGCAGAACCCAGGCTTTTCACCACTCTGTCTTCTTAACAATGAAATCTTTCTGTGAAATGGGTTTCATCTGGTCTAGATGCCCTCAGGGAGTAATTTACCCATTTGAACTAACAGAGTGTTTATTCTGGGTTCCTTCATGCCAATACAAGAGTCTAGGCTGAGTCTTGTTACAGGAAGTGCGGTCAGCAGGATCTTTCTTTTTAGGTCAAGAGGAGGGATGAGGTTTACTGAATTCTGCTTTCAAAAGCAAAAGAACAATACTGGTGGGGTTTCCAGCCACCATCTCTGTCTGGCCAGGATATTAAGAATCATAGCATGGGGCTATATTTTCTGGACTTACTAAAATTTCTGAAATTCTGTCATTTTCCATATTTCTTGTTTAGCATTTCCTATTTTCCCATGGTGATTGGCAGTAAAACATCTAAAATTAAGAGAGCTTGTGTATTGTTATTGCAAGGCATCCGGCAAGTAGAGACAATAATTCCAAAGGATAGTGTGAATGATGAGCAGCTTTAAAGAAGAAAGAATATGTATGAAAAGATTTAAAAACATAGTATTGATTGAAAAATGCAAGATGCAGAGTGATATACACAGAATGCGTCCATTTATTAAAATATCAATCTATAAAATAGCACTATAGAATATTTGTGAATTCACATATGTATGGAAGGAACAAAAATGGTATGGAAAGATATATAACAGACTCACAATAAAGGTTGCTTCTTGGGAGGTGGAAAGGGACTTTAGTTATAGTTGCAATATTTAATTTTTTTGTAACAGAAGGAAATGTGATAGATGTTATTTTTGGATGATGGAATGTGATGTTATATTTTTTGAATTTTCCATAATTTAAAATTTTTTCAAAATCAACTAACTTTAAAAGATAAAAGGAAGTGAAAAATAGAGGAAAGGAAAGAACAAAGTTACTGGGAACTTCAAATGAAAAGATAGGACCAGGTGCCCAAGTCTGAGTTGATGGGTCATCCTACTGTTCTTCGGAGCTGATTCTAATCTAGACTTGAACAACTATGAAAATTCCTAGGCATATTTCCTATTATTCCAGAGGTTAAAAACGGAGGACTCTTATTGTGTGTAGGGGCAGGGAGGGGTTGTTTTCATAGGAAAGGATATTTCCTACAGAAGGGGCTGGGTCACATGCACACAGGTCCTCACTAACAATCCACACCTTTATTCTTGAAATAGATAACTCAAAAATGGTAGTCTGGCCAACGTTTGATTTCAATATATGGGCATACTTAATTCCTTTGATTTCTTTTTTTTACAGCCCTCTTTTCTTCCATAAATAATAAACAGTGCGTTACCCAGAGGTTTTCTGTGTGGTGTAGGATAGTAAGTTCCCTGAGAGCAAGGAGATTCAATGAATGCCATTAATTGCTCTGAGTTTCTCTTGCTTCAGTGGATTTTATACAATTCCTACTCTGTTTCTATATTTATGCAAGACGCTTTGCCCTTTCATTTAAATCCCAATGAAAGAGCCAGCAGAATTGTAGGAAAGGTCAGGCTGGAAAAATTAGATATGGCATCAGAGAACAGTGTGATCAAACAAACCATACAAAATATTACATTTTCATACCAGTGCTTAATTCAGTAGCAGGTGGTAGAAAGTTAAGGTTTTTTTTCTTTTATCTTTTTTTATAGTATCTCTTAAAAATAAACAGTAATGACAACAAACCCCAAACCAAGAAATAAACAAATAAAAACAGGGCATCTCAACGTCTGATGTAGGCAATGGGAGAATGTTCTCTAATCTGCAACATGCTATGTACATAGGGATCTGCCCGGAAAGAAGGGCCATCTCAGGGTTCAAACTCTGACTTTCTTCCTGAATATAATCCAAGTGAGATGGCCTTAAATACTTTCAGAGTGTTGTAAGGAACCAGCAGGCAGTATTTTCTAGTTTTTTGATGTCACTAACGTTGACAAGGCTAAGGCAGAGAATCCAGAGAATCTTGACTCTCAAAGAAATGGAGAGAGAGCTTTGTAATGAGCTCCTCCTCTTTCTCTCAGACTGGTCATTGACAGATCAAGGTTGATTCAGTGTCGCCACAGGGGCCAGACTGGGCCAGAGTGTTACAATCCAGAAGCAGCAGTGGCTCTCACTGGTCTCTTTGGAGTGACCCTTGATGAGGGACCTAAAGCAGCCACCCACAAAATATACCCTGTGGGCCAAATCTGACCTACTACCCGTAGGTTTTTGTATTTGCCCGTCATCAAGCTAAGAATGGTATTACCTTGTTAAATGGTTGAAAAAAGAATCAAAGGCTTTTTGTGTGTGTGATGGGTAACATATAAAATTCAAATTTTAGTGACCACAGATAGTTCTGTTGGAACACAGTCATGTTGTCCATTCACGTTACATATGATATCTGAGTGCTTTCATGCTATAATGGAAGAGCTGAGTAGTCGTGACAGACTTTATGTGGTCTGAAAAGCAAAAAAATGTTTATTATATGACCTTTCATGGGCAAAGAAAAAGCTTGCAGATCTGTGCTCTAGAACACCATTTGCCAGCACTGGAAAGGCTTTAAAACGATTGCTAATTGGACTGACCATTTTGAGAGTCATCTAGCTTGCTTTGCTACTCTGGGTACAGCCCCAGTTGGAGTGCTCCAGACTCTCAAACAGCATGCTGTTCCGTGAGTAAAAAGTTTGCAGACTCACCTAGAGAGATGCTCACACCTTACGAAAACTATTTTCTTTTCTTTTCTTTTTAAGATTTTATTTATTTATTCATGAGAGACACACAGAGAGAGGCAGAGACATAGGCAGAGGGAGAAGCAGGCTCCCTACAGGGAGCCTGATGTGGGACTTGATCTCAGGACCCCAGGATCAGACCCTGAGCTGAAAGCAGATGCTCAACCACTGAGCCACCCAGGCGTCCCTAAAGCTATTTTCTTAAACATAGCCTCCCTCATGCCGCCAAACAATGCTGCTCTGGAAGGCTGTGTATGGGGTACAACTTCAGAGTGCATCATTCATATGGGCTGTGGTGTGCACTACAGTGGCCTCCCTCCGAAAATTTTTGAGAATACGTACGTATAAATTGGGAGGAGAACAGTGAGTGAATGTGTTAGTTGTGTGTGTGAGTCAGAGACGAGAGAATTGATTGTAGGAAAGAGATGTGAAGGCACAGTTTGGAGTTACTCTGGTTCCGTTAGTCTGCAAGTATTTTATGTTATCTGCAATTACTAAATAGCACCTTCCTGCACCAAGACTGCAGAGGCCCTACAGCTTAGGCATTTCCAATCAGGAGATACCGGTATGGTCATCCATATGTCCTGTAAAATCCCTGATTATACCAGTACTGTTCTTAATTTTCTAAACACAATCCTTGATTTCCCAGGTAGATTCCTTTCCCCAAAACTTCTAAGGTTCCCTTGGAGGTGATCAAGAAGTACCTCCCTTGGTGGGGCCAAAGGTCCCTTAAGCATCACATGGTCCCTAACAGCCCATAAAATGATGAGCACTGCTGCTTTCTCCAAGCACAGGCATTTCTATGATGTGATTTTATCTTTATAAAATCTCGAGAGGAAAATGACAGGTATTATTTTACTCATTCTGTAAATGAAAACTCTAAGGCTCAAAAATTAAATAAGTTTTCCAGAGTCAGAACTCAGGTGTTTGGCTCCTGGCCCTGTCCTCCTTTCATGGGACCAGGCAGCCACCTGTTGAAATGCGCTCTCCTGCTCCTCCCCCCATCAGGTGACCAGGGCAACGTGTAGGCGTCTGTGCTGAACTAATGGTCTCCAATTAGAAAGAGATCCCAATGTAATGCTCTCTGCCTTTCTCAGAAAATTTCCCTATATTGATCTGCAAAGTGACCCAAAACTATAGCCATATGTGCATCACTTAAACGTTACAAAGATAGAATTCCTCAAAAAGATTTCATACCAGCAAAGAGCAAATATGGTGTGAAAGTAAGCCCCCACTCCCAGAAATTCATCCTTCAAGAGAGAAGATAGAAAAAAATAAAACACAATGAAATGGGATGACTGAATAACCATTTAAGGAAAAAAAAATAAAGCTGACTCCTTAAACAAAATATATTTGAAAGGGAGCAAAGATTTACATGTGAAAAATAAAAACCATAAAATACCAGATTAAAATATAAGAGAATAATTTTATAGCTCTGGGTAGAGGAGGTTCTCTCTATGCATGACAAATAGCTCAGAAGCAAATTAATGGAATAAGATTCTTCATCAAACCAGTGTTTCTCTGATTCCCTGGTCACCAAATAATCTGATCGTGATTCATCCTCCCACATAGCAATGGTAGTAAATCCTCATTCCACATTTACTTATCATTGAGAGAAACATTTTACATGAATTTGTCCACTTAATTTTCACAACGGCCTCACGAAAGAACGCTATCATTGTGCCAGTTGCACCCCTCTGACCCTATAGCGTGGAGAGGTTCATTGAGCAGGATCACGAGGCCAGTGAGCAGCAGCGAAGAGGTAAGGCCAGGTCTACCCAGGGCCCGGTTTCCAGCTGTCTTCCACCAGGTGGATTTTCTTGCAGGAGAAGGTGCTTGAAGAGCTGTGCTAAATTCCTGATCCGCTGTAACGTTAGGCTTCTCATGATCAATTAATAAAGTGGCATTTCCTTTATCATCATCTCCAGCTCAATCAGCGTGAGCTCAACCCTGAAGCCTGACGAACGCTGGGTGCACAGCCCAAAGTCCCGAAGCATAGGACTCAGCATGGAGACACACATTGAGGGAAATGACTGTCTGGGCCAGAGTGGCTATCTGGCCTCTACGGACCACAAATTTATATCATCTTTTTTGTGACTTAACTGTGGATTGCTATTCTAAGAGGGTAAAACACAGAGCAGATGAAAGCTAACATAGATAGCAGAGGACTAATCTGATATGTAACAGCTTTTAGTGGAAGAGATTTCTAGCTTCGGAGGGTGCATAATATCAACTGAATGCTCCTCGAGCTTATTGTAACATGACATTACACAAAGCATGTGCACAAGACCGGTTATTTATATAGAGTCCAATTAACATGATATTAAGCTTGAAGTTTGATGGTCTCCAAAAAAAAAAAAAATCAACAGGCAGATTCGGGGTGCCCGAAAACCACCGTGATTTTGATGATTTCACAGTGTTGACCTGAGCCCATTGAGAGCTTTAGGTGATACAGTATATTCTGACAATTTACTACACCCAGCATCATGGTTGTTTGTCACAGCTTTCTGAAATCAATAAATATAGCACTGGCAAATTCTCCTGGCAGAGGAATTGTTTTCAGTAAATTCTAGAAGGGCAACTGCTGAGTGGCAAGGAGGAAGCCAGAACCACAGTGCTGCTGTTTGACCTTAGACAAAAGGTCGGTTTTCAAGCCCTGATCCTGACCACAAGTAATTGCTGCACATGCAGGGAATTGCCTCATTTGGTGGGAGGAAGGGAGGATTTTGAAATCAATAGCTAGGAAGTTCCTAAGGTGTCTCAAAACAGAATAAGAGTACGTTTTATTTTCCTAAATATACAACAGTGGGGATGCTCGGCTAGTGAGTATTAGGTGGTTTGTGCTCTCTGTGGTTTTTCTGGGCCACCTGGCTTTCTGAAAAGAAGTCTTCATGTCCTCTCTTCTTCAGGAGCCATCCCCCTGGCTGATGCTCACATCCGGCTTCTGCCCCACTGTTCCCCTCACAGGGCTCACCTGTTAACGTTGCACCTGTCAGACTCTGCATCTCTCTGCTGCTTTTGTCCCCGACCTCTCACAGTGTCTGAGCCCCTACTTGGGGTTTCACGATGCGGTGCCCTCCTGTTTCCATCCCTCATGGCTCCCCAGGCGCTTTTGCTATTTTCTGATCCGCTTCAGATCCCCTAAATGTGGCTGTTCCCCCCAGAGGATCTATACTTGATCCTCTTCCCATCTCTCCACGTGTCCTGCCTCTTCAGTCTCATCTCCTCTGGCTGGAACAGCATGCGAGGGGGCGGCTCTCTGGCCTGGGTCCCCAGCCTCCCAGAGTCCTGTGGCCATACCCAGTGCCAGCAACCTGCCAGACACTTCATCTAGATAGCCCACCCTGTCCTATTATTGGTATCACACATCAGTTTCACTTCCTACCCCACACATGAGATGTCCCACTAGTTTATCAACACCACAGCATTTTTATCAGCATTCCTCTCCCTAGCCACCTTCTCTGCACCTGACTCCAATGTTACTGCGAGTGGTACTGCTTAAGCAACTTATGGTACAGAATTAAAAAAATGCCTCATTCATCTTTGAAAATATAAGGTAAGCAGACGACAGAGCCAAAAAACACATGGAAGTAGCTGTATAAAACCCGGGGGCTGTCAGTTTGCATCCTCTGATTGGGACAATTAGGGAGGAAATTTTTGCTTTAATTTAATTTAGTTTTAGTTTACTATTTTATTTTATTGTGCAAGTATTAGGTCAACCCTAAATTTGGGGGCATGACATCAGTCCTTTGTAGTTGCCCCAATGCCAGGGAAGATTTCAGAAGATATGACCAATATGCAAGATCTCAGGACCTGGGTATTTTAAAGTAAAGTCTGAATTTGAAGACTCTCTCTCCAAATCTTTCCATACATAGCTGGTCCCTCCATTCTTTTTAGTTTTTACATTATTTGCTTTATTTTCGGTTAGCATATATCTCTGGAAAGATGAATACAAAATATTGAGAAGAAGGTAGCGTGGTTGGTTATTGATGGTAGATGACATGGTAAGAACTGCCCATATTTAACCTAGAGTGAGAAGTCTGGGCTACAGCAGGGGCCTGTCACTGCCCAGGACCCCAGGAGAGGAACAGCACTTCCTGGGGAAAGCAGAGGTTGGCCAGATGCAGACGCAGCTCTAAGAGAGATCTCTGCTTCGTGTCTTCTGTATACGTCAAGATAGCTCTGGGCATATTTATAAGGAAGGAAGTTTAGGGATACATGGACATTTAGATTAGGTAAATTGCTATGGAAATGCCTTATTTCATTGAAACTAAGAAAAAAGAAATGTTAATTAAACTAACATATCTTACAAATTTTAAGACCTATATAAAGTTCAGAGATATTAAGTTGTTTTTCAAAGAAGTCAAGGCTGGGCAGCCCGGGTGGCTCAGTGGTTTGGCGCCGCCTTCAGCCCAGGGTGTGATCCTGGAGACCCAGGATCGAGTCCCATGTCGGGCTCCCTGCGTGGGGCCTGCTTCTCCCTTTGTCTGGGTCTCTGACTCTCTCTCTGTGATCTCTCTGTGTGTGTCTCTCATGAATAAATAAATAAAATCTTAAAAAATAAATTTAAAAAATCAAGGCTAAGAAAAAAATACAGTAAAAGCATTCCACCATTAAAAAAAAATAATAAAAGCCTATGCTAAAGAGAAACATCTTTTTTGACTCCCTGCCACATCAGGTGGGCAGCTAAGATGAAACAGTGCTGTAGAAAATCTATAATTCATGAAAGGTGACATTGATTGGTTGACACTATGAGTTAATGGAATCCTTCCTTCACCTGTGATTTTTAGGCAACTTTTCATCTTAAAATGTAAGATAAATTGTTTTTTTTCCCAGCACAAATAAAAGCCTATCCGAATATAACTTTTTTCTTAAGTTTTTGAAGAAATTTAGGTTTCATAAAAATTAAGAGACACAGGAGACCCTTTCAGAAATGCCCTCCATCCCCTACCAGTTAGCAGCATGCTTCTCCCACCAGCTGTGACTCCGTAAGAGCCTGCACTGTCAGTGGCTGCAGCCTAGGAAGGGTGCTCTCTCCGCACCTCCTGACAAACCCCGAGTCACACCATATGGCGATTTCCATGGTTTTGACTGATTTCGAGCCAAGGTGATAGTAATTTCCCAATGGGCCAGGTTAGAGTGAGTACTGCCACAGATCAGGTGAACACAGAAGCAGTGGATGGGCAAAGCCGCCTTCTAAATTAGAAACCGCCAAATACACAAGAGTTTTCAAAGCTGTTTTCCTGACTGATGTGCCTGCACCTGATTTTCATGGCCTTTAATTACAGCAGCTCTCAGAAAATTCCCTCCAAATGCTTCTAATGCTGAGTTGCAAATTCTCTGCTTGGTTCCTCCTGTTGGTGGCCAGAATGGAGAATGAAGGCCAAGGAGGCTGAGGCTGTTCTCATGCCCTGTAGAGCCCAGGAATCTGATTTTTGAATCCTTTCTGGGGTAATCCCTGGATCCTTGGAGAGAAAAGTTTGAGGAACTTTCTACCTAGAGAATGGTAAGGAGGTTTGTTACAATTCCTATCTTTTCTCTCATTGCCAGTCTAACATGGAGGATCCTCACTAGATAGTCCCATCTTCCCCTATCAAACCTCATACCTCACAAGGGAGAGAATTGCAGCAAGTAGGGCAATGATTTGCTTTGACAACATCAGAGGAAGTAAAAAAATAATTCTCTTTTTTTCTCTAAGTGGCACACGTCATGAAACTATAAGCTTGTACCTCTTGTTTTGATGCTATAAACCTAAGAGAGATGCTTTTATTAAAAATAAAATTCCTGAATACTTGCTATCAGATTGAGATATTCTGTTTTATGACATTTTGCTGAGCTATGACTTCCAGAGTCGCTTAAGTATATTTTTTTTCCTCCAAATTCTGCTGGGTGAAAAAGAGGATTACAATGCAACATTCAATTCCATTTTTATACAAGTGTCCTTAATGTCCCTGAAAGGTACCATAGCCATATTTATATTTGGGGCTGAAAATATAAATGAAACTGAATTCTTAAGAAGGTGCTTTGATCAAATTTTCATACTCTAAACTAGTAGTGATAAAGCAATACAGAAATTGCAAGACTGTTTCAACCTTCTCCTGTTTACTAATAAAAGCAGCATTTTTATGCAATCAAGCTTTTGTGTTCTGAGGTGAACATAATATAATGATTGCATTTGCATTTTCAAGTATTGATCATGGTAGCATCTTTTGCAGCACACCTGTGAAATTTATACTTTGGAAAAATTGCTTTGCAACGTGAGGGGACTCCATTCCAGCCTAGTTGTCTGAGGGTGGCCTTATAGAGTAGTGTTTTGAATACAGACAGACTTTGGGGTCAGATAGAACTGGGATTAAATCCCACCTTTGTCACACCAGCTGTGTGAGCCTGGACACACAAATTAATGTTTCTTTAACATCAGTTTTCCCATCTGTGAAATGGAATTGATAGTAATACCTACTTCTAGGACCGTTTCATGCTTGAATGATGTAATGCATGTAAAGCTCTTAGCACCGAAACACTCATTCAATAATATTGCCATTGGTTTGTGATATCAGTGCTGCTGATGGAATTGTCACAACATGACTAGTAAAACTGTTAGACCTGGTTGTCTCTGACTTGTGAACAAAAGGCTATGATGCCTGAACCCAAGGAGGGAAATGGTCAATAGTTTGAGAGAGAAGAGATAGCCAGGGCGTATTCTTTGCATATGTAGACTTGGATTTATTTGCTCTGCACCTTCAGAGCAAAACTTTTTTCTTGTAAAGGAAGGAGGATAGAAGAGACTGTCCCAGGATCTACAAGTGCAAACAAGACTGCCAGTTATAAAAACTGTGTGGAGGTTCCTCAAAGAGTTAAAAATAGACCTGCCCTACGACCCAGCAATTGCACTGCTGGGGATTTACCCCAAAGATACAGATGCAATGAAACGCCAGGACACCTGCACCCCGATGTTTCTATCAGCAATGTCCACAATAGCCAAACTGTGGAAGGAGCCTCGGTGTACATCGAAAGATGAATGGATAAAGAAGCTGTGGTCTATGAATACAATGGAATATTCCTCAGCCATTAGAAACGACAAATACCCAGCATTTGCTTCGATGTGGATGGAACTGGAGGGTATTATGCTGAGTGAAGTAAGTCAATCGGAGAAGGACAAACATTTTATGGTCTCATTCATTTGGGGAATATAAATAATAGTGAAAGGGAATAGAAGGGAAGGGAGAAGAAATGGGTAGGAAATATCAGCAAGGGAGACAGAACATGGAAGACTCCTAACTCTGGGAAACGAACTAGGGGTGGTGGAAGGGGAGGAGGGCAGGGGGTGGGGGGGACTGGGTGGCAGGCACTGAGGGGGGCACTTGATGGGATGAGCACTGGGTGTTATTCTGTATGTTGGCAAATTGAACACCAATAAAAAACAAATTTATTTATTTTTTAATAAATTTATTATTAAAAAAAAAAAAAAAGACTGCCAGTTATAGGGTTTTCAGTCTCAAAGCCCGTCTCAGGGCCCTGCACATTGAGGTCACCAGGGACTTGGGATTTATTTAGATTATACCATCTTTAACAATATATTTTTAAATAGGTAATTTTTTCTATTTTCTTGTTTTCAGAAACTGCCCAAATTGTTATTCCTTCAGCAAACCTGACCTCATTTGGGAGGGCCAGGTTCTCTGGTGATTTTGATCTACATTCTTTTTCCTTAAGTGTGAGAGAAGTTAGTCAAAGAAGTTCTTTATTCCAGGGATCTTGGCAGTGTCATAGACAACTTTGAAAATCTGATGGAGTTTAAGTGCTTTTTCCCCAGAAAAAAATGTAAACATACAACCATAAATACAACTTTTGTGTAATTATGGGATTCCCATGTTCTCCCAAAGCCCACCTATGGGTCTTTGGGTTAAGAGCTTGCCTTCGATATGGTTATTTTCTAATGTCAGGTATCAAGAAAGAAATAGTCCCTACAGTCCATGACTTTGAGTCTGCTTCTGGGAACCACTATAGCCTTCGAAGTAGAGTAGGCACCTTGGTTAGAAGTAGCACATCAGAGCCATGATTTTTGACTCTACGACTGAAAGGGAGACAGATAGAAAGTAATAGACAATTATGTGACTGCTCGGAGCCTGGAAGGGAGTAAGGTGAGCAAGACAAAACAATTGGCCCAAGGACACGGACTAGCAATAAGAAGAGAGATTGTATCTTCTTTAAAGGGTGGATGGTTGATGCTTGAATCCAAGATTGGGTGCAATGTTTGTGTCTCAGTTGAGGAGCTAATTATACTTTAATTAGCAGAAGACTCTGTGAAAGCATTGGTTGTTTTGCTATGATATCTTCTTGGATTAATTAATACCACAAGAAAAAAGAATCACAAGAACTTTGTGAGAGATTGAAGTTCTTCATAGAGAATCTCGGGAAACAAGCTCTGAAGGTGATTAGTGGTGTATCTGAGTTTACAGAATGGAAGAGACAAATAAAAACAGCAGAGTGTTTTTCTGTATTCTTTCAAGTGTATTCCAGGGGGAAAGAGAGACATTCTAATAATTGCTGGGTTGACTTTTTAAGATAGGCCTTCATTTCTTAAGAAAGAAGGGAAATTGTTCAAAGGACAGCTCTGCAAGAAGTGCAGAAAATAAATCTGGAGTCTGCTGAGTAAGAGGGATTCCTTTTCCTTGTGAAACTAGAGATATTACCTCCTAATTTATATTTTCAAATTTAAAAATTATTGCCGCTTCTTCCTTGTAAAATATTTCCTAATCATTTTTCTTAGTGTACAGTTTTAAATAGTATCAGGGTTGTGGAGTAGGAATATGTCATCAATGTGAATACATTTTTTTTTTCCTGCCTAAAATTGGTCTGAATTTGCCTAAGGGTATGGGCTCATGGGATTTTGCCAGGAGAGGTGAAACTATAGTCTGGGCTATAGTGTCAGGTCCTGTGGGTCCTGATGCATACCTTGCTGTCTCCCTCACTTAGCCTGAGGGAGGCCTCATATCACCCCCTAAGAGTGTGTGGCCTCAGAAATGGTGTCAGCCACTTACCATTGGGCCCATGAGCCATTTTTTGCAAGACTGAGGTTCTGGTCTTCCTAGTTGACTGGCACCCGAATTTAGACATATGCAGATGTTCCATAAATAGATCTTTGTGGAAGTTGTATACAACCCTAAATCCAAATCCATCTACTTCTCTAAAGTTCTTTTTTTCTAAATTCCACCTATAGCTCTTTCAGAGAGAGAAAAGCAGCCACTTGCAAAGACCCACTGTTTTTATGACAATACTAAAGCTCACAAAACATTAGCTCATAGAATTTCCACAGCAAACCTCCAGGTAGCACTTTAGAGCACCCTTGGGTTCCATATTTTAATTTTATCACAACAACTTCTTAAAATTTATTTTATTTTTAGACCAAATAGAGATATTCTGTGTTGTTTCTGGCCCATGCTGATGTAGCATTTTTGAAAGCTTGAGAATCCAAATGCTATGGGAGACGTGGGATTCATTTCTCCCCCTTAGGGAAAAGCTTCATCATCGCTTTTGCCCAGGCATTGCATGCCCTAACCCTTTATGACTACCAAAGCTGCATCTCTTCATCATGTGTAGCCTGAAAAGGGGGCAGGAGAAACGAAGATGGTGAGATCACAATGCTAAGAGAGATAGAATATCTTAGACATGGAAAGATCTATTTTATGTTGTTGTCTCCAGTAGAAAACCATGTTATCCATGGGGAGAAAAGAATTATCTAAAAAGAAAAAAAAAAGCCCACTCTTCCAAGCAAAATGATGCCCATGTACCACAAAGGATGATTGTGCATAGATTTAAGAAAATTTTTGTTTTTAAGAATTGGTACAGGTATTAAAGAAATCTAGAGATCAATTAAATTAAATAACAGCCTAGGATAGGAGTTCTGATTATCAAAAGGGACAGACTCTGTGTTTTCTGAATTCTTTTCATTTTACTCTGGCCTGTGGCAGTTAGGCAGTACTCCGTATTTCAAAGGGTAGATCACTGTATTAGGCTCCATTATTCACCACTTCTATTCTCCTGGCTTTATCTGTCTCTTAGTCCAGTCACTCCTGCAGTGGCCTCTTGCTTTTCCTAGAGGTTCATACATTAGGTCTGTGCCATCAGATCTTGCTTCTTAGGAGGCCCTGGAAGAGCCTCCACAAGAACCTACTTAGCATATGTGCATATGCAGCCTGAAAATGCCCTGTGGATGAACCATTAACTGGGCTGAGGCAAAAATGCTGCCCTTTTTTTCTCTCTGCACAGCTGCTTTTGAGACATAGTACATCTGGCTCTCCAGACTGTCCCCAGGATCAAGCAACCAGGCACTCAGAGCAGGAGGCAGCTCCAGAATGCTTGTTCTCTCTCCTTCCCATTTTGTTCTGCAGTCCCTCACTCTTGCTTCTTGGACCACACTCCCTAGCAAATAGGGTGACCCCAAGTCCTGGTTGCCCATGGTAGTGCCTATTTAGACTGTTGTCGTGATGTAATTATTAATAGAGACTTCTCCAAAGAATGTATATGAAAGGCCAACAAGTACATTAAAGGATGCTGAATATCAATAGTCATTAGGGAAATGCAAATCAAAATCACAATGAGATATCACCTTATGTCTGCTAGAATGGCAGGGTCACATAGCAAGAGGTAGCAAATGCTTGTCTGGATGTGAAGAAAATGGAACCTTCCTGTGCTGTTGTTGGGATTGTAAATTGGTACAGTCACTAGGAAAAACAATACGGAAAACCCTCAAAAAATTAAAAATAGAACTACCATATGATCTGGCAATTCCACTTCTGGGATTTTATCCAAAAGAAATTAAAACACTGACTCAGAAAGATATCTGTGGCCCCATATTCATAGCAGCATTATTTACAATAGCCATGACTTAGAAACAAGAGTCCATTGATAAATGAATGGATAAAGAAGTTATGATAAATATATATGTAATCTATATGTATATATAAATATATATTAAATATTATATATATAATGAAATACTATTCAGCCATAAAAAAACACACAACTCCTAGCATTTGTGAAAATCTAGATATTCTTTACCATTACACTAAGTAAAAGACAAATATTCCATGGTCTCACTTACATGTGGACTGAGGGTAAGAAGGAAAGAAACCAATTGAGGCAAAAAGTAGGGAGAAGGAACATCGGGGGAAGGTGGTCAAAAGGTGTGAACTTCCAGGCATGAGGTACATTAACTACTGGGGACAGAGTTGCTGTGTGACATACAGGAAAGTTGTTAGGAAAGTAAATCTTATGAATTCTCACAAAGAAAATAGTTTTTTTTTTCTTTTCTTTTTATTGTATCTATATGAGAAGATGGATGCTAGGTGAACCCACTGTGGTAATCATTTTCACAATTTATATAAATCAACCTGTAAGGTTGTATAATGACATATGTCAATTGTTTCTCAGTATAACTGAAAAAAAAAAATAGCTTCTCTCAAATTGTCCCTATTAGATGATTATGATAATCTGATTAGAATCATGATGATGTCATTATCTGCTCTATATTTGAACTTCATAAAATTTTTGGCAGATAAGATTTACCATTTACCCAAGTAAATGGATCCAGATTGTGGCTGATTATGAGAATGTGCAATAAAGAGAATGTATTGAATGCTGACCATGAGCCAGGCAGCCACTGGGGTAAGCACGCATGGTGAAGCAGTGAACAAAACAAGGATCCCCACCATGCGCTTACATGTGAGTGAATGGAAATATGCAATAATAAATGTGACAATTATACAACATAGAATATTTAAAAGATATTGTGGAGGGTGGAAACAGGAAAACAAAGAAATTTGATGTGTTGAATGAGTGGATTGCAATTTGAAATAAGATGGGGAGAGTAGGTCTCATTGAGAGGGTAACATCTGAGCCAAGTCTTGAAGGAGATGAGGAAGTTAGCTTTAGTGTGTGGGGAGAGTCACTCCAGGTACAGGGAGCAGCTCATACAAAGACCCTAAGGTATGTTCAAGAAACAAGGAGGTCAGTATGGCTGCACTTGAATGAGCAAAGGTGATATAACAGGAGACAGATTCCCAGAGATTTCTTGGAAAAGCCAATTTTGAACAAATCATTTTCTCTTATCACACTAAGGCCTTGTATGGATTGGCCCAAACCTGGATTTTTAAACCAGTTACTGGCAAGAATGATCAGAAGAACACCACAATCCCACCTTTGGCCTATGTGTCTCGGAACCTGCCCTTGGAGCTGAGCTAAGCCCCCAAACCACAGTTAATCATCTGGGAAAGGCAGAATGGATGCTGGAACTCAATCTCAATTTCCTCCACTGTTTAGAGGACAGTTTCTAAAGTTCGAGTCCCATTCTTGGCCAAACAGCTCCTCTGTGTTTTGCTATTATACCATTTGGCGATCATCAAAGATTTTTCAACCACAGAAACTGGAAGAAAAGGAAAAGGGCACAGAAGAGGTATGTGGTTGAGGAGATAAACTGGTAGAGAGCTGTTTCTGGGAAAGTTGTTGCCACCCTTGCCTTGGAAGCCTATAGGGAGCAGTTCTGCCTGCGTGGCTTGGGTGAGCCTCTGCAGGGACACCTCCAACCCAGCTCCACAAGCTCCCCATGTTCGTCTCAGCATTTATCTTCTTGTCACCTGGGACCTGAACGT
Source organism: Vulpes lagopus (assembly GCF_018345385.1). Lineage (NCBI taxonomy): Eukaryota > Metazoa > Chordata > Mammalia > Carnivora > Canidae > Vulpes > Vulpes lagopus. The sequence continues at coordinate 15,718,524 of NC_054824.1, forward strand.
GGTGGTTCAGGGGAATGGTAAGCCAGCTTTATTTTTGCTGGCCCTCTATTGCCTTCACATTCACTGGCTTCCTTTAGATCTCAGCCGAAATGAACAAACCCATAAAACATGAGAGTTTAAGAGATGATCTAATGCTAATCCAACATCCTTAGATTTCAGATGGGAAGGGCAGTGACTTGCCCAAATGTACACTCTTAGGGACTCATTTTCCACCCTCTTAATCCAGTATTGTGTCTACTGTAACACTAAACTAGCTGTTATTCCATTTCTTAAAAGTTGTCTATTACTATAGATTTTTCTGAGCCCCAGTTACAAATGTCAAGTATAATGTTAAAGTTATTTGGATGATGACAGATGACTCCTATAAACAGAAGAGATTATCTAAGACTCAAGTCATCCAGGTTGATTAGGTGATTATTATCTACTTAAAAGTCAGACAGAGGACATGAGAAAGTATGTGCTACACATACCATTGTGAACATCTACCCTCAGGAATGAAAATAAATAAAGGTGAAATTCTACCTTAAGTAACATCATAATAGCAATGCACACTAGAGTTTGAGATGGAAAGCTTGGGTTTTAGGTGTCATGTCTGCTATTTCTGTATGACTTTGAGCCCCAGGTACTTTATCTCTCTCTGAACTGCAGTGTACTCATCTGTAAATAGGGACAGTGGGAATAAGCTCAAGAGTTTTCATGAAAATTAAATAGATATGAAAGCACTTTGTAACCTTGAAAGCTCCCCACAAATGAAAGATACTATTATTTTCAAGTGTAGACTGATAGCTCATCGCTCTGGTGGAGTTAGAAATGTGATATGGCTCTCATTGACTTAGGTTGGAGACAAATAAATTATTGTAAATAGTTTATTATTGCAACCGCTGAGACTGATAACACAATTTACAAAGTAATCCTTGTGATGCAAAGACTTTGGGGTGATAAGCCTGTAGCTCCCTCCCTGAGGGGTATGGGTCCCACCTGTCTAAGTTCAAGAATCATTGGTAAAGCCTAGATTGAGATTCACATCAAGGCTGGGTGGTGAAGAAGGAGCAGGATTTGTGCCCATGAAACAGAAAGTATGCTGGAAGTTGGGAGTTTGGAGGGTAGTCTGGCCAACAGCAAAGGCTCATTGGTTGGGTCAGAGGGACTGCTGTCCCACAATTAAAAGGCTTGGCCACCATTTATTTTAAAGATTTATTTATTTATTTATTTATTTATTTATTTGAGAGAGAGAGAGAGCGCGCATACACATGGAGGGGCACAGGGAGAGGGAGAAAGAGAAATTCAGGCTCCCTGCTGAGTGCAGAGCCCAATACAGGGCTCAATTTCTAAATCCATGAGATCATGACCTGAGCTGAAACCAAGAATCAGATGCTTAACCAATGGAACCACCCAGGCATCCCTTGGCCACCATTTTTATAGAATCCTAAAAACTGGTGCCTCAGAAAACTATCTTTATTCTTGCAGGTGGTGTGCCCAATGGTTAAGAGTGTAGGCTCTGGAATCAGACTACTTGGATTCTAATCCTGATCCTATTCCGTGTTAGTGGTATAACTTTGTGCCAGCTACTAAATACTTCCAAGGTTTAATTTTCTCATCTGTCAAATGGGGATAATAATAGTCCTAATGTATACCTTTGAGGATTAACTGAAATAATTCCTTCAAATGAGGATTAACTGAAATAATTCCTTCAAATGGACATTGACAGTTTACTTGTAACTGTCAATGTCCCTTTCAAACCCTTTCAAGTAGGTGTCTTTCTCTACTAAACAATAGAGATGAGTACCATATATTTTAAAGCTAAAAGCATTATTCCTTTTTGTATTTGAATATTTAATGTTAAAGATTAAACCTAAGACTGAATTCTTAAATCTCTCCTTCAACAGAAAAAGAAAAAATAATAAATAAGAAGACTACTTCTTAGGAAAACAGAAGTTAGCTCAGCCTGGCTTTTCCTAAATCGACACTTGAGTGACAAATGAATACTATCTTTTGCCTCTGTTTTACCTTCTATGAATTTTAGTTGTGAAGGCCCAGTTTGGAGAACATAGACTTTGTTTTCTGAGAATTTTAGCTGGGCCACACCATCCGTCCCACTAAACTTCCTGAGGGCTCCAAAAGGCTGATGATTAGAGAGGAATCCAGAGTAAGAGCTTTTCCAGGAGAAGCACACTGTGTGTCATTTAAGAAAACCAACAGCATCAATTAGGTTTATAATAAGGGCCAAACCACAGGGGGTGCTGTGTCCTGGGATTTCAGTCCCTCCATCTATCCAGGGCTAGGATTTCTGGAGATGAAGAAGCAAAATCTCTCTGTTTCACCTAGCTAGGATTTCTGGAGATGAAGAAGCAAAATCTCTCTGTTTCACCCTAGCAGATCTTTCAACCCATGAACCACTTCTGTATGTAATCTGCATACCTTCCTCCCATACCATGGGATGCTCCTTGTGTGCCAGGACTTTCTATGTGAAGATAACCAGCCAAAGATGCCCGGTGGCTGGGACGCCTGGGTGGCTCAGTGGTTGAGTGTCTGCCTTTGGCTCAGGGCCCGATCCAGGGACCCAGGATCGAGTCTCACATTGGGCTCCCTGCATGTAGCCTGCTTCTCCCTCTGCCTGTGTCTCTGCCTCTCTCTCAGTGTGTCTCTCATGAATAAATAAATAAAATCTTAAAAAAAAAACAACTGGTGGATCTTCATTCCCATCGACATCTTGGTGACTAGAAAACTGAATTCAGGATTACACTAGATAGCTAAATATTGTCTCCAGAGCCTCATTTTTAAGAGTAGGAGAATCTTACCTATGTCCTCCAGTCAACTAATGTGAGTAGAAAGGGCAATAAAAGATAGCTGCTGTCTCTAAGTTGACTAACTACGATTTTTTTTTTGTAACTTTACAGAAGAAGACAGAATAGGAAAATGAAAATATGTTGAAGTTTCCATGGAAAGAAAGAAAGAAGCAGTGGACCTTCAGGAATCATGGGTGATATGGGTGCAAGGGAAAGCATTTGTACCCTGCAAGGAAACCCCCAAGAGAATCAAGGGACGGCGCATCAGCCCAGCACATTCCCTGGGGGCCACCCTGTCACCTTCTGCTGAACCATAGTAAGCTCTGCTCTGGGGAGTACTTCACATCATTGCCCTCCCTTATGGAGCTAGTGACTCGGAGACGCTACATGCCATCAAGAATTACAAGACATGACTCTGCTCAAATTCTGGGTAAGCAGAAGCAGAGTGGGACTTCAATGACACCAGCAACCTTTCCCAGGGAGGAACCCTGACCACGGCAATTTTCGCTGCCTCACCTGGGAGCCCAGATGGGAAAGTATAGGAAGTCACCCTGCATACCTTCTAAGGCACCACTTTGCCTTAGAAGTATCACTCCTCTGTGATACCTCATGCTGTTATGTGCGTACAGTTTCTGACATGAGGCCAAAACAATCATCCTCTCTTTGGTTTTGTATCTTCTTAAACTAACATCACAAGGTTCTAATGAATTCATGATTAAGGTCTCTTTTCCTTGGAGGGCCAAGTCGGTTTAATCTGGTGTTGCAATCTATGGTCAAACACCACTGGTCTCCCAACTTCTGTGTTTCTTTGGAATATTTATCACCCAGTCCACAGAAAACCAGAGATGGAAAGAGATCACCACAGTTTCCAGGAGAACAGAGCAAGGTTTGGAGGGATGAAGTCTCATTCTACTCCCAATTTCTACTCTAATCAACAGCTATTCCAGCCTCCAGGCCATCGCTCAAGATTTTTGTTGCAACAGATAGAGCTGTAATCAGTTCTAGCTTTAGTCATGCCATGGATCTCTGGCCTTGTCCAGAGTTTTTCTTTTCTTGGGGGGTATAGCTCAGTGGTAGAGCATTTGACTGCAGAGTTTTTCTTTTTTCTTTTCCTTTGTTTTCTTTTTTCTTTTCTTTTCTTTCTCTCTTTTCTTTTCTTTCCTTTTCTTTTTTCAAGATTTTATTTATTTATTTGAGAGGGAGAGCGCCCATGTGCTCCTTACGAGCAGGAGGAGGGAGGGGCAGAGGGGCAGAGGGGAAGGGACAGAGAATCTGGAGCCACTGTGCACTGAATGGGAATCCCCATCCCGGGGCTCCATCCCAGGACCAGGAGATCATGACCTGCGCTAAAACCTAGAGTCAGACGCTTAACCAACTGAGCCACCCAGGGTGCCCCTTATCTACAGTTTTTGGTCATTCTCTTGAAGTTAGAGTTGCAGAAATCATACTTTTATTACCCCTGCCCAGGGGTTGTGTTCTGAGTTGCAGCTTCTCCCCTGCCCTGCCCTTCTTTTTTTTTTTTTTTTTTAAGATTTTATTTATCCATTCATGAGAAACACAGAGAAAGAGGCAGAGGGAGAAGCAATCTCCATGCAAAGAGCCCGACGCGGGACTCAATCTTGGGACACCAGGATCAGGATCATGCCCCAGGTTGAAGGCAGGCGCCCAACTGCTGAGCCACTCAGGCGTCCCACCCCTTCCCTGTTCTGAGGCAAGTATGCACTAGCCACAAGGATGCAGGAGAAACAGCTATTGGTTGAGTACATTATTGCTAGTATTGTTATCCATAAAATGAATGGCTAACATTGTTTTTGAAGCTCATTTGCTCTAGGCACTGTGTTAAGTGCTTTTATTACATGCTTGAACTCATTTAATCCTTGATGAGGGTTTTGATGAAACTGTCTGAGAAGGGCAGACCTAATTTTATTATTCCTACTTTTATAAACAAGGAAAATTATTTTTCAAGTATTTAAGAAACTTGTACAAGGTCCCTCAGGTAGTATGTGGTGGCTCTGACGTAACCCGCACTTTCTGGAGCCAAGCTTATCATCACTATCCATCAGTGAAGCAAAAGCCACTCTAGGTCATCTGAGCAGGAAGAGATTTATCACAGGGAATTAGAGGCTTCTACAATTATGGGGAAGACGTGGAAAGCAAAAAGGTCAAGGAGGCTACTCCTGAGTTTCAGAAAGTCTACATGGGCCAGAATTACAGGAAAATCACTGCTTGTGATTTCAGCTTCCTGCAGCACAAAGTAGTTGATTCCTGACGCTGCCAGACAGACTCCATGTGTCCTGCCTGCTAATGCCAGGGCACTAGCCATTGCCAGAGGATGTTTTCTTCTTCTCTTTCAAACTCTCTAAATCTCATGGGAGTGACTTTCACCCACAGAATCTAATCTGGGACCCTGCAAAACAAAGAATTCTGGAAAAGTATAGTTCCCAGGTTTCTCCCCTGGGATGGTGGGAAGAGTGTAGAAGGAACTGGGGATGGTGCTGGGTTGACCATAATCTGTTCTGGTCACTGCTTTTTAGTGCTTCCCACTAAAACACACTTTTCCGTAGTAGTGAATAGTACCCATTCCTGTACCCATTCCTCTGACATAGTCTTTGACCATCTGCAGGTGACAGACACGGGAATTTGAGGGTTTCAAGAGCTGCTATTCCTGGCCTCATGTGCTCATCACACCACCCACTTATCTTATTTAGATGACCAAAAGCTTTTTTTTTTTTTTTCTGTATCATCTTTTACCATAGAACTCACTTTGTTTAGCAAAAAGAAACCAATTTGCCTCCGATGGTAAGTATTGCAATTACTGCCATCACCGTTTACTCACCTTCCCCCTCAGTTTTATCTACTACTTGTTTATCTTGAATGACTTTCTCCAATAGCAGAGGAGTAAATAGGGGTCTCTCCTGTTAGGGTTTCTGATGTTAGTGCCTGAAATTATTTAGTGGTTTACTATTTACAATTAAATCAGTGGTTGTGACATCTCCATTAGACCCCTTGTCTGTCACATGCATTACGTCCACAGGATCTTCGGGATCCTAGATTCTCGAAGACCAGCCAAGTCATAGACTTGACTGGTAGAGCTAGGATATGAGTAACAGAAGAAGAAACATTGGGGAAAAGCAGGGAATCGAGTAAGTGAGACGTAGAAAAAAAAGGAGAAGGGAGAAAGAGAAAAGAACCGTAGGTCATAAGAAATGGGTGTAGCCATGCCACCAACTAGCTTTAAGTGGACCAGAAAATGGAAGCGATATTTTCTATTCTAATATATCTCCACTCCATCCCTTTCTCATCCCCCAATGCCAACATTCATTGTCTCTTTCTTAGATTATTGCAACAATATCCTTATTTGTTTCTGTGTTTCCAGCCCCACTTCCAGCTCAGTCTCCTTAGGACAAACTTACAAAAAAAGAAAATATAGTTATTTTGCCCACTCTCCCTTTCCAAGCCTATTCATAATCTATTTAAGTTTGCAAATAGTTTTAATGAGGAAAAGCTGATAACTTTAATCTTTAAAAGGCATATATAAAATTGCTTTTAAATGGAGAAAATGGGGCAGTCCTAGTGGCTCAGCAGTTTAGGGCCGCCTGATTCAGCCCAGGGCCTGATCCTGGAGACCAGGGATCGAGTCCCATGTCGGGCTCCCTGCATGAAGCCTGCTTCTCCCTCTGCCTGTGTCTCTGCCTCTCTCTCTGTGTGTCTCATGAATAAATAAATAAAATATTTTTTAAAATAAATATATAAATGGAGAAAATGGAGGCCTAGAGAAGTTTTGTAATCTTTGTGAAGTTTCCCAGTAGGCACTACCTCATGGACATTATTCAGCATGCTGACAGCAGTCCTCTGTTAATTCACGGATCCTTGCTACCTGTCAGGTGAAAGAACGGCAGAGTTCTCTAATCTTTGCATCATATTGATTGGGTTAAAATTTATTGAATGTACTTATTGTCTTGGTCAGTCTCTAAAATCCAGAAGATAAAAAGTAATCTGATCCAATTAATAGAAATGTTTCCCCTCTACTATGAGAAATTAGCATCTTTTCTTTGTTCCAATTTTCCAGGAAGTTTTACAATAGATTCCAGCCCTGGGCCAGTTTATGGCTCTCTTGGTACTTAATTGATTTTAAGTGGCAAAAAGTTCATGCTCAGAAATTCTTCCTCTCTAGGCAAAGAGTTAATAAGGATCCATCTTTTCTGTCTCAATTCTGATACAATTCATTCTATATGTAGTAAAAATGAAAAGATACAGAAAATAACACAATGCTACTTCTTACCAAATTCACAGCACTAGATAGATGATCGATCGATTGATAGATAAATATCTTAATCCCCAAAGATCCCTAAATCTTTCTCACTCTAATCTATTTTTACGTAGACTTGCTACCTAATTGGTATTTCCAGTGTAATTCTTTCCAATCTGTATTCAATGACATCTTTTTCTCCCCAGTAGAAGTGACCAATATGGGGAATAGTTTTTAAGGTGAATTTTTAAGGTGAGCTTTTACTTACCTTTTTTTTTCCATTGAATGTGAATGGATTATTTTAAATAAGTTCCAAACTATTTCAAGGGATATTACTGTCAAATGACTTGTTTTAACACAGCAATAATAAGTTAGTGCGTCAACAATGAGCACTGTTGGGTACACCTTTGTCTTTTTAGAAGTGATTGTTAATATACAATAACAGCCCTATCTACTACTCTAATGAAGTTACCAGTCCCTTCATCAGATGCTGTGGGAGAAAGATAAAATTCAAGTTGAATTTGTCTGCCCAGCGGTAGAATGGGTTCCAGAAATAAATTGGACTGTAATTCTTCATAGAATTGTTGCATCACAAGGACCCTAGGAGTAAGAGATTTTTGCCAAATTAGTCTATACCACCAAAACAATTTGTATTTTGAGCCCTGCCAGTTTGTATTGCTATACAAAGGACTCCTACATGATCTCCTTGATATGAGGAGTAATGCAAGAGCAGCTCTGGAACTCTGACTACATGTAGTCCAGAAGGTTGGTTTCCTGGTCCAACAGTAGGAGTAAAATAAATCCCCCAATTCTGAGGAAATGTTTTGGATTCTTCAATGTGCATGTTAGGATTATTATTTGGGATGTAAAAATAGATTCCCTCTCATTTCTGTTTTTTCTTCTACAGTTTTTCCTTTCACATTTCCATTATATATTTGTCAAAATGCCCTTAGATTAGGAAAGAAACCAGGGGAAGTGGACAGAGAAAGGGTGGTAGAGTCAATGAATGGAAGCCCCACTTGAGATATTATTGAAATCAGGGTACTAGAAGGAATAAGCAGGAAATAGAGGAATAGAAGGCTTGAAATTGAGATTATGGAGAAGTTGCAGATGCTGATGATGACAAAGTCTAGACTGTGACTATGGGAGTGAGTGACTGAGATAGGATAGAGGTCAAGGTCATTGGAGATAGAGTCCCAGAATATCATAAGTATTGTCCCCTTGAATATAAAAATCCCCAAGTATTAAGACTAAGGCAGTGTGAGAGGGGACAACCAGGCTGGCACTACCATCTCTGATGACTAGGGGTTGGTTGGCAAGTAAATGTAATAAGCAAGGATTCTGGTCGGTGTATCTGATGGCAAGAGCCTCAAAGGTACTGAGGGCTTAGAGGCAGGTAGAAGGTCAGGCATTTTGTAGGGAAATGAGGAGTAAGGGGGCTACCTATGACAGCTATGGGCCCAGTTGGAGGCAGAATGTAAGAAAAATGCCTGCCACTTGTTACAGCTGCAGAGGAGGCAGTGCCTTCCAGGTATGGCCAGCTTTCGGTTGAAAGAAGAAAGCAAAAGGACCAGTAGGAAGAGAAATTAAGGATAAAGGCAATTTGGGTGTGTTCCAGAGAATGCAGTGGGAGGGTTTAGGAAGAGATGAGGGAGGCAGCCCAATTCGGGGATATATAGAGGTAGAGAGGATGAGGAGGGTGTGCCCCCCTATAGAGTGCCTGGTGACAGACTCGTCCTAGTTAGCAGAATAGAGGTTCTGGGCCAATCGCTCAGAGCTGAGGGCCCATGGAGTTGATGTCTCACCCCTGTGTGCTCAGAAATCTTCATGTAGTTGTGCCTGTTGCCCTGACACAGGATCTTTCGATCAGTCTGGAATTGAGGGAGCAGAAGGGAGCCAAGATGCAGGAGGGGGCTAGCCCAGTGCACCCCTGTCCCAACAGTTTCACTACTGCTCCCTCACTGGTTTATTCACTCAGTAGACCTTCTTGCACCTGCATTGTCCTCCCGTGTGACAGAGGTCCAGTTCCCTGCCTCAGCTCTCAGGCTGAGACCTGCAAATGCATGATTGTAATCTAACATGCTAAGGGAGAGATAAAGAGTTTTTTTAATTTAATAATTCAGTTCAGGGTTTTTTTTTGTGTGTGCATGCATGCTTCATGTACTAGCTGAACATACAGAGAGAATTCTTTAAAAGGCAATTGGTATATGGATCTGGAGCTTGGGGGCGGGGGCACAGGATAGAAATGTAGGTTTGTAAGTTTGGAGGGCTTATGGGGGTGTCCAACAAATTATAAAGAGCACCCCTCTTCTTTACTTGAGTTCTGAATAAAAAAAAAATAAAAGGGGAGAAATATAAAACTCAGAGTGGAGAATATGGCTCACATCTACAAGGAAGGAGACTTCGAAATGCTGAACGCCAGAATAAGATGGAATTACCCATTCGGTGACAGGTAAGCTCTCAGGATGACCCCTGCTGGGTCAGGGCCTTGGCCATGAAGCCTCTGTGCTTGGAAGCAGTGATGGCACACAGTGCTGAGCCAGCAAGGGATGTATCGAGCTAAGCATACTCAGTTCATTCTTCCCCAATTTATCGATTTAATACCTCACTTGACCAAGGGTCAAGGAAGTGAGATGAGGAAAAGGGATCAGGAGGGTTTCACTTGTGGGGGACATTGCCATAGGGAAGGGATCATCAGGAATGGGGAAGAAGCATTTCCCTGCCTCTCACCCCTTAATGAAATCAGACAAATTGAGGGCAGAAGCAGTGAGGAGAAGATGCTGGAGCAGGAACTCTCGGGGCACTAGAAACCAGGAAAGGGTGAGTTGTGATCGCAAGAGAAAGAAGACTCTCATTTAAGCGACTAAACCTTGACTATGCCTGTCACTCCAAGAGCTCCTTTAATGAGATGATTTTATGTTAATAAAATTTTGCCTGCATGGCTCTCAGTGTTTTCAAAGTGTTTTCTATATGTTGTTATTATTATTATTTTTTAATGAATATTCACCACTAAGAAAATCACTAAGATATCTCCCTGCTATCTTGTAGAGGAGGCCACTGGAATCCAGAGAACTTGAATAACTTCATCGAAATCACTCAGCTCATCAGGAGAAAGCTCAGGCCCAAATCCCGCATTCTGACAACAGGCCCCAGACAGCCCCCTCTCTGGGTGCATCGCTGGAAAAAAATACGTGTGGATGATCTCCTTTGAGTCTGTGATTGTTTACAAGGAGGATGACTGCAACGATCATCTGTTATTAGTTAGGGCATCTCGAATACTAATAGGACAATTAGAAAACACAAGAGCTTCTACTCTTCCTCCTAAGAGCGAAATAATTGTAGTAAGTTATCTGTATGTTGGACATTGGGTAAGTATTCCCCTAACTGTGACATAATTGGGTTCTTTTGGGCTCTTAGTACAGGGGCAAATTCAAAGCTGAGGCAGGTTATACAATATCTGAGAAAACATGTACTTAGCATCAATGCTAAGTTGTGACTTGAATGGAGATTTCACCTAATAATTTAAAAATAGCATTTAACATAAAGAAGCTGAACCTCAAGGTTTCCCCCCCCCCCCCCCCCCGCCAAAAGTATACTTGTCCTCCATCTGTAGCAGGACTCCCTGCAACATTCCCTAGGCCTTAATTAAATAAGAGCAGGAGAGAGCACTGGGCTTGGGTTCAGGATAAATATCCCCGGCTTGAACACGAGATGTTGCTTTAATGACTTGGACTACGTCCAGAAGGCTCAGACTGGCTAGCAGGCAAAGCTGACAGCTACTGGATCTCGCAGCAATAACATTCTAACCAATTAAAAGCTGAGCTAGAAATAATGGTTTGTCACTGAGTGGTGTTTCAGAAACCAATTGGTCCAGATTAACCAGAGGATTAACTTTTCTAACTGAATTTAAAGGTCACGGGAAGCTGACTTTAATGAAAGAGAGAGAAAAAAAGCATTCAATTAGAAGGGGGAAACCTACATATAGAAATTAGGTAAATAGATCTTGCTGTGTATTATTTATAGACAACTAACCAAACGGCTGTCTTTTATGGCAGGAGTTCATAGTCAAGGATAAATATGGTCATTACAAAAAAGAAAGTTAAATGAGAAATCAGGTGTTTCTAAGGGTTTCCTCTGTTGGAAAGGCATGGATGGGCTTCTAACTTCCACAAATGTATTCACTTTTCAAAAGGATTCTTGGTAGGTAACCCCAAACTACTTTTGACTGATACCTAACTCTGATGGGATCAAAGCCCAGTTAATAATTTGACTGTCTGCCTTGTGGGCGCTCAACTCATCAGATGGCACTTGCATGGGTAAGGCCACGCTAAGTGGCCCATTTTTATCAGAGCAAGTGAGACGTGTGCAAAGGGAAAGCTCCAGTGCCACCTGCAAGCTTTTCACCCACCGTGTGACGAATGACTCTTCTTATTCCTCCGAGATGCAGCTCTTCCTACAGCAACCTGCTCTAATGGCATCCATCCCCCATTGGGCCTGTCAACCCGCTACATGCAAGGTGGAAGTAGTTTGCTGTGGGTGAAAGAATCTTGGCGTAGACCAACCATGAGTTACTGTGTGCATTTCAGTGTTACCATGATCTCTGGTTTAAAGTTATCCCCTGCCCCCAGGACACAGAAGGCTTAATAATCACTTATGGAGAGAAGGCTGGGTGAGGGGAAGTTGAAGGGAAAGTAAGAGGGAGGAAAGCCGATCTGAGGGAAGCCACATGTTGCTGCTGAATGGAAGGGATTAGAATGGCCAAACAGCCTGATCCGTTTGGTTCTGTCATGTGTGTAGAAGTTAAGTGAACTGGATTTTGATGCAAAGAGTAACACCGTATCAGAGTGCGTGAAGGACCTTAGAGAAGTATGACACCGCGACTGGTTCAAGGGGGCCTTTTGCTCTCTCTCTGTGATATGTTCCAACCACCCTTAAAAAGCTCCCATCCTAGCCAAGCCAGGCGGGGACTAGCATTTTAGCCAGGATCTGAGTTCTTGCAATGCATCTATTAACAGACAGACAAGACCCAGCCAATTTTCTGGACACTCTCCTCTGGTCAGTTGGTCTAATGTTCAGTCCAGCTGGAATATTCTTCTGAATAGACTTGAGCGCTCATTAAAAGTTCCTTGTGGACAGAAACCAGATTTTATGCTATATTCACGGATAATTTTCAATCGGTTGCTCTGGTTTGGCTCAATGGACTACTAAGAGATTAAAATATTTCTCTACCTGTGGAAAATGGCTGCTGCCATGAGTACCCCCCACCCTGTAATGCTCCCCACCTTTGCCGCCTGTACCTCCCCTTCACCATCCAGGCCTGGCCCAGAAGGGGGCCCCCAGGAATCTGCACCCAGGGCCCACTCTTAAGGGTGGATGTAAAATAGATGACATATTGCTCCTGCCTATATCTGTGCTCTGCCCTTAACAGATACTAATGTTTCTTAGGTGGGACCCCCATTGTTTCAGGTTAGAGAGGTTACCACATGGACTCCTCTGGACTCAGAAGCACCTGATGGGCCCTGTTACCGTCGCCTGGCTTATTTTCATGTGAAGAAAGTCAAACTAGTTTTCTTCATACAAAATACACTTTGCTCACTGAATTAAAATGGACCAGAGGGGGACTGAATTAACCAAATAGTTGACCATCTCACCTCATTCCGGGTATGACCTTCTTGATTGAGTTTGATAGCCAGAAACTTAGCATTTTCGATCATTCTTGGCTTTAGCCAAAGTCCTTTGTCCTAGTTCATTTTTCTAAGCTATTGGTTTAACTTTTCTTTCCTTTTGAATCTGTTTTGCTCAAGTCATAAGAAAGAACTTTGGCCAAATCGGCAAATGTCCATATTTTACACCTAGGAAAAAGTTCTTGTCTTCCTCATAGCATTTCGCCTCCAACTAAAGCTAGCGCTCCTGTGTAGGGGGAGCATGCGGCTGAGCAGAGCAGTGTTTATTCTACTTTTGGGACCTGGCTGAGCTACAACTGATAGGTTTTGTGAAAAGGGCCATCAACAGATGTTGCTGGAATTCCCTATCACGAGCCATGTACTCTTCTGAGTTGGAGGGATTCGGCAATGAGCAAAACCAAGTCCCTTCTCTGCGGGGCCTTAAAATAATCCTGACCGTCCGTGCTGTTTGCTGGAAAAGAATCAGAAATTCCCTGAATGTTTTGATGCTCTTAAAAAAGATTCTGCTAAATTATTTTTTACCTTCTTTTCCATTCATTCGAGTGACCATATTTTTCCCTATTATATCCTGGCTGGAGATGAGCAAACCTAAATCTGAAAAAAATCTCAGATACTTCTGGTTATATTTATTTATGCTACACTTATTTATGCTACAAGTCATGAGATGTAATCCTAAGCAACTACTTCTTCATACATTTTTCACAAAGGGAGCACCTGCTAGTAAAAGGCTAGGAGGATGTCTCTGTCCCGGAGTCCTCCCTGCACCACACTAGGGCAGGCCTCATGCTGGAAAGTTCTTCCCCGCACATCTCCACCTGTGCAAGGTTAGTCTTCCTTGTCATTTGCAGACTCACTGCTTTGGTGTATACTTTTCCCTCCATATGTGGCATAGCCTTTAAACATGAGGACGTTACAGCCATGTGAAGACCGGTCCCTTCTTTCAAATCTTTGCTTGCACACTGCCCACTCCAGGAATCCCTCCCGGAGAGAGCTCATCTCTCTTTCCTCTCTTCTCCGGCCCATTCTTCAGTAAACTCCTGCAGTCTATCTCGAATTAGGGCTCTTTGTGTGTGCAGCTGCCTCTTCTTCTAAAGCATGAGCTTCCAGAGGACTCAAGCTGTATTTTAATCATTTTTGTATTTCCCAGAGTACCTAGCACAGTGAGTTACACAGAGTAGTCACTTAATAAATGCTTATTGAATTGAAAAGAATAAAATAATTTACTGTCAGTGGGATCCTTTATCACTGACTCGAAAAGATGGAGAGAGAAAAAATTGGGTTAAGCTGAACCATACTCATTTTTGCAATATACTACACCAGACATAAAGATTGTTCAATATATTTGTTTCAACTTTCTTATAGAATATTCCTTCAATTCACAGATATACTGTATATTGGAATGCTGAAGTGAATTACACATGAGGCACCCTGTCTAAAGTATATGGAGTTTATAGAATTGCCTGGGCTTTCTGGGACCACCAAAATGAGGGAAATAAAGCCCATCAAACTTTTTTTGAAAGCCACTGGAGAGGAATAACATACAAAAAGGTAATCATGCAGTAGCAGCAGCAACCAGGCTCCCTAAGTTGTGTCAAACTGCCTGACTAGTTAGAGCCATGTTCAGGGCGTCTCCCGTCTTTTGCTCGAACTCTCCATCCCTCTGCTGCCTTGGGAAACATGCTCTCATTAAAAGGGATGGGAAACTAGCCACATCATTACATTCACTTAAGGCAGAGTTTAGCTGGTCAGTTCTCACCACTGTCAGCAAGAGCTGCCACTTTGGGATTTTGAGCCCTTATTGGCCTCATGGTTTGGGTTGGGATTTTTATTTGTCTTACTTTGAAATTTACATGTCTTTAGAACAACTAAAATTCACAAGAACAAACTAATTAATGGATTCCATTTTTGACAGCTACAAGAAGACGGATGAGAAAGTAACATGCTTCTGGCAGCGTGTTATCAATTGGGAGGCAACAGTGCATTCCCTCTATGTGGAACAGTGAGCTGGAACCGACACTGACAGATGACACGGCTCCTTGACAGTGATGCCTGTACGAACTGACAGCTCCACTTGCAGTCATTCAAGTCCACACTTTGCAGTGGAATTTTAACGGGCTTGATTTGCAGAATATGCTTTGCCTACTTCTCAGCTTGGAGTAGAAGTGAATAAAAATTTCAAAGCGTTCACATTAAATAGTGGATTCTGGGATCTCTTTCCCGACTTTCCTTTCCCATCACAACTAAGAGTAACAACAGTAAATAAAGCATCATCTTGAAGAAGACCTGCAGGATATCTAGGCAAGGAACAATCCTGCCCTTAAAATTAGGTTTCCTATAAATCAAAGTAGTTCACGTATTAGCCAGAATCTCATAGGAAGGACAAGCTGCCAAATTTCCCAGGGTAATTAGGATTTAATCATAAAAATAAATGTGTGAGTGTGTGTCTATGTTCATGTGTATGTATGTGTAAATATATCCAAATCACAGTAAAGGGACTAGCTGATTTCATTATGGTTTTTTTTTCATTATGTTTTTAAGACTTACCGAATATACTGAAAAACCACCTCCAAATATTAGAATATTTTCCTTTAAAGGAATTAGGTTTACTCATTCACTCCCAGGTCTTAGATCATACTTTTTAATTTTACCTTTTTTGCAATCTATTCTCTTTGAACAAGACATCTGCATGAAGCTGATTTTCCTGTGTGGCTTCTATAAAGTTACTATTCTGCGTCTCAATTCATTCACCAATAAAATGTAGCTAATCGCCCTGTCACCACCAACATACCTCACAGGCTCAGAGCAAGAAATAAGGGCATCAGGGGTTGCAAACTAGTGACTGGAAGGCCAAATTGGACTGGCAGGGGTGCTGTGAATTTTTGCATTTGAATGCCTCTAGGCTGGGCAGGTACCCTCCAGCTTACATAGCCTCTGCTCCCTGTCTAACACTGTGTCTCTTTGCACATTTATGTAACTTGCCTGGGCTGTGAAGGCAATTGAGTTTGTGACCTTGGCATCATCAACCAATGAATCCTCACTCCTCCTCTGAGAAACACATGGTAATTCTATCACTGTTGGTTTCAAAAGATTCACCATAAATGGAAGAAGTAAATAGAATTTAATGGTGGAGACAGGCAAATGCAAATGCGAGAAGCATACAAGGATCCACTACAGTGAAGGGTAATATTGGGATATACTGCAAACTCTGTCCCAAGGATGTTAACTAACACTGAGCCACACACACTGCTAACTAGTAGTCCCCTTCCATCCCTAAAACCCTCACCCAAAAGACAAACACGTAGAGAGCTGGAACCAGGAATCTTTTCTCAGGCCAAAATAAGGGACTTCTTTGTTACTTGGGTTATCTAGAGAAAAAGGATATCTGACCCAAGCTTCACATGTGTATTATTACAAAAGGTTAAAGAAGTCATAGGGAAGGAATATGTGGGAGAGATGAGTTTCCGAAATGTCTTGAAGAAGAAAAGGTTTGTAGAGTGGTGGAGGAATTGAAGAAGTCATTTTAAGCCGAGAGAACGGTTAATGCAAAGGTTCAGTGATGAGAAAGACTTAAGTTATCGCCGCTAGAGTGGAGCCCATGTGGTTTGTAATGAGGAAAAGATAAGGCTGGGCTCCCTGGATTGACTACAAACACAAAGTACTACAGCATGCCAATTTGTAAGGAAACACATTTCATAGACTGCATACAAAAGCCAAGTAAAATGTAATGACCTTCCATTTGTTTTATGGTAATTGGACATTTATTTCATAAAGTAAGTACTGCTATTATACCATGACCCGTGATAAAAAGGAAAAGTTCTCAGTTTACATTTCACCCATCATAACCTTGAATATTAAAATAAACTTACATGCTCCATTAACTAGAAAATAATTCCCTTCCATGCTTTGAATTTGCCTAGGGTGTGGTTCTCAGTGAGGACAAGTTCAATTGATATGCTTGAAGAATTCTAATTAAGAAACAAGGTAATTTCAAAGGTATGACATTTAATGCATTACTAGCATCTTTTTTTAATGGGATGTTTTTATTCCATTCTTCAATTTCTTGAAACCCATATTTTTTTAAGGTTTACCTTGGTGATTCCTATATCAATTAAATCTCATCAGCTAATTTCTTCTCCCATAGATGAAAAATGATCATAGGCTGATAAAGGATATTTGATTAATGCCAAGTATTCTTAGAATAGTGTATCAATGAGTATTAGTTGGATATTTATGTGCTAAGTGCTTTGGTAGCATTCAAAGAATTATTTGACATAGTTTTTCCCCTCTAATGAAGCAGTTGATGATATCAAATAGATAATTGCAGATAACAGATATCCTCATTAAATTAATGCTTTCAGCCAGGTTTTTCTTTTCTTGAATCTCTGGACAATTGATTTTTATTTGCAAAGCCCTTAACCAATTAAGTGATAGAGAAACACAAAATGGTTAAAATCTTAAACAGATCACGTAAGAGTTTGAAATAAGATGGGTGGACTGTAAAAAATTATAAGAAAATTTCCCATTATAGATGAAAAAATGAGGGAAGAAAATTCAAATAAATAACTCTCATCAGGTAACAGAGGAGTAGCCAAGTGAGACAGGAGCCCCAAGTGCTTGGGACATCCAGGACTGTGGTCTCCCCAGTGGCAAGTGCATGCTGCATCAACACTATATTCATGCAGTGAAACTGAAAGCCTTTTCGTAGAAAAGACACAACCCAAAATTACTTGGCACTGGAGTGAGAAAATCAAAGCAGTCAGGACATTTTTGGTATCTCCTGATCTGGGTCACTGTCATTACTATGACTTGATTTGTCCCTCTTTTTTAACCAGGATAAAAAAAAAAATGGTTCTTGTTGGGACAGTACTCCAGGCATGTAAGCATTGGAGATAGGAGTATAGATGGCAGAAACCAAGGTAATAGCTCCCAGCTGGAAAAACCTCCATGTTCAAAACACAAGTCTTAAAATGAATTAAAGACTTTCTTTTTGATTGTTTCTATACATTAAAATCAAGTTATTTGTTTTTTAAATTTTGTACGAAATTGTTGCATGGAATTATTTTGGTTGGCCTATTCCTTCCTCATTGGCCAGGATAAAGCTTTAAAAATGAGATAAGAACTTCTGTCTGATATTAAGTGACAATTTTATTCAAAAAGAACTGCTTCGTAACATATGTAGCTATAAATGAGTGTATTAATTGGAAATAGTCTTTGATTTTCAAAACCTATTAGTCTTATTAGCAATCATTTACTCTTTCTTTTCTTTCCTACACATAATTTGGGCTCAGTTCTATCAGGTTCACCTCCCCACATCCTCTGGGACTCCACCAAATGGATCTTAAGGGAGGCCAGGAAAAGCAACTTCCACTCAGGGTAGCCACCATCTCTTTGCTGAGATGGCCCCTTGCTTTTGGCTCAGGCTGAGAATTCCCTCCTTCCTCTTCGTTTCTTTCATTCCTTCACTAAACATTTATGGACTGTGTGTCAGGCTGTGCTCAGTGCTGAAAAATCAACGGTGAACAACATCGGCTTGATCACTGCCCCCTGGAGCCTACGGCCTCACCAGAGGAAGCTACGCAAGCAGTCACGGACCAATCTAGTAGAGGCCAGAACAGGGAAACCTCGAAAGGAAGTCCAACCCAAAGGCCTGGAGAGACTTCTGGAGGGAGTGACATGTAAGCAGATACCTAAAGGCCCAAAAGAATTGGCTGGTGAAGGGGTGGAATGTGTTCCTGGCAGATAGTGTAGCATATGCCAATGCCCATACCCAAGAGAATGTGAAGGAAGTTCAGAATGGCTGGAATGTACACACTTGTGAGGGGATGGTGGAGATGGGCCTGAAGCTGCACAGCTGGGCAGGGACGAGGTCATGTGGGACCTTATAAACCATGCCAGGCTCACATGGCGGCGGGGGGCAGGGGTGAGGAGCAATTGCAGGAACTTCTATTTGAAGCACATATCTGTTATCTACACTCCCCTTGTTATCAAGGGCAACAAAGGCGAAGAGAACATGATTCCTTTGCTTGAATACTCTACTGTCCTCTTCATCTTATTATGCTCTCCCTCCTCCTCTCTCTCTCTTCTCTCTCTCCCTCCACACTCTCTCGGCCTCCATCTCTCTCTCTCTCCACCCCTCTCTCTCCCCCCACTGTCTCTCCTGCCCTCCCACCCCCTTCTTTCCTTCCCTCTCTCTCTTTACTTCCCCTTCTTCCCTCCCCTCCTATCTCTTTCCCCTCTCTCTGTATACACTAGAAGAAAAGACTTTTCCATCTTTTGGGGGTTCTCTCTCCTTGAAATGGCCTTGCAAAAAATCTGTCTTCCTTTTTTTTTTAAGATTTTATTTATTTATTCATGAGAGACACAGAGAGAGGCAGAGACACAGGCAGAGGGAGAAGCAGGTTCCCCGTGGGGAGCCTGATGTGGGACCTGATCCTGGGACTCCAGCCAGGATCCAGCCACCCAGGCATCCCAAATCTGTCTTCTTTAGTCCCCCAACACTCTTCTAAAGTGTGTCTTCCCTGATTAATATATATATATATATATATATATATATTTTTTTTTTTTAAGCCTCTATTGGGGTACCTGGGTGGCTCAGTGGTTGAGCATCTGCCTTTGGCTCAGGTCATGATCCCAGGGTCCTGGGATCGAGTTCTGCATCGAGATACCCACAGGGAGCCTGCTTCTCCCTCTGCCTATATCTCTACCTCTCTCTCTCTCTCTCTCTCTGTGTCTCATTTGAAGAAATAAATAAACTCTTAAAAATAATAATAAAGCCCCTACTACTATCAGTCATTGTGCTTACTATGGGGGATTCAATGGTGAGCAACACCAGACACGTTGCCTGCTCTGTGAGAATTTACATCTTCGTTATAGATTCTTAAAGAAGATCCTAAATAAGTAAAAAATAAGTATTTTCCCAGGGATAAAGGAATAAAAGTTTAGAAGCACTGAGCAACTTTTTCCCCCAAGAGCACTTCAGAGAATACAGATCTGGATTGAAATGAATTATTGGCTCACGTTTAAGTGCTGTTGACATGATGACAAATATTTAGGCAAGTTATAAACTGATGTGTGAAGGCCACAGCAGTATCTTCACTTCCCCATCTCCTCTCCCTGCTTCACTCAGAAATGTTTTGTGAAAATGTTTCAAACTGCTGTAGTATACTGTCACACCAAAGGCAGGTTTCCAGAAAAAAGAAAAAGAAAAAGTGGCAGCAGCTTCTCTGCCACCACAGAGATGAATGTTGGTCTGTTATTTATACCCTAGAGCACATGACTCCATGGCGTGCCTGCAGGCGTGACAAAAGCAGGAAGGAAGAGGAGGGCGTGTGGCAGGGGATGAGCACACATGGCTGGAGAAAGGAGGCCTGAGGGCGGGAGAAATAAAATGTGTGCAGTTTTTCAAAGGATTCAATGGGGAGGCATGGTCATTAAATCACCTTTGTTGGCTAAATTCACATCCCAGAGGTGAGGCACAGAATGGGCTGCTGTAATGGGAGGCTGACTCTAAGATTACAATAATTAATTGATGAGTATTTATTGACCGCCTTTGTGATAGATGGCACAGGCAGATCCAGGAGAGCAGAAATCCAATGAGGAGGTGGGGGTGCGTGTCTCCTTTGGGCTGCATGCCACTCAGTTCAATCGCTGGGTGGGAGGAGTGCTGTTCCCTGTGTTGGGGGCACTGACGCCTTGGAAAATGCTCAGGCTCAGGTCCCCTTCCCTCTGGTGTCTCTCATGCCATTGGGGACTTCTTCTCATTGGCCATACCTTTAGAGAGTTGAAAAACTCATTTTTGGAATGAGGCTGCAGATGCTGTGATACGGACAGTCTTTAACCAGGAAACTCGTGGGATCTGCTTTCCATCTATGGGGCATTCATCCGCCAATGGAAGTACTAGGAGAAATTTTTTACTGAGCTGACCATTGCTAATGGTCTGTAACCTGGCTGTCCACCAGAATAATCCCTGGAGGGGCTTTTACAAATACGCATTCGTGGCCTAATATCACACCTTCTGACGGAGTCCGAATTTTCAGAGTTACCAGAATCCTAAGTTTTCAAAACCTTTCCGGTTGAGTCCTATACAACCAGTCCTCGAATGTGTTGGGGGAAAAACCAAATAGCAACTCATACTAAGACTATGTTGTTTGACTCTAAACAGTTCACCTTCTGAATTTTGATTCAATTTACTTAAACATCTACCAAGTGGTGTATGGGAGTCACTAAAAGATATAGTTGGAAGTTATTTTTCTAAATGTAGGTTAACACCATTCAGCCCCTCACAACTACAGTAGTCCAATCTTACCCACAATTTTAGCTACTTGAGATCAGCGGCAGTCTGGAAGCAGATGCTCCTTTTGAGATATTGGCAGAAGGTCAATCGTAGCTAATGCTAAGTTGCAATGCCTTCGTCATTCTCTTCATCTCATCACATAGGCAGTGTATCATCTCACACCACCACAAGAAGAAGGGGAGCATGGTACCAAAGGGACCGAGAGACCACATCCACATAACTCTTATTATATTATTATAATTGTTCTATTTTCATTACCAGCTGTTGTTGTTAATCTCGTACTATGCCTAATTTTATAAGTCAAATTTTATCATAAGAATGTATGTATAGGAAAAAGCAGAGTATATATAGGGTTCCATATTGTCTGTAGTTTTGGGTGTCCCCTGGGGGTCTTGGAGTGTATCCCCATGAATAGGGGAACTGCTGTATTATTTTCTTTAAATATATTTTTAAAATATTTTATTTACTTATTTGAGAGAGAGAGAGAAAGAGAGCACAGTGGGGAGGGGTGGGGTAAAGGGAAAGGGAGAGGGAGAAGCAGACTCCCCAATGAGAAGGGAGCCTGACGAGGGGCTCCATCTCAGGACCCTGGGATCATGACCTGAGGATCAAGGCAGATGCTTAACTGACTGAGCCATGCAGGTGCCCCCTTATTATCTTCCTTAATGATTATAATAGCATTGGGAAGTAAATTCTATTTTTATCCCATTTTGCTGATGGAGACACTAGGGATTATGCCACTTAAATATCTTGACTAAGTCATGTCAGAATTTGAATCCAGGTGAGTATAACCCAAGAGCTTGAGCTCCTAACCTTTCAGCCTACTGAATTTCTGTGCATTTAATAAAGATGAGACTTAGAAGGAAACACCGTGCACTACTGTATGGTGATGATTTAAACAAATGGAAAAAATTATTAGCTTTCTGAGTCAAATGCTTTAGGTGGACTACTTTCTAAAGTTTTTTTTTTAAACTTTTGAGTGAGCAATGTGTGAGCGCCATTCAAAGGTAAGAATGCAAAGATAAAGTACTGCTGAATTCAATATTTATGAGTATGAATAGAAAGTTACTTATTTACATAGGTAGATGTAAACATAGCCAAATATAGATGTCTATGATGTTTTCTTCAGTCACACTTTCTTAGAATTCCTACTCTGATATATTTTAAGTGATTTATATTTACATCAATGCTGTGGTGATTATGCACTTCAAGGTTTGCAGATTTTAAGGTAGCGTCTAAATTTGCATGTGTCCAATAAAAGCAAATAGCAAAATGACCTTGATGCAAATGACATATTTTATTGAATTATGAGAAATAATAAATGTGACCAAATTATGAGAAATAATCAATGTGACCACAGAGGAAGTTCCCTTGACTATTTGTGCTTTTGAAAATTATCTACTTTCAGTACATAGCCATATAAAATAAATGTTTTTATATAAGATGGGCTGTTTGCTAACAGTTCTGGTTTGGGCCAGAAAAGACAGTGCTGAAGATAAAGAAGCATTGACAGCAAACCCGTTGGAGACCGACGATATATGTCATGGTCTGGGATGCACCTTAACCTGTTTTCACCAATTGAGCCACAGTGTGACTTTGAGTCAGTTTCATAACCTCTTCATACTTCAGCTTCCTTATCAGTAAAATCAGGGTGAGAGTAGTACCTTTTTCTCAGGGAGGGATTGAAGGATGGAAAGAAATAGGAAATGTAAAGCATTTCCACGGTACTTGGCACAGTAAGCCCCCAAGACTGTTGGCTCCTGTTAATTCAATTCAGCAAATACTTACTGAATGCCAGTCATAAAAAGCAAAAGTTGTCTAGCTTGTGGATCATAACTGTGTCGGGCACGAAGCCACATACTTTCCATGTATGATCTCATTTAATCCTCACAGTAACCCTATAGCGTCAGTGTGCTTTTTACCCCATTTTATTTATTTATATTAAAAGATTTATTTATTCATGAGAGACACATAGAGAGAGGCAGAGACATAGGCAGAGGGAGAAGCAGGCTCCTTGATGGGAGCCTATTGTGGGACTCGATCCTGGGACCCCTGAGCCGAAGGCAGATGCTCAACCACTGAGCCACCCAGGCATCCCTTTACCCCATTTTATAGGTGAGGGGACTGAGGCCTAGGGAAGCAGTGCAGTTAGAAAATCTGACACTAGTGTTCAGATAAGCAGGCCAAACCTAGAGCCGGCCCCCCTTGGCCATCAGGCTGCAGCTCCATGCCAAGCACACGGCTGGGCAGTGGAAGGCCACAGTGAGCTGGAGCCACAGGGTCCTTTGCCCTTGAGAATGCCACAGTCTAGAAGAGAAGACAGCCATTAATCACAAATGACAAAGATAATTATTGTCTGGCATTCTCTGAGGAATTGACATTTGACCTGATCGACGAGTCCAGAGGAGTTAGTCTGATGAACGAAGGGTGGTCACCACTGGGAGAGCATTCCAGGCCAGGAGTTGTTCCAAGTCTTCTCCAAGAAGCAGGGAGGTCACACGTCTCTACTGACCTGGGAAATCCACTCAGCTCAATCCCTTGCAACCCTTCCACACTCATCTCCAGTAACAGGCCCCACTACCTCTTGCTTCTGGTGTCCTCTCACTCCAGACCTCTGCCTACCTACCTTTGCTGTATGTGTTTGATCCATGGGGAGCTCAATCATTCTTGCCACAGCACGTGGTGAAAGTCTAGTCCCATGTCTTAGCCTTCCCTCCTCACCCTGCCATCTCAGAAGACCCACATGCAGCACTCCCAAATGAGTTGATGGCTTCTGACTCTGGTGTTCCCTTCGAATCTCCAGCCCTGTAGGAGTAAAACCAACTGGACTAACTCTTAATAAGCTCCAAAGATGGCATTTGTTTCTAATTGTGTTTTCTGCTTTCCTTATAATGTGGTATCATGGGTTCATGGCAGTGTAGGGTCCTAGACGCCAATCCAGAAGAATAGAAAGAAATGCTAATCAATCTCTTGCTAGCCCACACATTTCTAGCAGTTTGGTGTTCACAGATTTATGCTACCACCTGATAATGATGTATGTGTGTGTGTGTGTGTGTGTGTGTGTGTGTGTGTTGGGGGTGTGTATGTCCTCAAACCCCAGCTTCTGGAACACAGGCCTCCCTTGTGGTTCTATAAGTCATCTACCACATATGTTCATATATTCTTTCTGCTGATATTTTTATGTGTTTTTTTTTAAATTTTTATTTATTTATGATAGTCACACACACACAGAGAGAGAGAGAGAGAGAGAGAGAGAGGCAGAGACACAGGCAGAGGGAGAAGCAGGCTCCATGCACCGGGAGCCCGACGTGGGACTCGATCCCGGGTCTCCAGGATCGCGCCCTGGGCCAAAGGCAAGCGCCAAACCGCTGTGCCACCCAGGGATCCCTATTTTTATGTGTTTACTAGTGTCATATACTCTTTGGGGAGCAATTAATAAAACAGACAAATTAGCTGCCTCCTTGCAGCTTGCACTCTAGCGATGGAGCAGACATTCTATATGTGGGTAGATTATTACAGATGAGAACATGAAAGAAGTTAGGCCTCACTAAATGGCTTGGGCTTTTCCAGATTCTGGTTCTTTTACAATGAGATTTCTGCCATTTTCTGTGTGTGTGTGTGTGTGTGTGTGTGTGTGTGTGTCTTTTGTCTCTCTCCCCCTCTCTCTCATTAATTAACCCTTAGTCTATTGAAGCTGTATTTCTTTGGCCACCTACAAGACCGCTTTCTTTCTGAAACTATTCACTTCCTCTTGACCCACTTCATGGAGTTCAATTTTGATCTCTTAAACCGTAATACTAGAGCCATTGACTAGGCTCCTCTGTGTGATTCATACCTGTCCCCTATCTTTTAGAATACGTATCTCCCATCTCTTTGCTCCCACAGCCCCTAGCTTTGCCTCCATTATAGTATTTCCACACTTGAGGGCAGAGATTAGGTCATTCCTCTTTGTAACTCTCTCTCCCTCACAGACACACACACCACCACCTCCACCTCCATCACCAACACCACCCTGCCCATGTCAAAGCTGCCAACACTACTATCTTTGTGTCTTGTACAAAGTAGGAATTCAACAGAAATGGTTTGGGTTGAATTGTTTATCCATTAGCAATTAACCTTTTACAATGCCAGTGCAGTCTTTTAATAACTCTAGGCGGCAACGTAAGAGCTCCTGCACTCCCAAGCTGGCAACCAGGATGATTCATCACGGATGATTCTACAGGAAGTGACCGACCCTTGCTGCCCAGCTGTCCATTAGCTGTGGCCATTGTAAGAATAACCAGAGGCTTTCGAATTCTATGTCCTCTCATGATCCATGAACTCCCAGAAAGATAGATACATAAAGGAGAGGTCTGTTTCAAAAAGCTTTGCAGTGCTAGCCAGCCTTTAAAACCTTATTTATTGTGTTCATAATACGTCAATTTAGGACTCATGTTTGGTCAACTCTGCTGAAAAATGTTAGAACTGCAATCTGAGCTTTCTTTGTTGGTTTGAATTTTCCACAAAAGAATTTCCCCTATAATGAAAATAACCAAAAGGGCTTTCATTCATGAAAATATTTGAGGCATCTGAAAGCCTAGTACATGTAGGAGTACTTTTGTACTGGTCTTTTTGAAGAAAATTTCTTTTAACTCTTTTTTAACTGTATCAAAAATGTTATGACAGATCTCTCAGCAATTGCCTCTTCACAAACGACTGTAAAACAGACACTAATTTTTAGAAAAGATATTTTCACTGGGAGTGGACAAAAGTGGAGGGTAGATCAAGGTTAGTCTCAGTAAAAGAAAATAAAGATTAAAAAAAGCCTCTAGGGGTAATGGACTGAAAAAAATAAACAATAAATTTTCCAAGGCCAATTTAGGGCAAATTTTCTATGGCGAATTCTGATTAAACAAAAGAATAAAGTGGGAACTCACCATGTCATTTGTTCTCCATGTGACTTGGAGAAATTGTGACTCATGCTTTCCTTAATTTTATCCCTTGTTACTTTGAAACTCAGCAGAAGACTTGGCCAGAGTTAGAGCATGAGAAGCACAATTCCTTGACTCTTTAGCCATCCATGTTTCCAGAAAGAGGGTCTTTCAGGAGATAGTGCAAGTGCAAGAAAAGAAGTAGAATTTATCATAGCAGAGAAGAACGTAAAGGAGGATGCCATGGGAATAGAAATGGGTAGAATTTTTTTTAAAGAATTTTTATTTCTTATTTATTTTTATTTATGATAGTCATCACAGAGAGAGAGAGAGAGAGGCAGAGACACAGGCAGAGGGAGAGGGAGAAGCAGGCTCCATGCACCGGGAGCCCGACGTGGGATTCGATCCCGGGTCTCCAGGATCGCGCCCTGGGCCAAAGGCAGGCGCCAAACCGCTGCGTCACCCAGGGATCCTGAAATGGGTAGAATTGTTTTAGAATAGATACAATTTGCTTCAATTTAAAGTGAGAAAACAATAGATTATTCCCTCATTAATCCATTCAATGATCTAACAGATATTTATTTAGCACCTGGTATATGTCATAATGAAGAGTAAGAATGGATATATAGGGCATGTGGAAAAAAATAGCCAGGTAGTAAAATTAAACAGACCTATTTTAAAGACCCTATTGTATTACCAGCATCATTTACGTTGAAACATTCCATAATCTTCTGTATTAAGGATTCCTAGAAGTTTCTCTAAGGCTAATTTAGACATAAATTCCAGCTTCCATAAAACCTATAAAAATTCCATATTTCTTCTAAGAATCATGAAAAGTAAAGCAGTGAAGTTGTATTAGAAGCTGCAGTGTTGGGGATCCCCGGGGGGCTCAGTGGTTTAGTGCCTACCTTTGGCCCAGGGCATGATCCTGGAGACCCGGGATTGAGTCCCGCATCGGGCTCCCTGCATGGAGCCTGCTTCTCCCTCTGCCTGTGTCTCGGCCTCTCTGTGTGTGTGTGTGTGTCTTGTGAATAAATAAATAAAATCTTAAAAAAAAAAAAAAAAGGAAGCTGCAGGGTTGGTGAGTAGATTAGGTGTGCTCTACAAGTGGTAAGGTATATGTCATATTGAAAAATTAGAATTTTAATAATAAAATTGTTAATATTTATATGTTAAGAGTGACATTCTTTCCTTGCTATCCTTAAAGAATGTCCCAAAAATATAATTCATTAATTAAAAATACAAATTAAAATAGCAATGAGATACCTCTTTGCCTTCAGATCAACAGATACCATTTTACAATGATAGTGCCTATTGTTGGTGGGAGTTCTTGATAGTAGGAAACCTCAGATAACTGTCAGTAGAAGTATAAATTGATACAATCTTTCTGGAGGACATTTTAATACATATATCAAAAACTTTTAAAATATTCATTCCTTTTGATCCAGCAGTTCTACTTTGAGGAATGAGAGCTATGTAAAAAAGATAAATATCCAAGGGTATTCATTACAACAGTATTTATAATAACCCCAAATTGAAAATCATTAAAGTGTCCAATAGGGATTATTAAAAATTTAGGTTGCATCTATTTTTTTGTCATATTTTAAGCATTAAAAATCACAGTGTAGAATAGTCAATGCCCAGAGAAATGTTCATCATCTACTTGTTAAATGAAAAAAAATAAATGATAAAGCAGTGTATAATACACATGTTTTGGTCTGCTCAGGCTATTAGAACACAAACCACTAACGGGGTGGCTTAAACAACAAAACTTTATTTTCCACAGTTCCGGAGGCTGAAAAATCCAAGATCAAGGTGCCAGGCAATTTGGTATCTGATGAAACTGTCTTCCTGGCTTGCAGAGGACCACTGCCTTCTTGCTGTGTCCTCATGTGGTGGGGAGAGAGAGGAGAGAGCAGCGGGAGAGGGGTAGGAGGAGAGGGGAGTGTCTCTCTGGTGCCTGTTTTTAAAAAGGCCACTAATCCTATTGGGCTGGGACCCCACCTTTATGACTTCATTTAACTTTACCTCCTAAAAGCCCTGTTGCCAAATAGTCATGTTGGGAGTTAAGACTTCAACATAAGGATGGGGAGAGTAACAAACATCTGGTCCCTAATGACATGTATATTTCCAAATACACAACTGTATTATGTACATATGGAAAGAGGCCTGAAGGCCATGCATGATATGTATCAAAATATTGACAATAATTATGTGTAGGAAGTAGGATTGAAGGATTGGTATTGAGGTAGTAGGTAAGTAAGTTACATTCTCTCTTTGTGAGTTTCTGTCAATTCAAAATGTTCTATTAAGAATGTATAAATATCATCTCCCCTTCTGCAGATTGTCTTTCTATTTTGTTGATGGTTTCTTTTGCAGTGCAAATCCTTTTTATTTTGATGTAATCCCAATAGTTTATTATTGCTTTTGTGTCCCTTTTCTTAGAAGACTTATCTAGAAAAACAGTGCTACGCCTGATGTCATAGAATTGCTGTCTATATTGTGTTCCAGGGTTTTTATGGGTTTAGGCCTCATATTTTGGTCTTTGGCCCATTTTAAATTTATTGTAGTGCATGGTGCTAAAAGGTGGGTCCAGTTTCATTTTTTTTTGCATGTAGCTGTCTGGTTTTCCTAACATTATTTGTTGAAGAGACTGTCTATTCCCCCATTGGATATTCTTGCCTCCTTTGTTATAGATTAGTTGACCATATAAATGTGGGCTTATTTCTGGGCTCTTTATTATGTTCTATCGGCCTGTGTCTATTTTGTACCAGTACCATATTGCTTTGATTACTACAGCTTTGTGGTGTATCTGGGAATCTGGGATTGTGATACCTCCAGTTTTGTTCTTTTCTCTCAAGATGCATGCTACCTGCCCAAGCCCATTTTTTGCAGAACCCCTGAAGTATGTTAAAGTTGTAGAAAAATAGACCTCTAGAGTTAAAAATTTTAAGGGAACAAAAGAATATAAAAACAAACAGCCACTATCAGGCCAGGAGATAGCCTAACCATATAAGAGACAATAAATCAGTAGTAAAACTCCCATTGCCTTTTCAAAAGCAAAGATTAACGTAATGCATATTCTTGCATCCTGTTTGCAGGAAACTCCTTTAAGTATGTGAACACAGAACTGACTGGAGCCCTAGAGCTGTTGACACCCACCCTCGATGGCCCTGGAGACTTTAATCAACTAGGACCTGGACTCTGTTGACTTAGTATAACTTCTGCCCCAATTCTATACTGAATTGTCCTTTATCGTGCCCCTTCATGAATGTGTACCTCCCTAGTTTGAGACTTCCCCAATTTTGTTGTTCAAGGGGCATGCTTTGGTAAATATCCCTGGTTCTCCACGCTTGTTGCAAGTAAAACAAACCCTTCCTTTCCCACACGCACATAAAAAGTATTAGTTTTGTAATCAGAAAAACACAAAAAATAGCCTATGTATTTTTAATCTCCTCACCATAGCACCAATCCTCAATGAACTGACGGTGCACGAAGCAGACTGCCCATTGTGGAGGCCGGCCCTGGAATCGCTTTGGGCAATGTATGCACAGCACAGTAGGGAACAGCCAGACTTGCTGAACTTCCAAAGGAACCCGTAAGAGATAATACAAAGACAAAGCTTTCATGGGATTTCAAGAAACAGCTACTTCTCCAGGAGGGCCTTATTATAAATGGGGTTTCCGAAGAATATGAAAGCCAAATAAGAATAACTAACGCTTGAGTGGCACTTTTAACTTTTCCAAAGCACTCTCACATTTATTAATTCATTTGATCCTCATAACAACTATGCAGGCAGGGCAGCTATTAGTATTCCTATTTTAACAATGAAGACATAAAGGTAGAGAGCGATTAAGAGGCAAACCCGAAGCACACAATTAGCAGAGCCGGCTCTGCGCTTGGGGACCCAGGTCTCTGGCTCTCCTTCCAGAGAGCACCTTCTGCCCATGCACCCTCGCTCATAGGATCGCTTCCACAACAGAGCCTCGTGGAAACTCTAGGGTCCTTTTAGCTCTTATTAAAAGAAAAAAGTCCCTTCGCTTTCTTGTGAAAAAGAATGAAGCCAAGTAGGGCTATAAGAAATAATATAATTCAAAAGGCAAGAGCCTGCTTTCCCCAAGACTGAAGGCTCTGCACCTCTGGGTAGTTCAGGGCTGTTCTGGGCTTAAGACGGTGTCACTCTTTCTACTGCTTCTATGCCTATTGCTCATTTGCCTTGAGACCTAGACAGGTAACAGCTCTTTCCCAGTTAAGCGTAGCAAATACGACCATGGTGAAGTGCTTAGGGACCATACTTACTTAATCCTGGCTTGAGTGACTAGATGTGTAATATAAAATTACACTGTCCTAACCTCTATCCTAATTAAGAAAGGATTTCCTAACTAAGGACGTTATTTTGAATACTAGACAACTTCACAGTTCTACCCAAATGCAGTGTAAGAATATGATTTAATCATTTTGTTTTAAACACGCAAATATGGCAGTTTGAGAGATAGTTTACAACTCTATTTTTAATGAACTGATTTAACTATAGATATTATAACTGCAAATAAAACACATTTACAAAAAGCTGTTGTCTTTAGAATTGTAAATCTGGCAAGGTTTTTAGCAGTAGAGTCTTAGATAAATAAAAAGTTGCATCTTTTTAAACTGCGGGTGTTAATTGGGCTTTTCTTATCGTCAAGAGAAGTAAAAGCAGATGTTGATCCGAAACAACCACTTATCATGTGCAGTGGTCCTAAGAGATGGCATTTGCTTTGATGCCCTTATTTGTTCTGATTTATTATCGACCAGATTTACCTGCTGGTCACATACTTATTCTGACTTGGAAATATCATCCACCGATAAGTAATTCAGGAGGTAGCTATTACCAGAAAGGAAGTAGCCAACAAGAATGTCACAAACGTGTTTTGTCAGTGGACTATAGCCGTGTCAAGGTGAGATAAACTAATCGTTTCACCTTGACGTGCTAAATTAAGTAGTGTGAAGAAATCAGAAGACAATGGTGAATAAAATGAGCTGAGTGAATAACTTGCTATTTCCTTGCATAAATAAATTTTTTGTGATGATTAAAGCCTAGAGATTAAGTTCAGGGGTGGGGGTGGGAGAGACAATTATTCCACGTAACAGGAGAGAGCATCTGTAATTATTTCATGATAACTATTTCGAGTCAAATGGGAAAAGTTATCGGAAGGGTCATGTCGGTATATTTATCTAGTAAGCTAGGAAGGGCACAATTTGTCATTCTAACTCTGGAAACTTGGATACATCTCTTTCAAAATGAAAAAAGACCATTATACACGCGGTCATTCAAGAGGGGTTCAAGTACAAAAAGAGTGAACAAATGCAAACACCAGAGGCTTTTGGGTTTGTGGCAAGTAGTTGAGGAATAAGCCAGAGCAAGAAAGCATCCTCTCTGCTTCCTCTCGTTCTAGACTTTACTCTTTCTTTCTCCCTCATTCAGTTCATTCCACTTCAAGAACAGTATTTACTGGGGACAGTGAGCTTGAGGTCCTGTGCCCCTGGGCACTGACGATGCCATGGAAACAGCCCCTGCTCTCAGGGAACTTCGGGTAGGGAGGCAGTTCTAGTAGGTGGATTTCTTGCTTGAGTTAAGTGCAATCAGAAGACTTTCCACATCGGACCAGATATGAAAAAAAACAGTCTCAAAGCAGCTAATAAAGGCTGAATAGGGAAAGTACACATTATTAGGTAAAGTGTTAATGAGAGACAGCTGCCTTCTGGGACTATCCAGTTTGCTTCTCCTTTAAACGCATGTGTGCGTGCACATGTGTGTGTGTGTACAGGTGTGCAAGTGTGTGTGAGTGTACACACATGTGTATATATGCCTCTAGGAGACCAGCAGTCAGTAGGGCATGGCATTTTGCAAGCCTGAGAGCCCAAGTCCAGGACTCCAACAATCCTACTTTTACACTACTATTTATTCTATTTCTCAAGTTGCTAATTTTCCGTTGCATATGCGTTCTAACAACAGAACTTCCCCACATTTCTCTCTAGCTTATATTGTTCCCACTTATGGGCTGACATATGTCTGGCTTTACAAAACCCTTTGGTTGCAACTTTTCTTGCCTACCCTAACTCTTTTTGCTTTCTACTTTTTAAACCAGTCCTGATCAGGAAAAAGTTTCACCAAAGCTAGTACTGGGCACATGTCCTAGGAACTCTCTTGTTTGCCTTACAGAGACACAACCAGCAATGCCGCTAAGAGCTATAACATAATGTTCTTTTCTCTTCCAAGTGAGCAAGTCCTTGGCTATTGCTTGCAAGAGTTAATTCGGGTTTACTGCGTGGCACCGTGGGATAAGTTTTGGGACAGCAACTGAACCCAAAGGAGGAATGCTGGACCAGGGCAGCACAGTGATGGAAGGCTTCCCGGAGGAGGTGTTAACTAAGCTTAAAACTGAAAGATGAGAATGGAGTGAGCTAGGCAAAAGATGGGGGAGGAAATATGGCTGAGGTCAAGAGCTCCATAAGGGCTATTTTAGAAGAAAGAGAAAGTTATACATTCAAGGAGTTTTTACGCACTTTGTGAGAGTTGCCATTACAAAATACCAAAGACTGGGTGGCTTAAACAACAGAAATCTATCTTCTCAGGGTTCTGGAAGTCCAAGAGGAAGGTGTTGGCAGGGTGCGTTTCCCCTGACGCCTCTCTCCTTGACTTGCAGATGGCCTGCACTCTTTGTTCCCTCCTCAAGTGGTCTCTTCTCTGTGTGAATGCACCCGTGGTATATTTTCTTGTCCCAATTTCCTCTCCTTGTAAAGACACCAGTCAGATTGGATTAAGGCCCATCCCAACAGGTTCATTTTAACTTCATCACCCCTTTAAAGACCCTAGGTCCAAATACAATCACATTCTAAGATACTGGAGGTTAGGGCTTCAACATATGCATTGGTGGTGGTGGGGGGGGGGTCACAATTCAGCCTATAACAGAGCTTAAAGCAAAATTTCATCCTATCAGTGCATTGATTGAGGAGGGAAGTCTTACATAAATTCTATAACTGAACCACAATGTCAATTACATTAGAGTTTTGGGACAATTCAAGAGACTGAATTAGTTGTTTCAAAAGGGACCAGGGGTCATTCTCTTTTCCCCTCCAAATGGAACTGAAAATAATATTCTGTCCACGTGAGTTGAAGATCTGGGCTTAAACGTTTCAGCAATTGATAGTAGCTGTCCCTGGAATATTTTGTTAAACAAACAAACAAACAAACAAAAATCCCTGCGTTTTAAAAAAGAGCATACATATTCCCTTATTCCAGTGGCACAATACCAGAGAATTTATAATTTTCAGAGCACTGGGGAAGGACTGCCAACACTACCGCAAACGATCCTTGTCACTGCATCTAGAGCCACATCATCACCGAAAGACCTGTTGGCCAAGCACTGTGCAGAATCATTTATATTGACCTGAAAGGAAATTCGGGTACGTATAGGGCACGTGATTGCGTCAGTTTGTAACAAGAGAGGTCTTCACAAGTAAGATTTGAGCCTCAGGGGCATATCACTATGGTCTCACTCGGAGAATGACCTCTGCCTTCACTGCCAAGAGACCTGGATTCAAGTACAAGTTCTGCTGCTTACTGTGATCTTGATGTCGCTCCTGGCACTAACATCCTGTGATCAAGTCATGCCTCGTATATCCTGTCACGTCACACGTAAAGAGTTAAGGCTGCACTTACTTGTTGCCCACATCTCCCATCATAAACAATGAGTCGATGTCAGAAAGCTCTTCTGACAGGCCCTCAGCCCTAAGATCATGAGGATGGCACTATTAATGGTAGGATGCCCACTTTTCTTTTCTGGGCCTCTGGGCACAAGGCAGTTGAAACCGTGCAATACTTGGAAAGCTCTCGCCTGCATGATTTATGGCTAGAGTCAGTTCTTTATTCCCTCACTTTCATAAGCACCAAATTCCGCTAGAAAACTTAGGGGAAAATCTGCCAATCCTGGGCTATTTTGGGGTTTCTTCATCATCTCTTGACCTTTGGTTTGACAAGCCAAATAACAAAATGAAAAATGGGCTCTGTAGCCTTGACCATGATTACCAACCAAAGCAGGCAGCACAGGGAATGGGAAACAGAAAAGCCACACCGTTCGGAGGCAAAGGTTCTGAGCTAGCGGCAGAGGAGAAACTTGAGAATTTGGACACAAAGTCCTGATAAAGCAAAGTAAATTATTTTAAGTATGACAAATTATGTTTCTAGTTTGCATCTATCTTTGTGGGATAGAAATGGAAGCTTAAGCACTGGTATGCCATTTTAAGGGGCCGCCTATATCAAGCACATCTTGAAAGGGTAATTTTGATATCCTTGACTTCTAGGAGACCGTGGCTATAGAGTCTATAAAATCTACTTGGTATTATTAACATCCTTAAGCTATCCCTCAAAGTTAACATTTAAAAATTTTGCGTCCCGATGATCACGATTTTCCCTCATCGTGTTGTAATTTTGTAGAAACATCAAGGTATTTCAGTATTGTTGACGGTTTTCCATTCTTGCTATATATAACATGTCTAAATTTGAAAGTGAAAGCAAAGTAATGAGGAAATTTGCAAAGCACAGAAATATATTCCATTCGTTCCCTTCCTGAATTCTTCCTTGCAGGTAAGGAAGAAGGTGCAATGTGCAAGTTAATCTATTTAAATGAAACCATAGCTTTTTAAGCTTTGAGGGAAAATATTTTTCAGACATTTACATGCATAAACAATTGCACTATGAAAGCTAAACTTAGTCATACAATCTACCTAGATCTTTAGAACATGCGCATACATTAAACCAGCTCAAAATTAATAAAACTCTCTAAATTATGCATGGCGCAGAGGGTGAAAAAAGTTGATAACAGGAACTGCTGCCTGCCTGGTGCTATGAATTTGGTAATGCACTGAGAGCAACCCTATGGCTATGCACTAGAGAAGATCATAATAAGGTATAATTGTTGCTTGCTCATTTGTTTGAACTCCAAAACTATATCAAATAACACTTAATTATACACATAGAATACCATTACAGTGAAGAACTCGCACTTGAATAGCTTAGTATAAGTGAGGACATTTAATATTATTTGGCTCCACTAGGTGCAAAAAGATACAAAGTAGCAGCTGCTAATTAATCTGGAGTTCTAGGTTTGCAACCTCAAAAGAAAATCTAAAGAAAATTTCCTGGAGTTTGAATATGTAAAGTTTTAACAGCTCCATCTGGTACATGCCCTCTGATTACCCAGAATGTTGGCTGGCAGTTTGAGGGACGCATTTGATAGCTGGCCAAGTTTAAAGGTCTATTGGAGGTAAAACAATGCCCACCCTTTAACAAGAGAGCCATTGTTCCTTAACAATGAAGCTCTCTGGCTTATTTGAATGTCAACAATTCAGAAAAGTTGATGTTTGGAGCCATCAAATAAAATGTTTTTGTGAAACAGTTTATTATTTCAGTGGTAATTATTTGAATCATTCATGGTAAAGGATGTTTGCTAATGAGAGCTTGGCTGCTGTAAATTCCAGAGAGACTGAATGCTCTTTGTGCTGACAAAAAGACCCAAATCACTGGAGAGCGACTGACTGGACAAATCATTCATCTATGCAAATGCCAGCCGAAATGGTCAGATGCATTTATTACCCTCCTCATTATAGTAAACAAGGCAGGAATCGTGACTGGCAGTTATCAACTTGCCCTGAAGTATGATTTGTTCTCCTACCACTATTTAAATGAGAGGAAAAAAGGCATGCCACCAGGGACTTTGTTGGTTTATAAAAGAGTAAATGTCACATAGCCCAGTGCTTAAAGACTTTTGATTGACAAATGTTTTATTTGACATATCAAACAATGATGGTTTTCATATCAAATAGTCCATATTTGTTAGCAAAAATCTTAACCCCTTGAAGTTTGGCCAATGCTTTTAGCTTACTTCTGCCAATGCTTAGAAACTAGAACACAGATGGCAAGTTACATTAAAGGCAATACCAAATATCTCTACACATAATGTGCAAAGACCTAAAAATACTCTGCATCGGGTGACAGAAATGACACAGTGTTTTATCACAACACATATAGTGTAAAATGTTCTTCTGAACTGATAATGCAAATTAAAGTGATGTTGACCTACTTGCACTTACTAAGTATTCTTCTGCTGTTTAGTGCAAGATAAGCTAAACATTAAAGAATTTATACAGCATATGTCACAGTGAAATCTAAATTGTCTGGTGTACCTCTTCTTAAATGTCACAACAGTGTCACAACACGCTCAGGGTTTCAGGGCTTCCAGTTACAGCCACGGTACCCTCATATAACCTCTCCTTCTCCTGCGTGCAAAACTTTTCTGTCCTCATTTCCTGCGACTGAAGTTCTGTATGCTTCATTTCCGCCACGTTTCTATTTACAAATACACCTCAAAATACAGAGGTGTGCCAGGGAGATTAGGTGAGCCTATGTGGATTTGTAACCCACATAGGTAGTGACTTGCTGAACATTGTATGACAACCTGCCGTAGAGACACATTAGGTGAGGTGCTCCCACACAAGCTTTCCTTACCTCTATTTTCTGCTCTCGCCCCTGCTGCAGTTTAAAGCCTCTTCTTTCTTAGAACCAAGATGGAACTGTTCATTTGGAAAGGCCAGAAAGTAATCACCGGAAGAGGTTCTAAACAAACCGCAAACTATAGCATTTTTTCCCAGAGTAGAAGAAAATATGGAAGTCTCGCAACTCTAAACTAGGGGTGATCAGTCCTTTGTGTTTCTTTCAGTGAGACTGACATGTTTTTAGGTATGTACGATGTTACCCAAAACATA
Organism: Vulpes lagopus; assembly: GCF_018345385.1. Taxonomy (NCBI): domain Eukaryota; kingdom Metazoa; phylum Chordata; class Mammalia; order Carnivora; family Canidae; genus Vulpes; species Vulpes lagopus. Next base: position 15,755,249 of record NC_054824.1, read on the forward strand.
CAAATAAATGTAGTCATCTTCACTGATAGAACTTGTAAAACCTTGTCATCTTGCTTGGATCTACACTTTCTCCACAGAAACTTTCCACTGGTAGAGTTGTGGTCACAGAAGAGAGTGTGCTATTGGAGAACACCAATTCCCAATGCTGCCATTTCTTCCTGTGTGGGAGGGCCACCCATGAGGATGCTCTCAGCCTCTCTCTGCCCTGTCACTCAGGGGCCTCTCTGGCTGGTGCACTTGAGGAAAGCCTGAGCTCTCTCCCCTGCCTAGCACTTCGGGGTGCCTCTGCCTGGCTGCCTGGAGAGACTGAGCTCCCATCTGCCTCTGGAGTGGAAAGGTTAGATCTCCAGCCCCTCCTGAGGCCGAATGACCAAAGCTGTGCCTGATTCTGAGTGGCAGCGTTAGGAAGCCTGTTGTTGCCATGTACCAATGCCATGGTCTTCATGCTTCTATCAGAAGTTTGATCACCTTCCTCTTGACTCCTTGATCTGTCAGTTGGTTCAAAACTTGGATGAGCAGGAGAAGTGTATTAATATGGATAAACAATGAAATTTGTTTCATTGATAAGATCTTGATTTCGGGAATACATTTCTGAACAAAATAGCACAAATACATTAAAAGAGCTCGAACTCAGCTGGCTCTGGTAAGTTCAGAGATGCCAGGGTTGAACAAAATTGAGACAGGACCACAGTAACACACAACTAGCTTTGCTGGGGAGTGCTGGGACAGGCAGCCTGAGAGGCGAGGGACCTTCCAGAAACAGCAGACGGAGGCCACCACCCAAAAGAGGCAAGAAAAAAAAAGGGCAAAGGAAGTCCTGGAGAAGCCGGGGGAAATCAGAGTGGGGCAATGTGTTTATGTGCTTTCCTTTTCAGTGGTAAGGTAGGGAGTTTCTGGGTCAGAGAACTCTGAAGGGCAACAGGGGGTTGGCTTCGTTTAATAGCTACAGGCTTTGTCTTATCTATGGTTAGCAGATATTGGGTGCAGTTTCACGGGGTATGTAAAGTAGGTAGGCTCCAAGTGGCTAAAAATATGTTTATTTGGATTCTACTTAAAGCAATTCAACGTGTGAAAATTTGAGTTTGGGCCTGGCAGGCTTTGGGCTAAAGGTCTTAGCCTGCTGTGAGGAAGTAAATAGCAGTGGGGCCATTTTAGGCTATCTGGGGCTGTCTCTGGCTCATTTACATAACTCTAGCACAGTCCAATTTGGTTTCTTTTACATGTAAAAAAGTCTCTGTAGGACTGATGCACCAAGCTTTGTTCTCTCACTGCACAGAAATGTCTCTAGGAATGGGAGCTTTTGCCTTAAGTTGTAAGGCGCTTGAAAGGCCTGAAGGGGAAAGCACTTTTCTGATCAAATGAAGACAGAGTTCTGAAATCACTCTAAGCACTTGGCTGCTCATTTCACTTCCCACAGGGGCTCAAAAGCACATTTCTTGATGGAAAGCTTCCTGAGGGTAGGGGAGCCTTAGGGATTGGAACACATCATTCTCCTTCAAAGCTATGACTTTTGCCTCAGCTTCCACTAGAGATTCGCAGTTTTCCTTTGACACTGAGGTTACATGTGTGAATTTGTCGAATCAAACCTGGGTTGGACGAGCCATGTTTCTCATGCCGTCTGTAGTCAAACGTTGGAGGCCATAGCTGCTCCTTGCAAGAAATAATCGTCTTTGCAACTGGGCTTTTGCTGAAAAAAATTGTCGCATCTTGCATGGCAATTGCAGTCTACTGCAATTATATGATAAATATGAAAGGTGCTGCTGTTCTGGTTTGTTCCCCACATATATCCCCCTACAAGCTTGTCTTCATCCAGGTGACTCTCCATTGAAATGTTTATGAGGTCATCTCTAGATGAGAGGATTATGGATCACGGGTTACCTATTTCTTTAGCCTTGTTTATGTTGTCTTTCTGCTTTGCTGTATTTATTTTATAATCAGAAAAAGATATAGATTATAGAGTTATAATAAGGAAAAAAGAATCAAAGAATATCATCAGTTGCTCTCTGGCATCTCTCTTTATGGCTTGTGGATAATGCAGAAATACATATATTGGTCTCTGCTCCCAGGTCCTGACACAGAGCTCCTAAAACCCTCAAAAACTTCTAAGTGATAAGAGCACTAGGAGCATCTTTCATCCTATTGAGGTGACTGTAGGTGGGCTCCTGGATGACTCCTGGATAAGGGCTGGTTACTGGAAAGACCAAGCCTTGATTAGAAGCTGGGAAAAGCCATATTTCCAGGGCTGCTCCTCATTCTCCAGAAAGAAGAGGGGCTGGAAATGGAGTTAATGATTGATCATGCCTCCAGGAGAAGCCTTTGCAAAATCCCAATAGTAGTGGGTTCAGAGAACTTCTAGGCTGGAAACGCCTTCATATCCGAGAAGGTGATGCACCCCCAATTCCACAGGGAAAAAAGCTCTTGTGCTCTGGAGCTACCCAGACCTCACTCCATGTATCTCTCCATCTGGTTGTTCACTTGAATCCTTTATTATATCTTTCAATAAACTAGTAAATGCAAGTAAGTGCCTTCCTGAGTTTTGTGAGCTGCTCTAGATAATTGATTGACCCCAAAGAGGGGGTTGTTGGAATTGGCCATCTATAGCCACTTGGTCAGAAGCAAAGGTGACAGGGGCACTTGGGTGGCTCAGTGGTTGAGTGCCTTTGGCTCAGGTCATGGTCCTGCGGTTCTGGGATGGAGTCCTGCATCGGGCTTCCCACAGGGAGCCTGCTTCTCCCTCTGCCTCTCTCTCTGTGTCTCTCATGAATAAATAAATAAAATCTTTAAAAAAAAAAAAAAAGAAGCAGTGCAGGAGACAGCCTGGACTTGCAACTAGTGTCTGAAGGGGCAGGGGTGGGGGAGAGAAGGAGAGTATATTCTTGTGGGACTACTACCTTTAACCTGTGGGCTCTGGGATTGGATATTATCTCCAGGTAGATAGTGTTAGCATTGAGTTAAATTATAGGATAGCCAGCTAGTGTCACAGAGAATTTCTTGCTTTTGTGGGGAAAAATCTCGACACATTTGATGACCTGAAGTGTCCAGAAGTGAAGTGTTCTATGTGAGTAGTAAAGGAGACTCCCAAGGGAAGGCACTGGGTTTTTCTCTATTTAAGATGGTAGAAAACCGAGTTTCTCCAGTGCATTGTTGAACTGTGTTTCATCTTTGTTGATCTTATTCTTGGACTTGAACTCTTCTTGTGGTTGTAAGCTGGCTACCAATTGCCCTTGGGGAATAGTCTTCATGGCTCACGCCTACCAGGGAAGTATGAGAATATTTGTTCCAGCATTTTCATTAAAAGTCGTGACATTAACTCTGATTGGACCAAGTGAGGTCATGAACCCACCTCTGAACCAATCACTGTAGTCATGAAATTTGATCTATTGATTAGTTTAGTCCTGAGTTTACCCCCTCGGGCCAGGAGAGGTCTCATCTGTCCTCTGATAATAAAAACTAAAAGTAGAGAAGAGATGCATCATTAATCAAAAATTATCCAAGCAGTGGATACACGTCTACTCTGTCTTTCTGGCTACTTTCATTTGCAATGATCAAGAGAATATTTACTGAAGCCACAATGTTGATAGCTGTCTTATGACTCTCTCAGCATATGCCTGAATTAACTTTTCTGTGTTAGTGACTATGATTTTTGTCATGAAGAGTTTTAAATGTGTGGTTTTTAAAAAAGATTTTATTTATTTATTCATGAGAGACACACAGAGAGAGGCAGAGACACAGGCAGAGGGAGAAGTGGGCTCCGCATGGGGAGCCTGATATGGAACTTAATCCCAGGACCCTGGGATGACGACCAGAGCCAAAGGCAGATGCTCAACCACTGAGCCACCAAAGCACCACTAAATGTAATTTTATTTTCTAGAAATTTCTTATTGTTTAGTGTGTAGCATCTTGAGTCCCTGTTGCAGGTTTTTGTTTTTTTTTTTCTATAAGCCTTCAAAAATGGAACACATATATGGTCAGTCTACTTTTTTCAGAGGGTTAATTAACAATGATAATTAACAATGGTAATAAACTCTTCACAATCCAACAATGACTTTTCTATCCTACATATATCTTCTTATAAATCATGATAGAAATTTTAGGTCACATTTGGCATATTTAGCTAAAAGTTTTGACAAGAGAAGGAAATGCCCAACTTATTCAGATATCAAATTTAATGAGGTTAATGCTTAGAAAAATCAGCATATGTACTCTAGATGCTTCTAGAAGTGAATTTTTAAAAACAGCAATTCATTAAAGTGCATGTAGGGCCTTGTAAACCATGGAGACCTGCTAAATCAACTTTTGATAGACCTATAATGTGAGATTGAACATGCACACAGGCCATGGCCAAGCCATACGTAAAAATATAACTCTGACCCACAATGTGCAGCAACCAGCCCAGGCAGTGCATCCATCACCCACAGTAACTAGCCTAGGAAGTTAATCTGCCCTAAATCAGACTTGTGGAAAGTCAGACCACTCCCCTTAGCAACCTATCCAGGAAACCAAACAATCATGTCTGTAACAAAGTGGCTGGGACTTGATTAATAACTGATAGCTTCCCTAATTTTTGTCTCTGCTCCCAACTAAAGGCCAACCAGAGAAAACCAAATATGCACTATAAACAACTCCCTTAGGATGTTCCACTTCTAGTTTGCCTATAGCTTCCCGATGTTAACAGCCTCCAGTTAGAGCACACCCAGAAGTTCTCTTCTTTCTACTATGGCATTTTCCCACTCTTTTGCTTGCCTTTGAGTCTCTGCCACAATGCAAGTGATGGTGGCTGACTCCCTTGTGATAGCAAGTTCTGAATCGAGAGCCCCTGTTTGTTTTCATTTGGGTGGTCTTTGGTTTTTTTTCCATAACAGTTACTGGAGAAGTCACCTGATTGTCTAATATGCTAATGCATGTATCCTATCATGTTTTCTATGCATGCTGAAAACTGTAATTATGTTCACTTAACTTATATTTTTCAGTTGCATGATATCAGATGTTCTTAAAATATTAATTAATTCTACCAGGATCCTTATACAGGTATCTCTATTTTACAAATGGAGCAACCTAAAACCACTAAATTGAGTAACCTGTAATAAATGAAAGGCAGAGTTAGAATTCAAACTTGACATTTCCGTTTCACAACTGATCTTTAAACAAACATGTAATAGGAATTGTAAGAGAAAAATATAGCTAGAACTGGATTTCATTTTTCTTAAATCAAAGTCTGAGGAGAGACAAGATTGAAGTTTATAAAATAAAGAAAAGTCTGTTTACCATGGGCATCCTCTGATATTTGAAAGGCAACATAAGGACAAATGAAAGAAATTGCTATTTTATTTGACTGCTTATAAAACATATTTCTTAGTTGCTGTGTTCTTTGGACTGGTAAAGCATAATAGGCAAGTGGAAAAATTCTGTAGTTAAGTAAAAATCAAAGACCTAAATCCTGTCCCAGGACTGATCATATCTGCCTGAATAACCATGGTCATGAAACTTCACCTCTCTGGACCTCAATTTCCTTGGCTTCTAAAATGAGACTTATAACCTCTATCTGCGAGGCTACTGTAGGAATTAAATGAGATAATGTGTAGCTTCTAATGTATAGTGGTTCTTCTTTCCTCTCTATTCAGAGTGCTCTGTCATTCTCAGAATCATAGCTGTATACAGATCCTAGAGTATCACTGTTATTGATTTGCCAGCCATTTTCTCTCCAGATCGAACCCTTCCAGGATAGTGATAAAGTCTCACTCATGCTTGTGTACCCAGTTATACTTAACTGCAAAGGCTATTTAAATATAGATGAACGATTTCAAACTTTAGGAAGCACATACTCTATGAGAAAAGCGTAACATGCATGATGCAATAAAGGCATGACACAAGATAGCAAATACTCAAGGGATAAAATGTGTGGCCCTCAGTGAATGAACCAAAATAGGTAAGTGAATTTAAGGAAAACATCACCAAGGATAGATGAACCAAGAGGTAGACCTTAGCGAAGGGGAGGATTTTGCTATCGGAATAAAGGTACAAAATGTGGTGCCATGTGGAATGTACAAAGGCATAGAGGTAGAAGTAGACAGGAATGGTTTAGCAGGATGGTGCAAATAGAGCTTAACAAGCAGAAAACTCATTTGGGAGATGAGAGAGTGAAGAAAAGTTTGCATAGGAATCAAAGGTCAATTATAGTTTGGAGTTGTCAACAGGTATTTCAGAGTACCTATCCATGCTTATGCTTGCAACAGCCTACATTTTCTGCTAAACCCCCTAAAACCTCCCTCCTTGCTGCTTCTGGAACATTCTAGGCAGCACTCAGTCTTAGGGCCTTTCCCTCTTCCTGTTCCCTCTGGCTGGAATGCTCTTTTTCTCAGTTATCTTTCTGGTTATTTCCCTCACCTCCTTCAGGTCTATTCCTCTGTAGCCTACTCTATACTTTTCTTGTTCTCAGAGAACTAATCACCTCCTCACATACCATAGATATGCTATTATGCTTATAATTTTATATCCCCACTCAAGCATAAGCTTTATGAGTGAAAGGTCTTAGTTTTTAGTTACTGAAGTATCCCTAATACTGGGCGCACAGTATGCCTGAAAAAGGAGTTATTGAATGAATAAATGAAGAGGTGGAAAATATTCAGTTTTACTCAAATGAAAACAACATTGAGGTCTCAAATTTAAGTAAACCCTCTGTCGGCCAGTGTTGGGATGATTGACATTTTACCTTCCCAGTTTATGACTCTGACCATTTTGGCAATATCTACTAAAATCTAAACACAATCTAGACTTGTATTTATTCACCTGAAAGTCAGTTGAACTTTATAGAGGTCAGAGGAAAAAAGAGAAAGCAATGGATAAAGAGTGACAGACTTCACACTGACACTGGGTGAAGCTGAGGAGCCAAATGCAGAACAGAAAGCTCTCAATCAATGAGCTTAGTTTCAAATGTGTATTAAGAAAGCTTGAAGTCTTAATTTCTTTTCTCAGAGATGTAGAAAGGTCAGGAACCTTTGTGACAGAATTTTGTTTGATCTCCCAGCTGAAGTTTCCAAATGTTTTTCAGATATTTAAATGTGGATAAAAGGTCAAGCATCTCCAACCAGAAGTTACAATCAGGCTTTAAAACTTGATGCTTTAAATGGTTACACAAACTAAATCCCCATTCATCAGGGAGCAAGAGTAACCTAGAAACAAAAGCTATGGCACTTAAACATCATCAGCCCAAACAGGAATTTGGCAATCAGCTCAGTTCTGGGCAAGAAAACTTTTTTTCCCAATGGGGATAATGGTTGTAAGTATAATGAGACTTTTCTGCCAAATGGAGAGAAATGATTTAGCCATACAACAAAATTCAAATTGAAGTTTCTTATTGGAATTAATAATATCATTCATCCACGGGACTCCAGTCATGTAACTTTGCTGCTTTGCCAGGAATTAAAAGTTGGAAGTGTGACTCATCCTCACTGCCCCCCACCCCCCTTATACATTGTATTCTACTAATCAATCATCAGAACTTATGGATCTTTCTTTTGAAAGTTCAGAAGTGCTTATGCCTTCTCTTTCTGTCACACCCGAATCAGGGGCTCTCAAGTTTTGATTTCACCTCTCTCTGGGGTCTGGGACTTAACTGCTTTCAGAATAATTTTCCTAAAATTCCTCTTCCAACAATCAATAAAGATGTCATTAATCCCTCCTATGTGTTGTCCACCATGCAGATGTTACACCTTCCTGTGTATTCCCTCCTGGAAACCCGAGACTAAAGCATTCTCTGTCTTTCTCTCATCTAACCCAGAATGTGGCCATTATGCTAGATGCTTTCCTGCACATCAGTTTTACTCTCTGAATATCTCTCCTCCAAACTCCTCTCCACTCCTACGGTTACTGTCTTTGTTCAGTGCTCAGTGTTGGCCTTAATTAATGCAGCAACCTCCTAAATTGGTATCCACTCCTGTCTCCCTCCATCCTCATTGTGTTCAGAGCAATATTTTAAAAATATAAACCTTAGTCTGCTGTGGCCCATGTAAATTCCTCCAATAACTTCTCACTAACTCCAGGATAAATCCAACGTCCTTAAAATGACACACACTATTTTTCTTGGCCTGGCCTTGTCTAACCTAAAATATCGAGGGTGGGCCTTAAGGGGTCATTAAGAGTGGCATCATTCTCAGCCCCAACCAAACTTTTGTGTCCCGAACCCAAATATTCTGGTTCTGAGACAGATGGGGTATTGTCAACCTAGAGTACATGCTTCTTCGTTCAGCAGGGTCAAATCCTACTTGGCCTTGCAAAGGATCTAAGGTAGTCTAGTTCAAGATTAATATTTTGATTAGTTCCAAAGAAAGAATTGAGAGCGGGTTGTTTTTTTCTAACCAGATGGATCTTTTCACAAGAACTCCAACTCACCAATTCCCAATCAAACCCAGGCAAGCTTCTTTATGGCTTCCCTGGGCCAAGGGGATGAGGAGGGGTTGCATTTCTAGCCCAGAGGAGAGTAGAGGGCTTCATTTTGTATCTCTCCCAGCAGGGTACAGTGCTAACTAGAAGTAAGGATGAGTTGGGGGAGTTGGAGTGATGCCACCCCAGGAATAATGAAAAAACCTAGTATGAGCAGAGAAGGGTCAGCATTTTAGCCACTGGACGTTTCCTGTTACTTCAGACTGCCTGGGAGAAAGAGTGCTCTTTTGCTTCTCATACTACTTGGTTGTAGGCCAGGTACTTACCAGAGCAGCTGGGTGCTCAGGACTTGAGCTATGGGAGCAGAAAAGAGTTAACTCAGCAGACCTCATGGTTCAAACTCCGCACATTCCAAAACCAGAGCTGTCTTCAGGGCTGGCCCTTGGCTAACTGCTGGGAGATAAACTCTGACACCTTAGAATAGTCTACCTAATTGGAGTGTTTTTTGCATGCCCAAGGCCTTGGGCCATGCTCTACCTGTTTGACCAAATAAGGTTCCTCTAAAAGTGTGATTCCTATAAGGACCTACAGGAACTCTCATTCCTTGCTGGTGGGAAAGCAAAACCAAACAGCCATTTTGAAGATGGTTTGGCAATTTCTTACAAAACTATACATATTCTTGCCGTGCAATCCAGCAATTGTGCTCCTTGGTATTTACCCAAAGGAATGGAACACATTTCCACAGAAAAACCTATACGTGGATGTTTATCACTGCTTTTTTCATCATTGACAACACTTTGAAGGAATCAAGATGTCCTTCAGGAGGTGAATGGATAAATACACTGTGGATCATCCAGATGATGGAATATTATTCAGTGCTTCAAATAAATGAACATGCCACTAAAAGGTATGGAGGGAAGTTAAATGCATATTATCAAGTAAAAGAAGCCAATTTGGAAAGGATAAAGCCAAATGGTTCCAACTATGTGACATTCTGGAAAAGTCAGAACTATGGAGACAAGTATAAAGATCAAAAGTTTCCAGGGGTTAGGGAGACAGAGGGATGAATAGGCTGGAAACAAAATCTTTAAGGCAGTGAAACTACTCTGTATGATACTATAATGGTGAATACTTGTTATTACACATTTTTCCAAACCCATAGAGTGTACAACACGAAGAACACATCCTAGTGTAAACTATGGACTTCTAGTGTTAATGGTATGTCAATATAGATTCGTCAATTGTAACAAAGGTACCACTGTGCTGGGGGGGGTCTATGCACATGTGGGGCAGGAAGTATATGGGAAATATTTACACCTTCTATGCAATATTGCTATGCTTCTAAAATAGCTCTAAAAAGGGGTGTCTGGGTGGCTCAGTTGGTTAAGCGTCCTGCATGCCTACATGACTGACCTCCAGTAAAGACACTGGACACCAAAACTCCGTTGAGTTGTTTACTTGAGAACACTTCGTAGGTGCTGTCAAACATTGTTGCTGAGAGCATTGCATGTGTCCCTGTGCAGTTCCACTGGAAGGGGACACTTGGAAGCTTGTGTCTGGTGTCTCCCAGACTTTACCTTACGCTCATGTTCATCTTTATCTTCTCACTGTAGTAAACCACGGCCATGGGTATAAAAGCTTTCTTGAGTCCTGTGTGTCCTTTCAACAAATTGTTCAGCCTGACAGTGGTCTTGGGACTCTTGAAATAGCTGCTTCTGCATGCAAACCACGAAAGTGTATATAAATATAAATATAAATATAAATATAAATATATATGTATATATACATATATATTTAAAGATTTATTTATTTGTGTGTGTGTGTGTGTGTGTGTGTGAGAGAGAGAGAGAGAGAGAGAGAGAGAGAGCAAGGGGAGGGGCAGAGGGAAAGGGAGACCAGCAGATTCCCCACTGGGTAGGAAGCTGGCCACGGGCTGGATCCCAGGATGCCAAGATCATGACCTGAGCTGAAATCAAGAGTCAGGCTGCTTAACTGATTGAGCCATTTAGGCATCCTTCAAAGTGTAATTTTTAAAAATTGTATTTATTTATTCATGAGAGACAGAGAGAGGCAGAAATACAGGCAGAGGAGAAGCAAGCTCTCTGCGGGGAACCTGATGCGGGACTTGATCCCAGGACCCTGGGATCACAACCTGAGCCAAAGGTAGACGCTCACCACTGAGCCACCCAGGTGCCTCCCAAAGTGTATTTTTAAAAGGTAATCACGTGCTTAGATTTCAAGCATCATCTTGTCACTTCGATTTATATTCATTGCATTATAAACAATTTTAATCCTCTACTATTAGTTTAATGCCTGCAGGCTCCACTCTAAGGCTGCCTTTGCTTCTTATACCGTCCCCTTCCCCTGTCAGCCGCTGCTAGAGTGGCAGGTGGCTTTTCACCTGAAGCCGGAGGCACATCTCATCCCAGTGCTTGAAGAACGAAAAAAACAAAAACAAAAACAAAAAAACAAAGCAGTTCAAGAGACTCTCCTTAGGAAGTGGCCGTGTACCTGCAGGCCCCAAGGTCTTCAGCACATCCCTTTCTCTTTACCTTACAAATTCTATGATGAACTGAATTAGAAATAAATATCCCAAACTAACACGCAGGCCTAGTGTGGTTCCAGGGGTGGCTAAGGTAATGATTTTTGTCCTGCCACACTTTGGATGCTCTTCTTATACTGAGCAGGATCAATGCCTTTTTTTCCATGTCCCACTGTTCAGGTCCTCTCTCACCTACGCTAAGGGATCACCTCTTCACACCAGAACTGTAATGTCAGTTCCAGAGGATGAACAGTTCTTGCATTGGCATTTGCTCCATCAGTTGTATGTCTCCCTGACAACATGCTCATTAAAATGCCTGCCGATCTTCCTGCTTTCCCCGAGTGGGGTTTTTCTATGTGGCCGGTGTTCTGTGCTCCCTGCATCATCTATACCCACTGTGCTCCAGGGCAGTGCTGTGCAAGGGACTTTACCTTTCAGTTTCCATTTCTGGGAGGAGAGAGTTAGAGTTGGACTGAAACAGCCTCCTCCCCTGCACAGAATATATGAAGTTTATGATACCTGGTGACATCTCAGGGCATCTCCCTTAACTATTTCATACCCATTTTAAGAGCAGGTGATAATTATGCCAAGCATGGAGTATCTGTGCATTTTCTAAGTTCAAGTTTATAAAAATAAATGCCTCTTCTTTTTTTTTTTTTCAAGTACAGGATAATAATATGATTTTCCTTTTGATCTATTAATATATTTTCCACTATTGAACTATCCTTGCATTTTTGAAATTAACTTTGTGGGGTCATTCCTTAACATTTAAAACATTTAACGTAAATGGGTTTATCTTTCACTTGGGAGTTTTGTGTCAGTTCCTTCAAGGGCGATTGGTCTGAAGTTTGTGCTCTCCTTGTTAAATGGATGCTAACTTCATATAAGGAAAAGAAACAGTTTCTTTCTTTATCTATGTTCTGGACCAGTTTATATAACATAGAAACAATTTGTTCCTGGAAAGTTTGAAATAATTCATCTGTAAAACCATCTGGGTCCTGCACATTTTTAAGTAGTAGTTCTGTGACAACTTTATTTTTTTCCATGAAAATTGATTTATTTAGATTTACTACCTCTTCAAGGGCCAATTTTGGAAATTTATATTTTCTTAGACTACTGTTCATTTCTTTTAGGTTTTATTATTATAGAGCTGTGCAAAGTATTTTCTTGGTGTTCTTTTAATATCTTCTTTGTTCTCTTTTTCATTTCTAACTTTGTGTATAGGGCACTTCTGACAGCATAATTGGTTCTTATATGATTGCTAGAAGTCGAGTCATTCTTAGACAAATTCTTTTCATCTTATAGATCTAACATTACAAATCAGAGCTCTAGTCCTCTTTATACTATAAAAATACCACTGTTAATCATAGAAGTAAACACCAGGAAAATACAAAATATAGTTGTTAACTAGAAGCAAATATTTATAAATTTAAAAAACAAATATTTAGAATAAAATATAGGTTGGAAACATCCCTTTTGGAGGATGTTTTCCCTGTGGAATTATACGAGGTAAACTTCCTTTTCTTTCTGGAGTCCAATGCAGGGCTTGAAGTCAGTCTCTGAGATCAAGACCCAAGCCAAGTTCAAGAGTAGGACACTTAACACTAGGTAAACTTTCTTTAAAAGAATAGAGAAAGTTTTTTTGGCATAGTTTCTTTTTTGTTCTTTGAAGCCGATAGAGATGGTCTTTGTTGATTAGGTTAAAATCTTCTGCCTTAAAAGTTCCATTGTGCCAAGGTTTTGAATGATAAATTCTGTGAGGGGGGGGGATTATTTCATGATAAATCCGTATGACTGATAATAGGGTACGAGGGGTAGAGATGAATCTGGAGAAAGAAGCAGTGAATACATCACAATATGTCATATATGCTGTGTACTATCTATAGAATTTTGGGCTAGATCCTATAGATCATGAAGAGCCACTGAAGAGTCTTAACCATTTGTGCAATACACTCATATTGCATTTTACAAATGTAATTCTGGTAGCAATGGGTTAGGAGGGAGAAAGCATGAAGGCAGAGAAATCAGTTATAAAGGCAGGGAAATGAGTTAGGAGGCAGAAGGGATGGATTAGAATAATATTTACAAGGTAAAATGGCGACTCTTAGAGATCAATTAAATGTAAGGGGTAAGAAGAGACATTTAGGTTGGTTTCCAGATCACCCATGGCCTGAATGATTGGGTACATGATGGTATCATTAGTTACAGTAATTGGGAAAGGAACAGGTGTTAGTGGGAAGATGATAAATTGCTTGGCACACAGTGAATGTTCAATGAGTGTTGTGTAGAACATTCAAGAAGAGCTGTATTTGGGACCCAGCTATATATACTAAAGCTCAGCAGAGAGCTCTGAGCTGGATTATGAATTTTGACATGATTAGAATGTGCTAACCATAGCCACAAGATGGGTTTATACAGAGGGATTGTTTGGGGGAAGAAATGCAGAGGGCTCATGACCAAATCCTGGGAAATATCAAAGTTTAAAAAACATTTATATTTAAATAAAGCATTTTCATTATTTCCTTCCCAAATAGAGTTCTCTCTTCTGAAAAATGTCTTTTTTTTAAAAGATTTTATTTATTTATTCATGAGACACACACACACACACACACACACACACACACACAGAGAGAGAGAGAGAGAGAGAGAGAGAGAGAGAGAGGCAGAGACACAGGCAGAGGGAGAAGCAGGCTTCATGTAGGGAGCCTGATGCCAGGATCACACCCTAGGCTGAAGATGGCACTAAACCGCTGAGCCACCTGGGTTGTCCTCTTCTGAACAATTTCTTTTCAAGTACTCAGGCTCAAACTTTGGGGTCAGAGTCCTCACTCTCCTTTTGTGTACAGTTTTCAGTTAATATTGAGTTTCCTTCTATTAAGTCTCTTTTTAAAAAAATTTTTTAAATTTATTTATGATAGTCACAGAGAGAGAGAGAGAGAGGCAGAGACACAGGCAGAGGGAGAAGCAGGCTCCATGCACCAGAAGCCCGACGTGGGATTCGATCCCAGGTCTCCAGGATCACACCCTGGGCCAAAGGCAGGCGCCAAACTGCTGCGCCACCCAGGGATCCCCTCTATTAAGTCTCTTATCTTACTTTCCATTTTCCCTGCCTCTGCCGTAGACTCCTAGCATCCCTCACCTGGCAAGAGCCCTCCAGATGGAGAAGGATCTCTTATCTCAGATCATTGGGACTAATGGCTTGTCAACGTTGTTTATAAGTCTGTTTCAGCAAAGAATTATAAAAAAAATGATACACTTATACCTTGTGAACATATGATAATGTAGCCATAGCATTTTCCTGAATTGATCCATTTACTGGTGTTCTGCTTTTATTTTTTAATTTTTAATAGATTTTATTTATGAGAGACAGAGAGCCAGAAAGAGAGAGGGAGAGCAGGAGCAGAGGGAGAATCAGACTCTCCCCTGAGCCAGACACCTGTTGTAAGGCTCATTTGCAGGATCCTGGTGCCATGATATGAGCCAAAGGCAGACACTTAATCCACTGAGCCACCAAGGCGCCCCTGCATTGTCCTTCTTTTAAAAGTCATATTCACAGTGCATAATAATAATTAATAATAATAGCCTTCTTTAATGCTTTCTATATAGTGGATATTCTTTTATGCACTTTATTAATTTTAACTCTATTAATCCTCATACAAACTATGAGATAGGTACTATTAGTAATTCTGTTTTATAGATAAGGAAACTTATCTATATACAAAAAAAGGCATATACAAAAAAAAAAAAAGAAAACTGAGGCATATAAAAGTTAAGTAAATTGCCCAAAATCATATAGATAGTAGATGATAGAATTGGAACTGGTTTCACTAAATTTAGCTTTATGGGCTCTTAACCACTGTGCTATACTGTACCATCTACTCTGAAAGACCAAGACTGGCTATAGAATCTTTCCAGGTTTTCATTTTTCACCTCAATTTTTTACCTTTGCTCCATCTACCCTTAGTCCTACAGTAATTAGTAAACCCTTTTTTAGTCTTTCCCAAAGCAGATAGTTTGGTTTTCACAGAACAACAACCTTCCTTCCTTTCACACCTATCATTACATTTGTTTTAAAATATTTAATTAAATTATGTAATTGAAATTAAAGCTCATAAACAGATTTGGGAACAAACACCCTGACTCTTGGTAAGCAAGCAACTCATCTGGAAGGAGTAGGAATACAAAGGAGTGTTAGGGTATGTCTTACTGGTCTCAGCATCCAGAGTGTCCTGCAAATCAGTCCATGGGTTTTGGAGACAGCATTGAGAACTAGAATCAGTTAGGCATTTCTGTTAAGAGGAGGTCAGTTAAGGGGCACCTGGGTGGCTCAGTGGTTGGGCATCTGCCTTCAGCTCAGGTTGTGATCCTGGGGTCCTGGGATTGAGTCCCACATCAGGCTCCCTACAGGGAGCCTGCTTCTCCCTCTGCCTATGTCTCTGCCTCTCTCTCTGTGTCTCTCATGAATAAATAAATAAAAATTAAAAAAAAAAAGAGGAGGTCAGTTAAAAGAATTTCTGTTTTATTTTGGTGTGGTCCCAACAGTTTAATTTTGCTTTTGTTTCCCTTGCCAGAGAAGACATATCTAGAAAAATGTTTCTATGACCACTGTCAAATAAATTATCGCTCTGTTTTCTTCTAGGAATTTTATGGTTTCAGGTCTCACATTTAGGTCTTTAATTCACCTTGAGATTTTTTTTTCTGTGTGTATGGTGTGAGAAAGTGGTCTAGTTGTATGCTTTGGCATGTAGCTGTCCAGTTTTCCCAAGAAGACATACAGATGGCCAACAGACATATGAAAGGATGCTCAGCATCATCACCCATCACCAGGGAAGTGCAAATCAAAACCACAGTGGGATATCATTTCACACCTATCTGAATGGCTAAAATCAGAAACACAGGAAACAACAGGTGTTGGCAAGGCTGTGGAGAAAAAGGAATACTTATGCACCGGTAGTGGGAAGATAAGTCAGTGCAGCCACCATGGAAAACAGTACGGATATTCTTCAAAAAATTAAAAATAGAATTACCATGTGTTCCAATCATTCCACTCCTGGGTATTTGCCCAATGGAAACAAAACACTAATTTGAACAGATATAAGCACTCCTATGTTTATTGCAGCATTATTTACAATAGCCAATATATGGAAGCAAACCAAACGTCTATCCAAGGATGAATGGATAAAGAAGATGTGGCTATACACCAAAATAGAATATTACTCAGCTATAAAAAAGAATGAGATCTTGCCATTTGCAACAACATGGATGGATCTAGAGAATGCAATGCTAAGTGAAATAAGACCGTCAGAGAAAGACACTGTATGATTTCACTCATATGTGTATTGAAGAAATAAAACAAACAAATAAAGAAAAAAAGACACAAACAAAAAACCAGACTCTTAAATATAAAGAACAAACTGGTAGTTGCCAGAGGGGAGGTGGGGGGGATGGGTGAAATAGGTGAAGGAGATTAAGGGCACACTTATCATGATGAGCACTCAGTAAGGTACAGAATTGTTGAATCACTATATTGTACACCTGAAACTAATACAACACTGTACTAATTATACTTGAATTAAAAAAAGAGAGCTTCTGTTTTCTCTCAGTTTCTAATTTCTTGCCATCCTGCCCGAAGCCTTAAGAATGTCTCATTTTCCTAAATGATTATGTCACTCACCTGATCCAAACTCTGCAGTCAGTTCTCCACTGCCACAAAACAAAGTCCCAAGTCCAGTGTAAAACCTAAATTCTCAGCATGACATTTAAAGTTCTCAATGATTTATCCCAAGCCACCTCTTCAGATACTTTTATCCTTCCCATGCTCCAGGAATATTAATCTATATTGAGTTTGAATTTTGAAAACTCATAATAAGCTAATAACCCATAATTCTCCTAAGCAGCATTATTAATCCTCTGTCTCTCTCTTCATTTAAGAAACCACCAACAGTTACAAAGGTATAAGAGAGGGAAAGAGAGGGATGGGCAACAGTATTTGTTCTATGAGCTCTGTAGGGCCCTGTGGCAGATCGTATCTTCCAAATATGACTATAGCAGTGTTTCTGGTTTGACATGCTCTTCAGAACCTTGCCATTCTTCCTCCCAAGAGGTGGTGTCTCTGTTTTCTCACTTTGGATTTGGGCAGGAGCTTGCAACCACTTCCACAGGTAGCATCACAGAAGTGATGCTATATGACTTGCAAAGCTAGGGCGCATTAAGGACATGTGGCCATATGTGGCTCTGTCCCTTAGGATGCTTGCCCTTTAAACTCTGCCACCATATTGTGATGAAGCCAAACGAGCTTTTTTACAGACACCACAGGTGGAGAGGAACTGTCCGGCCAACAGCCTGCGTAAATGCAAGCTATTTGAGAGAATGAGCCTTCAGCTGATCCAGTTAGTCCTCTGCTTTCAAGTCTTCCAGCTGAGGCCCAGATAGTATAGAGCAGAGGCAAGCTAATGTCAAAAACTTGACCCACAGAATCTGCGAACATAATAGCTATTTTTCTCCATGAAGTTTTAGAGTAACTTGTTTTACAGTCACAGTAAGTGGACTAGGCCCTTTGAGCAAATAAGTCAATAAATAGTATGTTTGAGGGTTTTCTTCCCAGAATCTTGAGTTAGAAATGGTTGAAGAAACACCTTGGTTTCAGCAATATTTGCTCCATGCCATCCCAAACTCCCAGTCCCCTTGACCACAGGGCTTCAACTGGAGTATGAATTGATACTTGGTGCCTGGACTTGTGTCTCAGTTGGCAGATTCTCATCCAGTGGCCTCTTAGGCTTTGCCGGTCATCTTCTCTGTGCACTGGGTTGGTCACATGGTTGCCAACATCATATTATCAGATGATTCTTTTTTCCTTTTGGGTACTCCCTAGGCCCCCATGAATGTTTACGTTAGGTAATGCCATCCTCAGTTGTCTTTGGCGATTCAGAGCAGTGAAATTATTGTGTATGTTCTCCCTGGGAAATCACTTTCTGCTATAGAATTTCTTCACATATCAATCTGTATTCAAAACCAATTCTTCACAGCATTGATGAAAAGGAGGTAAGATTATCACAAAGTGCTCTGTGTAGAAAAGAAGTAGGAGATACCTGGATAGTCTTTGCAACTCTCTCTCATCACCAACCCCAAAACACTTCTTGCTTTTTTTTCCCCCTGCAAGCTTTTTTTTTCATGTTGTTCTCTTTGCCTGGAAATCCCCGGAATTGTTTTGTTTTTTTTTTTTTTAGCCCAGTTAACATGCCAACTCCTTTAAGCAGCCATGCTTAGTGACAGTTTTGTTCAACTTTATGCTCACACAGAATTTTGTTTATACTGCTTCTAAGCTGTCCTCTTGTGATTAAGATATTTGTACACATGGATATTTGTACATCTAGATAGTGAGGTCCTTGCTGGTTTTTATTTCCTCCACAACATTTAGCAGAGTGCTTTACACATTATAGATTGTGATATTATAATGTCACAATATGATATTATTGAATTAATTTCTTTTTTTTTTTTTTTTAAGAAATTTCCTACGAATGTCTCCTCTGCAAACCATATTTTCTTTTTATTTTCTGTTGGTCTTTATTTCTTTTTTTTTTTTTTAAATTTTATTTATTTATGATAGGCACACAGTGAGAGAGAGAGAAGCAGAGACACAGGCAGAGGGAGAAGCAGGCTCCATGCACCGGGAGCCCGACGTGGGATTCGATCCCGGGTCTCCAGGATCGCGCCCCTGGCCAAAGGCAGGCGCCAAACCGCTGCGCCACCCAGGGATCCCCTTATTGAATTAATTTCTAAATGAAAAGGAATGGCAAAATATACATATATAATGAAAAGCTTCAGAAATGTAAAACTGATTAAAGGCCTCAACTTGAGTCCAGGCTGTGTGTGTGTGTGTGTGTACACTTATATATAGGAATACATATACATACATATATATGTACATGTGATATAAACTGATATCTCACTCAGAATTTCTATAAATTATTGTTCCCACTATTTGGGTTTACTTTTGCATATAAAATCAAAAAGGGTTCTGAGATACCTACCTGAAATAACTAAGGGATTTTAGTGATGGCAAGCTATCACACACATCTAGTAGTATTTTATCCGTATAGTTAGTGAAGTGTACTCTAATTATCCAGTTCTGATCAGGAATTAATAAGACTGACAGTGATGATGTGAAAATTTGAACACAGGAAGTGATAGAAAACACAGTAAGAAAGGGTGAGGAAGACATTTCAGTGTTTCAACATAGTTTTTGCTTTAAGTTAAAAATATGCTAGCATAATTCCATTTCAAAATATTTCCTAGATACATTGAATAGCTTGTATTTTGGAAGTGAGATGAACTACATAAAATAATTGTTTAGAATGAGCACATGTGAATGAATTATTTCTTACTAACAATATGATATACATTTTCCATTCAAAGATATTAATATCAATCCTTTCATTATGCAAGATTTTTTCCAGCTACAGCATTCCAATTAACATACCCATCTATTTCCATATGAACAGGGATCTGTGCTAATTTTACACTAATTCCTAAGATGAATAATTGAGATATTGGAGTCAATGCCTCAAAAAACTGAATCTTGTTTGGTGTTTGAAGTAACAAGTCCTGAGCCATGAGTTAATCAAGAAAACTATACATAGGTCTTCATTAACATACTAAGAATCAGCCTACCAATAAAGAAATCACTGAACATGCACATTTAATGGTATAAAATTCAATCAAACTCAACTCAGCCTGAAAATATCAGTATCTTAATAATTCCTTATATTTATATAGACTAGAACCTTTCCTGTGGAGAGAGCAAAGTTCTTTTGCATATCTTCTTTGATTAACCACATTTAAGAGGAGATGCTATTATCCACACTTGACAAAATATCAAAAAGGTGAAGTAACTCAGCCAAGGTCACATTGCCAGAGAGAAATCTAAATCAGCTCTAGACGTCTTGGCTGCAATTAGCACTCTCCTGAATCTAGAAATAAACAGGACAAAATATATTTCTATCCTTGGATGCTTCCAAGATATTATAAGGTCTCATTTGGTCTCACCAACCTCTGCTTCCCTCCCAGTGCTGTTTGTGATGAATGAGGAAGTGTGAAAAGAGATGAAGGAGGCACCTGACAGGAGTTTTTGATTCTGGAAAAGGAATTAACTGGAAACCAGAGATTTATCTATGTGTCCAACTATTGTGAGCTGTGGCTTGGTCATAAATATTTTATAGTATGGTTCAAAGGTTGCTGTAACATAATCATTCGGGCACAAAGCACCCATAGTAATATGGACACCTTTGGAAATGCTAGAGGACAAAGGCTGCTGTGGAAGTGGTTCTGAGGAGCCCCAGGTGCTTGGTTAATAATGGAATAAGTAGTAGAAGAAGTTTGAAGGGAAGGTGAAATTGATAGAGTTGTCTTAGGCTCTTGATATGACCCTAATCCTTCCTCAGATCTAATTTTGAGGTCTGGTTGGTACTTGTATCTAGGTAGAGAGTGTCAGATAAAGAAGAAAGAAAGAAAAGAAAAGAAAAAAAAAACAAGAGAAGGGAAGCACGGACTAGAAGTTAGGGTTGTTACTAGTTCTCTATCAGAAAATAAAAGGCATATCTGCTTTCGTTCCTCTGTCCTATGACACTAGAAGTGAAATCTATGTGATCCTGGACTAGATGCTCTTTAGAAATCCTTCTAGTTATATCATCATCTTATCCTGCTTAAGTAAAGAGCTTTAAAAAATGATAGAACAAAATTTATTTCCCACATGCTATATTCTGTTAATTACCCTCCCTGAATGCCCAGAAGTGCGCTTTTTTCTTAAGTGATAACTTAAGGCAAGTGAAGTACTACAAAGTCATCTCAGCAGCAACAGGTAAAAGGGCAAGATGTCCTCTATTTAGATATGTCAACAGCAAAGCTCACGGAGAACGTGAACTGACTGATTCAACACGTCTCCAGAAGATGAAGGTATATTAAAATCCTGAAGAAAACAAGGCTGAGAAAACTTTGCCCATAAATCAGCAATTACTGGTAGTTAGTCAATATCACAGGTTTGATAAAGTGCCAGAGCCCACTAATGGTATGAGAACATTAAGTCTTTGGTCACAAAGTCACAGCAAGACCTTGCTCAGATTTACTTTGAAGCTGTCTGGGCTTGGAGCTGTTGCTGTGAATAACAAATCTGATGTTTTTCTTATGCCCTCATTTCCCTGCTGCACTTGAGCTGGGTGAAAACAAAGGCACGGTGGAGCAGAACAGCAGCTGGAGACATGACATTACTGGTGGACAACTTTGACGTATAAAAAGTTAAATTGGTCAAGCTCATGCAGTGTTGGCATATGTCAGAATTTTACCCCCAAACTGTTCTATTATTGGCTGTTGGATTTCTCAATTACCCTGTAAGATGGGCTCACCACAGTCTTCTGAGCCTAAAGGGATGCCCGCTTATGGCAACACTTCATAGATTTTTCTCTTGAACCTTACTTTTCAGTAAAACAGAAAGAGAATATGGATCACCTGTCCCTATTCCCAAGGAAATCTAAAACCATCTAAAGGAGTCAACACAAATGTTTAACAAGATTCTATCCATTTACTTTATTTGAGTCTCCAGTTGAAGTTGAGGTATTGCTTTGTAATCTTAGTACCTATTCATGGTAAGTCTTCACAGTTCAGATATAATCCTCTGCAGGTGAAATGGCCTAAAGCTTTCTACTGAAAGTGTATGGCATGTTTCAGTAGCATCTGGATCATCTGGGAGCTTGTTATAAGTTTAGAACTCATGCTCCATCCAATGAGAATCATATGATTCTCAGGAGATTCATATGCACATTTAAGGGTTTTTTTTTTTTTTAATGGATGAATTGGATATGTAACATTGTGTGAGTTTAAGGTATACAACGTGTTGACACATTTATATATTGTAACAGGATTGCCAGTGTAGCAATATTTATGGCATTACATAATTATGGTATAACACTATTATCTGTATTCATGATACTGTGCATTAGATCTCTATGGTTTATTTACTACCTGTTAAAAGTTTGTTCTCTTAAACGTCAGCATTTTAATCCTTCCCATTCCATTCCCTGGTAACCAATATTTTGCTTTTTTTTTTTTTTTTTACAGGTTTAACTTTTTAAAATTCCACATGTAAATGGGATGATAGTCCTTGTCTTTCTTTCTCTGTCTGACTTATCTCACTCAGCATAATGTGCTCAAGATCCTTTCACGTTGTTACAAATCAAAGAATATCTTCCTTTCTCATAGCTGAATAATATTCCATTGCACATTAAAGTTTTAGAAGTATTGACATATAGGACCATTTTTACCTAAATTGTATTTGTCAAGTATTCCATGGAAAAGAATGCTTGCTTAGATTTCTGTTTGTAATTGGAGGCACAGACAAAATTGGAATAGAAAAAAACATCAAGTACAATTCATATGTGAATTCCAACTCTCAGTCTAAATGAACATAAATTATTTGAAGAATGAAAACTAATATTGCTCATAGAAATATTAAGGTGCCTCCTCCCATCCTCAAAATATGACCTTCAAAGGAAGTAGCTCAAAGACCCACTCTTCTAAATTTCAAATACTTGTGTTGGTTCTCTGAAGAGGTACTTTTGAGCAATTGCATTAAGCTTGTTTACCAGCTGCACTACAGGCTATGGAAAAATATTCATTATTAGGGAAAGAGGACATGCAAATATGAAATTAGCTCAAGATATCTTATCCTATAAAATAGCCCAACACTATATGAATAGCAATCTACTTAGTAAATAGTAAATAAAGTGCCCAGTTCCATAACAGATCGATCCCAACTGACCATCGTTAAATCTCATCTGGCCCATCTCCAAGTTGTTTGTGTTGTGCTGGCAGCCACAAGCATTCTCAGGGGGCAGGAGGCCAGGAGGCGAGCGGAAGGGGGGAACACTGCCAGCAGGCCATCCTGGCTTCTCACCCTCTTCTCTCAGTGACTTGCTTTATGACTCATTTGATTTAGAGGAAAAGACCCCTACTCAAAAGCAATCAAATTTCTCACCATTAGAGGCTGAAATGATAAGCAAGAAAAAAAAATAGCTAGAGAATAGTATATATTAGGGAGCTTTATCTGAAGTAACATTCTGAGAAACCTATTAAGGAAAAGTCAATTTCTCCTGGAAATTCTGGAAACCTTCTACCAATTTATAATGGGGGTTGGGGGGGGGGGGGTTGGGGAAGGCAAGCCTTATTAGTAAATTTGTTTTCTGTGTTTCTTTTTAAATAACTTTGAAATATAGGGATTTTTCTCAGTAAGGCACTGAGGAATCTAACCAAGAAATCCCAAATGGAGTATCTCAAAGAATGTTATTTATTTAAATATTTTATTTATTTATTTATTTATTTATTTATTTATTTATTTGAGAGAGCGAGTGGGAGAGAATATAAGGGGGTATTGGGGTGGAGAGAGGCAGGGGCAGAAGCAGACTCCCCACTGAGCAGGGGGGCCACAGGACAAGGATGATGAGGGGCTCAATCCCAGGACCCATGAGATCATGACCTGAGCCAAAGGCAGCTGCTTAACTAACTGCGTCACCCAGATGCCCCCTCCAAGAATGATGCTTAAAGATGTACTTTTAGGGAGCTTTTTGCCAGATGACCTTTGTTCTTTCATACACTGTCCATGAGAGATGCAGGATTGCTGGGTGAAAGAAGTGCCTCAGCAAAGAGTACTGGGTTTTGTGGAAGCTTTATAATAAAAGTTCAGCAATTGTCAGGATTTCATTTTAAATTATGCTTAATAAATTATTCTTGAGTCATTTGTACTTACTATATACATTTTATTTTATTACTCCTATTAACTAGACGGGGAACATATTTATGGCTTAATAACAAAAATAGGATATACTTCTTTGTATTCCAAAGGATTTGGGTTACCCAGAAAATAGCATTTTCCATTTTTTGTTTTAAATATACAGCTTATATTACGGTGAGGAAGGGACATGCACAGTTGTGCAAGGGCATGAATAAATAGGTGAATGATACGTGTTTATCTGGATAATCCAGTCCCCTCAAATCATCCATTGAGGACAAAATAATTCTGAGGGATTGAAGACTGAATTATATGGAACATTAACATTGAAACTCTCAGATATTTGTTTTACCTGTATGGACAGAAAATCTTTGCTTTTTTTCTATTGATCGCCATGTCACTCTGTGACTAGACCACAGGGTTCTGCCTAATATAAATACACAGGAACTCTTTCAAAAGCACCTTTACTTAAAAAAAGAAAAAGTAGGAAGAAGAGAGATTGTAGCCTCAATTGGCCTTACCAGAGCCCCTGCTCACAAGCATCATTTTCGTGGCTGTGTTTTCCATCCTCATAGAACAATAGGCAGGAAGTTACCTCAGGAAGAGATTCGATTTGTCCACTGTCTCCAGGTGGTCTTTCTCAACCACCAATACTTTTTTAAAAGTTTTATTTATTTATTTGAGAGAGAGCGTGCACAAACATGGGGAGGGGCAGAGGAGGGGAAGAAGCAGACTCCCCACCGAGTCAGAAGCCCAACTCTGGGTCACCCAGGTACCCCAACCACCAACGATGTTTTATTAATGCTAAGTTTTTAAATAAATGACCCAAGATACAGGAAAAGGAACATTACAAGGCAAAACAGCATAGACAGTATGAGTTAGACAAGCATTTATTTTTAAAATATATTTAAAAAATACTTTTGAAAAGTATTTCAAGATATCACTTCTAGGCCTGTGTAAATTCAGTCTTAAATTTTATCAGGTTGTTTTAAGCCATCTTACTGATAGGTACTTAGTGTTCACTTATCAAACACATTAGAAGTTCATTGAAACTGCACATTGGGAGACCTAATTCAAGTCTTGGTTTGCCAGCAACTTGCCTTAAGTCTTTGGATAAATTATCCAGTCTTTCTAGGCTTTTCTCTCCTCTGGTAACAATCGAAAGGATTAGACTAGAATGGACGTGAAAGTTCTATTCTGACATTTTGTGCTGGAAAGATTCAATTTCTTATCTTCAACATGTTTTAATAAATATTAATAATATTCATGCATCTGCATACTACTTTATAGCTCACAAAGTGCCTTCATATATATGATCTCTTTTGAATCTCTCCAGTGCCTGTGAGTTAGGCACATTTCATTGAATTGAGAACAAGCTCAGAGAAGTTGTAACTTATCCGAGATCACAGAGTTACTTACATAGCAGAGCTGGATACACGGGTCTTCCTACTCCCAAGTTCAATTTTCTTCTACTGTATTCAGAGTACTTCAAGGTTATGGTAATAGGACTAGTTAAGGTTCTGTTAAATCATAAAGTAATGCTGTATTGTTAAAAAAGAACCGTCCGCATGTAAAGTCAGAGAACCAGGTGTCATTGACAGTCTGATAGAATGATTTGGAGAAGTCAATCTCTCTGAGTCTTAGCTTTCTCATCAGCAATACAGGGGTTTGGACTACATGACTTTTGGGCATACTTGCTTAGATCACTCTTAATGGCTCTTATTCATGCTGTTTGGTCCATGGCTTAATAAAAATCTTGGCTAATGTTACTCACCAAAAGCCACTCTTCAACAAACTAGTTAACTTCAGATTTCACAAAGAGGTAATTTTTTTTTTTTTTTTGGCTGAGTTAGGCAGAAAATGTATAGAGTTGCATTTTCTGAGAGATCTTGACTTGACAGGAGACCTTACTTGGTACCAATGATGGAAAAACATTTTTGATTCTCTCTGCAGTGTGCAGAATAGATGCTATCTCTGCCCCTCTGATCCAGTGTTTTATTGCCATGCATACTCCTCACCCTGAAAGTTTATAACTGGTACATACTTCCTTTTAAGATAAAGACAAATCACTTGAAAACGGGAGAGGCTATGATGGTGAGTGTTTTAAGAGTTAAGAGACAAAGAAGAGTTTTGAACCTGCTGCTTCTTTGCCCGCCTCCCCATCTGAGTAGAACATTGTAACTTTTGAAGCAAACATAGAATGGATCATAACCAGCTTGCTGAGCTGGTTCTTTATGCACAATTAAGCTTTGTTGGGACTTTCTTTATTTGTAATAGTGCTGTTATGGCGTGGGATGCTATTCAGCTCCAAACAACATTCCATTTAATAACTAGTTCACCCATTAAATCAGCGCCATCACTAACTGATAAGTATCGCCCCTTTCCTTGGCCCTACTTGGCTCTTCTGCTCAGCAAATGAAGCAAGGCAATGTTATGGCACTTGAGACGAGAAGGTTGGAGGGAGGGTAAATTGAGCAATGATGACCGAAACTCTGGTCACAGAAATGGAATTTTGCCCTAGTCTTTCACTTTCCTAAAATATAAACTTTTATACTTTCCAAGCAGCACCTTAAGTGCCTTAAAAAAAACCAAACCAAACCAAACCAAACCAAAACACTAAACAAATAATAGCACCAACTACTATATCTCTTATACATCAAGGAGATTAAAATGTATGGGGGGCATGCAAAAGATATGCAACAGAAGATATGAATAAGAATGTTCATAACAGCATTGCTTGCAATAATCAAAACCAAAAATAGCTCAATGTTCACCAGGAGTAAGTTATGG
This sequence comes from Vulpes lagopus, assembly GCF_018345385.1. Taxonomy (NCBI): domain Eukaryota; kingdom Metazoa; phylum Chordata; class Mammalia; order Carnivora; family Canidae; genus Vulpes; species Vulpes lagopus. Next base: position 15,781,735 of record NC_054824.1, read on the forward strand.
TATATTTATACAATAAAAACTCAAGAAACCACTACTACACACAGCAACATGAGTAGCTCTCATAGACCTAATGTGGAGAGAAAGAGGCCAGGCCCCACAGAGTATATAATGTATGAATGCAACTACATAAAGGCAAGAATCAGTCTAGTATTATAAGTCAGGAAAATGTTTACCTTTGGGGAGGAGTGAAGGATAGAGATTTAAGAAAATAAGTTGGCGTTTCTTTTTTTTTAAGATTTTATTTATTTATTCATGATAGACAGAGAGAGAGAGAGAGGCAGAGACACAGGCAGAGGGAGAAGCAGGCTCCATGCAGGGAGCCTGACGTGGGATTCGACCCTGGGTCTCCAGGATCGCGCCCCGGGCCAAAGGCAGGTGCTAAACTGCTGAGCCACCCAGGGATCCCCCATAAGTTGGGGTTTCTGAGTGCTAGTAATGATCTTTTTTTTTTTTTTTTTAAGATTTTATTTGGTTGAGAGCAAGAGAGAGCACACAAGTAGGCAGAGGGAGAGGGAGAAGCAGGCTCCCTGCTGAGCAGATAGCCCATTGTGGGGCTCCATCCCAAGACCCTGGGATCATAACCTGAGTTAAAGGCAGATGCCCAACCAACTGAGCCACCCAGGTGCCCCATGATCTATTTTTGGATGTTAGTGATGAATACATGGGCATGTTCATGTTTCATCAAACTTGACATTCATATTTTGTGTTCTTTTCTGAGTATATTTTATAAAAATTATATTTTTATTAAAAAATTAGAAATAATATATTTTTAAAAATTAGAAGTAAGAAACTGTTTTTTTTAAAACCTTTATTTATTTATTTTTTTAAATTTATTTATTATTTATGATAGTCACACACAGAGAGAGAGAGAGAGGCAGAGACACAGGCAGAGGGAGAAGCAGGCTCCATGCACCGGGAGCCCGACGTGGGACTCGATTAGTTAGACTGGGTCTGAGTGCCTAAAGACATCAACTCAATTAAGTCTCATTGGCAATCATAGAAGAGCAGGTTTTGTTTACTCATTAATAATTATTTGTAGTCCACTTGTGATTTTAGAACAGACTTGAGATTTGCAGAAAAGTTGCAATGGTGGTACAGAAGGTTCTACCACTCATCCATTTTCCCTTTACTTATTAACATCATATATTGTAATAGTACATTTGCTACAATGAAGAAAGCAACATTGGTACATTACTATGAACTGAATTCCTATTTCACTAGTTTTGCTACTACCATCCTTTTCATGTTCTAGGATCCCATTCAAAATACCATGTAACATTTAGTGGTCCTATCATGCAAATCCCCATCTGGTCTGTGACAATTTCTCAGTTTTTCTGTTTGTTTTGTTATATTTTTTCCATTAACCTGACAGTTTATTCAGGTATTTTGTAGGTTTTTCTGGGTTTTCTGACGTTGTTTTAAGGCCAGACTAGGTTTATGGGTTTTGAGGAAGAATATTATGGAGACGAAGTGCCTTTCTCATCACACCATATCAGAGTGCATACTATCAACTTGGTTTATCATTGATGGTGTTAACTTTCATCTCACCAAGGTAGTGTTTACCAGGTTTCTCCACAATAAAGCTACTTTTTCCTCCCTTCCATATTCTTTGGAAGCAAGTCACTAAGCCACCCACACTCAAGGGAGATTGGAGATTAAGCTTCAGTTCTTTTTAAAAATGTCCAGTTTTGTGTACAATTTTTATTGCACATCATATATCAGCTCAGTTCATATGTGTGCTTTATAAATAAGTATATTATTTTGCCCCTTTAGGAACAAATAAATAGCAAGTGATGTGTTAACATCTCTTCATTTTTCAATGTTTTTACGTCTTAATAGAAATCTTGTAACAAGATCAGTATAATGCAAACTTTAAAAAGTTGATGTTAGATACAATATCGACTGAATTAGATACAATATCTAACTGTATCTAACACTGAATTAGATACAATACCTACTGAAAAGAAACAACAGTAACTGAGTAAGGGAGACGTGAGACCATCTTGTTCATGGGAGGTTATGGACAACTGTTTCCAAATGTGAGGGAAATGAGCTTGCAGGATGGATTCGTATCTGGGGCAGAAGAGGTTTGCAAACTTGGTGAATCAGGCCCTCCAGAGCACCTATAATTTTGTTTTCCACTTTTGCTCTGAGGAGCTTAGGCATCACCCGGCTCGCCAACTCTGGACTGCAAAAGCCTTGGCAGGACTACACTACAGTCGGCAGCCTGGTGCAAGGAACGCGTCACTCCCGCAGTGGATTTCAACCACTGCCTGCTGGGTAGTGAGTGAGCGATTTACGGGGCGCGGCTGGGGCTGGGGAGTCAGTAGGAAGCTCCTCCCCGCGGCCTGGGAGGGGGCGGTCCTGGAGGACGCCGCGCGGAGCTCCAGCTGCGGCGGCGCCCCGCCTCCCCTGGCCCCGCCTCCGCCCGGCCCCGCCTCCTCTCGGCCCCGCCCTCTGGCCCCGCCTCCCCGCTCGGCCTCGGCCCCGCCCCCTCTCGGCCCCGCCTCCCCGCTCGGCCCCGCCTCCCCGCTCGGCCCCGCCCCTCCCCGCGGTCTCCGCGTCTTCCTTCCGGGTCGCGCTGGGCCGGCCTCTGAGCCGTCGCGCCGCAGCGCGGGACTCTGGGAGCCGCCCCCGCGCCCGCGTCTCCCGGTGCCGCCTGGGTCGCTGGTGAGGCCCACGGCGTGCACCTCTCCCGGACCCGGCAGGGTACGGCCCTTCCTTTACCTCTTTTCCCCCGGCGGGTCTCCGTCTTCCTCCCTGAGCGCTGGGGCGGGGCCGGGCCAGGGCGGAGCGCCGCGCTTCGGGGAGCCTGGGCGCGGGCCGAGGTCCCCGCCGGCCGCCCCTCCCCCCCCCCAGGCCCGCGCCGCGCCTGCCGAGCTCGCTGGGCGCCTGTGAGCGCCTTACGCGCCGTGTGTGCTGCTTCTCTGCCCCAGCGTGTCCGCACGGCGTGCGGCGGCGGCCCCGCAGCCCCCCCGCCGGGGCCTGTCTACCCCGCGGCGCCCCGGGCCGAGCCGTGCGTGCAGCCCGCGGCGGCCGCCTGCCCGCCCGTGTGCCTGTTGCCCCCGTGCGTGTTGCCTTGATTTCCCCGTAGCATCGATGCTTCGCACTAACCAGGCCCGAGGTTTTAGGACCGCCGCAAGATAACGGGCGGCAACCCCGTTTCCAAGTGCAGGGGTGTCCCTAGGGCGTCGTGTTGGCGGTGACCGCCCCCTTGGCCTCCCCATCCTCATGTTGGCAGTGGGACAGGTTTGGGGTCGCCTTGATGGTTCCAAGGGCTTGTTGGCACGTAGCCTTGGGTCGCAGTCACTAATCGGGATTTACGAATAAATAGAAGGTCAAGGTGATTAATAAGCCTGCGGTCAGGTAGCGGCGTTGACGGGACGCCGTGCTTGGCACCTGGCCCTGGAGGATCTGACACCAGGTGCGGTGATGCTGATTGTCCCGCTTGGAGGACAGCAGCTGCCTTTCCTGCTTCCTGCTTCCTGGCGTGCAGTTCCTCGGGTTCAGGCACGCTGCATCCCTTAAAGAGCTCACTGAATGCCTCTGTAGAGGGAGATTTTCCTAATGCACCCCCGATCCTGCAGCTCCTCAGTAGCTCCTTTACGGTCCTGGGGGCAAGACACGATGTGCGTCATCACCCTGGTGGGCACTCTCGAATTGCTCATCGGGTTGGATTCTTCTTTTCATACCTCTTTTTTTTTTTTTGAGTACCAACTTTTTAAGCTCCGATGTTGGCTTTTCTGAGCCCTTCAACTTCCGGCGCTTCTCTCCCGGTTTTACGGAGTCGAAAAATCAGAAATCATGTGAAATGGTTAACTTTCTTCTCTGTAACGCCGTGATCGAGTAATGCAATGATAGTGCTCCTCTCACCGTGGCATCTTAAAATATTGCTAACTGCTGTCGTTTACTTTCAAATATAGTCAGCAAAAACTGTCCCTTTGTTCTCTGCCGTCTTAGTCTCTGCCTCGTGCTCTTAAATTCCCTGGGATCAACATGCTGGTTTAACTTCATGGAGCTGTAGCCTTGGAGAACTGCAAATATATATGTATCCATCCACCTGTTTTCTTCTAGTGCTTTTAAATTTTTATTTTTTTAAAGATTTTATTTATTCATCATAGACACACACAGAGAGGCAGAGACACAGGCAGAGGGAGAGGCAGGCTCCATGCCGGGAGCCCAACGTGGGACTCGATCCCGGGTCTCCGGGGTCACGCCCTGGGCCAAAGGCGGCGCTAAACCTCTGAGCCACCCAGGGATCCCCTGTTCTAGTACTTTTAATGAACTTAGTCATCATCCAAAACTCTTTAACTTGCCTCACGTATAATTTAGCGTGAAAAAGGAAGTAAGGCGCTTCCCCCACCCAAAATTGTGAGCCATGGACCCCATCATCATTTGTAGGATTCTGTTTTTCCCAGCTGATATCAAATACTTTATTTATCCAAGGTCCTTCCTCATTCTTGTGTGTTCTAAGGATGTTTTCTGAACTCTTGTATCGTGATCTCTGGCTTCCTGTACTGATCCCATGCTGCTTTTCTTACTCTAGCTTTACAGTGTGTTTAATGTCTAGTGATTCAAGCAGTGTCTGGCCTGTTGTTGACCACTAAATATTTTTGGAATGATGACACTTAGTGGGGTTAAATTGATTTCCTTTTTTTATATACCCCCTTTATTTTAAAAGAATTTATTTATTTATTTATTTATTTATTTATTTATTTATTATTTATTTATTGTGGGAGCAGCGCTCTGGCATATTGTTGACCACTAAATATTTTTGGAATGACGACACTTCGTGGGGTTAAATTGATTTCCTTTTTTATATGCCCCCTTTATTTTAAAAGAATTTATCTATCTATCTATCTATCTATCTATCTATCTATCTATCTATTTATTTATTGTGGGAGCAGCGCTCTAAATAAATAAATAAGGGGCAGAGAGAGAGAGAGAGAGAAAATTCAAGCAGACTCTACACTGAGGGCAGAGCCTAAAACCAGGGCTGGATTCCCAAAACCCTGAGATCTGAGCCAAAATCAAGAATTGCTCGCTCAACCTACTGAGTCACCCAGGTGCCCTGCCCCCCTTTAAAGTTTCTTCACTATTCTTGAAATTATTATTACTTACTTTTAGGTAACCTATTTCATGGTACGTTGAATCATTAACCATTGCTAAGTAAATTCCTTCTTTTGATACCTCAGAACTGGTGCCGCATAGAGTTGCTCCTTAGAGTTGTATGTAGAAAAGCAGCTGTTCAAAATCGGCAGGTCTTTTAGCTTTGCGTTGTGTTGTTCAGAAGTGTAGGCTCTCCTCAGCCATGACTCAGGACTTTCTGTACGTGGTTTCAGCAGCTCTGAGGAATAAATGCAGATAGAAGTAACATCCAGGACAACCCCTTGTCCATTTGTATTTTACTATCCTAACTGTACGTCTTAGGTGTAAAAACTTAACAGATACTTAGAAACTTTATTACATTATAAAATGTATACATTCTTCAAAAAAAAAAAAAATAAATCAGGTAATACAGAAGTAGCCAAAGGAGAAAGTTAGTGTTGTGTGCCCACCTATCTCACCTAATTTCTCAGAGATCATCATTAATCATTTGTTCTCCTTTCAGAGACTAGAAATACGTGTGTACAAATCTCCATTTGTTTCATAAATGACGGTGTACTCTGTGTAATTTTCTATAGCTTCCAGTTAGTAATAATTGATGAGCATCTTTCAGTATCAGCACATAGAAAATTGTTTTTTAAAGGTCTTTTTTGGTATTTCAGTGTAGGAATAACCTAAAACGTGTTTAACTGATTCCCTATTGATATGTAAGCCATTTCAAATTTATTTCTATTACAGACAAACTGCAGGGATCATTTTTGTATTTATCTATTTGCACATTTGCTTATTTCCTTGGTGTAAATGCTTAGACATGTAATTGCTGGGTCAAAGGCTATATATATTTTAAATAATGATAGATCGTGCCATATTGCTTTTCAAATGTAAAATTTGAGTGACTTGAGTCAATTTTTACACTTTATAAGAATGCTGCCACTGCCATATCATTGCCAAGAATTGTCACAGATCTTGAGATTTAACCCTACTTGTAAGCCAACAGTTTCATGGACACTGGCAGAAGACATGAAATTCTTGGGCCAGAGACAAAGCACAGCAACAGCGGTAGCCAGAGTATCATCATTTTCTTATGCTGCTTGCTTGAACTCCAATTTCTTCTGGGTGATGTGATAAGGACAAGATGACTCCAGCACACACAGTAGATTACAGGACAGGAACCCTGAGTTTGGAGAACCTGAATCGTTCATAGAGGGCTGCAAGTAAACTTGCTTAACCTTTTCCCTACAGAGAGGCATTATATTTATAATGCTACAGACTTGCCCATTACTCTAATGGGAAATCTCTCTTTATCTACCATGGATGTTTGCTATTTAGACATCCTTGAAAAGATAGTCTGGAACAAAGGCTATCAGTGCCCCCTGCTTATAAGATGTGCAGAAACATGAGAGATCTGTCAAAAATTGTATCAACATGATACAATCATTTCTTACATTTTTAGAAATTTTATGGATGAAAAATGCTATGTTTTTACTGTTTTGATTTTACATTTCTATTGATAGAGTTAAAAATCTGTAAATGTTTATCAGTCATTTCTTTTTTAACTTATGTGTTCATCTTCTCAGTTTTCTATTGAAGTGTATCTTTTTCTTATTGGTTGTAATGGCTCTTTATGTGTTGTGGCTATTAGTGACTTGGTACACCATTTAATAGTATTTTTTTTTTCATGGTCTATTGTTTTAATGCTGTTTCTGGGAACTTTACAGAAATTTTTATAATATTAATGTTGTCCTATTATTCTCTTCCTTTATACCTCTTAAGTTTTCACCTCAGGATTATTAAAATACTTTGTACATATTCTCTTAATTTCATATTTTGTATCATAAATTTAGATTAAAAACGGTTGCTATGGTAATATTCTAAATTATTTTACTAAATGTCTGGATATTTTTCTAAAACATTAATTTTGATAAGCCATCCTTTCCCTGTTGTTTTCCCTGACACACTTATTATACTACATTATTTATTTCCTCAAAACTGACAAATCAGTAAGCAAAATATGTTGGTTTCCTACTGTGACTATGAATTTGGTTGAATTCATCCTATGTGTAATTATTTGGATTTTATTCTTACAAAATATAATATACCATTTTGCCATGCTTAATTTTTGCCTTGGAGTCTATACTGTCTGATATTACTCTTGCCATCTCTATCATTTTGTGTATATCAGATCTTTATTGCCCATATTTTTAATTTTAGTCATTCTACATCATTTTACTTGCCTCTTGTAAACATCAAACATCATATACCTGGACCTTTATTTCTCATTCTAGTCTTCCCTCCTCCTAAATTGAAAGTTTGTCTTTGGGTTTTTTTTTTTTTTTTTCATTTTAAAACTTTTTTTAGAAAGATAATTATTGAGGGGTGCCTGGGTGGCTCAGTCATTTAAGCGTCTGACTCCTGATTTCAGCTCAGGTCCTGACCTTAGGGTCATGAGATCAAGGCCCTTGTTGGGCTCTCTGCTGAGTGTGGAGCCTCCTTAATAGTCTCTCTCTTCCTCTCTGTCCCTTCCATCCTCTGAAGGAAAAAAAAAAAAAAGAATTATAGATTCACATGCCATTATAAGAGAGAATATAGAGAAATCCTATGTATCCTTCACCTAGTTTCCTCTTGTAATAACATCTTGTATAAAACTACACAGTACAGTATTTTACCCAGGAAATTGACATTGGTACAATCTACAGACCTTATCCAGATTTCATGACTTTTACATGTGCTTGTGTGTGTTTGCATTTAATTCTTTGCTAAGATAATTTTATGTAGATCTTGTGACCACTACCTTGGCCAAAATATAGAACAGTTTCATTACAAAGATCCTTGTGCAAAAGGCTTTATCTTTTAATAGGAAAATTTAACCTATTCATATTTTCCTTTTTTTCCTCTTCCTTGCAATTTCAGAAATTCTAAAATCATCTATAACTATTTCCCTTATACCTCCATTCAGTAGTGACTCCTTGCCTTCCCTACATTCTTTGGGTTTATTGATTGATTTCTTTTTTACATATGTTCCCTCCCCCCAACCCCACACCTCCCACCCCCAGCCATCTTTTTCATCTTCACCAGTACTATATGTGTAAAGATTTAAATTTGACTGTAAGGTCACTAGTTACTTGAATATTACGTCTTTCCTTTTAAAAAATAATTTATTTTAATTCCTTTGTTTTTTGACTGGAATACTTTCTTCAAGATATTTCTTTTTTAAAAAAATTTTTATTTATTTATGATAGTCACAGAGAGAGAGAGAGAGAGAGAGGCAGAGACATAGGCAGAGGGAGAAGCAGGCTCCATGCACCGGGAGCCCGATGTGGGATTCAATCCTGGGTCTCCAGGATCGCGCCCTGGGCCAAGGCAGGCGCTAAACCGCTGCGCCACCCAGGGATCCCTCTTCAAGATATTTTTTAAGAAGAATTTGGGAAGTATGTTTGTATGTCCAAAAATATTTTTCATTGTGTTGTTTTTCCTATGTGAATAACAGTTTGAGTCAGGTTTTTTCTTTAGAATTCCTGAAATATACATTATCTTCTAGCATTTCCTTGAATTTCCATCAGCTTCAGTCTCTTGCATTTATATAGGCATTAGGTTTCTTGCATCTGTCTTCTAAGTCACTTATTTTTTCATTTAAAATTTTAATTTACTGCAGCCACCATGTTTTTAATTTCAAAGACCTTAAAATGTTTTTAAATTAGTTTCTACTTATTTTATGAATTCTATATTCTATTAATTCACACTAAAGATAACAATTATAATTTTAAAACTACTCTTCTATTGTTTATTAACTTTTATTGGAGACCATTTGCTCTAATTGCCCAACTTATTTCTTTGTCTTTAAGATGGATAATTCTATGCCTACCTATAAATGCAGATCTATGTTGGCTGATTTGTTCCTGGTTGGGAATCTCTGTGAAGTCATGAAGGTCACTGTTCTCTCTTCTAGAAAGGTAGTTCCCTAAAGCCAGGTGAGTGGAAGAGTCTCTGTGATCAGGCTTTGTCCTAGACACAATGAATGGGCAGGACATGTCAACTAATAGATATCTTTCAGAGTATGCTGCTCAAGAACAGACTAATGAAGTAGGACCATAAATAGGCCAATGTGGGGATATTAAATCTCTAGCTTGATTTTGTTTGGTCCAAAACAAAGACTGCAATCAACAGCATACAGGATAGTCCTATCACCCTAGGAATTCCTTTGTATGGACCCTTTGTAGTCATTGGAGTTAACCCATCTTTTCCTTTGACTTCCTGGCAATCCCTGATCTGTTTGCCTTCCCTATAGTTTTGTCTTTTCTAGAGTATCATATAAATGAAGTTATACAATATGTAGCCTTTAGTTGTAGCTTCTTTCACTTACAAAATCATTTTAAGATTCATCCGTGCTATTTGCTGAATCAGTGGTTCATTGTATGGATAGATGTATGATGGTTTATCCTTTCACCTGTTGAAGGACATCTTGGATGTTTCCAGGTTGGAGTGATTATGAATAAATAAACATTTGTATATGGGTTTTTGTTTGAAAATAGATTTTCAATACACTTGGACAAGTAATATAGGAGTGAGAATGCTGGATGGCTTGGTAAGGGTATGTTGAGCTTTATAATAAACTGCCAAAGTTTTCAAAAGTGGCTATACCATTTTGTATTCCCACCAGAAGTATTTGCAACATCCAATTTGGTATCATCTTAAAATTTCATTAATCTGTAATTAACTCGTTCCAGGTTTAAGATATTAAATATTACCTGTCCCAGAGTTACCCTTTTGAAATTATGCTTGACGTTGCTCTCAAGTAAAATGTTTGCTAGGATACCCAAAAATATGCCATAAAGGGAAAAAATGATAAATTGGACTTAATAAAAATTGAAAAGGTTTTTCTTTAAAAGATATTATCAAATAGGGATGCCTAGGTGGCTGAGTGGTTGAGTGTCTGCCTTTAGCCCATGGCGTAATCCTGGAGTCCTGGGATCGAGTCCTACATTGGACTCCCTACATGGAGAGAATGCTTCTCCCTCTGCCTGTGTCTCTGACTCTCTCTCTCTGTGTCTCTCATGAATACATTTTAAAAATCTTAAAAAAAGAAAAAAAACGGTATTATCAAACAGATGAAAAACCAGGCACAGACTGGGAGAAAATGTTTGTAAAACATTTATCTGATAAAAACCTTGTATGTTGAATGTGCAGAGAACTCTTACAACTCAATAATAAGAAAACAAAAAAACCTGATTTTTAAAAATGGGCAAAATATACATTTCACTAAAGGAGATACAAATGGCAAATAAAGACATGAAAAAATGCTCCACATCATTACTAGTCAATTGATATTTACTACCCACCCGATGGAACGGCTCAAGACTGATGATGTTAACTGTTGATGAAGATGTGGAACGACTAGAATTTTCATATATTGCTGATGGAAATGTAAAATGTTGCAGACATTTTAGAAACATTTTGGCACAAGAAACAACCCAAATGTTTATAAACAGGCGAATGGGTATGTCTGTATCATGAATATGATTCAACAATAAAAAGGAGCAAACCATGAATATACATAACAACAGGGATAAAGATAGGCTGTGCAAAATAACCTAGACACAAAAGGACACATACATATTATTTCACTTATATGTAACTCTAGAGTAAAGTACAGTCTGATTTATAGTTATATAAACTTCTTGTTATCTGGTGCAAGAAGTGGCTGGACGATTGGGAGGGGGCGGCAGTGAACCTTTTGGGCTGATGGAAATATTCTCTATTTTCAGTTTTGGAGGTGATCGCATTGGTATATATCTTTGTCAAAACTCATTAAACTATATACTAATTTTTTGGGGGGGAATGTGAATTGCATACTAAAGTTAATTTAGCAGTACTACAACATTTTAGTTAATTGCTCTTTTAGTATGAATGGTTAGCTGTGATGTACCTATGATCTTTTAATTGGATTTTTGTTAGGAAGGCTGAGTATAAATTCAATATATTTCTATTAGGTAAAATGCTCTATTTTACTGTCCAAAAATGTATAGTTAGTATTTGAATAAAGTAAATTCAGTATACTTTATGGTTTTAGTAGCTAGAGAGATTTTTTTTTCCTCTCTTCAGTGAGTCCATTTAAATTGCCCTTAGCCAAATATCCCTAATATTTTAGATTTTAATTAAATAATACATTGTGATTCTGCCAAAGTTTTAGGGTTATTCTAAATTCACAGTTCTTCCCATTCAGATGATTTATTCTTACCCATCATTAACAAGAGAATAAAAGATAAAAATATAGATAATATGGCATGGTGGCAGCTTATCTAAAGTACTTTATATATCATACCTGTGTTATTAGAAACACATCCTTCCTTGTCACTTTGTGAGATGGTGCTTTGGGCAGGAAGAGGGTTTTCAGGTCCACTGTGTTAAATCACCAAACATCTTTCCCTACAGCTCTGCTTTTTAAAAGAAAAGAAAACATTGACTCCTTGATTCGTTTCTCTACTAAAGAAAGTTCATGAAATATTTCATAAGTTAAGATATGCTTGTTGTTGTTGTTGTTGTTTTTAAGATATGCTTGTTAAAGAAAGTTTAGGAAAGAGGAGAGAGAACTAACCGTCATCAATTTCTAGGTTAAATTGATTTTAAATCTAAATTTTTTTTAAAGATTTTATTTATTTATTCATGAGACACACAAGATAGAGAAGCAGAGACACAGGCAGAGGGAGAAGCAGGCTCCCTGAGGGAGCCGATATGGGACTGTATCCCAGGACCTCAGGATCATGACCTGAGCCAAAGGTAAACCTTCAACCACTGAGCCACCCAGGCTCCCCTTCTCCGTTGTTTTCTGACAAGGTTATTCTTGACTTGATTTCTTATGCACTTCTCTTAACATGGTCCTCACCATTTGTTCATGAACTCAGCAGAAGTTTGGAAATGCCTGCTGCTGCCATACTTCTATTTTTGAGTTCTACTTTGATTCCTGGAAGAGAAAGAAGTACTCTTGGTCTTTTTGGTTTTCAGGATTTTTCCTTGGCCTTTAGGTTTTTCCTTCCTGAGTGGTTCAACTGCCTTTTTTTACTCTATTTGTCTGGATTTTCAAGAAGCTCTGAAGTGGGCTAGGAGGCTCTATTTTCCCTGTCCATACACATAGTTCAGTTAAGAAGTTTATTCTATATCAGAGTCTTGTTGAATAAAAACTGTGATCAGAATAAGTGTTTTAACTGGAGGAGAATTTACTTAGAGGAGGAGAGATGCATGTAAAATCGTAATATTCTACTTCCAATAGTCTCCTTACTGACAGTGGTACATTATTTTAACATAGTACATTGAAATGTAAATAATTACTGTGAAGAAAAAGAGCTGCTTTGCTACCACTCAGCCTTTGCTCCTCCCTAGCTCGTCTAATACCAGAACATATCAACTTGTCTTTTTACCCTTGCTCTTTTATTATTGCCTTCCCTGTCTGGCTTCTGCCCTCTTGTTCCTAGGTTATCACTTTTTCTAAGAACTTCTTTTCCACTCATAGTTTTTCCTGTTCTTCTTAATCATTCTATGGTCTTAACATAGATTTGGAGTGTTAAAAAAATTCATTGTATTTGAGAAAATAGTTTCCTTTTACCTCTCCAATCATCTCTTTCATGAATCTTTCTTTAATTTCAATCAGAGTTTCTTTGTAGCCAAGGTCAAGTCTCTTTTATGTGTTCAGGGGCTGCTTTTGTACTAACGGAGGTTACTACTTTTTTACATTCTCTTTGAACAGTAAAATTTCAATATGTATACTATTCCTTATTGGATGGCTTCAAAGAAGGTCATACATTTGATTCTTACCTATTGTGTTTCGGTTTTTATTATCCACTTTTCCCCTCTTTTGCTCTGTATCAAGATATGGAATTTTTTTTTGCTTCATTTTTCGGTCGACGTGTTCTTATCTTGAAGAGTCCCTGGTTTCATTTCTGTGTTCATTTCTGGCCATCTTCTCTGCCAGTCTTCAAAAAACAGAACAAATGCTTATTGAGCATATATTGGCATGTGCTAAGCCCTAAGGGTCTAGTTATGATTAAGTCACATTCTCTGAACTTGAGGAATTCATAGTCTGTTAGGATAGAAAAAAATCTCTCACCATGTAAGAAATGGCACACAAGAGTGTAAGAGCAGAGAAAAAGTGAGTGGTAGACAAAGTCTGGACCTGACCTTAAAGGATGAATAAGAGGGTGCCAGGTGGGAAAGAACAAGTCATTCCAGCCAGCAGCCCAGCCTCAGTGGAAGACTTGAAGATGCTGAGATGTGCAAGCACACGTGTGGTTGGGGTGAGGCAGATATTCTACAGCAAGGGTGCTGAGTGTGGAGAAGTGGAAGGGAAGGGGAGAAGATAGGTGCCAAGGTAGTTGGAACATTCTTGGATCTCATTTTATCAAAAGACAGCCTTCTCTTAATGGTACCTCTGTCTATTTGAGAATGAAGAGGAAGAAGGCCCAGGGAGAAGTTATCAGACAGGCAGAGGAGACCTAAAAGCATGTGGTGTGTGTGTGTGAGGAGGCAGGCCAAGAAAGAAGGCCGGTTGTGAGTGGCAGCTCTTGCACTGGATTCAAATATAATTCCCTTCTTGATATTTTCTCCATTCACTGATGTCTTGATTCCTAGACTTGTCCAGAAAAGTCCTTTCCTCAAAATAGTGTCTCTTGATCAGTTTCAGCTGGATTCAGAAATGAGAACATTACCAGGTTTGACCTTTTTTTTTTTTTTTAACTGATTTCTTACCACATTATGCAACCCTGTTAGGTTTGGTGTGATGCTGTGGAGCTGCCTAGGCCCTCGTCTTTCCCCTTCACTTCAGCGACTTGTCTCTGGGTCATTCTGCAACAGGACTGTGTTGTGGCTTGCCTTCAGTATCTGGCCATGCCTTGTTGCCTGTCCTTTTTCCTTTTCTAGATCTTTTCACCTTAAGTTGAGAATCCTCTTGGAGTTGTAAGCTTGTTTCTAGGTTCTTTCATCGCACTGTGAACCTAGCCTTAGCGTGGTCCTGGCTCGAGTTCATTCCGATGGCCTCCTTTTGTTTATTTTATGGAAAGTCCTTTTCCTTCCTCCTCTTTCCTGTGCTGGAGCAGGAGCCGTCTTCTCTGCAGTTCCTGCCATCCTGCTTCTCTCCGCCTCATCGACTCCCCATCTCACTTCAAATCTCAGTAGAAAACATATGTTCTCCCTTGCCTATACCTCTTAATTTCTCTTTTCCACTGTTATTGCTTGCTCTGTAATTGTATTATTTAACTTTGTTAAGCATTTTATAATATGAAAGATGTAGTTGAAAATAAAGTTGTATTATAATAAAATCATGTCGTGTAGAGCAAGTTGTTTCCCAAGGAGTATGAAAGTCTCAGGATAGAAGTTAAGATGACTGTTGTTCTGTATTCCTTGATTGTGCTGGTATAAAGGTTCCGTGTGTTGCGGAGAATTTTTCCCCTCATAGCCATTGTTGCTAAGTAATTGGATTAGACAGCTAATAAAATAACAATCACCCTATTTCTAATTCTGATTTTTTGTTAAATGGAAAACAGTATTTTTATATGTTGTGAGGGTTTTAAAAAGTAAAGTAGCCCTTTGAATGAACTGAAAAAGAACATATCTCTCGAAAGGTATATTTTACAATCACCCCTTTGGACCACTTTAGTGTACCAGGCTAATACTTATTTATTTGCGCCAGGTGGGAAAAGTCATTTTGACTTTGAATCCCATTCTCCTCATAAAGTAGTTATTGTATCTTTTGCATTTGGTTCATTGCCCATTGGGATATTCATTGGTTATCACAAATTGCCTCTATGCCTTGGCAAAAATCCAAACAGTACTTGGACAATTTGGACTTCAACATTGGCTGTTGCTGCCCACATGAGTCCTGAGACTATGGCTCTATTCCCCTTTTCAGCTTCATTTCCCAGGGAAAAGTAGAGTGAGCTATTCTTTCTCCTCCATATGTTCTTCCCCACCCCACCCCCAAACACTTTTATAGTGTCATCTTAGTTGATTGGAAAGGAGTTGAGAATCAATGAAGGGTGTTAACAGTGGGTTTGCACACTTCCTGTTCATATTTCTATGCCTTGTTTATTTTCAAAAACAGTTTTTAACTTTATTACATTTTTCTGAGCAGTATTGCTGGAAAAGAATAAATATATTTGCTTGTTCAGTGTACTGTACATTGATTTTCCTTCTTTCAAAAACTTGTCAGTTTTAGCTTTATCTTACAAAAAATAATGATTTTTTTATTCATAGTTGGAAAAATCAAGCATCCATTTATATTGCTCTTCTACTCTGCAGAAGTTTGAATATATAATACATACATTTACAGTTTATAACTCACTTTTACATATGTTGCTTCAGTGTAAAATTGTACTTAACTCTAACGCAGCTTAAAAATGATATTGTTCGTATGGCATTCTTGCTACTTTTGATATTATCTCATAAGTTATAATAGTAAAAGCTAGCTGGGAAACAAAGTCCATGGCTTGGTATGTCAATTAGAATTTGACTTTCAAAAAAAAAATTGACATTCACAACTTGTCTCCATCTTTTTGGCAAGAATGGTTGTGAAAGTTCACACGAATGATGATATCTTGTTTTGCAGGTATTCCTTTGGTTTTACAAAATTTTTACTTTCTGATAAATGCAGTTTTATAAAGAAAGTGAAAGCTTACTTGAAGCAGGCCATAGACTGTGGAGTGAGAAGTGATGTCCAAAGATTATATAGCCAGGGGGCTTGGGTGGCACAATCAGTCGAGCTTCCCACTCTTGGTGTCTGCTCAGGCCATGATCTCAGGGTCATGGAATTGAGGCCCCCTTCCATCTCTCTGCTCTGGCTCTGTGCTCTGTGCAGAGCCTGCTTGGGACTCTCTCTCCCTCTACCCCACCCTCCGCATATCACCCCCTTCAAATAAATAAATAAATCTTAAAAAAAAAAGATTATAAAGCCAAACTCATCCATCCACTTTGGCAAATGGAATTCTGTCCTTCTCTTGAAGATTTCCAGGAGTAAAATAGGCAGTCTTCTGTCAGTTGAGTTGGATGCTTACAAATTGCTTTTTATTTCCTAAATTTCATTTTTGCAGTTTATTTTATCCTTTTTCTTTTAAGAAAGAGAAGGACCAAGTAAATTCTTTGGGCAATTACCCATGTTAATATACCTGCGGGCCTGTTCTGAAATAAAGTGTATATGGTAAAAGGTGTATCATTTTAAATTTTGACATTAAAGATTTGAGATTAATGCATTGGTAATTTGTGACAGATTTATACTTGTGGTAGGTGAAATATTTGAATAAAGAAGTGATATACTAGATTATTTCTTTCCCACACTTATAACATGATCTGTACTTTAGCACTTGGTGTTCTATTTCCTGAGGAGAATCTGATTCTTGATTCATGGTACATAAGCACTAGGAACGTGTGCTGCAGAAACACCTTATTTATTTTAATACATATTTTGTTACTCTTCTCTAGAAAATGTCTTGTTCAGACTGTTCTATTATGTCTTGTTCCTGGGGTGCAAGTTCCTCCATTTCGTGAGTCTGCCTACTGAGTGTCCTTTATCGTGGTTCCTTTTCTCTTGTAGTCTGTGAGTTTTTACTGTGATGTATCTTTAGTAAGGGTTTAGTCTGTCTTGTGTCATGTGTCATGAAAGTATCCCTGCAAAGAGGTTTCGTATCTACCCCTAATAGGTTCTAAAGTTTTACCAGTTCAGGACTACTTTATCTTTTTAAATGTTTTTGGCTTGGGGATGGGGTGGAGATTCTAAATCTCATATGAAAGTAGTGTGAATTTAGGTCCATGCTCTGTGCATGATATATGCCTAATAGGATTCTGTTTTCCCATTGGTGACTTTTCCCCATTATCTAAATTGATGTCATGTCTCCTTAGGCTTCCTGGGCAATGAGTTAAGTTTTCACATTCCTGGTTTCATAGATAGGATAATCAATCTTTCCTGATTTTTTGGCTTTATGAAGCTCTTTCCACATGTGACCTATGGCTTGAAATAACCTTTTTGCATGGATGTTAGAAAGTCCCCTTGTAACCATTAAGGCCTATCTATCTATACCTGATTCCAGGAGTTGTATTAACTTCAGCTCCTGCTGTGCACTTTGACTTTCCTTTGTTTCTTATAACTATGGATTTTCCTCACTTGTTTCAAGCTCAGTTCTTTATTTACTGTTTCACTGGTTATGTTTTGTCAAGCATTTCAGTGTGTTTGAATTTGGCTGGGATTAAGAGGCACAAGAATGCTGTTATATAATCCTAAATTATTTAAGACTTTTATAGTGTTTTTTATTTGTTCATCACCTTTCTATCAACACATCAACTATTATGTGCCTACCACATACTGAACACTTTGAGAATTGAAGATCTTTGGCTAGATCCTGCCTTCAAGAAACAGTCTGATTAAAAAATGTGCAGAGGACCTGAAAAGACACTTTTTTGAAGAAGATACACAGATGGCCAACAGACACATGAAAAGATGCTCAACATCACTACTCATCGGGGAAATGCAAATCAAAACCACAGTGAGATATTACCTGACACCTGTCAGAATGGCTAAAATCAAAAAGACAAGAAATAACAAGTGTTGGTGAGGATGTGGAAAGAGACCCTTGTGCCCTGGTGGTGGGAATCTAATTGGTACAGCCCCTGAGGAAAACAGTATAGAGGTTCCTCAAAAAATTAAAAATAGAAATATCATATGATCCAGTTAATTTCACTACTGGGTATTTACCCAAAGAAAGCAGAAACACACAAAAAGATGCATACTCCTATGTTCTTTGCAGCATTATTTACAATAGCCAAGATATAGAAGCAACAAGTGTCCATCGATAGAGAAATCTATAAAGTAAACACACACACACACACACAGGAATATTATATGGCCATAAAAAAGGATGAGACCTTGCCATGTACAGTGATAACATGGTGGGACCTAGAGCACATTATGCTAATTGAAATTAGAGAAAGACAAATACCTTACGATTCCACTTATATGTGGAATCTAAAAAATGAAAAAAACAATCAGACTTATAAATACAGAAAACACTGATATTTGCCAGAAGAAAAGGGGGTAGGGAATAGGTAGAATGAGTGAGGAGTGAGAGACATGGGCTTCCAGTTATGGAATGAATAAGTCGTGGGAATAAAAGTCACAGCGTAGGCAATGTAATCAATGATATTGTAATAGGGTTGTATGGTGACAGATGGTAGCTGCACTTGTGGTGAACATAGCATAATGTGTCGAGATATTAAATCATTATGTTGTACACCTGAACCTAATGTAATGTTGTGTGTCAACTGTACTCAGAAATTTTTTAAAAATAAAAAATAGGGCAGCCTGGGTGGCTCAGCGGTTTAGCACTGCCTTCAGCCCAGGGCGTGATCCTGGAGACCTGGGATCGAGTCCCACATTGGGCTCCCTGCGTGGAGCCTGCTTCTCCCTCTGCCTGTGTCTCTGCCTCTGTCTCTCTGAGTGTGTGTGTCACAAATAAATAAATTACAATAAATAAATAATAAAACAATGAGATCAACAATACTGTTTGGTCCCTACAATATATGTCTGCCCACACACTTGGATCCATAAGCTATAGGTTTGTGTTGTTTATATAGAAAGGGGTCATTATGACGTTTTTATGACATTCCATCATGAAATTTTAAAATTATAGTAGTAATTCAGAATTGTCCACAAAGTCAGAAATATGTGACCTGTTCAATTTGAAAGTTCTGCTTAACAAGTAGCTGTTTATCTGTGTTTATCTGTTTATCTAAAAGGTGATCTATAATCCTTTTGGGATATTTGACTTCCTAAGTTGGAAATAAAAATATCTTCTAAAACTGTTGTCTTATAGGTAAAAGAATGTGACATTTCAACATTTGAACCTGAAATCAGCATGCAGATTTCAGGCCACATGGATGAATGCCAACTTTTGCATTTCCTGTGTGTATCCTGTGACCATTCTTTCTGGGGTGAGTGATTTCTAAGAGTATCTGGCAGCAAACCAGATGCCAGCCAGCCATGGAAAGCCCTAACAAATACTGCTAAGAGTTATAAATTAAACACTGTCTGGTGATCTGTGATGTGTAAGGCAGTTAATTTAGTTGGTCTGGATTAACTGTCAGCTCCAGAAAACTATATTCCCATAATGTGAAATCTATACTTAGCATGTTTGGAGGTGAGTAATAATTAACAATAGGGCATCATTTGTTAAAATGTGAAGTTATAAAATGCCTTAAGGTTCTTTTGGATTTACAGTAGTGTTTTAGTGGTTGGCCATATTTTTGAAATGATTTTCATTTTAAAAGTTCAAGGATTTTAGTGTTTTCTGAAAGATAGTTATAATTTTGTATAAAACAGGGTTTTTTTGGGTCATATACTTTCCATTGCCATATATTACCAGTTTCGCTTCCCAAATAGCATAAAATTGTATACATTTTCGATATTTAGGTTTCTTGAAAATTTATTTGATAAATTGTACCAGAGATTTATATTTACAATGAATTTTGCTTTTTCAGTTTCATTCTGGGGGATTATATTGGGGGAAAAACTTGATTATTACCTTATCCATGCATTTTTCTGCATATTTAAATTATTTTACTTTACCAAGCCATTCATTTTTTTAGAACATCCTTCAAAGAGTTCATGCGTCTTACTGAGGACACCTGACCTTTTGAAGCTTCATAATTCACACCTAGATGTCACCAGTCTTTCCCATGTTAACAGTTCTGACTATGTTTTATTATATATGCCTTCGGCGCCGAGCCAGGACAGCTGCAAGAGGAGAAATGATGAACAGCCATAGAACTATAGAATCAAACAGCCGGACTTCCCCTCTCAACGCAGAGGTGGTCCAGTATGCCAAAGAAGTAGTGGATTTCAGTTCCCATTATGGAAGTGAGAATAGTATGTCCTATACCATGTGGAATTTGGCAGGTGCACCAAATGTATTTCCAAGTTCTGGTGACTTCACTCAGACAGCTGTATTTCGAACTTATGGAACGTGGT
This sequence comes from Vulpes lagopus, assembly GCF_018345385.1. Lineage (NCBI taxonomy): Eukaryota > Metazoa > Chordata > Mammalia > Carnivora > Canidae > Vulpes > Vulpes lagopus. The sequence continues at coordinate 15,801,839 of NC_054824.1, forward strand.
GGGATCAGTGTCCTAGTGCTTCCTTGCCGTTCAAGAGGACACCGCCTAATTTTCAAAGCCAAGACTACGTGGAACTTACTTTTGAACAACAGGTGTATCCAACAGCCGTTCATGTTCTGGAAACCTATCATCCTGGAGCAGTCATTAGAATTCTGGCTTGTTCTGCAAATCCCTATTCCCCAATTCCACCAGCTAAAGTAAGGTAAGACTCATTTTTTTTTAATGACCATGGTATATGGCTGAACGGCTTTGGTTGTTTTACTATTAGAAGTCTTTTTGTATTCTTTTAAGTAATTTAAGTAGTTTAGACAAATTGGATTTTTAAAATTTTCCTTGATTTTCTAATAGGGAAAGAAAGATCACATGTTTAAAGATGTAATGCATTCTTTACACCTTGTACCTTAATGTTCATAGATGGTGAGATTTGTGTGTCACAATTTACTATAAAGAAAATGTGATTTGTACTAATTAGGATGTGGGCAAATCTGTGAAGTTAGTAGGAAATATGACCTGTACATATTTTCAAACAAGCACCATGTTATTGCTTTCACATACAGTGAGTAACTCAAAGTAGATCTATAAAGTGATTGTTTTAGGGAGGGTACTTAGGGAATTAGCTTTAATGTTAGGGGAATATCTTTGTAACAAGCATATTCATTTAAAAACAAATGTTGCTTTCAGAAATTCATGCATTCTTTCTAAAAGCCTATTTATTTATATAAATTTGGGTAGCAGTGCCTTGTTCTGTCTCTTTTTCTCTCTCTTTTTTTTTTTTTTTTTGTAGTTCAGCCTCTTCTTTTTCAAAGAATATAATCATTGACCTGGTAGTATATTCACATGGTTCAATAATCTAAAAAGTACATAATGCAGTCTTGTATGTTCTCTCTTCTCCATATGCCAATGACCCCAAACCGCTTTTATCCACTTATTTTTTTTTTACAGTTTCTTTATGCAGGTATAAGCAAATACAAATATATTTTTATTTTCTTTATATGCAAAAATAAGCATACTATTCATGTCATTCTATATCTTGTTTCATTTAGTAGAGTATACTGTATCTTTCTATGTAAGTGCAAAGAGAGGTCCCTCATTCTTTTCTGTGGTTGCAAGTAATGCACAGTGTATATGTATCCCAACTTATTAACAGTTTCCTTTTGATGGGTACTTAGTTTTCCCATACTTTTGCTACTATGAACATTAATGCAATGAATAACCTTGTTTGTCATGAATCAGTTCACACGTGTGTGGGTTGGGTTCCCAAAAGAATTGCTGGGCCAAGGGGTCTATGTATTTGTAATTTTGATATATAGTGCCAAATTTCTCTTCAAAGAAGCTCTGCTTATTTATATTCCTGCTAGCATTTTTTATGCATACATGTTTTGTCCAAGCCTCACCTATAGACTATGTTGATAAATTTTAATATTTTTGTCATTTTGATAGGTGAAAATATTATCTCATGTAAACCTTAAGTTAAAAGACTATTGTTATCTCTAAGGCTGAATATGCTTTCATGTTTAAGAGCCATTTATGTTTCCTTCTCCTTGAACTATCTGATCATGTTATTTGCTCATTTTTTTATTATTTGTTGATACCAGTTTTTAGATCTATCACTTTACTAATTCATTCATTCATTAAAATACATGTGTGTCCACCATGTGCTAAGCATTGATTTGGGTATTGGAGATACATCAGTGAACAATGAACAAAATAGACAAAAAGCCCTGTGCTTTTGAGCTTATTCTAACCCCAGAGCCGTTGGTGGGCACATGTTAAACTGTGAGTCCCCAGCTGCCACTGGAAGAGGAGTGGGGACAGGATCAGTTACCACCTGATACACTGCTTCCCTGAAGTCCTTTGTGCCTTCAACATTAAGGGAGTATAACTCCCCAGGGTCAGGAAACATTTGCAGAGTACAGCTCAGCTCAAGCTGGAAACTGCTGGAATAATCTTTACTCGTTCTTTTCAGAATGTCCTTGATAATTTATCTTGCATAATAGTATTAATGAATCTATTCTTTAAAAAACCAGAAAACTAGCATCCTTTAATATACAGATTTTTGGTGTTTTTTTTTGTTTTTTGTTTTGTTTGTTTTTTTCTGAGAGAAAAGGTGCTTTGGGCAGGATCCTTTCTTACGAGAAAATTGTTTTATTAGATTCTGTCATTCTTTGTCTTCTAATGACAAATTTACACACTTTTTGCCTTAAAAAGCTAGTCAAATTTGGGAATGAGATCTATGAAACATGTAATATCTTTAATCTAAACCCTAATGTCTGCATAACTGATTTTAAGTATAAATCATGCTCTTGGATTCCTAGCTGAGAGTTGTAGTATATGGTTTAATTAAAGCGACAACTTTATTTACAGAGTATATCTAATTTGCTTAACTGATTTTTAGCTATATTCCATGGAAAATACCATCAAATTTTAAGAGAAAAAGAATCTAACTAATATATATTATTGCAGGATAAGAAAAGGGACTTTTAAATTTTACTGATTATGAGATCAATAGATATTTCATTGTTTTAAAAAAGCTTGTTATAAAAGATCAAGAAAGAAAATACACACAAACCCCCCCCCCCCACAATTCTTCCCAGGTTCAGTAACTGTTAATATTTGGTGAATTTCTTTAAGCAGTCAGAAACACCAAACACCTTCTCTGTCAGTTCACTGCTGGGAATGGAACAAAGAACCAGACAAACATGGCTCTTGTTCTTTGAGCTTTATAGGCCAGCCTGGAAGAAGACTGGGAGATGACAGGGAAAGTGTGCTGGTGGAGGGAAAACCTAATCTGTGGGCCTCAGACAAGCCTTCCCTGAGGAAATGACTTAACTGAGACCTGAAAGTTGAGTGAAGCTTTAGTTTGGGTGGGAAAGGTGGAGGGAGAAGAACACGTGCAAAAAGATGAAATCATGAGGTGAGGTCTTGGTGTTTAAAGAAGTGAGAAAGGTTTGAGTGTAGAGAACAAGCTGGAGAAGGGCCACAAACATGGAAGTGCCATTCTTAAGATTTAGATGACTGGTTTCTAGACTTTGGGAATCCCAGGGCTTTTGGAACCAGTATCCCAGAAACAGACCTTGAGAAGGTTGTTGTTTCACAAGTGATTTGCCATGAAAAGGCTCCTGGAACCAGTAAGAGAGTGGGGTGAGCGCTGTAGGGAAGGGAAGAAGTCCCAGCTAGCCTGGAGGAAAGGTTGCCAGGGAGCTGGGCTCTTACACTTCTGTACCCGTCTCTTTTGGACTGTGGGCTGGGGGAGTGGGAAGGAGAATGGGAATGGGGATCTTCCAGGAACATGCCACCCTCTGGATGAAGAGACTCTAGGAGCCCAAGTAGTTCTCTGAAGAAGGCTGTATGTAGGTGGAAGCCCTTAGCAGCAAAGCAAGGAGATGTGGAGGGTGGGCCCACAGAACTGACCAGGAGGTTTGAGTGGAGTACAGTAGAGAAAGTTGGCTATCATAAACTAGTGAACATAATAATAATAATAAAAATTAGAGAACTGATATAGGTTGTCAGATTATTTACATTGCTAAACGAGTACGCACAAAAAGACAAACAAATGAAATACTAACATAATTTATCGTCACCATCACTTCATAAAAGAAACCTCAGTTTATAGTGGTAAATTGGCTAGATCAGATCTTAAAGAATGGTTGGCAATTTTACATGTATACGTATGCATATTTTCATGTATACCAATACGTTCCTTATTTTTCACATTTAGTCGTGGAACACTGCCACACACAGTTGTTTGGGAACCATTGGACTGTACTGCCTGTGATTTTAATTGAGCACATGGTTTTATGCCCACCTTAAGAGTTAGCAAACGAGAGAGTGTGTTGGAGTGGCTTAGGAATTTGTTTGCAGGAAATGGACTTGTAGTCCCAGAGCATTCAAAATTTAAAAGCAATCTTTCCCTATTTTGTCTCGTTGCATTTTTTTTGTTCAGTAAGTGAAGCAGACAAGTTACAGGTAATTCTATAAGATCTCACAGTCTCCTGACTTCTTGCCTAGTGCCCGATTAAGAGAAAAGAAAATAGATAGTATACATGTCCTGGTCCTGAGGATAAGATCTTAATGTATGCTTGTGTAAGAGTCAGAAGTTAGGCTAGCACAGGGTTACACATTGGAAGGAGACAGGAAAAGAGGAGAAAGAAAACAATAAAATGAGGTCATATTAAAGGAACTGATTGGAATAAAGTTATTTGGGGATAAAACTTAGTGTTATGGATTTTTGAGTGTGAAAGCACTTAATTATATAATACTGAAGCCAGAGAAAGCAGGGAGAGAAAAAGTGGCTGTCACAGAGGGAATTTGCTGCCAAAGGAAGTTGCTTAAGCAACAATTTCACAAATTGGTCATGGTCTAGTCCTGACTTTGTAGGCCAAGAAGCATAATTTTGTTAAAGCAGATGCTAGTCAGTTCCAATTAGAGATGGGCTGGGAGGCAGGGAGTGAGTAGGTGTACTATGGAAATACTTTTCTTTTGTTTCTGTTGGTGTTCCTCTTCTGTCTCTTTACTTCCAGCTGATGAAATGAACAGTGTTGGCAAGAGAACCTTCTTTGTGCTGGCTACTGGGTACGCTTACTAACCAGGCAACATCTTGGTTATAGAGAAGTTTTTTGCATCCATGGGCCTAGCTTCCCACCTAAATGCACTGGAAAACTTGCTTTCTCTGGTTTCCATTGGTGAATGTCTCTCTTTCTCTATTTACCAGTTGCTTCTGGGGAGCCCTAGAGAAACTCTCTCAATGGGGAAGCAATAGTTCAACATCACATTTGTTTCTTTGTTTCTAAGAACTGGACACATAGTAGGCATTCAGTGCAACCAACAGAGAAGTAAGTGGGCTGATGGAGAGAATGCTGTTGGTTACCATCCCAGAATTAAGTGCTGGGAGGTCACGGGCACATGGGTGGCTTAGTTTTTTATTAGGTGTCTGTCTTTAGCTCAGGTCATGGCCCCAGGATCCTATGATCCCTGCTTTGGGCTCCCTGATCAGCAGGGAGCCTGCTTTTCCTGCTCCCTCTGCCACTCCCCTTGCTGTGCTCTCTCGCTCTCTCTCTGTCAAATAAGTAAATACAATCTTTAAAAAGAAAGGATTTTTTTTTTGAAATTCCAAACTGAATTTTACATATGTGATACTGTAGATTTAAAATACACAGGACATTGGAGTTTGTCAGATTTGTCCCACATACATGTAGAGAGTGTGTGTGAGCACATATAGTAAACAGTTTAGTAGCATGACTTAAAGCAGTTTAATTTCATTAACACTGCCCTGGGTCTAGAGGATTAAGAGACTTGGAGCCATCCCACAGAAAAGTGTGTGTGTGTGTGTACACCCACATGTGTGCACATGTACATTTGTATATTTGCTTGCTTGTTTTCAGTGACTAGATTTTAAGATTCTGACTTTAGTTTTCTAGAATAAAATAATATGGGCATATTCTCTTATTGAATAAAATAGATATCTTTCTCGTTCTGACTTTGAAATAATATATTCTAGTTCTATTAGGAAATTTTAAATAATTCATTTTACTGTAGACACCTCAGGATCAATTTGTATTGGTCTTATAGTTAATGTTAGTTTAATTCAGAAGGCCACAGACCTATAAAATAATTTTTTCTCTTTTTATAATTTTTGTTACTTTTCAGGTTATCAAGAAAAAATAAAATATAAATAATTCAGATACATGACAGCTTTTCTATTTAGATATATTTTTAAATATTTCTAAAAACTGATGATGTTGATATTGTTCTTTATGTATGCTGTCATATTTACAACTTCAGATATATGTATAAGTAAGTATATAATATTCATGCTACATAGAAGACACAAAAATGTTGTTATGATAGCATTAATCCTGGTATGTTTAAATAAACTAGAAAGATTAAAGAAGTCAACTTAAAGCATCATCTAACTTTGTGCATTTTGCAAGGTAGGTAGTGAGGACTTTAGTAGATTAATTACCTTATTATAATTAACCTTATTAAAATAGAATATTTCTGCTCTAGTCAGTGCTTTTCTTTAAGCTTACATTTGTAAATTTATAATTAATTTACATGATAATACAGTTCAAAATAAACATGAAGAACACATTAGTTGTGTATTTATTTATTGCAAAGGACCTGGCAAAGGTGATTTCTACGTCACGTTTTCAGTGTTTCTGTTAAGCCTCATAAAAACTCCCCACTGAAGCTAAGTAATAAAATAGACTGGTTTAGAGCATGTGTGTTGTAAACCAGTATGGGCAATTATTTCACAGGGTCCTATTTGGTCCTTATTTCCTAGACACAGGACATTCCTCTAACATTCTCTAATGTCATTTTACTGTGGCAACAAGTAGTAATAGTTTACTATTTACAAATAGTGAAACCATTTACCTCATGATTCTTGGAAATATACTGTCTGAAATTAGGAATGCATTTTCCCTTACCAACATGGTTTTAAATGATTCATACCTCAGTTCCTTGTACCTGTATGGGTAACTCTATTTAACTGCATAGATTTACATAAGAGTGTTCAAATCAATTCTATTGTTAGAAACCCTCAAGATTTTTGCAGTTAAGCTCATGGGGTACTTAGGTCTAGCCTTCTTTTTGTCTGATGGGTTTTATTCCTCATTGTCAGGAGAGAATCAGCAACAGTAGCAGATACGAGGTAGTTATAAAGATTCTAGTGATTCCAAAAGTTCCTACTATAAGGATTAGTGATATCCTTATATTCCCATGAGCTTCTGCTATATGCTTTTATTCCTAAAGATAGAAATTACTATACTTTCCTTTTGCATTCTCCAGGATGATGCTGTCATCTTGGCCTAAAGACCATTAGGGTATGTGCATGTTGATGACTTCTGTAGTTTTGATTCACACTCTTCTATCTATTTCAGTTTCTTAAATGCCTTGCTGTAATCAGTGTTTACTTAAATCTTAATAGGTCAGGCCAAGGAAATGAACTGGCAATGTATTAGAAAAAAAACCTCATATGATTTGTAAGTTTATGGAAACATTTTAAGTGTTACTAATAATCAGTGAATTATAAATTATGTACCATGGCGATAGACTTACCATGAAATTACATATTATTTTCAAAGATAAATAATGCTTTCAGTAGTCATTCTTTTTCTTTTTTTAAAGATTTATTCATTATTTGGGGGAGAGAGAGAGCCTGTATGAGAGGGGAGGGGGAAGATGGAGAGGGAGGGAGAATCTCAAGCTGAGCACAGAGCCAAAGCAGGGCTCAATGTTAGCACCTGGATATCATGACCCCAGCTGAAATGAAGAGTTGTGGGCTCAAATGACTGTGCCACCCCGTCACCCCTCAGTAGTCATTCTTATATGCTATTGGCATAAACTTTGAAAGCAGTTTGTATTGAGAGACTTAAAAACACTTAGTCTTTGACATAAAATCTGTATTAAAAAAATTCTGCTAACTAAAGTAATCAGTAATGGAAAGATGTTTATTGAAGTATTTTTTTGTGTTTCTAATTTTCTCTGATATATCTGGAAACAATATTAGAGAAATGGTTACTTATAACACATATATATGAATATTATATATCTAACGATGCTATGTTATGAAGAATCTTTAAATAATTTTGGAAAGTAGTTTTATAAGGAGACTTATATGAAGAGATGGAATGTGAGTTGGGCCATGAAGAATAATAGATGGGCAAATAATTGCATATTGGGCATTTCATTGTGGGGAGACAGCATGAGCAAAAACACAAAGGTGGAAATAAATTTATTATCTGGAAGATAATGATTAATCTGACTGGAAAGTAAGGTTCAGTTTGGAGAAGTAGGAGAAAATGTTATTTACCTGATATGTGTTAGGTACTTGCTAGATAACAGAACACACACAGATGACTAAAAGAGAAAAAATGGGAATTTAGAGGAAGAACATATAAAAGCAACAGCTTCATGAAAAATTTGACAAAACTTAATGACTGGATAAAAGAAAATCAGAGATAGCAAACGTTTTCAGTTTGTATGACACTGATAACAGAAGTGGAAAAGCTGGAAAAGGAGACTCTGGTGCAACAAAGTGCTCGGTCTAGTTGGGTTAGGATATATGCACACAGCAGAGCTTTATTCATTCTATATGTCTTGTTTTGACTTTGAGTTTCTTTTTTTCTGAATGATGTTCTTCATGTAGCTCTAGTTATGCCACTTTCTAACTGACCAGTGTGAAATTTGCCAAAAGGAACTTTCTAGGAAATTATAAAAATAGTTTAAGTAGTCCACATTCTTTCAAGGTCTATGACATTTAATTAATTATTTTTTTAATGTACTAAAAACAGTACTTGTGTTTGATTCTGTTCATCTTATTTAATACTTTTGTGCGTCGCACTGTAACATATTGGGCATGGGGCCATATCAAGATGACAGTAAATCTCATTCCAAAGTGTATTATAGGTAAGTTTCTTTCTTTGGCAGATGGGAGATTCTTTGGTCAGAGACACCGACGAAGGTGAATGCTTCCCAGGCTCGCCAGTTTAAACCTTGTATTAAGCAGATAAATTTTCCCACAAACCTCATACGGCTGGAAGTAAATAGTTCTCTTCTGGATTATTACACTGAATTAGATGCAGTCGTGTTACATGGTACGAAGGACAAGCCAGTGCTTTCTCTCCAGACTTCACTTATTGACATGAATGATCTAGAAGATGATGACTATGAAGAAAAGGATGGTTGTGGCATGGACAGTCTTAGCCAAAAGTTTAGCAGTACTGCCCTCAGGGAAGGGCCAAATAATGGATATTTTGATAAACTGCCTTATGAGGTAAGCCAAAGGTAATCAGCAGCAGTACTGGACATACCACTATACATTTTAAATGTTCAGATATTAATGTTTATTTTGGTAGGTATCAGAGAAATACAAGCACTGGTAAAGGGTACATTATCTAATGTGTTATATACAGTTAACCTTTGAACAACACAGGTTTGAATTGTGTGGGTCACTTATACGTGTTTTTTTTTTTTTTTGATAGTATAGTACTGTAAATGCATTTTCCTTAGGAGTTTAACATTTTTCTCTTCTCTAGATTAATGTCATTGTAATAATATAGTATATAATAAATATAATACACAACTCTGTTACTCAACTATTTGTGTTAGTTGTATGGCTTCAAGTCAACAGTGGGCTATTTGTAGTTGACTTTTGGGGGAATCAAAAGTTATGCATGAACTTTCAACTGTGGAGGGGGATGGTGCCCTGACCAGAAGAGGATTGGAGAGCAGAGACTATAAGAGATGAAATTGGATGGAGGCTCAGAGCTGCCTTGATGCCTGACTCCACAGAACACTATTCATGTAGATGACAGTGATTGAGACATCCTACCATTGACAGTGCACAGCCTGGATCAGAGAGGGCTTGTGGGTTTTACTGAGAGATTTGCATTTTATCCCTTCAGCCAGTGTTCCTCAGGGTATTCTGTGTCTTCAGGACACAGCAAAATTAATCGGGGGTGGGAGTGTCCTAGGTAATTGAGACCTTATATAAATAACTTTCGGGAAAAAATTGGAGCAGATCCAAGACTATAGTTTCACACTCACTATCTTGTGTTCTCTTGTAGTTTTTATAATGCTTTTTTGAGTGGGAGAGAAAGTTGTGGCATAGCTAACATTCCAGGAACTACCCATAATATGTAGTCATTTTTTGCACATGTCTTGGCTCACAATTAGAAAAATTGTCCAGGTGTTTGGCCTTCATGTAAATTTTGTCTTTTATATGGGTCATGGTATAAAAAGGAGACTGTACACCTTTTCTGCAGTCAGTAGGGAAACATCAAAGGTTTTATTTGTTTTAAAAATGAGAATAACACAAAAATGAGGCTTCTGACTTAGTTTACTCTGCTGGTAAATGAAGAGTAGACCAAGAGGAGATCAGGGTGGGAGGCAGGGACACCAGTCAGGAAACCACTGCTATAATTGAGGGAAGAGATGATGAAGCCTGGATATTGGAAGATTTGGAAAGGAGATGGATAGGAGAAATATTCCACAGATCAGAAGGTAGAAATTGAAAGTAACTAGTAAATGTTCATTTCTAGATGAAGCAGAACATCAGAGAGACTTTCAGTTTTCTGGTTAAAATGACTAGGTGGAGGGACATGCCATTAATCATAAAACAGTGAGTGAAGGTGAGAAGGATATACTGACTTTGAGGTGCCTGTGACTCATCAAAGCATCTCAACTGGTTGAGGGCAGTAGGCAGTTAGTATTTCAGTTTGAAATGCAGGAGGAAGATCTGAGTTTTTATTTGAGGGAGTCTACTTGAAAGAGGGGAGGGGCACCATGATAGATAAAATTAACTGGTGAAAGACTGTAGAGTATGAATAAAGGGTCAAGAGCAGAATTCTGGGAATACTAACATATAGGAGTCCCATAGAGGAAGACCCATCAGAAAAGGTGCTTGGAATAAAGATGAGAGAGTCTTAAAAGCAAAGCAATAGGAAGCAAAAGAGACATAGAAAACATAAAAAGGACATAGTCCACCCCGTTGCTGCAGAGAGCTAAATTACAAGTGCCCACAGGTTTTGGTTTTTGGGAGTCTTTGATAATCCTTTATGATTATCAGTTTAGTGGAGCCATGAACATAAGGTAAGGGATGAGAAAATCTTACCAAATTTGGTTAAGGCATGAAGGAAGGTGAACGAAAGTGTTTATTCTGAGTGTAAGCAGAAAAAATATTTTTGCTAATATACTCTATGGGCTGTACCATGGAGAAGACTGACTATTCACCAGTAATGAGTTATACTTGTCATCTTGACTAACACTTCACCCCTTTGTGGTGGCACTCAAAAAAGGTATATCAAAATGAGGGAGAGTGAATTATAGGAATTATCTGTGCTAACTTCCCTTCTGAAAGGAGAAAAGAATGGTGGAGGAAGCAGCAGCAGGGTAGTAAGGTTTTTGTTTGTGATGCAAGTTGGGAGAGATTTCAGCATGTTTCTATGCCAAAAGGAAGGAGGCAGTAGAGAGGGAAACCTTCCAGTACAGGTCAGGGGTTTGATCAGTATAACAAAGGAATATGGAAGAAACCTGGAGAAAGAATCTGTAGTCCTGAGGACTTTAACTGGCTCTGACAAAAGCAGAACACCATATGAGTTAATGCTGCAGGACACTGAATGATCTCTCAGTGACTCAAAGGAGAAACTTAAAAAAAAAAGTTACCCAAATTCCTTTAAGATAATCCAAATTATTTAAAGTGAAAAAAAAAAAACCCACCCCATATTTAAATATGTCAAGTGACACAGTGTTTCCATAGTTGAAAATAATTGGATTATTGGTAGAGTGGGTTTTGAGGGTAGATAGATCAATTACGTTTTGGGAGTCCTATATTCACTGTAGTATCAAATGGTTCTTCATGCTAGGATGCCCCCATGTAAAAACACATTGTGATAGATACTAGATACTAGATATGTAATGATTAATGGATATTGTCTTGTAGGCCTGAAACCAGTTATCTCTTGTTTAATCAAAATCCCAAAGTGTTTTTTCACACATCAATGTCATGGTCTCAGTGACTTTTCGTTATTCCTTTCCTATTTTAATATTTAATTAAAATGTAATATTAAGTATTATAGAATGTTTTCACACAAAATACACATCTTTTAACATTGGTGACTTCTGTTTGGAACAATGCCAGAAGTTGCTGGGTGTTATTTAAATTGCAAATCATCTGGAAAAAGTGAATTATTGATCCTCTGATACAGGGATATATTTAATTTTTAATGCTTTTTGCACTAAATGCTTAAAAATTCTCCTGATATAACTTTTAATATTGAAGTTAAAACAAAAGGATTTTAATTCATTCTACAGATAGTTAAGGTCCTACTGTTGCCAAGCCTGGATGCCTCTCATAGGTTCTTTCAAACATTTAAGAAACAGATAAATCTTGTATTATTCAGACTCTTTCATGGTATAAAGAGAAGGAAAGTTTTCAGTTTTTTTATAAAGCCAGCATAATATTGTGGCACAAAAAAAGACTACAGGACCAATTTTACTTCTGCAAACAAATACAATAAATAGAATTATTTTGAAAGATAATACAACAGAATCATTCAGGATGTATTCCTGAAATTCAAGGGTGTTTTGGTATTAGAGAGTTGTTTTTGGTATTAGAGAATTATAATACCATAGTACTAGGTCAAAAGGAGAAAAATCCTATCTCATCATAGCAGATACATTAAATTGGTTGACAAATGACAGCTGGATAGATATCCAAATTTGTTATCCATCTCTGTTTAAAAAAATACCTAGTTAAGCCATTCAATAGTAATTGTCTACTACCAGATATTATTAACCAAAAGCTAATATCATATCTAATTATCCAACACTAGAAGTGCATTGTCCAATGTGGTAGCCAGTAGCCACATGTACTATTGAGCACTTGAAATATGGCTAGTCTGAATTGAGATGTGCTGAAAATATAAAATACAGGATTTCAAAGACTTCATACAAAGAAAAGAATAAAATATCACAGGAGTTTTATATTATTACATGTTGAAATGATCATTTTTAATATATTATTAAACTCTATTGAATTAATATCACTATTCTTTTGCCTGTATTTTTAACTTCATTAAGGAATAATTGACACATATAATTGTATATATTTAAAATGTACAACACGATTTCATATATATATATATATATATATATATACACACATTGTAGAATGATTACCAAGATTGAGATAAGTAATACATACATTACTTCATATCACTAATTCTTTTTTTTTTTTTTTTGCTTAAGATCTACACCCAGCAACTTTCAAGTTTACAGTACAGTATTATTAACTATAGCCTTTTGACTTTTTAAAAAATCTCTTTACATACATACATCACATTTGTGGCTCACATTTAAATTAAAGTAGGAACAAGACAGTAATGTTACTTATCATTGTTCTAGAAGCATTAGCCAGTGCTGAAAATATGAGAAGGAAAAGGAATAATTTTTGGAAAGGAGGCTATAAGATCAACATCGTTTGCAGGCAATATGACTATGTACTAGAATTCTTAGGAGAATAGACTAAAACTATTAGGAACAATAAGTAAGTTAGCAGGTTACAAAGTTAATAGATAAAAACCATTAGTGTTAGGAACTCTAGGAACATAACTCATTTATCATTAAATGATAAATCATACCATGCCCTTGTGTAAGAAGACACAATAAAGTAAAGGTGTCAGTTTTCCCTAATCTATGTATTCAGTGGAGTCCTAATTAAAATACAGAATTTTTAATTGTTTTGTAATTTAAAAGTTTACCTGAAAAAACATGAAAATACTCAGGAAAATTCTGGAAAAGCGATGGAGGGAGCTCTAGTCCCACCAGATAATAAAGTGTATTCTGAAGCTGTGGGACTGATATTTGTGGGTCAACAATGAAGATAGATTTTCATTTGCAACCAAACATTCCAGAGCATTTCAATGTGTAAAGTCTATAAAAATTAGAACAAAACTCATTTGACTCAGAGTTCTATTGATATGAGAGAAATAATGGATAAATAAATGCAACAGAATGGAGTCCAGAAACAGATCAGCATAAAAGAAAGAAACATTGGCAACTCCCTTGGCAAAGGGTTATATTTCTATAGTTAAAAAAAGAACAGCAATAAAAAAAAACACAACAGTGCTATACCGTTTTTTTGTCTTTTTCTGCTCTCAGAATGAGGAAATTTGTTGATACCAATGCTGTCTAGGCGACAAGAGAATGGATCCTTTTTTTTTTAATGGATCCTTTTTTTAAAAAAAAGAGATTTATTTATTTATTTTTGAGAGAGAGGGCTCGGGGAGAGGCAGAGGGAGAGAATCTCAAGCAGACTCCCCACTGAGCAGGGAGCCTGATGCATGGCTACATCCCAAGCCCCATGAGATCATGACCTGAGCTAAAGCCAAGAGTCGGTCACTCAACCAACTAAGCCACCTAGGTACCCCTAAAGGGGTACTTTTTTATACTCTGTAATAAATTGATGCAAACACTCTGAAGGGCAATTTTGTGTTTAAGTCAAAACTTAAAAGCATGTTAGTTATACTAAGGTATATTTACATCATTTGTGAAGATATATGTACATGTACATATGTGATATTGCAGTATTATTTGAGACAGGGAAGAAAAAAACCAGGATCTACATCAGTGAGAAATCAGTTGAGTTGTATATATACCACATCTATAAGAAGGCATGGGCTGGATTTCCCTGTGCAGATAAAGAGGTAACTACAAGATGGATGCATCATTAAATGAGAAAAGCAAGGTATAGAACAGTGTATATAGTATCATTCTTTTAGTGCAAATCCAAAATGGGATTTCCTAAGTATTTATCGGAAGAGATCAGAAGAATGGTAAATGCTTACCAATGGAGAGAGGGTTCATTAGATTTGAGGATAGAAACTTTTCATTTTCTGCCTTTCTTCAGTGTTTGGGTTTTCTAATGTTTTTGCCCGTTTTCTTTTGTTGTTTGTATAATACTTTACATTTCAGCAGTTTACATGTCATCGAAGTGATGAGGTTTTAGACTAATTTTTAATTTCCTTTTATTTTCCTATTATAACACATATCTTTAATATTTTTTAAAGTCCAGTTCAGTCTTAAGAGCAAAAACACCCCAAGCCTTACTGAACACAGTCTATGTATTAGTGAGCAATGCTCATATTTTATGTACCTTTTAGGCTTATTTTAAATATCACGTCACTGTTTTGTAATTTTTTTGGCTAAAACAGTGAAATTCTGTCCTGAAATTAATATTGGGCTTACATGGTCAAATAAACTGAAGAGCATCATTTAGGTTAAAGGGCATATTTGCAAAACAAAAAGCGTAGCTAGACAAATACACTGCGTTAAGCAAGAAATGCAGTATTCTCTTTCATCTGAAGATCTTTAACATTTAGCAAACATTTGATCTTTTTTTCCTTTGTTTCTTGGTCCAGAATAGGCTATTTTTAGCAGTAGTTCTAGAAAAGTTAGTTTAGACGCCCCAACCTGTTCACCATCAAAAACAAACAAACACCAAATCTTGGACTAGTTCAAGGAAACTATTTTAATTAGAGCTAAAAATAATTTAGATTCCTCCTCTTACTACTTTTTGTATCTGTCTGCTGTTCCATCATCACTGCCAGCAGGCCCCTGTTTTCTCTTTCCTCCGGGA
This sequence comes from Vulpes lagopus, assembly GCF_018345385.1. Classification (NCBI taxonomy): domain Eukaryota; kingdom Metazoa; phylum Chordata; class Mammalia; order Carnivora; family Canidae; genus Vulpes; species Vulpes lagopus. Next base: position 15,816,978 of record NC_054824.1, read on the forward strand.
ATTCTGTAACAGCTCCTTGACTGGTTCTCTTTCTGCCTCCCTGCCTCCAGTGGTATCCCCTGTGATGAGCTTTCCAAACACAAATCTGACCGTGTCATTCTGCAGTTTAAATCCCTTCAGGGGATTTATTGCCTTCGGAATAAATTCAAGCTCCTCTGTGAGGCTCTTTGTAACCCAGTCCTTAACCACTAACAAGTCTTTCACTTAGTTTGGCTCTCACCCTTCAAAGCTGAGCCTTCCTGGTACAAGTATACTCTCCCTTTGCGGTTAGGCTGGTATCTTCCGGAGCAGCCTCTGTTCTTCTCTTTCAAAGCTATTAAAACATGTCATTGTACTTACCAGGTCCCCCCTGGACTCTGCAAAACTCTGAAAATGGGAACTCTCATCTATCACCATGTTGGAGGTGTAATAGATGTGCAGTTGTTGTTGAGTCTATGAAAAACTGTATTAGATTACCAAAATATATGTTTGTACTATAAAAAATGGGTCAATATGAGCCAATATGCTTTAAACAGTTTGAAATGCAATATATATTATCTTATGTAAATATGGTTTCTTCTGATTTGGATAATTATGGGGAATTGTGATTTAGTATGTAAAAATATTGTTATAAAATACATGATACTTTTGTTCTTTATTAGACCATATAATACACTTAAGTGATACTGTTTTTCAATCTCTTTGATGTAGCTCATTCAACTGATTCTGAATCATCTTACGCTACCAGACTTGTGTCGATTAGCACAGACTTGCAAACTACTGAACCAGCATTGCTGTGATCCTCTCCAATACATCCACCTCAATCTGCAACCGTACTGGGCAAAACTGAATGACACCTCTCTGGAATTTCTGCAGGCTCGCTGCACCCTCGTTCAGTGGCTTAATTTATCTTGGACTGGCAATAGGGGCTTCATCTCTGTTGCAGGATTTAGCAGGTGAGTGCCAAGCCTGGTTGCACATACTTTACCAGCAGGCAGTACTTACTATGGAGTAGTTTCCATAATAAGAGTGTGAAAGTATCTACCATATACTTTACACAAATAAAAAGGAAATCCATTTTGTGTATCATCATGTTCAGAATGCTTCTGTTTATCAAAGTGAGTGAGTTTCATCATCCTGTTCAGCTAAACTTCACAATAATATGAAGGGAAACTTTGCCCTTTACCTCCTTTTATTTAATTTTTTTTAAATCCTAAGTAACTTTCAACAGAGCTCCTTTTTTTCTTTCTCATATTTTCAGCACAGATGATTAACACATTTTAAAAACTATTTCCAAATCAAAATCCACCTCTCTAATGTGATTTGTCAGAAATGGAAAACAATTTATTATAGAACATTTTTAATTAAATCTTAATTACATGTGCAATACATCACCCAAATTTAGAAGCTCATTTAAACTAATTATGTTGAAAATGCAATTGCATGCTAAGTAGGCGACCACACTTGCAGACCTGCCCAGGTGTTTCTGCTCCTTTCTATTTAAGCATTTCGTTTTCTTACTATTAAATGTCACCTGTTAAACATTTGAAAGCTTACACAAGTGCATATTCATTTAGTAATGCTGTATTAATTTTGCTTATGATACAAACAGGTGTTTTTCTCTTAACCTTGATGAGGGTTATTCTCATTGTACATTACAGTATAATCCCATCATTTCATTAAGTTAAATAATGAAGGAGTAGAAACTTTGGGGAAATTACCTGTTATTTTTGATTAATGAATAATCTTCTATCCTGTTTTTAGAAGTTAAAAATGAGCAACAGCTCTCCCTTCACACATCCTCAGTGGATACATTCTTGCACAGTGGTTTATGAATTAGAAATTAGTATATTGAGCCTTGTTTTCCCTTGACTAGACTATAAAAATAAAGATGCAGTTCCAGAAATAAATATTTGATGCCATAAGATTCGGATGAAATAATAATGTTTGGGATAGTAACAGTGTGTTCCAAGTACTAATATTGATAGTTTCTGTATCAAAATAAAAAATAAACACAAGCTGTAATGGCTTACAGCACGTTTTGAAATGTGGATGCACTGAGTTTCTTTCTTTCCCGCCAAAAACAGCCAGGGAAAGGAGTTCTTAGATAAAGCAGTATGGTATTGTGGGTCAGAGAGTACACAGATTTTTTTTTTTTATAGCATGCTATGTATATACAAAATGTTTTCTATTATGTAAATTTGCTTAAGAGGAGATATCTATGGTTAAAAAAATAGGCATTTCTTTTTTAGCTTGTGATTTTGGTGAATTTTTATAGAATCCACATTTTTAAAAATTGCTTGACATTTGACAGCTACCAATTGAAACAGAGCTTAATCCTTTCTACTTCCCCTTGCCATCCCCCACCCACTTCATTTGAAATTTTTCCTCTCTGCTAATAGGGCCAAGAAGAAGTGAAGCTAATGATGACTGTGGGTATTTAGAGCATGCGCTATGGATCATATAAGTCAAGACTGACTTAGAGTAGCTATTGTCAGTAAGCATTATTTTACATTATAAGGACCTTCCAGGTATTTTAATTCCTCTTATAGCTCCTTCCTCAATGTTCCACAGTTCTGGGAATTTATTGTTTATTTTCACCCTTCGTGCATAAGGAATTATAGTGTGTCATTGGCCATGTAAAGAGACATTTAACGTAGTTCCTACATCAGGCTACAGAAAAGATAAAGATATAAGGATAAACATGTGAACATCCTTCCTGTATTTTTATTAATAGAATAACAGGATGACAATTAATGAGTGTGGACTGTAAAGAAAACGTTGTAGTGAACAGCTGAAGTCCAGCTTCTTTGGCAAAATGTTGCATGTGACCGTGATATGATGACTTAAAATGTAACAGTAATATTAAATCATTGTTTCAGAACTCCCTTTATTTGACTCATTCTGGTGCAGGAACTGAGACCTAACTTGTGAGAAGAAAGTTTAGTAATGCTACTTTTTAAATTTTAGACTCATAATGGATAAAGATCTTCTTTTGCAAGATTAAAGCTCCAATCTACTTTCTCACCAGCAATTTCCCTTCCATTTTCAATTCAGCCATGTTAGTTGCTGTTTGAATAATCATAAAGGTACATACATAAATTTAACTTTTCCATATTTTATTGTAGTATTTCAGCCAGTAAAACTATGAATCTTGATAGAATTCCTTTATGTATAGTCCTCATTCCCATTAAGAAAATAAAAAGTTTACATACCAGGGAGAGAGAATTCTTTTCTGGGTGGGAGACATTGGAGTTTCACCTACTGATTGCTGGTGGCCCCCTTGACTTGACTGCTGAATCGATAGTCATTATGGCTTGTAGGCAGTGTTCCCAGAATAAACAATAAATATTCATGGCTTGATTATTAATGAATAATCTATGAATAAGTATGGTCTATTTATGCTCATTACTGTGAAGAAGACTTATTTATAATATTTTAAAGAAAAAAAGTACATTTTTAAACTAGAGCCCAGTGATGATGAGCTGCTGCTTTTGAGCAAGTCTTTGGGAAAAGTTTGATACAGTTTTATCTTTGTTGCCGAAAAACCTTTCCTCACAAGTTGGAACTGTTTAACTGGATTTCAAAGAACTTTTAGGAATTTATATTATTCAAAATAGTAGGAAAATAGGCTGAATTGGAATAGCAAGAAGTTAAAGTTTTAATCAGTTATTAAAATCCTATTCTATCTCCAGATTTGTGATTTGCAACTTCAGGTACTGCTCATGCATATCATTACTCATTAGAATCGCATCTTTTATAATTCCACTTTTCTTTTATAATACAGTTCCCTCAAGTCTTGGGTATTTCTTTGCCCCCCTGCCTGTTTGTGCTTTGAGGTTTAATCATATCACTGATGCTCAAAAAGCCTTGGGTTTATTTTTCCACTACTATGTTTCTTCGGAGAGTTGCCCAAATTAATCACTTTGATCTCTACTTCAGTTATGTAGATATTCTTACCCTTGACTCCTCTAATTGTTTCCTTATAAAACATTCTTGGATGCTTTTTAGATTCAGGAACTTTATTAGATGTTTTGACACAGAGCTAAAATTTTATAGGATAAAGAGCTTATTGCTTATTTGTTTATTCAATTGCCTACCCATGCTTTATACAGTTGTCTCTTTTAGAATATCAGTTCCCAGAGACTTGAGATATTTAAGACTTTCTTTCCCCTGCTAACAAAGAGTTTTGTTTTTAATGGCTTTATTTTGAATCAGATGTATTAAATAAAATTCCAAATTTTATGAGATTAAATATTGATCTTAAATATGCTGTTTTATAAAACAGTCAGCTGACAAAATGTACCATTAGCAATCAGAAGCCATAGATGTTTATGTCTAATTCTCCCCTTACCTTTTATTTTCCCCCTTACCTTTATACATCACGCAAGTTGAGAGGATTGGTGTCTTTTATTTTGATGAGTAAACTCAGATTAAATAATTTATTCATATGATTTTATTATTTCATGGTGCAAGTTTACCATTTAGTAAATTACTTCTTATGTACCTATATTACTCTGGACAAATTAATTCACCACATAAAGATAAGCCATTTATTTCTTTCCCATAGCAAGAGACCTAGTTTGGGATTCTTCATTTGAAGTTAGATCTTCTCATAATACCCTCAATATCAAGAAATACATTGTGAGCATTCATACCATGGAAAGAATAGGCTGTAGGAAATGAAGCTGTAGTTCTCCTTTCAAGTGACTAATACCACAATTGAGATGAATTAATGGATGACCAAGACAAAAACATGCATGTAATTATGCATTAAAATAAGACTTACAAAAGGAGCATTAAGAAACGAGTTGTGTTAAGCTAATTGAGTCTGCTGTTACTTCTGCCTTCTTGAACTGTAGATCATGAAAAAGTAGATAGTATAGATCCTGTAAGTTTAGGAAGATGCGGTATGGGGATATTGACCAAATAATCTGCTCAGAGTAAAAATATGCAATATTGAAAAAGAGAGGGAAAATCAGAAAGGTAGTATAAGCATGATCATTATCTTTATTGTGCTTTCAAATTTTGTCATTTATTAAATCAATTTGGGAAGTTTTCTTTTTTTTAAGATTTTATTATTTATTCATGAGAGATACACAGAGAGGCAGAGACACAGGCAGAGAGAGAAGCAGGCTCCATGCAGGGAGGCTGATGTGGGACTCCATCCCAGGACTCCAGGATCATGCCCTGGGCTGAAGGCAGATGCCCGACCCCTAAGCCACCCAGGCGTCCCAGTTAGGGAAGTTTTCTAGTCTGTTAACGAGTTGCTTTCTGCTGATTGGCTTGACATCACTCTGTACATTCTTTAGAGGAAAAAAGTTCAATAATGAGAGTAATGAGAAAAGAGGTGTTAAAGTATTCCAAGTCCAGCATGAGAAATAATTATAGAATAAACTGCTTAGCCAAATAGTGAAGACCTTCAAGAGATAAGGTGCCTGAAGATTTTAAGAGTTAATATACTCACTTAATTTTTGTAATCTGCAAATACTTGTAGAAGTATCAAATAAAAATAGAATAGTCTTTAGTTCTCTGAAACTCTACATCCATTTCTAGGTTGTAGCTTACAAAACTATGAAGAAGTACCTATAACTAATGTTTATACTCAAAGTTAGGTAAAATTGTTAATTTTGTCATATTTCTTGGGAGTAGTTTAACTGTAGTAAGGAAAAAATACCCTGAGTCCATAGAACTTAGTCTCTTCTGGAGTAGAGGAAAGTTAAATTTGTCAAGTGAATTTTCATAATTGAAAGGTACATTCAGTAAACTCTCATCAAATGTTTTTTCCATTCCTGACCTTGTGCTGTGTTAGGTTCACCAAAAATCTGTTTCAGTTGCCAAAGGATTTGAGGCAGCTTATAAACTCAGTATAAACAAATTAATGGGGAAGGAAATTGTAGTTAAGAGGGAAAAAAAAGTAGTGGTTGAGGAATAGAGGAGTCTGAATTCAGTTCAGTGTAGAGAAGATATGTCATCATTTAGTATACATTGCCTACCTTTGAAATGGATCCAGAATCCAAATATTGTGCACCACATTCAGTACTACCACCTGGATCCAGTGCACCCTCTTCTCTTTCCTGAATGTTGTAGTGATGTCCCGACTGTCCCCCTGTTTATACTCCGCTTCCCCTTCTGTCTGTTCTCTACACAGAAACCAGAGTGATCCTGCTAAAACACAAGGAGGTTGCATTACTTGTCTGCTCAAGACCCTCTAATGATTGAGAATGCCCAAAGCCAAAGTGCTTATGGGACATATACTGTATGAACTGCCTCTTCCTCCTCTGACCTGCTCCTCATCTCTCCCTTACTTTGTACCTCCTGCATTAATCTCTTTATATTTCCTCACTCTATATAGTGTCCTGCCCCAGAGTATCCTGCACCAAAGCTGCTGCATTTACCCTTCCCTCAGCCTGGAATGTTCTTTCCCATACTTTGCTTTGTTTACCTCCCATACTTGCTTTGGGTCTTGCTCATCTTCTCAGTGATACCCTTGATACTTCCTATTGCCTTGCCCTGCTTTTATTTCCTCCTCGACACTTTTTACTTTCTAATATAGTATTTGTTTTACTCGTTTACTTATTTATAGCCTGCCTCTCCTACCAAAATATAAGTAAGTTCCATGAGACCAGGGACTTTGTTTTGTCCACTAACTTCCATCAGAGTAATGTCTGGGTCAAAATAGGAGCTCAGTAAGTATTTGTTAAATGAATGAATGAACATGCTTGATGCAAACTGCAATTTAGCTAATTCAACTTAGCAAAGGTAACAGTAGTGAAACAGGTGGGAAGAAATTCGGGAGAAGGAGTAGCTTGAGGAGTGTTGGGGAATTTTAAGGAAGGGGTAGGCAGTTGTGTGAAATGCCACAATAAGTCAAGTAATTCAAGCACTGAAAAGAAAGGGCATTGAATTTGGCATTTAAAAAGAAAGGGCAAATTTTAGGGAGAGCAAAACACATATTGCAGTGGATTAAGGATAAATGGTTGTTCAGGTATAAATAAGATATGTGAGTAATAGTTATTTTCAACATTTAAAATAAATTTGTAGCAATTGAATTTTTAATTGTATAATGTGAGTTGTCCAAGATTCAACTTTTATGTTTGTGGGGTGCTTTGACCTTTACCAATAGCTTCACATATTGTTTGATGTTCAAAACCATGAGGCAGCGTGGGGAGTGCTATTGTGTAATTCTAGTCTGCGTTTTACAGCCGAGAAAGTGCTGAGACTTGGCAAAATGCCTTTTCCAAGGTCACATGCCAGGAAGTGGAACAGGGCAAAATATTAATCTTTTGACTTAGAAGTCCAATGTTACTTCCCTTATGTTCATAAGTGATTGATTTAGTCAATTTTACTTTATATGTGTACTTGAAAGCTAATTAATCCATTCAGGAAAAAAAGATGTGGCATAAATAAACTAATGGCATGTTACCGATGTGGCCCTGTGATAGGCAAGAAAATGTCAAGAGACCTAGACAGGGATGATTGGTGCACTTAAGTGTTTAATATTCTTAACTGATCAAGTTTCATGGATTCAAATATTCCTAGACTCACATTTAGTTTTATATTATTTTCAGATGATGATTATGGACAGGACTGTTGCCCTCATCTGTACTGCAACTAAGATAAATATTGTTATTACTATTCTGATATAGAGTTTTATGTCTGCCATGTTGAATTTTTCTGTGAATTATTTTCTGTGTATTTCTGCAATTGAATATCTTGTATTAATTTCAACATCAGTCTAGTAAATAGTAACAGTTACAAGGAACGTTACAGTAGTACAGTTAAACCAGTTCAGATATTTCTTTAGTTGAGAGGAGGCTAGTCTGATTTATTTTAAGGTCATTTAATTAAAGCTTTCACCTTCTGTGTCACATTCAAAATAAGTTATCCAGAACTGGATGGATATTGTTTAGGGGAAAATATCTTCTAAGAGTTTTGTTATGTTTTTGGTTTTTGACCTTACCAACTCAGATGTGAATTTTAGATAGAAGATATACATTCTCTGCTTTCTTAATTTTTCACTTAGCAGTAGCTCACTTTTTATATGATGGAAATACATCTTATTGTATCAGAGTGATTTATTTTAGCCTAATCATACCTATTTTGATAGATAGTAAATAAGAATTTAAGTGAAACAAGTTTAACATTTTCTCTAATAAAAATGCATTCTTCTGAAGGTGTCTACTAAGAGTTGAGGTAATTCAATGTACTTGCAAAAATATCTTTTACTGTGCAAAATTCACACGTAACATTATTTTTACAGGTTTCTGAAGGTTTGTGGATCTGAATTAGTGCGCCTTGAATTATCCTGCAGCCACTTTCTTAATGAAACTTGCTTGGAGATTATTTCTGAGATGTGTCCAAATTTACAGGACTTAAATCTCTCATCCTGTGATAAACTACCACCTCAAGCTTTCAACCACATTGCCAAATTATGCAGTCTCAAACGACTTGTTCTCTACAGAACAAAAGTAGAGGTAAGAATATCACCATTCACATCTTTGCTAGTGTGATAGCCAACTCAATATTTAGTTGCCTGTAATTGCTCATGATAATATGCTTTCTGATTCTTAAATAGATTTTGATGCCACTTGAGTATTCTAAAATTAATAGAGCTGATTTAGTCATTTCAAAATTATTTAGAGTCTAATCTGTTGTTTTTATAATTACAGGAAAATGTTCTTCTCTATGTTCTTAAAATTTTTGTAATGTTGTTCATGTTTCCAGGAAAGAATTAAGCGGTGAGCTGAGGTGAGCTGAAATGCTGACAAGGAATGAATTAGAGAAGGAGGTAGAATGATAGCGTGCAGGAGAGAGGAAACCCAGTGGAATTTATCCAGGGCCAGACTTAGGAGTTAAATTAATTCTCAGTACCATAGTTTAGGAGTCTCATTAATGAAAAGTGGAATCTTTTCATGTATATTGATCTACTTCCATTTTCACCAGTATCTCTAGGACTTCTTTCCAGGTCACTACATACAGCATTTGACTCTTCTCATTAACTGTGTAGTATAGGTTATACCGTAATCTGTTCCACCATTCCCCAAGTGAACAACACTCAGGGTTTTCCAGTTCTTTTCCTTTTATAAATTATCTAGCAATAGCATTCTTTTTTGCAGAGTTTTTCATACACATACTGCTATTGCTCTAGAATAGAGTCCTGTAAGTGGTATTGCTGGATCACAGAGTGTGTGCCTGGGCCCCTGTAGTAAAGACTCAGTTGTCATATACTCGTTTCCTTTACTCCAGTCATGTTGACCTTCTTTTTATTACTTGAACATTCTAATCTGGTCCCAGCTCATGGCTCTTGGCTTTTCTGCCTGCCTAGAATGTTTTTCCAGCTTATTATGTGGCTACCCTTTTCTTAGCTCAGTGTTCAATTCAAGTATTTTTTTTTTTTTTTTTTTAGAGATCACTTTTTGGACATTTATAAAAAGGTAGCCCTCTTTCTGGTTCCTTTCATATTATCCAGTTTTATTTCCTTCTTAGCATCTGTATCACTCTTAAGTGATTTTGTTTTCTTGTTAATATCTGTCTCCTTACACTGGGATATAAATTTCAGGAAGTTAGGAAGGAGCCTTGTCTGTCTTTCTCATTGCCATTTTTCGAACATCTAGGATGGTACTTGGTAAGATTGATCATTTGGTAAATGAAATGAATGAGTAAAATAACCAAATTACTTTTCCAAAATGGTATACCAGATACTTTCCCACTGTAGTGAACCCTTGACTGTCTCGAATGGTACCTTAGTCAATGTATTTAACCTGTGGTATTTCAGTTTTCTCTAAAATAGGATAAAAAATACAGATCTCAGGGTCGGGGCATTGTGAGAATTAAATTACATGTAAAATGTTTAGAGGGTGCCTAGAATATAGCAATCTCTCAATAAATACTAGCTGCAAAAAATAGTAGTTGGTACAAATAGTTTCATCATGGGGCAGTTTTGTGGTATGTTTCACTCTGTGGTAGGGAAAGTCTCATCTCCATTTTTACACGTTTGTTAATCCTTGTACATTCTTCTTCCAGTTGTATCTTTCAGCAAAGATTTTATTAAAAGTACATTCATTTGATTTCATTTTGCTCTTTAATAAGGCTTCCATCATTCATGTATGCCTTGTTTTACATCCAAGAGCATGTTATAGTTTTCTTCACTTAGGTTTTATATCTTTCTGGTTAAAAGATTTCTCTCTTGCATTTTATAGTGTCAGATAGAGTTTCCTCTTCTATTTAATTTTGATTGGTTATTGCTAGTTTAGAGTTTATTGTTTTTTTGTATTTATTTTGTATCTGCTTACCTTACTGAATCCTCATAATTGTTCTAATAACTTTTTATTTATGCTTTTGTATTTTCTAATACAATTACAGAATCTCAAAATTAATACTTTTTCTTTGTTTTTCAGTGATTAAAGTGTTGCTTCGTTAGATAGAACTTACTAAATATAGAGTCATAGCAAGTATACCAGTCTTATTTTTTATATAGTAGGAATTTCTTTAATGTTTCATTTTTAAAATATCTATACAACAAATATTTGACTACCTATTGTGTGCCAGGCACTGTTTTAGGCACTGGAACCTTAGTATTGAACTAAAGATACAGTCCCTCATGCAGCTTACTGATTTTATATGTTTGATACTGCTTTCTGATAAGTAGTTTTTATCATCCTTGTTTAAGAATATTTTATCAAAAATATGTATTATTTTTAAGGCTCCATTAATGCATTCATCTTTTTTCTTCTTTTACTTATCAGTATGATGACTTATGTTGAATAGTGACTCTTGCATCCCTACATGCTTTTAATTTAATACAACACTAAGCTAATTTCCTAATATTTTGGAGCCAAATTGCATGAATTTGAACTCCAGCTCTATCATTTATGAATTATTACTTTGAGGAGGTTTCTTGACCCCTTATGCTTCAGCTTTCCCTTCTATAAAATGGAGATAAGAATAGTATGCATCACAAAGAGTTTTTGTGAGGATTAAATGATTTAATATTCATGAAGCATCTGTAACAGTGCCTGGTTCATTGTAAATATTCTTTAAGGATTTATACTTAAAAATAATTTTTATATCTGCTTTCTTAAGAGCTGTGGTTTTCTTTTTCATGCTGTTTTTATCAGGTCTGAGGCTAGGATCATGACAGCATAGAACAGTGATTTGGGAAACTCCCATTTTTCTTTCATCTGGCATCACTTGAGTAGATGGAAATTAACTGTTGCAGAATTTACCTATAAAACCATCTGGGTATATAGCCTTTTTAGTGGTAGATCAGACTATATACCTTTTACAGACGTGGTGTTTTTTTCTAATCTATGGAAGCCTGAAAGTATGAGTATAAGAGCTTCTGTTTAATACAATATTTTCAATTCGGGGGCAAAATGTTTAGCTAGAGTTTAACTGGTGACCTGGTCATGTAGAAAGAAGACTGATTTTAGTTCTGGCCCCATGACAAACTTAACGATCTAGGTTGAGTCACATAGTCTCTCAAATTCCTAGATGCATTTTTTTTTTTTTGTAAAATGAAAGGACTATTGTCCCTGAATGCCAGTTTAAAGACAATGTTAGCATATGTTTTCATTGGTCTGTTGTGAGATGACTTACCATTTGTGAGTATAAAATTGTCAGCTGTCTTTTCTTGGGTAGGTCCATCCATTCTTAGATTATACCATATCTTATTTTTACTGATATATTTACTATTTTATTGGCCTATGTATTATAAATCTGAGGTCCTCTGAGCAAGATAATGCCACATTAAAACTTTTTTTTGTTATATTTAACTTTAAGAAGAAATATAGCAAAGTTAATTAAATGAATCTTCAGGAAGAAAAATAGGGGGAAAACCCAAGAAATTATATTAATTTGCTATGTACCTTATTTAAAAAAGATATCCCATGGGATACTTTTGAAATGTTCTATATTAACATGATCCAGGTTTTAGGAAATCATTAAGTGGTCCAGCTTTCTTTAATTTACCTTAAGAAACTGATAGAATATAACTATATAGTCCTTAAATCATTTTCTTTTATTTTTTATTAGTTTCAGGAATACAGTTTAATGATCCAACAATTCTATACATTAGTACTCATCATGTTAAGTGTACTCTTAATCCCCCTTTTCCTTTTTACCCATCTTCCCATTCACTATCCCTCTGGCAATCCCCAGTCTGTTCTTTTTATTTAAGAGTGTTTTTTTCTTTGTCTTTTTTTCCCCTTTGTTCCTTTGTGTTGGTCCTTAAATTCCACATATCAGTATATATATTTTTTTAAAGTGTGGTTTATAAAAGACTGAGAAGATTTCCTATCTCAAGAGTGGAGATCTATATATATGTATCTAAGTCTAGATAACATCAGCTCCAGCTTCCTTCAGTTACTTAAATATAGATGTAAAATCATATGACTCCACTAAATAAAACTTGTGTTGTAACCTACATTACTACCTATTAAAGTCTATTTTTATTAGTCCATTTGCTATAATATTACAAAAATAATTTATAAATTTATACAATTTTTCTGACACTGAATATGTAAAAAATTCATAAAATTAAATTTTAATGATTTACAGTTGACTTACAATAACATAAAAAATAATGCCATTTTAGTGACATAAGAAATTCGAAACTGGGAAAAACTTAGCCAGGTAGTGTTCTCTTTTCCTACTTCTGAAAGTCTGTATTCAGTGCTCTCTACCTACACTCTGTTCACCTCTGTTGTCTTCTCATCCTTGAGCTCAATATCAGACACTGACATGGGTACTCAATAGCCGACAGGAATAAAGGGAGAAGGCAGCACGATCCGCTGGGCTCTTAAGCAGGAGCTACTACAGTGGTATTCATATCAATCTGCCAACACCTCCCTTGTCACTTAAGCAAAGCATCATGTCACTACTTTTTTCTTCAGTGCATGTATATATATTTCCTGTCCTGTTCTCAGTTGGTGGATGAAGAGCAAACAGGGAATAAGAAGACACAGTTAAGGGGTCTGGATTCTCTCTAAGCCTTCTACATAATTGTTGGCAGTACATTTAGATGTTATAAACTATTTTGAAAAAAAGGAACAGCAATTAATTTTAAATGCCTCTGTTGGCTTTAAGGAAATATACGAGAAGAAAAAAAAGATACAAATTTGAACTTCTTCAGAGAGTTTTTTTTAAACAAGGAATACAAATTATCCAGTGCCGCTTTTACCCATTTTTCTCAATTCTACAAAGTTCTAAAATAAGCAAAAATTATTATTATAAAATGTTGAGTCTGTTATAGCATTGAACTTCAGAGAGGTCAGATTTATGATTTGGTAGAGTTACACTTTATGTGCCTGTATATAATTTACACTAATAAACATACATCTGTGCCATTTTGTAAGACTTAAGTCAGTCCATGTGCATAGTAAACAAAGATTTAGGGGATATTGGAGACCTGGGTTTTAGTCTCAAAGTTTCGGAAAGCTTCCTAGTATATTATTTGCTGGCCTAGACATTTTGCATGTAATTTAATTCCTTTTTTGGAAGATTTTATTTATTTATATATATATTTACTTATTTATAATTAATAAAAATTATTAAATATTCATTTATTTATATGAGAGAAAGAGAGTAGGAACAGGAAGGAGGAGTGAGGGAGAAGCAGATATCCTGCTGAGCAGAAAGCCCAGTGCATGGCTCAATCCCAGGACTCTGGAACCATGACCTGAGCCAAAGACAGACACTTAACCAACTGAGCCACCCAGGCATCCATATAATTTAATTCTTTACACTAGTCCAATGAAAGTAGGTGTCACTCTCATCTTACAGATGATTAAATGAAGGTCCCAAAAGATTAGTAACTTTCCCAGTGGCACAGGGTGATAAGTTAGAATTGGGATTTGAACCCAGATTCAGTGGTCTCAGTGTTAAGTTAAAATTATAAGATATTTAAAAGCATAGAATGGTAGTTATTCTAATAACTTGGCTGCCTCTTTTTTTTTTAAGATTTTATTTATTTATTCATGAGACACACAGAGAGAGAGGCAGAGGCATAGACAGAGGGAGAAGAAGGCTCCCTACAGGAACCCTGATTTGGGACTCGATCCCAGGACTTCGGGATCACACCCTGAGCCGAAGGCAGACGCTCAACCACTGAGCCACTCAGGTATCCTGGCTGCCTCTATTTAAAGCAGAGAGTTTATCTTACTACCTATTCCTTTTCTAGTTTGCAATTGGTAAGGAAGTATAACATTAGAACTAACATATACAATGTCATGATCCAGTATAAGATATAAACTATTAATTTATATTCTATAAATATTTTCTAGTTGAAACTAGTACAGGGAAGTGGAATTTTGGTCTTTTATTTTTATTATGAACAAACTTACCTTGAAGTCTTAGTTTTGCATTTATAAATAAGTTATCTAAATTATATTTAGAAACATTTAAGTAATAGTTTGTGGAATCAGTACATAATAAACTGCTTTAAGAAAACAGTTTATATAGGCCAGTTCTCAATATTATACCATAGTGGACAGTAGCACTGGGACAAATAATCCCACAAATAATTCTGGTTTATAAAATGATGTGTTGTTGTTGATATCTAGTGGTGTGTTCTTAAGTGGTTAGGCATACCAGGCATGTTATAGGTCTGATTACTCAATAAGACTGAGGACCCAGGAGGATGAAAGTATAGTAGGGTCAGAATTGCCTTACATGCTGGTAGGTGTGCTGAGCCCCTGGTGAAATAGGCAATGAGCACAGGGCAGTGGGCTTCTCCCTACCTTACACATTTCACCATCAAGGCTGCCGCATTGACCGGTGAGCCTCGTGTGTCACCTTGTCAGAAACTGGGGTTGTATCCTCTCTCTCTCGCTTTTTCCCAAATAAATAAATAAAATATTTTTAAAAAAACAAGGGGATCCCTGGGTGGCTTAGCGGTTTGCCACCTGCCTCGGCCCAGGGCATGATCCTGGATCGAGTCCCACATCGGGCTTCCTGCATGGAGTCTGCTTCTCCCCCTGTGTTTCTGTGTCTGCCTCTCTCTCTCTGTGCCTCTCATGAATGAATAAATAAAATCTTAAAAAATAAAATAAAATAATAAAAAATAAAAAAAACAAGTTTACCCTGTCACATTGGCTATTGAGAAGACCAAATTAAGGTTATATGTTTAAAAAAACTACACACCTTGTGTAGAAATTAGATAAACTTGTGTAAATGTGAAAATGGTAGTATAGATTTACTCAAATAGATTTGCTCAAGTATTTCCACCTCCATGAAGTATTCTTATAGATCTTCCAAAGTAGGAGTATCTTTCCCATCATGTGCTAAGGGAAATTTAGGCTAAATTCTCTCTCACCTTTTTGATTTATTTCTGGCACAAGGAATGTTGATTCCTAAATTACGAACTCCATAATTAGAAGGACCATGTTTGACTATATACTTCTTCATGACTAGTACATAGAACGGTGTCTGGTGTTTACTGTAGTGAACATATTAGTGGGTTTTCAGTACATTTGTGTTGAATGAATGAGTAATAGCTAGCTCTTATCGGTTCTTTTTTTTTCATTATTAGATAAGCACATGTATTAAGCAGATGGATAGGTAGATCTGCAACTTGAAAAACTTGTAAGAAAATATTTGAACTGTATTTGTTCAGAATTTTTAGCTCTAAAAGATAGTGAAATATAGTTCAGCTTGTTTTATTCATTTATTTCATGAGATCTTTTTCATTTTTTAGATGTGTTTGTGATTGAGATGAAAAATTGTTTCATCAGAAAAATAACCAGTGTCTTCTTATAACTCAACCAAAAAAATCACTAAATAAGCTATTTGCTGAGTTAGTGTTATACATTTGTTGAACTTCAGTGGATGCAGAGCAGTAAACGTACGCCTACTAAAGAACAAGATACTATTATGATAAAGAGAGATAAAGTAGACTGGTGTGCAGTAAGCCCAAATGCATACTAAGAATGTCACCGGTTTGTGCTTCGTTGAAGAGTGACCCTTGTTGGGCAACCTTTTTAGATGCAGTGGCCCTTGAGCCAAGACTTATGCCTTGTTTTACTACGTGATACCAGAGAAACTAGTGAAATGGATTGGCAAATAGGGTAGTTTTCTTTTTAATGAATTTGATGGATCTTCTAGGGTTGTATAGACAACATTTTAGGCAAAAGATGGAAACTTAGAAAAGAAACTTCTATTGAACTTAGGTTCTTCTGCTATTTATGATGAAGAGATAATTGTAATAGACTTGGATATATAATGATGGAAACGGCTTTGTTTTGACCCCACTGGTCCTTTCCCTCTCTGTTCACAAGATTCTTATTATGTATGATAAACATTAATTACAAGTACTACTTCTGCCATATGTGATGATGTATTTTCACAAGAGGAGGGCTGTAAAAATTTAACTCATTAAATAGACTTTTAAATACTTAAAAGTAAACATTTTATTTCAAAGTGATTTTAGACTTTAAAAAAGGTAGCATAAAAAGTAGATTCTCATACCATATGCATATTTTTTTCCTGAACCATTTGAAAATAAGTAGAAGATACATTACTTCTAAAGGGGCATATATCTGCAACTACTCTTAAATACTTGTGTTCTGAGCTGAATTGTCTCTCCCTCAAATTCATATGTTGAAGTCCTGTCCCCAGCACCTTATAATGTGACTGTATTTGGAGGAGGGGTCTTTCAGGAGTTAATTAAATTTAAATGGGGTCGTCAGGATGGGTCCTAATCCATTATGATTGGTGTCCTTATAAGAAGAGGAGATTAGGACACAGATATACACAGAAGGAAGAGCATGTGAAGACGGGAAGAATACGACCAGTTTCAAGCCAAGAGGAGAGACTTTAGAAGAAACTAACCCTGCTGACACCTTGATTTCAGACTTCTAGCTTCCAGAATTGTGCAAAAATAAATTTCTATTGTTAAAACACCTAGTCTATGGTACATTGTTCCAGCAGCCCTAATAAACTAATACAGCTTGTAGAGGATAGCATAACAATAACTTTTTAACATATTGCATAAAAATATCTTTAAGAGAAATCCTGTGCATTTACTAAAACAATCTGGATTAGTGTTAGAAGTTTGAGTCTGTTTACCTTTTCTTTGTTTGTAAAAAAAAAAAAAAAAAAATCTGGAATGGGTGTAAGATGGGGCATGATAGTAGCTCAGTAAGAATGTCATTCTGTTGCTTAGCAGCAGACAAGAAAACCAAGTGTGTTTTTTAAAAGTTGGAGTTATAAATGGAACACCTGCATCCAGTTTTGATTGCCTCACTTCAAGAATGATAGAGCATAAATTGAAAGAATCTGAAGAAGTGAAAAAACTGATTATAGGTATTGTGGGGGACTAGTATATGACAGTAATCCGCAAGTCTGGTTTGGCAGCTGTTGACTTGGCCTACTAGGCAGGGACGACAGTTTCAAGGACCCCACTGCCTTCATCTTCATCAACTAGAAGACAACAAAAGTAGCCGATCTTTACTTCTGTTGCTTGTCAGCACTCTCCTCATATTTTCTGTCTTCTGTGCCAGTTTATTTGGCAAAGGAGATACATACATGAAAATGCATACCACCCTGTGCCTCAGCTGTCCCACAAAGGATACATATACTGTCTTTTGAAAGCAGTATGATTTGATTTAGTGCCATGAATTTGCTTTCTGACACAGAGATAATGGTGGTCTCCTTACCACATTCTTATTTGATTTAAAGAACATGTTATTTTATACTGGTAAGTAGAAGTAGAGATGGCCTTGCCTTGAAGGGAGTCAGTGCAGCTAACAAACTTAAATGAAAGAGATGGCCACTCACTTAACAGAGCTAGTGTGGGTAACAGACCAAGAAGAGAAATCGAGATAGGAAAAATCTATGTTGGTCACCTAAATCAGCTAATGCAGGTGGTCACTGGCTAACTGCCACTTAAATGCAGTCCACTTCAGACATACTAATATGGCTAGATAATGTATAAAACAAAAGGATATGAATAATTTCTTCTTACACAGGATTAAGAGTTAAAAATTAAAGTAAACAACTTTTAAAGTCTTTAATATATGTCTCCAGACAAGAATATATCTATACTTTTTTTTTATCCTGATAGGCTTTATAGAAGTGCCAGTGGGAATGTGAATCTTTTGGTGGGGTTGATTGTATGTGACCTGAGAGAATAGGCTGTGGTTCTTTCAGGGTCAGGGTTCATTTAGGGTCAAGAAGCCTGACTTGTCAGTGCAGTGAGGTGGGATGTGGGGGTAGTGTCATCTCCTGGGGATCAGACTCATTATCATCTACCAGTAAATCAGATATAAAAAAATCTACCCGGACAGGACATCATTCATTAGAGATAGCTGATTAGCACATTCTCTCACTGTTGGCATATCATAAGGGAAACCAAATTATACTTATAAAACTTATTTGGTGAGTTTAGAATGAGAACACTGAGAATTAGTTATGTGACTTAAATGATTAAAGGCATCAGCACAGAACAGGTTGACACTTTCATCCTAACAGGAAAGAAGATAGATAAAGTTTTTGGACTAGTGTGCTCTTTTTCAATGAATAGTGTCAACCAACATATGCCTCAGACTCCTCTTACATGCTTCTTTGACAATCCAACCCTTACTCCTCTGACTATATATATGTATATATGTATATATACATATATATAGTCAGTAAGGTCACTGTCAAGTTCAGCTGGTATGGAAACTGCCATGACTTTGTAACTGCAGATCTCTGCCATCATCTATTATGGGCTGATATGGAAATTTGTCAGTGTAGTCATCTGGGAGCAAAGCTGTGTTCAACTGTATGATTACAAAAGAGATCCACAACAGTGTCAAAAATAGGTTTTGAAATGAGGCTTCAGGGCAGGGCCAATGTCTGTGATTTAGTCCAAGATTTTGTTCTATCATACATTTGACCTTTGGGAATTTAATAAATTATTTGAACCATATTCTGATATTCAGTTGTGATTATGTGTCATTATATAACCTATATCACACTGTATATTTAAACTGTATAAAAGAGAACAATTTGTTGTAGATGGTTCATAGCAAATCTCTGTAATTAAATTTAAATATTCTAGAATGATGATTGTTTCTATATATAGTTTCACGTACTTTAATCAGTTCTCAAAATACTTCAACTTTTATTCTATTTCCCTTCCTCAGATTTATTGAGATTAGAACATTGGGGCAAAAAAAATTAGAGAAAGATTCCTACATATATGTGGTTTTTTTCTTTTCTTTTTTTTTTTTTTTTTTAAGTAATCTCCATGCCCAATGTGGGGCTCGAACTTATTACCTGAAGATCAAGAGTCAACATGCTCTACCAACTAAACCCATCAGGCGCCCCCAAACATATGTTTATTTTAAATTATGCTAATTGATTGTGTTTTTGGATTTCTTTGGTGGAATCTGTTATGCAAATTTATGAATTTTCACATAGTGAATATACTATTATAAAATCTCATTTCATTACTTGTAGATATTCTGATGTTTTTGAAATATAATGATCAGTGAAAGTGCATTTGTTTGTGATCAGGTGATGTCACAAGTCTCTATTTAGCTAATATATTTCTATAATATATAAACTTTTAACGTTCCTTTAGAATGGTTTCTAGGAATCATTTTTTAGAGTAGAGAATACTGATTTGGAATCCTACCTTCCTATATTAAGAATATTATAATTAAGGGTTACATTTTTTATTACAGATAAGCAACAATTAATTTTAACTGAGCAACAAAGGTCATAAACTAGTTATAACAACTATAAACCTGTATTAATATAAAATGGTGAACACAGTCCTGCACACATTGATTAAACAATGTCTCACTGTATTATAAAATGTACATGCCATGCATAAATATGACTCTACTAAGCCATAAATCTGGACTGTCTAAAACTTACATGTGAGTGTAATAAACTTTAGTTATCATCTTATTAAGTATTGTTGGTTAGGACTTTAGAAGTCTGGAGAATGGAAGGTTATGTAGTTTATAGGTTGCATTTCTTTAAAAACTGTGAATGAAAATTTGAATTTCCTTCTTTTACCTCTTAATAAATTTCCTTATAATGAGAGGCATTAATAATAATTCTCTATGCCATATAGTTATCCATTGGATTTTGAAGCTGGTTTGTAGTTAGATTTTAGGTGGAATGCAAAAGGTTTCTTTCTTTAGGAGCATATATTCTACTACTAAATGCCAGCCTTCACCTACAGTATGTTTTGATAATTCTTTTTTGTTGTTGTTGCTGTTTTAAGATTTTATTTATTTATTCATGAGAGAGAGAGAAAGAGAGAGAGAGAGAGGCAGAGACATAGACAAAGGGAGAAGCAGGCTCCATGCAGGAAGCCTATGCAGGACTCAGTCCGGGGAACCTGGGGATCATGATGTGACCCAAAGGCAGACGCTTAACCACTGAGCCACCCAGGCATTCCTGTTTTGATAATTCTATAGGAGAAATTAACATGGATCCAGTCACTCCTTAGTGAATTCCTTTCCATGGTGATTTAAATAAGGTTGGGCCTTTGTTTGAAAATTACAAACTCAATTGAAAATGAATCAGCTGTTTTGCATTATTAAAGCTGAAAGCTATTTAAATTGTATTTTAATTTTATAGAGCTACTCTTGTGCTTCTATTGAATTTTACAGAACTAATCAGCAGAATTTGTGGACTTGGGGACCTAATAGATATCTTAAGTCTTAAATAAGAGATTCATACAATTTTTCACTTTTTATTTCTGAATTCCTTTTCTATAGCACATTTGATAATGTAGCTTTAATCCATCCATTTATGTGTTCTAGACCTGGAGAAATGCTGAAAGCACTCATTACGGTAGAATCATTCTCTTAAGTAGTGGTGGACAAACTTTTTTCATGAAGGCCCAGGTAGTAAATACGTTAGGCCTTGCAGGCTATATGGTCTCTGTTACAACTACTCAACCCTGCTGTTGTAGTGTAAAAAACAGCCATAGACAATACATAAATGATTGGGTGTGCCTTTGTTCCAATAAAATTTTATTTACAAAAGCAGGCAGTAGACTGGATTTGGCTTGCTGGCAATAGTTCGTCAGCTCCTGCTCTAAATCATTGAATCTGTGGTCTTCCCCAAATCGGGCCCTTTTATATCTGGAAACAAAAAGTTCATTTTTCTTTAGTTTCTCCTAGTTTCTCCTCTTCGTTTCAGCATCTCTAGCAGTCCTTTGATTCTGAATTGCATAGAGAAAGAATATCCTAAAGATACTCAGGGAGGAAATTGGTTAATTGGACTTAGAGAAATTGCAAACTATTGTTGTATTCTCTAAACCTGGGTACTCCCACAGTCTCTGGCTTCTCATGAGCTCTTCTGGAGAAAGTCATGAAACTGTAAACTTGTACTTGTTCACCTCAGTGCTACCTGTCTGTCCTTTTGTTTATCTGTTTTTGACTCCTGGTTGCATTCTTCACAGCATCTCTCCCAAGGTCATCCTTGTTTCCCGTAGCCATCACTTCCATCCTCTTGTATGGGGGTCTCAGCACTTCATCTCCCGTCTCTTATTTAGCAAAGTTGTGTAATATCATTTGACATGAATCTTTTTTATTCTGTGTTCCTTCTTTAAGACGGGCATGAAAATAATAGTTCTCTCTACTATTAAATGAATTTTTAATCCCCAATTTGTGCATACTGTAAGTTATTGTAAAATATTTGCATAAATATGTATGGTATGCCATGAATTCCTCTTCTGTGGCTTGAAATTCATCCAGAATGCATCTACCCTTACACAAAATATTTTCTAAATATATAGTTATGGGAATTTTAATTCAAAAGTATGTTGCCTGTGCCTCAAAGTCACAATCTTTAAGCTAGACAGTAAGCAATAGATAGGCTCCTCTAAGGAACAGTCCAGACAGGTTGATATGCTGTTCTTGGCAACACATTTTTTTTTGTCTTACTCTTAATTTTAATTAGAAGAACTTATTTAATAGTAATGTACCTCAAACTTCTCAAGAGAATCTTCTTGTCCCAACATGGGGTAGTTGGAGCTAGGTGAGTGTGTTAGATGGCTGTCCAGGCCACCCCAGGGATTGGATGGAAATCTTAGAGAAGGGAGGGATTTGGACCTGGGCACATATACCAAAAAGTATATAGTACCCTGGCATCCTTTGGACCTTGTGGTCAGAACTGAGCCAAGCCTCTCCTGGTTCTGCACTATCCCTAGTACCGCTGCAGAGCAGGACCACTGCACTTTCAGTAGAAGTGCTAGTTCTGGGTGGGGGCAATCTGCAAGACTATTAGACAAGGAAGAATAAAAAGAGTGAAGTCAGGGAATAGGAGTTCAAAGAAGTAAATGAAAGCGTCTTTTAAAATGGAGCAAGAGAGATGCCTGGGTGGCTCAGTGGTTGAGCGTCTGCCTTTGGCTCAGTGGCCCCCGGATTGAGTCCTGCATCGGGCTCCCCATAGGGAGCCTGCTTCTCCCTCTGCCTATGTCTCTGCCTCTCACTGTGTATCTCACAAATAAATAAATAAAATCTTTTTTTAAAAAAGGAATAATAAATTATAGAACATAGACTGAAATAGCAAGAACAAATAGTTGTGGAAAAGAACTAGTTAGGGGCACCTGGGTGGCTCAGTGGTTGAGCGTTTGCCTTTGGCTCAGGTCAAGATTCCCAGGGTCCTGGGATCGGGTCCTGCACCAGGCTTCTTGCAGAGCCTATGTCTCTGCCTTTCTTTGTCTCTCATGAGTAAATATATAAAATCTTTAAAAAGAAAAGAACTAGTTAGAAATGTAGGAAATAAGCGATAGTCATTGTAATAAAAATTGATTAAGTTCTACATTGAACAGAGAGATAGAATTGCTAAATTAGAAGAGAGGTTTGAGGAATGCACTTAAACCTAAGTGCATTCAAAAGCTTTGAATGTCAGGCACCACTCTCCATTGTTTGTATAATACACACACACACACAGTTAATCATCATCATAATCCTATTCATTGATTTAATAAATATATATTGTGTCTACTCTATGCCAGTCACTATATTATTTACTTATTGTTGTATATAGATTACCCCCAAACTGAGTGGCTTAAAACAATTGACATTCATGATGTCACACAGCTTCTGTGGGTCAGGGTCTGGGAGCTGTTTGGCTGAAGAGTCTTGGCCCAGGGTCTCTAACAAGGTTGCAGTCATCTCAGAGCTTGACTACAGCTAAAGGACTAGCTTCCAAGCTTATGTGCATGGCCATCAGCAGACTTCTTCCTTAGCCATTGGTCAGAGGCCTCTGTTGCTCTCTATAGTATGGGCTTCTCGATAGGCTTTCTGCGTGTCCTTATGACATGGCAGCTGGCTTCTCCTGAGTGAGCATTGGGGGAAGGTGGAACCAGGAGGAGCCATACACCTGTTATAACAGTATGAGGGTTCTCCAAAGACACAGTAATAAGAGGGGTGTGTGTGTGTGTGTGTGTGTGTGTGTGTAAGTGTGTGTATGTGTGTGTAACTTTATTCTAAGGAACTGGCTCACATAATTATGAAGGCTGGCAAGTCAGAGGCCCACAGGGTGAGTAAGCAAGCTGGAGACCCAGAGGAGCCAGTGGTGTAGTTCAGTCCAAGTCTAATGACCTGAAAACCAGGAGAGCCAATGTTTCCAGTCTGAAGGCTGGCAGACTTGAGACCCAGGAAGAGTTGATATTTCATTGTCAGTCTGAAGTCAGGAATAAGCTTATGTCCCAGGTTGAAGGCCATCAGGCGGGAAGAATTCCCTTAACTTGGAGGACGGTCAGCCTTTTGTTTTATTCAGATCTTTGATGCTTGGATAAGGCCCATCCACATTAAGGAATTGCCTGCTTTCAATCTACTGATTTGAATATTAATCTCATCTGAAACCACCCTCTCAGAAACACCCAGAATAATATTTGAGCAAATATCTGGGCACCCTGTGGCTCAGTCCAGTTTCCTATAAGTTAATCACCACAGTAACCTAACATACCATCATTCCTACTATGTTCTTTTGTTGGAAGTAAACCACTAAGTCCAGCCCCCACTTAAAGGGAGAAGAACTAAGGAAGGAAGAAGTATAGAATAATTTGTAGACATACTTTTTATTTTTATTTATTTATTTTTTTGTGGACCTATTTTTTAAACTACTGTAGGCACTGGTCTTGGGAGACTCCAGTGTTCATTAGTAGGAGTTCCAGAAGGAAAAAAAAAAAAGGAACAAATGATAGAGAAGCAACATTTTAAGAGAAAATTGTTAAGAATCTTCATCTTTCTTGATGAAAGATGTAAGTCTTTGAATCAACAATGTTTTCTCAGGATACCAAACAATAAGTGAAAATAGATCTTTAGATACATTGTGATGAAACTGCAGAATATGAGATAAAGGGATAAGAGCTTCTAGAGAGAAAAGAAATATTACCTACAGGGGAAGACAAGGCTGATGATAGACTTCTTATCAAAATAATAGAGGCTAATAGATAATGGAGTAATACTTTTAAAGTAATGAAAGAAAGTGAGTATCATCCTAGAATTTTAAGTCTGAATAAATTTCCATTTAAGATTGAGGGAAAATATAAAGACAAAATAAGGTATTTAACTTTCTGTGACTTATAGGAGCACCCGGGTGGCTCAGTCAGTTAAGCATCTGACTTTGGCTCAGGTCATGATCTCAGGGTGCTGGGATCGAGCCCCTCACTGGGCTCCATGCTCAGCAGGGAGTCTGCGTATCCCTTTTCCTCTGCCCCTCCCCCTGCTCATGCTTGCTTTCTCTCTCTTTCTGTTTCTCTCAAATAAATAGGAGCCCCCCGGGTGGCTCAGTCTGTTAAGTGTCTGCCTCAGTCTGTTAAGTGTCTGCCTTCAGCTCAGGTCATAATCCCAAGGTCCTGGGATCAAGGCCCACTTCGGGCTCCCTGCTCAGTGGGGAGCCTACTTCTCCCTCTCCCTCTGCTGCTTCCCCTGCTTGTGCTCTCTCACTCTGTCTAAAATAAATAAATAAAATCTTTTAAGAAAGATATAAATAAATGGGAATAATGATATCTACCTTATGGGTTATTATCTGCTGTGTTTACTGATATATCTCAAGTGTCTATACAATCCCTAATACAGAGTAGACATTCAATAAATATTTGTTAAATGAGTAAATGAGTGTGTAGGGTTGCTATGAGGACTAAACATAATAGGGTTGTCACAAAGATTAATATATATAATTATAACAGTACCTAACATGTTAATAATGACTGTAAATGTGTATTAAGATTTTACCACTCGCAGACACTAAAAGAACTATTAAAAATATTCTTTAACAAGAGAAATTCAGTGAGAAGTTTTCATATATAATCAGTTGTGACACAGAAATTATTAAAATGCCAATAAATCAAATACAGTTGACCCTTGAAGAACTTGGGTCGACTTATGTGTGGATGTTTTTCAGTACATATAGTTCAGTAGTCTGCATGCATTTTTCTCTTCCTTATGATTTTCTTCATAACATTTTCCTATATCTAGCTTGCCTTATTGTAAAAATACAGCATATAATACATACAACATACCAAATATGTGTTTAACTGACTATATTATTGGTAAGGCTTCCAGTTAACCATAGGCTAGTAGTAGTTAAGCCTTGAGGGCATCAAAAATTATACTTATGGGTTTTTGGCTGTGCAGAGGTCAGCACCCCTAACTCTCATATTGTTCAAGGATCAGCTATAATGACCATGGGGGAAGAAAGTAAAAAACTAATCTTTTCTGTATTTTAAAAGGCAGGCTGAAATCTTTAAGATGATTCTAAAATTCATACAAAAGAGCAAAGGACCAGGAACAATTAAGAGTTTTGAAAAATGAAGAAAAACCTTACCACATTTATAGACTTATTATAAAGTATAATAATTAAGATGTAAGTGTTGGTGCAGAGAGAGGCAAATGGACAAAAGGAACAGAATGACCCAGAAATAGACTCATTCACATATGGAGATGTGAAAATATGACAAAAGACACCACAAATGGGTGGATAAGGTAGAAGTAGAATCTTCAACAAATTGAACCAGGAAAAGTGGTTATTTTTAAAGAAAAAAGTGAAATTTGATATCCTGCCATGTATAAACATCCATTACAGTTGGGTTAAAACCTAAGTGTAAGAAAAAGAAAAACTTCAATGCTGTCATTTAAAAAGAAGAATATTCTTCCTTGGATAACGAGGAACTTTTTAGAAAAGACAACAGAATACAAACAGAAAGGAAAAAGATTGACATGACTATATTAAAACTTAAAATTTCATGTCTCAGAAGCTTCTGTAAACAAAACAAAAGCCAAGTCTCACATTTAGAGAAGATACTTGTAATGGATAGAGCGGACAAAGATTCATATCCAGTGTAGAAAAAAATTCCTACAAGTCAAGAAGGAAGAAGCAGCCTAATGGAAAAAATCAGCAAAGGATATGATTAAGCAATTTATGGAGCAGGAAATAGGAGTTGCCCATAAACATATGAAAAGATCTTCAACCTTGCTAGTAATCATACTAATGCATATCATACCATTCCATGCTCATCAGGTCGCACACGTTAAAAAGGATGAAAAGACTATGTTGGCAAAGATGTGGAGACCCAGCACTCTTGCTTTGCTGATGGGAGAGTAAATTGATGCAGGCACTCAGGAAAGCTGTTTTGCAAAATCTAATAAAGTCAAAGCATACCGTAAACCTAGAAATTCTTCCTTTGGTATGTGCTGTAGAGAAATATTCTTCTATAAAAAGCACAAGAAAGCACTTATAAAAACGGTTATTTTAACATTCTTTGTTATGATGAAACTTATAAACTAAATATTCATCAAATGAGCATATATGTTGTGTAATATATTTGCATAATGGGATAGTATACAACCACTAAAAAGTCAGTGAACAAAAGCTGTGAGTAGCGACATGGGCCTCAAATACTTGTGAGGAAGATGCAAAAGTATATGTGCATTTGTATAATACCCTTTGTATAGAAACCATGTAGAACATATGTGCTATTTATGGATCCATAATGTATAATAAAATTATATAATTTTCAAGCATAGTTTTAAACACCAAGTCATGATAAAGGTTGCCTCCAGGGAAGTATGTGAATGGTTGTAGGGATTCACAAATAGAGAAGGGTAAGCAAACAAAGTAAAATGTTAAGGTTTGATAAATCTGAGTTACAGCTAAATGGGTATTCATTATATTGGATTCTATTCTTGTCTTGAGATTTGCCATTAAAATAGTTTAAAAATAAATTCCCAACAGGTTCCTTGAATGAGATGTGTGTATATATATATTTTTGTGAGTCCTCATCCACGAGAATATATGGAATTCTCTAAAAATTCTCTAGTATGTTCTAGATCTTGCTTATGAGAAAATCTTTTTTTTTTTTTTTTTTATTTATTTATGATAGTCACAGAGAGAGAGAGAGGCAGAGACACAGGCAGAGGGAGAAGCAGGCTCCATGCACCGGGAGCCCGATGTGGGATTCGATCCCGGGTCTCCAGGATCGCGCCCTGGGCCAAAGGCAGGCGCCAAACCACTGTGCCACCCAGGGATCCCGCTTATGAGAAAATCTTAACAAACAACCTTGTCATACAGATCTGGTATTTTAATAAAACAAACCTAATGTCATTTTACCATCTATTAGTAAGTTAAAATAGCTAAATATTATAGGGAACCTGAAAATTAACTTATCTTCATAGATCTAACGTCAGCATTCTGAGAGCTACATGGTTATTAGCTACATGCTTATAAATGTGATAAGTGGTATTGAAACTCAAGCATAAAATCATAAAATCAATATAAGCTTTTTTTTTTATCTTTTTTTTTTTTTTTTTTTGGCTAAATTTAAAGAAATACCCAACAGTGAAACAATTAGCCTTGAATCTGGTTTTGTTCTGGGACTGTTTGAACTATTATTTTATTTTTGCCTTATTTACCTTATCTGTATTTTATATGAAATAGCTCATTATTTTGTCAGTGAGAATCTCATCTGGGTTTGAACTCCTGTTTTGTATTGTCACTGACACATTCTTCATCCTTTCCCTGACCAGTACTTTTCAGTTTCTGAACTGAACAGATTAAACAGAGGTGGTCCATTATCATTTTCATTTTAATTGGATAGGATTTAGTTAAAATGTTTAAAGTGAAATTTTGCCACATAAGTTTGAGTAGGTTTTTTTCCTACAGATTAAGAAAAAAAATGAATGCTTTGCATTTTTTTTTTTTTTTTTAGTAATTTTTCCTGGCAGGCATTCCATCGAGATATTTTAGGTACATTGATTATGTAGCAGTCCAGCATACCTTTGGGTTTCTTTAGTGGTGAGACCGTTTTCATTGCATAGAGCAGATGGGCTTAAATGGCAGGAACATGACTAGAAAGTGCATGTTATATATGTTCCGGTCAGCATGTCGCTGGTGACAGGTGCTCAATGGTTGTTGGTATCATTGTCAGCAGAGAGAATCCTTTGACATTAAAGTCACCAGCTCGATCCTGATTTGGGGTGACTCTATTGGCAGCTCCATCAGGCAGCAGCTGATCAGTGAATGTCAGAGCTGCCGCTGTTCTTCAGAGTGGCATGAGCCCTCTCTGGGTTTTGGCTTTTTTTTTTTTCCTTTTTTTTGAGGACGGCCTGTTTAGCTTGTCTTATTGTACAATCTTAAGGAGACTTTCGAATTGCTTACCTTTGGGAAATGGGGTGAGAGGTCACAGAGAATTATAGGTATCGGTGGGGCATGCAAAACCATATACGAAGTGGCGACTCTCATGGAAACTGTAATGATTACCTTGACTTCAAGCCAATCAATGGTGGGAGCACCTGGGGACTCATTAAATGGCAATTGTGGTATCTGTAACTTAGGTTTTCAGCTCTATTCCAGGAAAAGCAGTGACAGCCTTTAATGTCTAATTGACCTCTTCTCTTTGTTTCACTTTCTTTCACCTTCCATATTTGCCACCAACGTGGTCCCCGATGGCAGCAAACAGCGCTGCTTAGCATTTTGAACTTCTGTTCAGAGCTTCAGCACCTCAGTTTGGGCAGTTGTGTAATGGTAAGTATTTGACAATTCTTTTTGCTCCATCGCTTGTTCTCTTTCTCTTCCTTTGGGTGAATTTTATCCTGACCCACCCACTCTGCACTCACCCACAGCCTTTCAGATTTATGGCGAACTACTGTGTACCCTGCTTTCAAACATTTGTCTTAAATTGGAGAGTATGTCTTTGAAACATTGACATTATTTATCTAGGAGAGCAAGGAAAGAAGTGTATGTGGCAAAAAAAAAGTTTGGTTCTGCCTCAGGCCAGATGTTATTTCAGACAAGCTGTTTACCTCTCTGGGTTTCTTTACAAAATATCAGTTATGCCCAGATGACAGGAGCTCAGTAAGTTTGTCACAAAGCTGATTTTAAAGTTCTGAAATTCTTTCCTGGAAATGTCGATGATTTAGGTACACATGGTTCCTGTTTTTGTTTGTTTGTTGTTGGTTTTATTGTCGTTATTGGTTAAGATAAAAAGGATGGATACCCTATGTTAGAACTCAAATTTTTTTGAAACGTTACTGGTCCTTTAAACCCAAAAGCATAGGGACGTTGGACTAGATCATCTTTAAAGTCCTTCCGGATTTAAAATTATGATTTGATGTGCCATTGAATGATATAATGGAATGAGCTAATTTTTTTTCATCTAAATTATGTGGCTTATGAATAAATACTGAGACTCAAGGGACAGTAGAATTTTTGGTATTTGTATGCACACCCTTATGAAGTGCATCTCCCAGTATAACCAACCCTGCAACAACAGTCCATCCCTCTTTACTTTCTTTTTTTTTTTTTTTTTTTAGATTTTATTTATTTATTCATGAGAGACAGAGAGAGAGACAGAGACAGAGACAGAGAGAGGCAGAGACACAGAGGGAGAAGCAGGCTCCATGCAGGGAGCCCGATGTGGGACTCTATCCCGGGCCTCCAGGATCAGGTCCTGGGCTGAAGGCAGTGCTAAACTGGTGAGCCACCCAGGCTGCCCTCTTTACTTTCTTACAAAAGTAAACCAGATTCAGGAGATTCCAAACCATTCCAATTTTGTGTTCACTTATTAGGAAGACAGACATGTGTAAGCAGGATGGTTGCTAGATCAGAGAAGTTCTCCTGGAGTCCTGAGCTTGGATTCAACCTAAAAGAAATCCCATGTGAATACCTTTTAGAGCTCAATAATGGCTTCTGAGATGCTCCAGGATTTGGCAGTGTAGGCTGGAGAGGCATGTTATGGCCACTTGTTTATCTCCATATCCCCATGTGAAAACCATCCTGTTGGTCAGGCCTGATTAAACCCCAGGTATGGGCTCAGGCTGACCCCAGTATCTGGAAACAGTCTTGGGAGCCCACTAACTCAGCATTAGGCTTTCCTTACTTTTGATCAAATTCTTACCTTTAGCAAGCCATTTCATGGGCTACTATTGGGTCCCTCTGATGACTCTTCTAGATGGGCCTGGTGACATTCGATGGCACTGTCTATGATTACAGACCAGCCAGTTACTGCCACTTGGATCTTTGCTATTGTTCACCCACCCATTTTAGATTGAGAAGCACTTTGCTTAATCATGGCTAGAGATACTTTTTCTGCCTGTCATTTACCTCCCCTTAAACTGGAGCAACATCCTCTAGAAAAGCAGGCCTTTGGCCACAGACACTTTGGATTTGGAATTATATTTATGTTTGTCTTTAGAATGAGATGTATTTTAAGTCAGCATTTTCAAGTTGACAATGGAATATTAGTCCTAAAAGATTTTTGATCAAGAAAGGATGTATATTAGGAGGCAGTGAGGTAGGGATTCCTGGTCAAAAATAGGAAATAATGCTCCTCTATTTTCCTCCTGGAGTTTTCAGTGGTATGTCCTACAACAAAGAAACTATGCCTTTGTGTAAGCCAGTGTTTTCCAACTTTACCTGACTACTACTACTACTAATCTTTTAATATATGATATACTGTAGAAAATGCTACTTGAGCATTACTTTTCTTAAGCATTAAGATAAATAGGCTATTTTATTGGTTTATTTATTTTTTAAAGATTTATATATTTATTAGAGAAAGAGTGCAAAACTGGGAATGCAGAGGGAAAGGTAGAGACAAACTTTAGTAGACTCCATGCTCAGCAGGGAGCCCAAAACAGGGCTCCATTCCATGACCCTAAGAGCTCCACCTGAGCCAAAACCAAGAATTGAATGCTTAACTGGCTACACCACCTAGATGCCCCCCAAATTGGCTATTTTTAAATTAAAGTATGTAGTTATCAGTAAAATATGGTTGCTATTGATATTTGGTTGTCAGGAAATTAAGTTTTAAGGACTTGACATTGAAGTTCAGAACTACTACTAACATTGCTGATCCCATTACTAGCATTGTGGCTGAAACATCCCGCACCTGTCATAGAAATACTGTTCTCATTTCACAGCAGGTCCAGGGTTCACCAGAACAGTAACACACAGATCTTTGTTGACACTTTAATACCGTGTTTATTACAGTTTCTCTTTTGTCAGTTGACCAAAAGGGAGGAAGATTCCTTTAATGTTATTTTTGACTATCAAAATAATAGCAATCAGAATTATGGGTTTTGGAACGTTTTAAAATTACTTCTTTATAAAGAATTGGCTGCACTAATTTTCAAAGCTACAGGTTTGTATTGTTTGGGTACAGTCAAGTAGTTACATTCCCCTTAAATCTGTTACTCATGGTCTTTTGCCTGATTCTCCCATACACAGTTCCTGGAGACCAAAACCTTAGAAATCATCACAACGACATCAAAGCCATCAGGCCTTAGTTCTGACTCAAAATCTAGCCCCAAATCTGTCCAGCAATTTCACTGCTGCAAGCTTAATCCAAGCCTTTGCCTCTCTACACTAAGCTCATGCAGGCCTCTTCTCTGGGTTTTTTCGATTCTTACCCACCATCGACCATCCAAACCATCGACCATTAAACCATATGTTTTAATGTAAATCATATTTGTCTCAAATCCTCTATTGTTTTCATGACCTGATCACCTGGCCCCGGCATAACTCTCTACCCTCACCACTTCTCTCCTTACTCCCCTTGGGTCTCCTCACTCCCCTTGGGCCGTACTCAGTCCTATTTCTTTTCCTTGAATGCACCAGGTTATTTTCATACCACTTATCACTCTCTGAATTCATTTTGCCCATTTGTGTACATCTTTCCCCAAAATGTGTACAAAGTCTTTGTGTTTTGGCTCACTGTTGTTCCTAGCCCCTGGAGTGGTGCTGGCACATCGTGGTTGAAAATATGAATAAAAAATGAACAAAAGGAAATAACAATTGGACATGTTAGCTGTTTTGTTTCCTTTTGACTTCTGGTGATAATTTTGATTCCTGATTATAAAACAATCAAATGAAACTCTTAAACCTGTTTTGGGATGCCTGGGTGGCTCAGTGGTTGAGCATCTGCCTTCGTCTCAGGACGTGATCCCAGAGTCCCAGAATCGAGTCCCACATCGGGCTCCCTGCATGGAGCCTGCTTCTCTCTCTGCCTCTCTCTCTCTCTCTCTGAGTCTCTCATGAATAAATAAATAAAATCTTTTTTTAAAAAAAGAAAGAAACCTGTTTAAAGAAGCATTACTAAAGCATATAAAGCCCGTGAACTAAAAGGTTTAATCCTTATTTAGTAGAGGATTATCCTGTGATTGTGAAGGAAATTAGCGGACACCTGCAATAACTGACACCAACCTATCATAATCTAAATTATTTTTGTGTTGCATATTCAGTCCCCAGATGCCTCATTTAACCCCAAACTAGTATCATTATTAGTACTGTCAGCATATTTACATACTACTTTAGAGCCTGGTGAAGGGCACACCCTCATCAGGGAGATCTTCTATACCTACCAAAGCTGATGGATTATATATATAAAATAGAAGAAATGAGGCCCTGTCATCGAGGAGCAGCAGCAAGGTGAAAATGTAAGGCATACAAGAACAACACAAAATCCTCAAATCCTTTATGAGGGACTGAGGATTTCATACTACTTTGGGATGTAATTCATAAAGTCCTCTGTCTGGAGCTGTGGTAAATGGATTTTTAAGTAAGTGATTATTCTTGCTGTTTTATGAAACAGTGGCAGATCTGTGAGATGAGTGGGCAGATGTGTATTAACAAGAATATGGGTCTGTTTACATGGAAGCAAACAACAGGAGATGATTAAGGATGCTTCAATTTAAAAAAAAAAAAGAATGTTTTAACTTGCTCTACACAGTTTGTATTTCTGAGCATAATATGTAAGAGACTGGAATGATTTGATTTCCAGATTGAAGACTATGATGTGATAGCCAGCATGATAGGAGCCAAGTGTAAAAAACTCCGAACTCTGGATCTGTGGAGATGTAAGAATATTACTGAGAACGGGATAGCAGAACTGGCTTCTGGGTGTCCGCTTCTGGAGGAACTCGACCTTGGCTGGTGCCCCACTCTGCAGAGCAGCACTGGATGTTTCGCCAAACTGGCACGCCAGCTCCCAAACTTGCAAAAACTCTTTCTTACAGCTAACAGGTCTGTGTGTGACACAGACATTGAAGAACTAGCGTGTAATTGTACCAGATTACGGCAACTGGACATACTAGGTAAGCATACAGTATATAAATTTATTTTAAAGCCTTGATGTAAAAGCTAATCTCAGACGTTTTGCAAGGAAAAGACCACTTCTTGGATACAAGAAAATTTCATCCTGGTGAGACTGCTTGGTTTGAGGAAGTGCAAGATAGGCCAATTGATACGGAGAGTAATTATATCTGTACTTAAGTAAAAGGGTAAGGATAATAACAGAATTTTGCAGTTGAACTAACAAGAAAGCTCTAAATAAACATTAATTCTTGGTCTGCTAAGAAGAGTGAGAATTTATATGAGCTGTGTTCTGCATTTTTATGAAAGAAGAAATTAATCCATTTGTATAATGAATTTTATATATATGCATAAATAGATACATTTATGTATATACAAATACAAATGTACATAAAGCTTCTTGATGTTAAACTTGTGATTAAGGAAAATTGCCAAATCTTCATTCCTGATAATTCTAGATTTTAGGAATAATTCTATACCAAGGCAGATCTATTGAGAAGCCTTCCCAGTTTGAGATTTCTTGTGTCCCTATTGCAGCCCATCAGCTGGGAGCCCAGTGAGGTTATGTTACTTCCTACTTTAGCCAGGAGTGCTGGCAACACCATGGCTCAATCGTGCATACAGTTGGTACTTTGTGAACTCACATATCACTTGCACTGTGTTCTCTGGTCATCTCTGAGTATTCACAGGTTAGCCCATGAAGTGCTAATTATATCCTTTCCTGTTTATTAAACATTCAACAACAGGAAAACCTGAAGATTTTCAGCATCTGAATTTGTGGTTTCCTTGAAAATGCATGGTCCAGGTTTATAATACATTTGTAGGTGTTGCTTATATGGTTGCATGTTTCTTGTTCAAGCTACTTGTAGGCAGAAATTCTTGCCTAAAAATTTAGGGGAGGAATTCTTGCCTGTTACATATACACTTTGGGCTAGATAGATACCTCATCTGTGTTATATTTTCTTTGTTCTTTATAGCTCAGGGAATTGGATATCATCTTTTTTTTCTTTTTTTTTTCATTGAAGGGGGACTGAGCTCAGCAATTAGTATATGGCAGAGCGGGGTTGTTCAAATGCCAGATTTGGGGCCCCAGCTGGTACTGTCTTTTCATACCACCACAACTGCTTTTCTTATTTCTTTTCCCTCCTACCCACATTCCACCTTGAATTAGTCTAGACCTTTCATAAGGGGAATATTCTGGGAAGTTCAAGAAAATGAGAGAGAATGAGGAAAGGGGACTGAGGCCTTTATTTTTTGTTTTTAAGATTTTATTTATTTATTCATGAGAGACACAGAGAGAGAGGCAGAGACACAGGCAGAGAGAGAAGCAGACCCCATGCAGGGAGTCTGACATGGGACTCGATCCTGGGTCTCCAGGATCAAGCCCTGGGCTGAAGGCGGCGCTAAACCGCTGAGCCGCCCAGGCTGCCCCGGGACTGAGGCCTTTAAAACTAGATCACTAATTGCATTAGGCTTCACTTCAGAGGATTGGTGGTATTGTTGGTTAGTCTCAGTTTTACAGTACTCACACTCAGTAGAGATGAAGAGTAGCCAGCCTCTGAAAGAGATGCTACAGAACCACAAAGGTAGTTGGTAACACTGATCCTACAAGGAAAGCACAATTGTGGTGAACAGGGGGACTGGTTGTCAGGCGGCCTAACTTTAGCCAACAAACGTATAAATTACTTGGCAGAGACATAAAAGAAAAATAAGTAAGAAGTATAATGGCTTCTTCTTGAAAACATTTGTAACTTTCCTAAACATAAGAGCAAGGAAATATGGAAGGTTCCAGTCCAAGATGGCAACATAGGAAGACCCTGAACTTCCCTCCAGGGAACACAGCCGTTTCTACCTATTTATAGAACCATTCCTCCTGAAGAAGAACTGGGGGCTGACTGAACAGCTTCTGCAGGACCAAAGATAGAACAGCAAAAAAAAAAAAAAAAGAAAAAAAAAGAAAAAACTGAAACACAGTAACAAAAGGAACCCCGCCCCTGACAATGCCAGCTGCAGTGGGGAGCAGTCTATCCTTGGGCACAGATAAAAGGCCTCTAAATAGCATATAAATGAAACAGCCCTGAAACTCCCAAACTGCATTGGAGCTGCGTGCTTACTCTCTGGGTCAGAGGAACTAGATTCCCACCCCGCCTCCAAAGCCTTGACCCCAGCAGGATCTGGACCAGTGGTTGCAGCTGTCACAGTAACCAGGTACCGCAGTGAGACCAGGGTCCACAGGCCACACCCGCCTTAGGGGTGGTGGTGCTGGAGCATAGAAAGTAAGCTGTGGGGGAGTTTTTGTCTGGTTTTGTTCTTGGTTTAAAGAGTCAGCCCTAGAACTGCACCCAATATTTTGGGGCGGGGGCTGCTAGAATGCTCTCAGTGGGCAGAGCTGACGGACATAGTCTACACACCCTCTCCCCCTTAAAAACATAGACCAGTACACGATCTGGGCCCCCTAAATGGCCTGGTGCCTCAGTGAGCCCTGGGCCCTTAGCCCACACCAGCCCACCTGTCCTACTAAGGCGATCACAAAGTGGTGCACACCAAGGACACCCCTGGTCAGTGCTCACTACAGCCCCGGCCTTCACACCAACATGACACAGGGGCACAGCACCCCAAAACACTCCAGGCCTATACCGCTTTGGCTTCAGATGGCTTGCTAGGGTACCCACAGTACAGAGTGGTTCAGACCATCTTGGCTGGCATCTGCTTCACACCCAGCCACTCTGCCAGGGTACCTCCTATATGGAGCACCCCAAATACCATAGGCCCATGGCTGCATTGATTTCAATCCAGGACACACCCTGTGTGGAGCACCTGGAACACTTCCACCTTTGCCGGGCTCAGCTGTGGCCACGCAACCAGGGCACTTGCTCCATGGGATACTATGGGACAACCCGACTTACACCCAATTCAGTTTCAGCTGTTCTGCCAGGACATATTTTGTGTGGAGACCCCAAGGACTGCATTTTAGTTTTAGTTGTCCTGCCAAGATGCCCTCTGTATAGAATGCCCCAGAACCTCTCAGCTCATACCCATCTCAACTACAGTCACCATTCAGGGCACCCTCCATGTGGAGAATCCAGGAACACTCTCAGTTTATATCCATTTCTGCTTCAGCTGTCCTCTGTGTGTAGAGCCCTGTGTGCCCCTGGCTTGTGCCCACTTTAGTTTCAGCTATCCTGCTAGGGCCCCTCTGTGTAGAGAGCTCAGGACCTCCTGGCCTGCATACATCAGTTCCAGCCACTCAGCCAGGACAGCCCCTGTGCAGAGCACCCTGGGACACCCATTTCAGCATTAGCTATCTTGCTAGAGTGCTATCAGTGCATAGAACCCTGGGACACCCTGGCCTACATCTATTTTGGTTTTTGCTGTCCTGACAGGGCACTTACTATGTGGAAAATACCCCACCTCCCAGCCCCAGTCCATGCCAGCCACAACCCCAGCCAGCCAGCAAAGTCATCAAGCACACAGTTTACATAGGGAATGACCAAACACAAGACCATTCCTTCAAATTTAGAAGTAGCTGTTCAGCCTAATCCATAGAAACAAACACAGAAAGCAAAATGGGGAGACAGAGGAATATGCTCCAAAAGAAAGAAAAAAAAAAAAACTCAGGAAAAGGACTAAATGAAACAGGAATAAACAGCATGCCTAAGAAAAATTTAAAGTAATGATCATAAAAATACCAGGCTAGAGAGAAGAGTGAAAGAACCCAGTTAGAACTTCAATAAAGAGATGCAAAATATAAACAAGAACCAATCAGAGTTGAAGAATACAATAAAGTACAAAACACACTAGAGGGAATCAACAGATTTCAGATGCAGAAGAATGTACCAGAGATCTGGAAGACAAGGTAATGAAAATCACCCAAGATGAAGATTAAAAAGAGAAAAGAATTTTTTTAAAATGAAGATAGATTAAGAGATCTCTTGGACAACATCAAGCAAACAAACATTTGCTTAATAGGGGTTCCAAAATAAGAGAGAGAAAGGAGTAAAAAACTTATTTGAAGAAAGAATAACTGAAGACTTCCCTCTTCTAGGGAAGGAAATAGACATACACATCCAAGAGAGTTCCAAGTAAGATGAACCCAAGGAGGTCCATGCTACAACACATTATAATTAAAATGTCAAAGGTTAACAATAAAGAGGGAATCTTAAAAGCAAGAGAGAGATAAAAAGTTGTCTACAAGGGAAAACCTATAAGAATATCAGCAGAAACTTTGCAGGCCAGAAAGGAATGACATGATATCGTCAAAGTGTTGCAAGGAAAACACCTATAATGAAGAATGCTCAGCAAGGCTGTCATTCAGATTTGAGGGAGAGATAGTTTCCCAAACAAAAAACAAAGGAGTTTATCACCACTAAGCCAGACTACAAGAAATGTTAAAGGGACTTCTTTGGGTGGAAAAGAAATGACCATAATTAGACATAAGAAAATTATTAATTAAAAGATACAAAATAGGACAACATATTCATAAAATGGGGGAAAAGAAAAAAAATGTTCTGTTTTGTTTTTACAATCTGTATGAACTTAAAGATCATGAAATTAATATAAACTGCTATATACTTAAGATGCTATATATGAGAATCATCATGGTAACCACAAACCCAAACCTATAATAGATACACAAAAAATAAAGAGAAAGAAAGCCAAACACAACACTGTAGAAACTCATCAACATAAGAAAAGAGAGCAAAAGAAGAAAGGAACAGAGGAGAACTACAAAAACAATCAGAAAACAAATAATAAAATGGCAATAAGTACATGCCTATCAATAATTACTTTAAATGTAAATGGCCAAAATGCTCCAATCAAAAGCCATAGGGTGGCAGATGGATAAAAAACAATACTCATCTTTATGGTTACAAGAGACTCCCCCTCAGAACTAAAGAATAGATATACTGAAAGTGATGGGATGGAGAAACATTCACTATGCAAATGGAAGTGAAAGAAAAGGAGAGGGTAGCAATACTTATATCAGACAAAACGAACTTTGAAACAAAGACTGTAATGAGACAAAGAAGGGCATTATATAATGATAAAGGGATCAGTCCAACAAGAGGATGTAACATTTGTAGATATCTACACACCCAACACTGGAGCACCTAAATACATAGAGCAAATATTAATGGACATAAGAGACAAATTGATGTAATACAGTGTTAATAATTCCACTTATATCAGTAGATAGATCATTCAGGCAGAAAATCAACAAGGAAATAATGTGTTTGAATGACGCATTGGACTAGATGGACATAACAGATATATAGAGAACATTCCATCTGAAAATAGAATACATCTTCTTTTTCATTGCACATGGAACATTCTCCAGAATAGATCATATATTAGGCCACAAAATAAGCCTCAATATATTTGAGAAGATTGAAATCATATGATGCATTTTTTTCCCAATCACAATGGTATGAAACTAGAAATAAATCACAAGAAAAAAAAACTTAGAAATAAATCACAAGAAAAAAACTAGAAAAAGATGCAAACACCTGAAGACTAAACAGCATGATACTAAACAACCAATGAATGGGTCAATGAAGCAATCAAAAGAAATTTTTTAAAAATGGAGATGAATGAAAACAAAAACATAAATCTTTGGGACATGGCAAAAGCAGTTCTCAGGGAAATATATAGTGATACAGGCCTACCTCAAGAAACAAGAGAAATCTCAAATAATCTAACCTTACACGTAAAGGAACTAGAGAAAGAAGAACAAACAAAACCCAAAGTGAGTAGAAGAGATAAAAGAAAGATCAGAGCAGAAATAAATGATATAGAGACTTAAAAAAAAAGTAAATAAAATCAAGAGCTGACTCAAAAGATAAATCAATGAATGCAAAGCCAAGACTCTTCAAAAATAGAAAGGACTCAAATAAAATCAGAAATAAGAGAGGACCAGTAACAACTGACACCACAGATATAAACTGAGAATTAGAGTATGTGAAAGCTTATAACAAACTGGACAACCTAGAAGAAATGATTAATTCCTAGAAACACAGTCTTCCAAAACTGAACCAGGACAAAATAGAAAATCTGGACACACCAATCACAGATAACAAAATTGAATTGATAATTAAAAAACTACCAAGAAAAAGAAAGTCCAGGATCAGATGGATTTATAGGTGAATACTACCAAACATTTAAAGAGTTAATATCTATTTTTCTTGATCTGTTCCAAAAAATAGAAGTAGGAAAGTTTCCAAATATATTCTATGAGGCTAGCACTACCTAATACCAAAATCAGACAAAGAGAACATGAAAAAAGAAAACTATGGGCCTATGTCCCTGATGAACATAGATGCAAAAATTCTTAACAGAATATTAACAAACCACATACAACAGTACGTTAAAAAGATCATTCACCATGACTAGGTGGGATTTATTCCAGGGATGTAAGGATGGTTCAATATTTGCAAATCAATCAATGTTATGCACCACATCAACAAAACAAAGGATAAACATCAAAATTATCACAATTAGAGGCAGAACAAGCATTTAACAAAATTTAACATCCATTCATGATAAAAACTCTCAACAAAGTGGAATGAACGTACCGTAACATAATAGTAATTATTAAGTGGGGAACATATCTCAGTGTAATAAAGGCCAATATGAAAATCCACAGCTAACACCATATTCAATAGTGAAAAACTGAGATACTTTACTCTCATATCAGAAATAAGACAAGGATGTCTTGGATGTCAAGGATGTGTCTCACCACGTTTAACATAATACTGCAAGTCCTAGGCACAGCAATCAGATAAGAAAAAGAAGAAGTTGAACCCTCGCTATTTGCATATTTTATATAGAAAGTCCTAAAGATTCCACCAAAAAACTAGTAGAAGTAATACATGAATTCAGTAGAGCTGCTGGATATAAAATTAGTACCTAGAAATGAGCAGTATTTCTATGCACCAATAATGAAGTAGCAGAAAGAAAAATTAAGGAACATCATCATTGACAGTTGCACCAAAAAGAATCATACCCCTAGGAATAAAGTTAACAAAAAAGGTGAAAGAACTGTACTTTACTTAAAAACTATAAAACACTGATGAAAGAAATTAAAGATGACACAAATAAATGGAAAGATATTCCATGCTCATGAATTGGAAGAATTAGTTTTATTAAAATGTCCATATTTCCCAAATCAATCTGCAGATTCAGTGCAATCCCTTTCAAAATACAAACAGCATTTTTCACAAAACTGGAACAAATAATATTAAAATTTGTATAGAACCACAATAAACCTCAAATAGCTAAAGCAACCTTGAAAAAGAACAAAGCTGGAGGTAACACAATTCCAGATTTCAAGATATACTACAAAGCTGTAGTAATCAAAACAGTGCATTACTGGCACAAAAATAGAGACATAGATCAATGGAACAGAATAGAGAGCCCAGAAATAAACCGATGATTCCATAGTCAATTAATTTACAACAAAAGAGGCAAGATTATACAATGGGGAAAAGATAACCTCTCAATAAACGATGCTGGGAAAACTGGACAGCTACATGTAAAAGAATAAAACGTTTTAATACCCTACACAAAAATAAGCCCAAATGGATTAAAGACCTAAATGTAAAAACCTGCAATGACATAAATCCTAGAAGAGACCATAGGCAGTAATTTCTCTAACATCAGCTGTAGCAAGACTTTTCTAGATACATCTCCTAAGGTGAAGGAAACAAAAGCAAAAAAAAAACTATTGGGACTATATCAAAATAAAAAGCTTTTGCACAGCAAAATAAGCCATCAATAAAGCAAAAAGACAACCTACTGAATGGGAGGAGATACTTATAAATATCCTGTAAGGGTTAGTACCCAAAGTATAGTAAAGAACAATACCAAAAAAGCAATACAGTTAAAAAATGGGTAGAGAGTTTGAATAGACATTTTTCCAAGGAAGACATACAGATGGCCAACAGACACATGAAAAGTCTTCAACATCACTAACCATCAGGGAAATGTAAATCAAAACCACAATGAGATACTACCTTACACTTATTAGAATGGCTAAAATCAAAACCACCAGAAATAAATATTGGCAAGGATGTGGAAATAAAGGAACCCTCACGCATGCACTGTCACTGGGAATGTGAATTGGTACCGCCACTGTGGAAAACAGTATGGAAGTGCCTGAAAAAATTAAAAATAGAATTACCATATGTTCCAGTAATTCCACTATTGGGTGTTTACTCAAAGAAAACCAAACTACAAATTTGAAAAGATATATGCACCCCTATGTTTATTGTCGCATTATTTATAGCAACCAAGATACAGGAGCAATCTATCAACAAAAAAAAATGAATGAAGAAAATACTGTATAGAGATAGACAATGGAAAGTTACACAGCCATAAAAAGGGATGAGATTGTGCCATTTATGATAACATGGAGGGCATTTTGCTAAGTGGTGACATGTCACACTGAGAAAGATAAATAACATTATTTCACTCCTAAGTGGAATCTTAACAAAAACAAAACATGAATAAACAAAAAGCAAAATCAGACCTCTAGAGAACAAACTGATGGTTGCCAGAAGAAAGGGCGCTGGAGGGATGGGCAAAATGGGTGAAAGGGAGTGGGAGGTATAGGTTTCCAGGTACGGAATGAGTAAGTCATGGGAATAAAAGGCACAGTATAGGGAATGTAGTCAATGATACTGCAGCATTGCGTGGTAACAGGGGGTAGCCACACTTGGGGTGAATGGAGCATAATGTGTAAACTTGTTGAATCACTACCTTGTATACCTGAAACTAATATAACATTGTGTGTCAACTCTACTCAGAAAAGAAGAGCAAGGAAGTGTCATTATTATGCCAAAACAAATTTTAGATGGGAGAGGGCCGTCATGCAAATATATTAGAACATCTTAATTCAAATGTGATGGAGTCCCGCATCAGGCTCACTGCAGGGAGCCTGCTTCTCCCTCTGCCTATGTCTCTGCCTCTCTCTGTCTCTCATGAATAAATAAATAAAATCTTTAAAAACAAAACAAAAAACCAAAGCCGAGTTAGATACAGTCCCTACCTTCAGAGAGTTTTTAACGTGGCAAAAAACAAACAAACAAAAAACAAAAAACGGGAAAACAATATATAAATAACTTTAATGGAAGCCAG
The DNA here is from genome assembly GCF_018345385.1 of Vulpes lagopus. Lineage (NCBI taxonomy): Eukaryota > Metazoa > Chordata > Mammalia > Carnivora > Canidae > Vulpes > Vulpes lagopus. The sequence continues at coordinate 15,859,644 of NC_054824.1, forward strand.
AAGCGAGTCCATTTGGGGGCTCAAAGAAAAGAGAGTATCTATAATTAGAGAAATAAGAAGTTTAATTAAAAAGGTTAATAGGTATTTGAAAGGCATCATTGAAAAGTGAATAGGAACTAGGGGGAGGGGAGCATTTTAAGCAGAATGAATAGTATGAAACAAAAGCATAGGAATCAAAAATACAGAGTATCTTCAGAGAATAGGCAATCTAATTTGACTTAGAATGTTAGTATAATGGAGGCTTTCACAGAGAGTTTTGAACACCAGAATGAGGAATCTGCACAAAATTAAACAAGGACGAGCTATTATCAGGTTTCAATTCCGGGCATAAGTGATATATTTAGAGCTGTGTTTTAAAGATATTAATCTAGAAACAAGTGGTAAGTGAATTGGAGAGGGAGGAGATCAAAATGAGGGAGATTAGCTGCAGTCATCCATCTGATAAGGAGCTAAGCCAGGGTGATGGCATTGGGAAATTAAACACCATCCCTTCATCCCTTCATTTATTACACACTTATTGAGCATATACTGTGTCAGGCATTGTTTCCAACACTGGAGATAGGCCCGTGAACATGAAGGAGGTGGCCCCTGCTCTGAAGGAACTGAGAACACAGTTGTGTCATAAGTGGATAAGAAAACAAAAGCACACAGTGCTGTGGAAGAGAAGACAGGGTGCCCTTGTCTAGTTAAATTTTCATCACCCAACTTCCTTCCCTGACATTCTCTTAGGCTTTTAGGATCTCCTAGTTAATCAGGAAACTCAGATTGTAGGACGCCTGGGTGGCTCAGTGGTTAAGCCTCTGCCTTTGGCTCAGGGCCTGATGCCTGCGGAGAGCCTGCTTCTCCCTCTGCCTGTGTCTCTGCCTCTCTGTGTGTGTGTCTCTCGTGAATAAATAAATAAAATCTTAAAAAAAAAAAAAAAAAAGGAAAGGAAACTCAGATTCTAATGACCAAGTCTGGCAAACAGAAGATAGCTACAGCCGTGGGTGAAGAACACCACATAGCCAAGTGTCTTAGTTGAGGTCCTCTGCGCTTCTATAACAAAACCCACTCAGGCTAACTTATACATAAGGGAAAGAAAATTACTATGGAGATAGAGGTGTCTCTCTGAGATCCACAGGCAGAAGCTAGCTATGGTCAGACCTCAGGACAGACTAGAAAGCCATCAAAAGGCAAGGAAGCTGTTTTCTCTTTTGTTCTTTCTTTTCCTGTCCTTCATGCTCAGACACCTACACCCCACCCCCTCTCTCCCTGTACACTCACAGATGCTCTTAGGTCTGCTTCTCCCTTTGGCTTTGCCTTCTTCTTTTCTTGTCATGCTGGCCATCTCTGTCTTTCTAGGTACAGGTGGCTAAATATGACAGCCCCAACCAGATTCTCGCGTCTTCAGTTCAAGAGATCTATGGACAGTGAAGGCTTTACTGAATTCCCATTCTAAATTCCCAGGAGGATCCGGGGGGCCAGCCACAGTCGAGATGGCAGTATAGTTGCCACTGCTGGAGCCCATGGCAGAGAGGGGGAGTAGAAGGGATTTCTCAGGGAAAAGGCAAAGGTTAACACTACCAACACTTCGGTCCCCGTCACAGTAGATGTGCATGTATATGTGATATGATTGTGATATTTTTTCTCTCTAGAAAACCTATAGTTAAAGTAAGGTTTGTTTTATAACAGATGATACCTTAAAAGCCTACTGATAGGTGATATTTGAATACCTGCTATATAGCAGGTGCTTTTCATAATGTATATAATTTAGCTTCTATCTGAATGTCCCGTAGTCTCATCAGATTTAACATGGGCTACACAGTACTCATCATCCGTCATTTGACTTCCAGTAATGCCATTTTATACCTACCACTTACTGTAAAACTCACCAAACTGTATTGTAGTTATTTGTTTCCAACTTTGGTCAATGAGCTCCTTAGGGCAGACACGTGTCTTACTCATCTTTGCATCTCCAGGGCCTCACACAGAAGTTTCTGCAGGGGTGGTTGCGTAGTAATTGCACTGCATGGAATATGAGGTGGAATCACTGTAAGCCCTTCTGTCTGATTTGACCTATGGGTTGAGGAAAAGTTGGGTGACAGAAATAGGAAGGTGTGGAGGAGCTGATTGGAAAGGGTAGGAGGTAGGAATGAAGATAGTGGGTAGAGTATGGACAAAATCCAGGTCCTAGATACCAAATTGGCTAGTCTCCTAGTCTTCAGTTTGTATTTTTTTACAAGACTGTTTCAGTATGTCTTTTGTTTAAAGAAATGCTTTTAATTTTTAAAAGGCAATTTATTTTAAGTGCATTTTAAGCAATAAATAACAAAGGGGTTTTTATCAGGACATCATATAAATATTATATTGATGGTATTTTATTTTGTTTTGACAGGAACAAGAATGGTAAGTCCAGCATCCTTAAGAAAACTTCTGGAATCTTGTAAAGATCTTTCCTTGCTTGATGTGTCCTTCTGTTCACAGATTGATAATAAAGCTGTGATGGAACTCAATGTGAGCTTTCCAAAAGTGTTCATAAAAAAGAGCTTTACGCAGTGACTTAATATGTGTTCTATAATAAAATCAATGTGCTTTTGTAGGGTTTTATTTTAGAGTTGGTTTTGTTTAGTTTTTATGATGGTGGGAATGTCTTAATATTCCATTAAGGCATTTGTAGATTTTTGAAGAAAAAATATGAAATTGTCCATTAAATCAAGTAAAAATGTAAACAAGTGTTTTGAGAAGATATTGCAAGCACTTTTCTTGAAGAATATGTGAGTGGCTCACATTAAGTGTACCTTATGTTAATCAGTAATATTATTCTTTAGTCAGTAATTACATGTGTAATAAAAGAATAATATGGAAACCTTTTAACTTCTTTTTAAAGGAACATGTTGAGCCAGAAAGTATCATGATATTTAAAAATAAAAATAATTTTTCACACCTCCATGTAAGAATGTCTTATTAATAAGCCTTATGACCTGGCCAGTGTTCTGTTTGGGTGTATACAGAATTTCCAGAGTTAACTGGAGAAATTAATTGTGCTATGATTAATTTTTAAGCTGATAAATCAATTCTTCAACTTGAGAATTTTAGTTTTTCCATTTTTCTTCTGACATATATATTTTACTACTGGATAATACCAGTAGAAAAATATGAGCATAATCAAGAACAGAGGTAAACTACTAAAGAAAACAACTTTCTAACTGTTAAGCTGATGCCTTAAAAATTTGCCAGAGAGAAAAATTTAAGACTTCTGAAATATATGTGGATTTCATTTATTTATATATTTTTTTCCTGTGCCCCAGCACCTTAAATAATTAGAAAGCTGTTACAGCAGATAAAAAAACAAACAACATTGTTTTGTTAAATAGTGAACTGATTTAGTACTGCTGCTCTGAAAGTAAACAGAAAAAATTTTGTGGCATAAAATGACAAGGCCATTTTGAGTAGCAAACTAATATTAAGGATACAGTATACCAAAATTTCTTTTCCCACATAGGGCAATATGTTAAATTCCAACATCTGCACACTCTAGAATAATCCAGTATGGCAGCCACTAGCCATTTGTGGCTATTTTATTTAACTGCAGTTAAATGTAATTAAAAATTCCATACTTCAGTTGTGCTAGCGTTCAGGAGTCACCGGGGGCTGGTGGTTATCATATTGGACAGCATTACTGTAGAATTTCTTGGAGTCATTTTAAAAAACACACACACACACACACATTTAGCTAAAAAAAAATTAGCATGATTAATATTTGTCTCTAGGCAATTTTTGAGGGTATTCTCAACAGTATACATATGAAAGCATCCCCCCCCCAAAGTACTTAAGCTAGTGAATTTATACATATGACAAATATTAGTCATTCCGTAAATATTTATTGAATAAGAATATATTATTGAGTTAGGCCATACAATATGTCAAACTTTAAAAATGTAAAGGTTATAAATTATTACTAGTAGTAGTGCTGTGTTTATTCTTTTATAGAATATAAAGAATGTAATATCATGACATTTAAAATATTAAAATAGTAATACAGTCTCCTCCATGTAAGAGACCATCTGTATGAGGATTGCCGTCACGTGTATGGTACGCCCTATTTTCCAGTTCATGGCAGAAGCAAGGGGCAGTTGGGAAAGGGCTGGGTTGACCTACATTGTTACCTTCATGCACTTGGATTTGCTTTTCACTGACAAATGTATGTCAACATTTTAAATGTTTAATCTGGTGGAACTTTTAGGAGGAAGAGACTTATAAATTGACTACCAACTGGGTGAAATAGTACTTTTATCTTGAATTAGCAACTGGCATGGAATTAGTGCTTACTTTTGTGCCAGATGCTCTGTGTGCTTTGTGTTTACTGAGTCACTGAATCTTCACAGCTGCGCCATAAGGTAGATACCATTACTTACACCAACTTACAGGTGAGGAAACAAAGAAAGATCGAAGAACTTACTCATGTCCACATAGCTGCTAGTGGCAGAACCATTATACATGCCTCGGACATCTGGCTTCAGAGGCAGTGCTTTCACCCTATGTTTTAAGTGTCCAGGGTGACTTCTGATTCTAGAGCGCAGGTCAAGCGAACATTTTCTGTAACGGACTAAGAGGCAAAATTGAGGTTATTATATAGGTATTATAGTAATGATAGAGAAAGTGAATTTCCACAAAATTTTGAAGGACAGAATTCAAAACACAGTAATTGAGAAAATTTTTTGTGATATGGTTCCACTAACAAGTAGAATGAAATACTCTTGGGGAGGATAATATTTCACTTAGTTGGGATTCAGAGTTACTATTTCCTGTCATCAGAATTGATTGTAAAGTATTCATCTGCTAATGTTGATCTCTGGTATGATTTTACATATTTTTGTCTTTGAAAATATCTTTTCATACAGATAAGTATTGCCAAGTACATATGTTAATCCATGAGAATATTTTCACTGAGCATATTTATCGCTTGGAAGGCATTGATAGAATTCTATTAGATTCCTTCTTCTCTTGGTATTTTCCTTTTAGCATGCCATTACCTTGCAGATTAATCGCTTCCAGTTGAAGGTTGGGTGGAGCTCCTCAATTGCACAATTGAATGGATTTGAAAAATGGAGATTTCCTTCATATTTGCATCAGGGTTCAAAAAAACCCACTGCTGGACGTATGGTTTGAGCTCAGAAAAATACATGCTGCAGATTCCTGTGAGAACGGAGATATTGCTTCTTGTCTTACCTTTTGGTAGCACAGGAAATGTATAAAGCTGCTTGGTGTTACTTTGTGATTCAAATTATATTAGTTGTCATCAAAATTACTTTAGTGTAAGTTTCGCAGATGAACACGGTTTTGCTGGCTTCACCTCCAGACCTTCTGATTCAGTAGAATTTGCATTTTAATGAGCAGCCAGTGGATGCTGACTGCTGCTGGTCTGAGGGCCACCCTTTGAAAAGCACCACTCCAGAATGCTCTTTGAGTCCGGAGGAGCCCTTTCCTGAATCCCACATACAGTGGGAATAACTGTTCCCACTGTTTTGCAGTGTTTCAATTTTGGGTTGAATTCATTACAAAACATGATCAACTCTGCAAGAAAAGCTACGTTCCAAAGCCATTTGGCGTTCTGTAGTTGTGGTTGAGGGTATTTCTTCTGGTCCAGAAAAATTGCAATATCCGTTCTGAACTCAAAAACTCACGATGAAACTACCACTGTTAAGCCAACAGACTGCAGTGTGGTAGGAGAGATCCGAGTATTCAGCTTCTATAGCTGACGGGTGACAGCTGAGGATGGTTCAGTGGCATCCACTGCCTGCCGAGAGCACTAGGTCATTAACACAAGGTCAAGTCACATATATTCCACAACTACCTGCCATAAATAGTACAGTAAATAACCTTAGGTTTTCAACACTTTACGTTTTCACAAGTTCTTCTAAATTTGACCAACTAAGTCTTTTTTTGCTCCACATATATATATATATATATTTTTTTAACACATCTTAGCAGATTCTACTTCAGGGTACACCAAGGTCCTATTTTCTTAACTTCTGAGAAATGCTCTTGCCTGAAGTTGCTCCACAAGACTGTTTGTAGAATATCACTCTCCCGTCACTTGAGCCTTAGCACTGACTTATCCAGTAAACAACAATAATGGGGCAGTAGCAGTAACATCTGTTGACTCAGCAAGAGCCAGGGAAAACCACTCAGAATCATGTGCCTTGTTTTTTGTTTTTTTTTTTTTATTGACTATTGATGTTGTTCCCAGTGTTCTCAACTCTTCGAGCCACTGTCCTTGCCAAAAGCCTAATTACATAGTCTAAGCAAGTTTACTTTGGACACTTTTCTTTAGCTGATGAATCAAAAACAATTTAACTCACCATTGGTAAAAGGCTTTCCTCGCGGGGCTAATGAATGAACCATGCAGAAGCTTGCTTTGGCTGCAGCTTTTTCATTTTTTTTTTTTAAGAAAGAAATTCTGTAATGAGATACCTTGTTTCAAATTTCCTAATTTTTCTGGCCACTGTGATCATTCCATTGTATGTATAGTATTTTTCCGGAACAGCGACAGTGTCATGGCATGTTAAACACAACCTTTGCCATCTCATGTGGCAACAAAATTATCCATACTGCCTTAAACACAGGAAACTTGGAAGTCCACATTTCTTTTTTTCCTTTTCCTTTTTGTTCTGGCACAATGGGTGTCCAGTGGTAATAAGAAAACATTGTGGTATGGCAACATGTGTGGCATGCAGAATACAGAAGAGTCGTAACTGCATCCCTGCCATTTGTAACGTGCGGAGCAGCAGTGTGGACCGCCGAGAACCCGGTATGTGTGTGCTGTGGCTACTCACCGCTTCCACTGCAGGCCAAAGCAACCATAGACCTGAATGAATGAACGTGGCCACATTCCAATAAAACTCTTAGTTGCTTACGGACACTGAGAGTTTAATTTCATGTGATTTCCGTGTGTCATATAATACTCTTCTTTCTTTGATTTGATTTTATTGTTTTTACCATTAGAAAATGTAAAAACCATTTTCAAGTGGCAGTCTGAATCTGGCCGGTGGACCAAATCTGTGAACACTGTTCTGGGATATTTGCAAGTCGTTACTGAGCTCAGGTTTGCCCATTTCTAATTTTATACACTAGTCTCAAACCTGTTCTCAGCCTTTATCTTTCTCACTTTACCACTTAGATTTTAATATGAAAAACAGTATTTTATTGACTTAGGAAAAAATTTTTACCATTATAATAAGAGAATTTTGGATTTTTTCTTTTTTTCTGAAGTGTATTTGGCCAGTAAGAATTGTGTATATTGAAGGTATACAATCTGATTATTTGATACACATATACATTGTAAAGTCATTACCACATTCAAACTAAATAAGGTATCTCTCTTCAGATAGTTACCACTTTTTTTTTCTGATGGTGACAACTGAGCACATTTCAAATACACAATAAGTTTTGTCAACGACAGTCACATTGTACATAGATCTCCAGAACCTATTCATCTTTCATAACCAAAACTTTTTACCTTTTACCCAGCATCTCTCCCTATTTCCCTTCCCTTAGTTCCTGGTAACCATTGTACTTTACTTCTATGAACTTGTTATTTTTAGATTCCACATATAAATGGGATCATGCAGTATTATCTTTCTGTGTCTGGTTTGTTTGACTCAGCACAACATCCTCCAGGGGCCTCCATGTATTTGCCAATGGCAGCATTACTTTCTTTTCAAGGCTGAATACTATTGCATTACCATATGTGTGTGTTATATATGTTATAATATAATAACATATATACGTGTGGGCTGTGTATATATAATATATACACACACCCCACATTTCTTTATCCATTCATCTCTTGACAGACATTTAGGTTGTTTCCATATCTTGGCTATTGTGAATAATGTAGAAATGATTATGGGAGTACAGTTATCTCTTTGAGATCCTGATTTCATTTTCTTCAGATATATACCCAGAAGTGGGATTGCTGGATCATATGGTAGTTCTATTTTTAATTTTCTGAGAAACCTCTATACTGTTTTTCATAATGGCTGTACCAATTTACATTCCCACCAGCGATGTATAAGGGTTCCCTTAACAAGAGAAAATATATAGACTGTCCATTAAAATTTGAAGCCGAATGACCCATCATTATTAATATTGTCAATTGACTTAAAATTTTTAATATTAGCACTTTGGTAAGATAAATTATCTTCCCAGTGGCTAGTAATAGATAAAGATATATCCCTAACTCTGTGAGCATAAGTAAAGGAGCTTCTTAATTTAAACTGCCCTGAAATAAGACCCTAAAAATACACAATATATAGAAAAACATTTAGCTAATATTCTTCCTTTCTTTCGGGGTGATTAATTTTCAGCCAATATGTAGCAAAGAAAAAAGTGAATTTTTAAAAGAAGTGTTTCTATTTTTTTGGTGTTTCCCAGGAATTAACTAAAGACTGAAAACTCATATTTACAAGTATAGTAATACTAACAAAGAGATATGAAACCAAACAAAAAGTTCACTTGGTTACCATGTAAATTAATAATGAATGTTTGACTTTTCATTTTTTACTTTACAATATTAAAGGACACCATTTCTGACACAGTAATTTTCATTTTCAAAGCCATTTATCACAGTTTTCAGTGTTATTTCTAGTTTGTCCCCTTTCTTAGCACATTTAATACTAAATTAATACTTCAGAGGAAATTTTTTTTCAGCCATTCTGAAAATTTTGTCAGTGACCCTTAACACAATGTTAGCTATTGCTAAAAAACTATTCTAGCAGCTGTGATTTTATCCATGCAGCCCAGTTCTCTAGCAGTACATTAATGTCAATAAGCAAAAGAGGTGATGATTGACAGCAATAGCAACAAGTCAAAAGGGAAAAGATAAATTACTTTAATCAGGGATCATGATTTATTATATATGTTTTATAAATGTGGATAGAAGCCAAGATTTTTCCTTTGGCACAGCGGGAAGTGTATTGAAGATTTTTGCCTATAAGTCTGAATTTTGGGCTTGAATTTTTATACGCATGAATACTATTAATGGTTTATTACGTTTTGAAAGGAAAAAGGTAATTATGTTGAAAGTGACACTTTCAGAGGAAGGAAGATTTTTATCAGTGTATTTGGCGAAGTAAATTGGTGCAGTCCTAGCTATAAAATTTTCAAGGAAAAATTTAAAAGCAAAGCAGTCATATGATCAGATAAATTGACTAGATTACACCAAAGATAAAACAGCTCTTTCTGTTACAAATGAGAATCTGTGCAGACAACTAACTGAGATGTTTTAAATTTTATTTGTATAAAAATGCTGTTCAATGTCTAATGATTTTTATTGTTTGTATTATTCTGTACTTCAGAATAATAAGATAAGCTTGAGTATCTCATTAGCTCACTTTCAAAACTGATCATTTCAGGACACTGCTGAATATAATGGAAGGTTTGGGTAAATAGGTTTGTGTCACAGCCTCTATGAAATTAGACGAGGATAAGCCTGGTAGATGAACCATCATCTATGTGCTAAACACTCACAATCCATCCTTATGTTATGAAATGACATCAGCTCATTTTAAACTCTAAAATGACACGAATCTGCAATTAAACTGCAGACTGCATTCACACTGTTATTTATTTCTCTCTCCTTTCTCCGTAATTCCCCCAAATACGAATTTATTTAAAGTTTGTTTTGTTTGTTACTCAAACCAGAGTTTGATACAGTGTTTTCCTGCTTTTACTTAGAAGGTATCATGTACTGTGGCATTTGCTTTTTCTGAAAGCGAATCCCTTCATTACTAATTAGCCCCCAGATTCTACAGTTCTTGTTGCACCCCAACTATTTTTGATGAACTAGAATGGAAAGAGTAACACAAGATAAGACATGTTCATCCATCCGCTTAGTCGACAGTATATACAGATAACAAATATATGTGGAGATCTCTGTGCTAGGCACATATTCAGGTGGGAAGGACCAGATGTATGGAATGCACAGAAATAATCACAGAGCAATTTTTATTTTTATTTATTTTTATTTTTTAAAAAACACCTAATTTTATTTATTATTTTTTAAATTATTTTTTTAAGATTTTATTTATTTATTCATAGAGACACAGAGAGAGAGAGAGAGAACACAGGCAGAGGGAGAAGCAGGCACCATGCAGAGAGCCTGATGTGGGACTCGATCCAGGGTATCCAGGATCACGCTCTAGGCTGCAGGCGGCGCTAAGCCGCTGCGCCACCAGGACTGCCCCACAGAACAATTTTTAATGAGTGGTCAGGTGCCAAGAAAAAATTCTGTGGTGAAAGAAAATAATGAGATCCTATGGTTTCAGCACAGTTAGGCAGATTTCTTTACTTCTGAACTTCAGAACCTTTACTATCTAGTGGAGGTGAAGAGGTAAGGTGAGATGAGGTAAGGTTTGTAGTATTTCCCAATTTTCCATGGAATACTGGTCAATGGTATTGGAAGCGATAGTCTCTCAGGGTACAGTTTAGAAAGTACTAAAGCAGTATTATATGGTGTCTTACAGAAAGTATCCACTACAGGGGCGCCTGGGTGGCCCATTCAGTTAAGAGCCTGACTCTTGATTTCTGCCCAGGTCATGATCTCATGGTTGTGGGACTGAGCCCAGCATACGGCTCCGTGCTCAGTGGAGAGTCTGCTTGAGATACTCTCTCTCCCTCTCCCTCTGCCCCTCCCCCCGCTTGTGTGCTTTCTCTCTTTCAAAATAAATAAATAAAATCTTTTTTAAAAAAGTATTCACTACAGTAACTTTCAATATATTTCCTCAAGATCATGCATTATAATTTATTTCTAATAAAAATATTTTAAATGTATCATTTAAGAGAAAGATTAGGAAGTTGACTAATGCTTTGGTGATGTGATTTAAAAAATTTCTGGCGGCACCTGGATAGCTCAGTGGTTGAGCATCTGGCTTTGGCTCAAGTCGTGATACCCGGGGGTCCTGGAATCGAGTCCTGCCTTAGGCTCCCCACAGGGAGCCTGCTTCTCCTTCTGCCTATGTCTCTGCCTGTCTCTCTGTGTCTCTCATGAAAAAAATAAATAAAATCTTAAAAAAAAAAATTCTGAGCATGATTACTTTTTATTTTGGCCAATAATTTCTAAGTTAATTTTTCTTCCTTTATTAGATCTTTGGAATATGTATTTATTTTTGGTATCCTAAAATTTTGTGAACATGATAGTCTAGTCATTGGGAATGGCTAAAGGAAATACTTTACCATCTGAGGATTTTTAATATTTGTAGGATTTTACTGTTATGCTCCTTATTCACTATTTATATGTTGTGCTACTCCATAAACTATTCTAATCATCAATTCTGTAGCAATAGAAAAAGAAATTCTACATTAACTCCTGATCGGTGACTACTTAAAAATATTGAATATAGTATGTTTGTTTTTTTTAAAGTTAGAGTAACAACAATTCACAACTAGCACCTGTTTTGCTAAAGTCTATGAAAGAAGTTGGTAATTTATTACAAGATCAGGGCGCCAGGATGGCTCAGTTACTTAAGTGTCTGCCTTTGACTCAGGTCATGATCTTAGGGTCCCGGGATTGGGGCACATCAGGCTCCCTGCTCAGCAGGGAACCCACTTCTCCCTCTCCCTCGTCCCCTACTCCTGCTTGTGCTCTCTCTGTCTCTCTAATAAATGAATAAAATCTTTAAAAAAATTTTTATTACAGGACACCTGGGTGGCTCAGTGGTTGAGCATCTACCTTCGGCTCAGGTCATGATCCTGGGTCCTGGGATCGAGTCCCACATCAGGCAACCTGCACGGAACCTGCTTCTCCCTCTGCCTGTGTCTCTGCCTCCCCCTCTGTGTCTCTCATGAAGAAATAAATAAAATCTTAAAATTTTATTTTAAGATAAATTTTAAATAAATAAATTTTAAAAATTTATTACAAGACTGTTTCTTCCCAAAGAGATACTTTCATGTGAACCTTATTGTATGTGTATTCACACACACACACATGCACACACACATACGCACATACACATTTCAGTCTCCTAGGTAAATAGTGTTTAATTTCTTTAACTTTTTTTTAGTGGGAAGTTATGCTTCCTCCTATAGAATGTTTATAAATTGCTGCTAAGATTACAACCACAAAAGCTAGAGAATTACTAAGGCTAACACAGAGTCTGGCACACTATTGTTCTTATTTGAGATGTTTTTGCTGACAAAACCCCCAAGTACAGGATTGATAGTGCTGAAGCCCTATTTCCTCTGTTTAAAAGTTCTAAAAATTATTCCACCCAGTCAAACCTAAAATAAATATTCATAAGTCCTTATAATCAGAAATATTCATAAAATTGAAAGACCTTAAAATGTGTGTCTCCAGCATATGTTTCCTTGGCATCTGTCCGCAGTGTCTGACCACATGTAGCTAAGAGAAAAAAAAAATCTTAAGACTCTTTGACAACTGTTCTGCTTTCGTCTTTCAAAATATCTGCTGATCGCCCATCTATGTACACGCCTTAACCAAAGTCAGGGGTCCCGTGTCCCACCCTGTTCCCTCCGTCGTACCACGGTGTCCAGTCTGAGCGGAAGGGCCTTCCTGGAGCATCATCAGGCCCTATTCCTCAGCACCGACAGTCCTAAACTGTCAGAGCCACTAGCTCCAGTTTCCACCCAGTAGCCTCACATCCTCCCTCAGAAATCAAATTAGACCGTCTATTTTCTGATGTTTTGAACATTAAAGTATCAAGTGTTAAAGAACTTTTTAAGCCTTTTGATAAATGTTTAACCACTAACTCTCTGGTGAGGGGAGAAGCCCTGATTTGTAGCACTTTCCAATTTTTGTCATGTAAATATTCCCAGCGTGACCCATTTCAAGCTTTCCATGTGAAGTCACTGGGTGCTGAGTTAGGAGGAGATGCACACTGTTCTTTTGAGTTGATGTGAACTGCCTCCAGCTCTCGGCTGCCAGACAGAGAAACAGGCATCAGAAGCTAGAGCTAGTTTTCCCTCAGAGGCTGTGTCCTCTGTGGTCAACTGGTCCTTCAAAATCTATGAAGTTCTTCCTTCCACTGAATACACCAAAAAAATTAAGTTAAAATAGATTTTCCTAAACTATTATCAGATCATCACTAGTCAGAGAATTAAGAATACTAAAAACTTTGCAAAAACTTATAAGGAGAAGCAAATTCTTGTTGCTGATGTCAGTCTGACACTGGTCATGTAAATTGATAGAGCAGTGTGTATTTGTGGGATTATAATAAAAAAAAATACTCCCCTGTATTTCCATGGACTTTGAAAATTATATCCCCAGATAAATTGTGACATTTCCCTTCTGTGTGTTGCTGCAATTTTACATTACGAAATTGTCATGGAGATTCATTACACCTATTTTCCAAACACAAATGACCATAACTCAAATATGTACCTATCATATACTGAACTCTAAACTGCGTAAAAACGTACTATCCCTAATGGATATGCAGGCACGCTGATGAGGATACATCTACATTTTTATAACAAAGATTCTTGGGGCCTCAGAATTTTTACTTTTGATATCTTCCTGCCTCAGATACTGGATTTTTGACCCAGAGTCGGAAGCATTTATGTATTTGCCTTTATCAGGCTACAGTGAACAACAACCTCAAATGTGTCAGTGGCTTCCAATAACACATATTCCTCACTCATGTGGCGTGTTGGCTGCTGTGAGTTGGATGCCATAGCTGTTCTCCAAGGCTTGGTTCAGGTTCACGTCTGCTCCAGCCAGAACCCAGCCGAAGAAGACCCCAACTGAGATGTGCCCCTCTAGTGGCAAAGGACACTGGCGGAAGGGGGTTGGCAGCAGGGTGAAATGCATCTCCAAGTGTTCCGGTAGATATACTGCTCACTGAGCCTGCTCACATTCTGTTGACCAAAGCAAGGCATGTGGCCAAGTCCAGTCATAGGGCAACAACACTACTCTCCTTCCAGGGAGCCCTTATACGTCATGGCCAGAGGTGCTGGGAACAAAGAATTCTGAACAGTAATAGCCCAGGTACCACAATTTCCCACAAATATTTGAGTTCACTCTAGCCAAAGTAGGTCAAAATAACATAAAAGGAAATAACATCTTAATTTTTTAAAAAAGGAATCTGTTGGTTTAGGTTGAGAATTTTTAGAAGGATCCTCACTCTTTGTATTTCATCCTTTAAAAAATAAAAAGATTCCCCCAAATATGACCTAATTGTGTGGGAAATAAACAATATGATAAACTAATTGGAGTGGCCCTAGCTAATTGATGGGGTAGTCATGGGAACAATGGAAAGGAAACAGGAGGGAATCCCTGGGTGGCTCAGCGGTTTAGCGCCTGTCTTTGGCCCAGGGCGTGATCCTGGAGTCCCGGGATGGGGTCCCACATCAGGCTCCCTGCATGGAGCCTGCTTCTCCCTCTGCCTGTGTCTCTGCCTCTCTCTCTCTGTGTCTTTCATGAATAAATAAATAAATAAAATCTTAAAAAAAAAAGAAGAAGAAACTGATTTTAAAAAAAAAAAAAAAAGGAAGGGAAACAGGAGTCCCAGGGAACCCAGGGTCTGGACTGTGCTACTTTGTGGCCGTTACTTAACTCTTCTGCCTCTCAGGTTCCTCATGTGTAAAATAAGAAAATTGTTCCACAAGCTTCCTAAGGTCACTCTTACTATAAAGCTCTCATTCGAATGCTTTTTTATTGTCATCTAATTAACAAAGCATATCCTTCTGCAATTTATATTATGGTTTAACTCGTTGTTTTTCCTAGAATTATAGCAGAGCAATGGAATCTTAATTTTCTTTTATTCATATCCCACCCTATTAAAAAAGGGATTTGAGATAACGTAATAGAGTACAACTCTCCTTGTTTTTAATCTTAATATTCAAACTGATATAATTCCATTACTCTGAGCTTTGCTGGTTTAGGCAACATTATATGTAAGAATCATTGGGGAGCTTATTTAAAATGTAAATTTCCAGCCCCCAAACCCCCAGGGACGCCAATGCATCCAGAACACTACATTTCTAACAAGTACCCCATAGGTAATCGCACGCTTCTCAATTCCTTGTCTGGTGGTGGTATTTTGTGAATTTAACTTAAAAAAAA
The DNA here is from genome assembly GCF_018345385.1 of Vulpes lagopus. Taxonomy (NCBI): domain Eukaryota; kingdom Metazoa; phylum Chordata; class Mammalia; order Carnivora; family Canidae; genus Vulpes; species Vulpes lagopus. The sequence continues at coordinate 15,874,705 of NC_054824.1, forward strand.
AAACAACACATTTAGCATATCGGACCTCTGTAAGTGATAGGAGTATGTTCAGAGAGAAATTTTAGAAACTTGGAAACCAAGTATCTTAATATTCCTTTTAAAAAAATTTTTTTAAAGATTTATTTATTTATTCATGAGAGACACACAGAGAGCTGCAGAGACTTAAGCAGAGGGAGAAGCAGGCTCTCTGCGGGGAGCCTGATGAGGGGCTCATCCCAGGGCCCCGGGATCATGACCTCAGCCGAAGGCAGACGCCCAACCACCGAGCCACCCAGGTGTCCCTCTTACTATTCCTTTGAAGTGAAAGTGCTCTGATTAGTATTAGATTCTCCAAATCCATAGGGTAGACCCACCTCAGGTTGAAATACTGCAAAATTGGAATGGCTGTTAGATGGTGACGTGCACTCTCCCTGCTTCTTCCCTTGTTCCCTCACAATCGAATCTCCACATCCACATCCTCACATCATGTCCTTTCTCTGCTTAGAACCCTCCAGAATAAAAACCAAAACCTTTGTCCTCTGGGATCTTATCTCCCCAACCTCCGCCCTTGCCTCTGCCCCTGCTCCTTGCTGCAGTGCTCTTCCCCGTGCACAGCTTGCTTTCCTCGGGGCTCTGCTCCACTACTGACTGCAGAGAGAGCCCCTTATTGACACTCTGCTAAAGTAGCATATTCTCCCCCACCCATCAATCACTAGCCTTTACCCTGCATTTTTGTTTAGAGCACTTATAACAATTTGACATACTATGTGTTGATTTATAACCACCCCTCTATGATTTTTATCTCAATGAGAACAAGAGCTTGGTTTGGTTCTGCTCTGTCCCTTGGGAATTCAAATAATACCTGGCACAGAGTAGGTACTCAGTAAATATTTGTTGAACAAATTCTGGAGATTATACACAGCTTGGCCTGTCTCCAGTATAAGCCAAGACTATTAAGATCCACGCTTTATAAAACAGGAATGTTTTTAAAGGCAGTTTTATTTTCTCTTAATTTCCCATCTATTTTGAAAGTCATTTTAATTTATTACTTTTAGATTTATCATCCCTTTTGCAAACTCTCTTCTTTCCATCTTTCTTCTAGTCTATTTTTTAATTATGTGTGATACTTTATTTTGAATTATGGCAATTTAAAGATGATATTTCATTTCAACAAGTTTTAATTACTTAATTGAAATATGAAACTCCAACTATGAATTCAATGCTGGTGAAAGGCACCAGATTTACATTCCCATAAAACTGAGCACTTATCTTCATGTGATACATATATGGGATAGGTATATGAATGTGTAATAGCACTGAAGATTTCCTCTGAAAACTAGAAATCTTCTTGATTAAAAAAAAAAAAAGAACTAAAAGGATAACTGATTTCTCAGCATCCTCTGATACATGCTCTCTAAAACCAACATATGTACTGGTAGAGGCTTTTATGCCATAAAAATACGCCTGACTGGGGGCAGCCGGCTGGGTCAGTCCATAGACCATGTAACTCTTGATGTCAGGATTGCAAGTTCAAGCCCACACTGGGCATAGAGCTTACTTTAAAATAAATAAAAATTTAAAAATAAATAAATAAATAAACAGATAAATAAATAAATAAAATATAAATAACAATAAATGCCTGGCTGGAATAGAACTGAGGTTATTAAGACAAGAGGTCCAAAGCACTTTGAAACTGAAAAAAAAATAGCTGTTGCAATGCTTACATTTTTAGTAAAATAAGATTAGACCAGGGGCACGTGAGTGGTTTAGTTGGTTAAGCGCCCAACTCTTGATTTTGGTTCAGGTCATATCTAGCCCTACATGAGGTTCCATGCTCAGGGTCAGAGTCCACTTGAGATATTCTCTCTCTCCCTCTCCCTCCCCTTTTGCTCCTCCCTCACTCATGGGTTCATGTTCTCTCTCTCTCTCTCTCTCTCCCTCTAATAAATAAAATCTTTTTAAAAAAAGAAAAGATTAGACCACATTGAAACAGTCCACTTATTTGGACATTTCTCCCTCCCTGGCCCAGATTTCCCTAATTGTTACCTACTTCCTGGTCTGGTGCCTAGAATTTCCTGATGTGCCAGTACACAGTCAGGAATGAAGGTTTGGGTCACCTTATCACATTAATAACCAAGACCAGCAGAGGTAAGGGGGAAAGCCATCGGGTAGAGGAAGGAGGTAGTCATGAATCCCAGCTATGACCACGTGACCAGTTACGGAAATAAGGACTGTAATTGTCATGAGTACTGCCTCTTTATTTCATTATGAAAATGTTTGTGTGCATATTTATAAAGCATATAACTTTTTTTTAGTCTCTCTTATCTCCTTATCATGTAATATAAGCTTTATTGACTTTATATCATGGTATTTAAGTATTGCTAATTTTACATCCTAGTATTTATATTACAGGATTATTAGGAAGAGTAAACATCATCTAAGAACAGTGTACTTCTCTTTGGGGGAAACGGTTAGTGGGTTTTGGTTGTATGCAGGAGAGTTGCATCATGTGAGGTGGAATTTCGACCTCATTTTCTTTATTTAGAGATTAAGCATAGTTTCAGAACACGTGTATGGATGCCAAGTGTATAAGGGGTACACTTGTAATGGTTAATTTTGTGTGTCAAAATGGCACCACCAGGTGCCCAGATATTTGATCAGACAGTATTCTGGGTGTTTTCTTTGTGTTTTGATGAGATTAACATTTATACTAGTAGACTTTGAATAAAGCAAAATGCCTTCTGTAATGTAGGTGGGCCTTATCCAATCAGTTGAAGGAAGGCCTGAATAGAACAAAAAGCTCAGCTTCCCCCAAGCAAGAGAGAATTTCTCCAGCATGCTGCCTTTGAGCTTTACTTGCAACATTGGCATTTCCTTGTTCTACAGCAAACTGTCTTTGGAATCAAACTGGAACACTGGTTCTCTTGGGTCTCTACCCTGTCATCATTCCCTGCAGATTTTGGGATTTGCCAGCCTCCATAATACCATGAGCCAACTCCTTTTACTATTGTACAAATATTTATACATATATACATACATACATATCCTGTCAGTTCCATTTCTCTGGAGAGCCCTGACTGATATGCTTCCCAACAAGACCAAAAAATCTTGTAAACTACAAATATCGTATGAGAAAATAAAAACTTTTTATTAACTGGAATCAAAGAATTGTATACATACTAACGACCATGTCATATGATCATTTAAAGCTAGCGGCAGTTCGGATTATATAAATTTTGTTGGAGAGATCTAGTCATTCACTGAGTTTAAATCACCATGCACTTGCCTATCTTACAAATATCTATTTTAAAATAAACATCATTTTTGTAGGACTTTTGTTTTTTTATGAACCTGAGATCCAAAATATTGAGGTTACTTTATCACTGCAGACATTTTTTGTAAATTCTGCAAGTTAACACTGATGCATAACAAAATCTATTTTCAACTTTATGTATTCTCAATACTGGTAACTTAATTTTTTTCTTATAAAATAGTAGAAAGTGTTTTTATTGTGTATGGTCCTACCTACTACTTGTAGGGTAAATACAAACTAGGAAGACACATAAAAATCAGATTTAAATATGTTGGCTACTATGTTCTTTAAATCAATTACATGTGAAATTGAACCACAGAAAAAGGTAAAACAAAACAAAACAAAAACAAAATCCTGGGATATGTTTTCTGAATCATTTCAGAAACTTCTGTGAGATACTGAGGCTCTGTAGGACAGTTTACAAAACAACATACAAGAAATTAGAGTATTAGCATTAGGAGGCTTCCTACAAGAAAAAAAAAGAGCAATTTTTGAAGTTCCTTCAAGGACAAAAGATAATGGATGTTTTTATAGTTTGCATCTGGACTAACTCTATTAGCATCATTAGTGGTAATGTATTCCAGAAGCCATTTAATGTAATTATGCAGATAATATTTTTTCGTTAAGAATGTTGTGGAATTTCAAATAAGTACATTTTTTAGATGAAATCTTTTAATCTTCTAAGAGTAGTTTCTTAGAAAAGTCTATTCTCTCTACAGTAAGAAATGAGGAAACTATAGGTTAAGAGAATAATAACGTTCACTTTTGTAACTCACTTAAATTATGATATAACCCAGTTTTTTTAAGTTGCTAAGTCAAGATAGAAAAGTAAGAATTCTGCAAGTACTTTTACTTTTAGGTCTTAGCCTAGAGATGCTTAAAATATAAGCATACCTGTATCAAAAGTACATTTATTGTAGACACCTTTTTAAAAAAATTCCTTTTTTTTCCTGTTCACACTACCTTTTAACACTTCTTGCACTACCACCCTGACTTTCTTTGGGAAAAAAACCCATCTCAGGCTCTAGGGACATATGATTTAGATGGAGCTGATTCCTTGGTTTTAGAAGTTATCATGTGAACTCAGGACTGACCTATCAGAGCACTGCAGCTCTTTTTACACATGTGCACACATGCACACACACACTACACACTGACTGTTTAAAAAGAATGAGCAGTAACACTAATTCTTGGCCTCAAGTGGAACTTTTCAGGATTAGGCTCTTTGTTGTAGTACCGGATACAAACCTGACTTCTATCCTCAAGCCAGCAGTTTTGGTCACCAGAATGAGTTCACCTGCCAGGAGATGAAGAGAGCCTGACTCAGTGCTGATGATGCCATTGGTCCCTCTGAGTCAAGTCATTTAGGAAGTTTTATGTTTTTTTTTTTAAAGATTTTACTTATTTGTTCATCACACACACACACACACACACACACACACACACACAGAGGCAGAGGGCAGAGGGAGAAGCAGGCTCCCTGCTAGGAGCCCAATATGGGACTCGATCCTGGATCCCGGGATCATTCCCTGAGCCAAAGGCAGACGCTCAACCACTTAGCCACCCAGGTGTCCCTCAGAAGTTTTATGTTGCATGATCCATTAAATTCCTTGGTGTGTGTGTGTGTGTGTTGTGGAGGTGGTCAAGCCCACTTTATTTAGTTTCAGTGACTTGCAAAAGGAAGAGTTCTAATAGTCAACTACTAGTACTTTGAAGAAAATATTCTTACAAGGAACTACTCCTCCCACCCGGTTCCTATAAAGGGCAAGTGTCCTTTGCCTTTTCCAGGTTTTCCCTCTGTAAAGTATCAGCCCACTTCTGCCAAAGTACATCACCTCATCTTCTTAAAGACTGCTAAATTGTTTTCTTATATTATTCTTCTTAGCTTTGAATGCTCCTCCAACTAAGACTCCTGAATCAGCTTACACATAAAATTCTTATGCTTTCATTGTCCTGGAAATTGGTCTGGATTCATGTCCTCAGATGCTACACTCCTTGTGGCAGTTATAAATACTACTGATGCCCGAGTAGTTCAGGGTTCCCCACACATTTAGCAATAAGTGCAGTGCCATTTGGACTGGTTATTTGAAAATTTTCATCTATGATAAGTCAAGTCTCTTTCGCTCACAACTGACATACCTCAGAGGACTGTGAGTTGGGCGGAAATGGCACCCTAAGAATTTTTTATTTTTTTTAATTTTTATTTTTTTAAGAATTCTTTAAATATTTAATTTCACTAAGATACAGAACTGTTAAGACTTTGTCTTGTGAGCACTTTTTATGACTTCCCTCTACAGCGCAAATATGCCAGGCCTATAGCACAAACCCATTCTCCTATTACTCTCTCTTTTAGTTATTTATGGCTGCATTGTAGTTACTTCAAAATGTATGGCTTGAAACAATAATGATTTGTTATCTCTCAAGAGAGATAAATAAATAAATAGATAAACAAACAAACAAACAAAGAAGTCTGGACTGTTTGGCCAAGTCTTCTGTTCTTGCCTCTAGTCACTCATGGCTGCATTCAGCTAGCTGACTGGGCCGGGCTTGGGTTCAGCCAGGTTGTTGGCTAAGGCACCTCATCTCTCCTCTCCCCCGGGGGTTCCAAGAGCTCAAAAATAGGAGTTACAGGGACTCTTAAATCTTAGTTTTGAAAGCCATGTGGAGTCGTTCCCATAGTCGCATTTTCTTAAGCAAAGCCAGGGCCAGCCCAGCTCAGATAGGATGGTGGTAGGGGTTAGTAACTCCACCACGTGAGGAGAGAATGGCAAAACCTCAGTGCAGAAAGTGTGCAGGATGGGGACTATGGTTGGGGCCATCTCTGGAAACCACCTGTAGTTCTCATTCATAATTGGAGAAACTACCTCTCATATCTGAATTCTCTTAATACATGCAAGTAGGAGCCTCCTTGAACCATTTAATACTTTTCAAAGTACTGAAAAGGAAAAAAATAATACCTCCATTGGGAAATAAATATTTCTGAAGTGACAAGTATTGGGGCATATAGTTATTTGCAAGTTCACACATATGGTAGTATTTGGCTTAATATACACGACTAAGCTGATAATTTATAAAATATGTAGGTTTTGCTTATTGAAAAAGGCAAAACATAAATATTAAAATTGCTATTCATTCTACCTTTTACAATATCGTATGGAGCTTCAATTTTTAAGAGCATAAAAGTGGTTGAATGTCTGCCTTTGGCTCCAGTTGTGATCCCGGGGTCCTAGGATCGAGTCCCGCATCTGGCTCCCCAGAAGGAGCCTGCTTCTCCTTCTGCCTGTGTCTCTGCCTCTCTGTGTCTCTCATGAAGAAATATATAAAATCTTAAAAATTAATAAATAAAGTAAAAGCTGAACTGGTTTAGAATAGCCATACAGGCCTTTGAAATAATATATTGCATTATGTAAGTCTGAAAAGGAGAGCAGTATATCCGAAGATACCTGTCTTTTGCATTTGAGATCTTTAACATTTATTCTACAAAGTGTGGTGTATTCAAAAGTTTAAAATCATTTATAGAAAGTTTTAAAAACATGAAAAACTCTTAAGAATTAAAATATACTTTGGGGCACCTGGCTGGCTCAGTTGGTGGAGCACGTGACTCTTGATCTTGGGGTCATGAGCTCAAGCCCCAGCCTGGGTGTAGAGACTACTTAAAAATAAAATCTTAAAAAAAAAAAGAATAAAAACGTATGTGTAAAGACATAAAGAAATTAACGGGCGGAAAACACTAAATTCAGGATAGTGGTTACCTCTGGTGGAGAAGAGAGGAGAAAGCCACCAGGGAGTCATAACTGAGAGGCAAATAACATACAGAAAACGTTTGATTTCTCAGGGTGCGGGAGGGATGCGGGGATTTGTGATGTATTTCTTTAGATTTTTCTATACGAAATACTGAAGAAATTATAAAGAGAATTCTATACTTTATCATCTGATTAAGATACCATTCAAATCTACACTCCCTGAAACTCAGAAATATTTGTTTAATGGGTTTCTAAAACCTTGCTTCACTCTCCAGGCAACTCTAAGAACTCAGCCCCCATGCTGCACTGTTTAATAGTAGCTCTTTCTCTTTTTTCCAAATTAGCTGTGTGCTGATGACAGGCAGAGGGGACAGACAGGCAGCATGGGCAGCGTCTGTGCTCTACACACACATCCTCTACCTCAGGACCAGTCGCCTCACCTGCTCACTGCGTTACCCCTGAGAGATTTTTACAGGATGCATTTGGTGAAGTGCTTCAGAGGGTGGCGTGGGCTGCGAGTAGAACATCTGAAAAAGTGCTTGGGAAAGGACTCTGGAAACTTTAATTCTCTTAACAAATTAGGATTAAATCTTATTCTGACAAATATGGCTGAAAATAGTGTCTCCTTCCCCCCTCCCCCATATCCCCCAAATATTCATTTCTAACAAACATGTTCAGGTGCAAAGTTCTTTTCTGAAAAATGGAGCTCCCAAGGGGAAAAAAAATCAAGGACATCTTGATTTTACATGGGAAGTGGAAAATAAAAGCAATGTAGGTTGACTGTCTGTGGTATACAAAAGAGGAAGAGAAATTTTATGAAGTCGGTTCATGTTCTGTCTTTTAAGGCAGGCAGTCTCGGCTGCTGTACACCACATTGGAGGGAATATTGGCGGACTCCTGGGCCACTGGTGTCTATTCACATTGCCCTCCCTTCTTCCTAACGCAGACTAATCTAGTACACCATTCTCAGTTTTTGCAAGGCTAGGAAATCTTGGAGAGGCGTTTGCCCACTTTTATTGGGGGGATCTAGCATTAAATGTAAACAAATATGTTACCCCCAAGTCTAACCCCCATTGTTTTAGATACTTGACATGTTAAATAAGGGAAGTTTCATGTACGTCTAAATTTCTTCAAAACAGACTTCTTTAACTCCCTTGGAAGCAAGTAAGGATTCAGATGAAAAATATGTGGTAGAAAATACATGAAAAAAAAAAAAAAACAAAAAGGAAGCGACATGGCTTACGCAGGCCTCCTTCTGGGAGGTTACAAGAACCCTGGCTGTGGTCTGTCTACAAAGGTTTCTACACACGGTTGGCACCTTCTATGTACGAAAAACTTGACCTCTGATATATGTTCATTTTTCTCTCCCTTCCTATTCTTTCCAGCTCGGTGACAGAGACGTCCTTTAGGAAAGGGTCTAACATCTGAGAGGCGCTTCATAAAAATTTGCTGAATTGAAATTAAGTTGATTTAACCAGCTTAGCCTTAGAACCTACCTTACAGGTAGGTTCAACACATAGATGAGTATTGCTGCAAAACCTGCTACCCTGATGGCTTTGTGATACTGTGTGTGTGTGTGTGTGTGTGTGTGTGTGTGTGTGTGTGTGTGTAAGAGAGAGAGAGAGAGAGAGAGAGAGAGAGAGAGAGGACTAGTGAAACTAGTACCTCTCAAACTGAACACAATTTCTTTGTTCCCGTCTGTCTCTCCTTGTCCATCTGATCCCCCAAGAATGTAATCATGGTCTGGCAATTTTTTTTTTATCTCCCCTTTTAGCGCCTCCAGCCATGTCAGCACCATCATCTGCCTGCCTGTCTCAGACTTTGAGTCAGGACTGCTCCCCGCAGCCCCCTCGCTAACCTCCCCGCTTTTCATCCTCTCCAATCTATCTGATGCACGGGCGCCAACTCTCTTCCTCTCTGAAGCATTATTTTCATCGGATCACTCCTCTACAATGGCTCTTAATTGCCTTTTGAATCTAATTAAAACTTCTTCAAGACCCTCTACCAATTAACTCTGTCTGCAGGCTCCTTTAGCAGCCTTCTCATGCCGGCGTGGGCTCCTGTTCTCAGGCCCAGCAGACCAAACCTGCTCACCCTCTGCCTTTTCCTGCTCCCCCAGCCGCCTCCTACCTGGAGTGCCCGCTCCACTTGCTGCTTCTTTCTGCCAATGCACTCACTCTCCACCCCCCCCCAAAAAGAAAAGAACAAAGAAAAAAAAAGATTGCTACATTACCTTTCCCTTCCAACTTGGATTATTCTAAGAATCCTAATGGATTGAACATGGGTCTAGCCTTTGGGAAAGGCGAGTGTTCTCATGCACCTGCGCTATCAACGCCTTGTTGCAGGGAGCAGAGCCCACACATCTTGGCCCAGGGACTCCACGCCCTTGGAAGAAGTCCTGCGGCTCTCGGGCTGGTGGCTTGGCTTGTCCCACCACCAGGTGAAGGGGCACCTAGTGTTCAGCCTTTGGCTCAGGCCGGATGGATGGGAGCGATGGGGACGTGCTGGTGCCACCTCACTTCTCTCCTTCGCCTCCGGGGGCCTTGGGCAGCCTGGGCCTCCTCTCCCTCCCCAGCCCCGTGAGCCAGGACAGGGGAAGCCTGGGGGCGGGGGGCTGGGGCGCTCAGTAGGTAACCGTCTAGGCGAGAGCCCCGGGAGCACCGCTGGGGCCCCAGCGCGGCGGATCGCAAGGCGCAGGGCTCCTCCCGGTCGGGCCACCTCCTGGTCAGCGCGCGGTGTCTTCGCCGGGTCCCGGGGGTGCCCCGATGGTGGCGCCCGGGGGCCGGCGACAGAGGAGACAGAGGGTAAGAGCTGGCCGTGGCACGCCCCGGCTGCCCCGCGGTGCCAACAAGGAGAAGGCGGGGGAGGTGGCCCGGGGCGCAACCCTTGCTCCGCCCGCGCCTTCGAGTCGCCAGCGCAGGGACCCGCGATCGCGCCCCGGGGACACCGGCCCAGGCTTCCGCGCGGGCGGGGAAACGCCCAGAACCTGTCCCTTTACCCCGGGCCGGCTGGGCGCCCCAAGGGGCCGAAGGAGGGACTGGCCGGGGCCACAGGGAGGCTGCAGAACGCTGCGCGTGGGGTGGATCTGCGGGGTGGCGAAGGGTCCCCCGGAGTGTCGGGCCGGCTCCCTCCACAGCGCCCCTCGGGGGCGCCCCCGGGGTCGCCGAGAGCCTGCGGGATCCGAGCTGTCTTTATTCCCCAAGCCCGGGGAGCCCTGGAGCTCTCCACAGGTGGGAGGCCTGCGTGGGCTCAAGCTAACCTGCGGGTGGTTGGTGCCCTCGCTGCTGGTGCTGCTTTATGTGGATGTGGGGCTGGTTTTAAGTCTATGATCCCAGTATTCTCTTCTTGGCTAATGCAGGCTGCTCTAAATGACACCCAGAGAAGGACGCTGTAAATGTCAAGAGGTTGTAAGATGTTAAAGTGGGGGTGGGGGGTGGAGGGGTGCTGCTGGAGTACTAGGCTGGCCCTGGCACCACAGCGGAGCTACAACCCCCTGGGATTGCTGTGGTGTGGCGCTGGAGGCCTTAATGATGGTTTTTGCCAGAGTCTGAACATCCTAAATTAAAAAAAAAAAAAAAAAAGTCCCATGCAGTGGAAGTCCTGATTTAAACCTAATCAGTTCAGTAGTTCCTTTCCGAGATAATGCAATTGAGATGGCCATCCCTGCTTTTTTTTTTCTTTCTCCACACTGATGAGACCTAAAGCTACGTCATTATTTTTAAGCTAAAAACATTTTTTGCTGGACAGTCACAGCAGGGGCTCCAGGGGAGTTGGCGACAACAGAAGGTCACATTGGTATTGCACTTTGTATGCTTTCGGGTGCGTTATTGCATTTGAGCCTTACTTAGAACCTTGTTGGAAAGAAAGAAGTGGTATTATTCACTTCTGAGGTTTGAACAACTGAGAGTTGGGGGTGTCTACTGACTTCTGGGTTGCTCACGCATAAGGGCAGAGCTGGGACACAAATGCAGGGGTTCTGAGCACAGGCCCATTTCCGGCTCCAGGAGTACTGCTGCGAGCTGCTGCTGCTCCTTGTTCTCTTCTCCCTTCTTATAATGCTACTTGGGATAAAAGCAGAGGGAGAAATTATCATTCATGGCGAGAACGGTCTATCCTGTGGGACAAGGACTAACTCACTGGGCTCTGAAGGAAGCAAAGTTCAGCCCCCTATGCTGAATTGATATTCTTGGTGGGTATTTTTCAGGGGACGGTCCCTATTCTGGAAGGCTCTTCCATGGATAGGTCTCTGTTCCAGCAATAGCTAGAAATTCACTTTTGAAACCTAAGACTGAACAAACCTACTATGTAGGAAGCAGTCACAGGTGTAGCCTGGGCGGGCGCATTAAAATAGCCATTTACTGGGCACCCTTCCTCCTGATGAAGCTTCCTATTTAATTTTTCTTTCCTATTTAATTATTAACCATTGCTTCTAACCTCCTATTCTGGTCTGGATGCCCCTGAAACCCTGGGGGCTTCTCTGAGAGGCTGAAGACTTGCCAAAGTCCAAACGTGTAAGGACCAAGGGTTGGGGAGGAGTTCTTTCTTCTTTCCTTTTTTTTTTTTTTTTTTGGTGGGGGGAGAACCTTTCCGGTCCTGAATGTCTGATCTCTCCAGGTGAAGCAGTTCAAAACCCTACTCAGGAACTACCTAGAACTGGATGTTGAGAAGAAACCTTTGTATGTATAAAGTCACCTTCCCAAGTATGTGGCTAAGAGCAGTTGAGGGAAGGAGAGCAGAGCGAGGAGGGAGAGGAAGAGGAGGGGGGAGGCCTCTGGAGCTGAAACAAAACCCTCGCACAGATCGGGAGGCTGGAGAACCGAGAGTAATTCCGAGCCGGTGCCACTGTGGGGCGCCAAAGTTCTACTCGGCCCAAGCCTGGGCCGCGGTGCGAGGTGCGAGGACACAAGTCCTGGCGAACAGATGCACTGGGGGAAGAAAAGAGGGGGGAAGGAGGGGAAGGGACAGGAAGGGAGGGGTGGGGCTGGGGTGTCCTTTATTCTCCAGTTAACTCGCCGGGGAGACTTTGTTACATAACACGTCCGTGCGTGGTGTTAGAAGACTTTGTTGGGAGGGAAGAAGGAGGGTGCGAATGGGGCGAAGCTCTTAGAAAAGACGACGGTCCCGGACCACTGAGCTGACCCTTGGCACACACGCTCCTCCTCTCCAAGCCCCTGAAATCCTCGGGCTTCTTCTCAAACTGGGGCCGCGACCTCTTTTAAGGGGGAGGGGGCGGGGGCTTGGAGAGGATGTGCTCCCCACAAACACACCGGCCACCCGCCCCACTTCCTCGCCCCCACCCCTCCCCACCCCACCCCCGTCTGGGGGCTGCAGCCCCGGGCCGCGGGGCTCGCTCTCTCCTCCTGGGCGCCGCAGGGTTGCCCAGCTCCATCTGCAGCCCCCCGAGGACGCCTCGGCCCCGGGATAAAGGGCGGCCTCGCTCAGCCTGCGAGCGTCCTGGATGCTCAGCCGTCAGCTGCCGGGAGGCGCTGATTTCATTCCCGCGCGGCGGTGGCGGCGGGGGGCGGGGGGCGGGGGGCGGGGGGCGGGGGCTGCAGGGGGGGCGGGGTGGCTGCGGCCGAGGCCGCGGAGGCTGCACCGCCCGGCCCCGCCTGGGTTTATTACATCCCAGCCACCCGCAAAGGTTAGGAACGCGCGTTTAGAGACGGGATAATCCGAGTTTAAATATTAACAGTAAAAGCAGAACCGGTGGAATATTTACCCAGAAACTGAGCGGATCTCCCTTTTGCTAGGGGAGAGGAGCGCCGAGGAGGCCCGGCTGCCCGGCCTGCGGGGCCCTGGAGCGGCGCCTTCCCGGGGCGTCGCCGGCGGCCGGGACCCACCTCGGGAGCCTCCTCGGGGCGCTGCTGGAGGGGGGAGGCCGCGGACCCCCGGGTTTTGCAAGTCGATCCGAGTCTGCGGAACTCGGTCCAAGTCTTCTGCTTTGTCACAGTCTCCTTTTTAAGGGTCTCCCCGACCAACACAAAAGGTGGAGGAAAGTACGTTGGATCAATAGCAAAGATTGTTATTTAGATAACGAATTAATCTCCCTGTTATAATACTTTTATAGTGAACTTTGCACCCCTTCCATAAGAAAAAGGAATTTAAAGGGGGGGGGGAAAGTCTCAAACAGGATTAAGGTTTTAATTACAATTCCCTATCGAAATAGTATGTTTGATGAGCTGATCTTATCAATTAATAGTAACATTAAAGCTCAAGAAACAGATTCACGGAAAATATGCTTAAGGGCGTCTTTTAAAAGTAATCGCAGCCGGGGAACTGGCGGGGCAGCGGGCCCGGCGCTGCGGCGTCCAGGCGGGTTTCGGATCCGCGTCTGCTTGGGCTCGGCCAGCGCGGGGCGCGCATCTGGGGCTCCGCATGGGGCGGGGGCGGCGGGCCTGGGAGACTCGGGCCGCGCGGGGGGCGGGGGTGGTGGTGGTGGTGGTGGTGGTGGTGGTGGTGGTGGTGGTGGTGGAGGGAAATAATAAATAACAAACGCCTCTTCCAAGCTGAGGCCCACATCAAAGTTGGGGCCCCCGCGAGGGCCGTGCAGTTCACTGCGTTTGGGTCAGCGTTATATTCCAGGGGCAAATAAAGTAATTTGAACATGCACCAACAGTTTTCCATAAAATACGAGTTAAAAGAAGTAATAGAACTAATCACTGTCTCCTCAAATCAAGTAGAAAACATTTCAATGCACTAATTAGAGTAATTAGAATAATAAGCCTCTGCCTATATGTGGTAAGACAATGTGTACAAACAACTTTATTTAATGTATACTGGTAATCAGCGATGCGTGCCTGCTTGAATGCTTAGCGCAATAAAACTACCCTCCGTCCGCCCAAACAATCAAATACAAATTAGTTTAATGATTGTGCCTGCTGAATGTCTTAGAAATCCACAGGCAGAGGCGAGTAAATAGAAGCATCCTTGTTTGCGTGCGTCCCCGCCCGGGCTGGCCGCGGGGCGCGGAGAGTGGCCGCGGGCCGGCGCGGCGGGAGCGAGCGGGAGGCCCAGCGCGCCCGAGGAGCCCGGGCCCGGCGCCAGCCCCGACCTGCGCCCCGCCACAGCCCCCGCTGCCCGCCCCGGCCGGCTCCCCACCCCTCCGCGGCCAGCCCACCGCCCCCGTGGCCCCGCCGGCCCCCACCCCCCCAAGAGCCCCTGTTCCCCGCCAGGCCTCACCTCCTCCGGAGGCAGAGGGCCGCGTTGGAACTCGCGGCGCCCGTCTACGAGGCTTTTAAGGATGGAGTGACTTCCTCCCCCTGGGCGACTCCTCCCAGGCGCCTTGGAGGGTTAGGGGTGGGGTGGGGGGTGAGGGAGTGGAGGGGGCGTCCCCCCGCGCTGCACAAGCCCGGACTGCAGAGGAGAACCCCAGGCCTCCGGGTGGGGGGGTGCGCGCGGCCCCTCCCCGCACGTCTCCGACTTGGGAGCCTGGGGTGCCCAGAGGGGCTCCCTGGTTCCCTTCGCTGGGGAACTGCTTTTCCTCCCGCGTAGATGAAAGGGCGACCTGAGGCCCAGCAGGGAGCGGTCGGGGTCCGGGGTGGGGGGGTGCTGAGAGGTCAGCTCTCTTCCAGGCTCCAGCTCTTGGCGGGTAGGGTCTTCTTCCCCGGAGGCCGGGAGCGGGGGTCAGAGGCAGCCAGAAGTTTGAGGGGTGTGGGGTGTGGGCTGGAGGGAACGTGCTTCAGAACTTCGCTCGCCAGCTCGGGGCTCCCTGGCTCCGCCGCTCCTGCCCCCGCCCCTGCTCGCCCCCAGACAGATCAACGAGAAAAGGCCAAATTACAGCCCCGGGCCTCCCCAGTTTCCCTGCGCGGGGGGGGGGGGGGCGGGGGGGCTGCCCTCTTCCCTGGGGCACCTTCCCCCGCCACCGCCTCTGTGGTGCAGGAGCAAGCGGGGGGCCGGGCCCAACTTTGCAGAGTCAGGCGGAGGAGCCCCGCGGCCCGAGAGCTCGCAGATGCGCTCGCCCCGGAGCCCGCAGCCCCCTGGGCGCCCCGCGCATCTCTGCCCCCGCCCGCACGCGCCCCCAGAGAGGCCCCGGCAGCTCGCCGCGACCGTCCCCAACTCTCCCAGGGGCCGCAGCTGCACCCAAGGCATCTGCCCTCCTCCCCTCAGCCCCCACCAATTGTCGGCTGCCCCCCCCCCCGGGTGTTCCCGGAGAGTGAGAGTGATGGACTAGCCCGCGACGTCGGGGCTGCGATCCCTGCCCCTAGAGATCCGAGGTGGGAGCCGCGGAGTCCCCGGTTCCGGGGGCCGCGGCGGGGCTGCCCGGGGTCCCGGAGCGAGGGCCGGGCTTGGGGTCCGGGCCCCGCCCGGCTGCCGGCGCCCCTCTCCTCCCGACGCCGGCGAGCGGGGCGCTGCGGGCCTTCCTCGGAGCGGCGGGGCCTGCGCGGAGGCGGGGGGCGCGGGGGGCGCGGGGGGCGCGGGGGGCGCGGGGGGCTGGGGCGCCGAGCACAGGCCCTCCTCGGCCGGCCGCTGGAACAACTTTGCAGGAATATTTTGTTAGGGGAACAAACAGACAGAAAGTTATTAGTGTCAAATCACGGTCTCCAGAGTCGTGTGCTGTGGAACGTAAAGATTCTTCGGACGGACTGAGATTTCCAAAACTGGGAGAGGGAAAGACTCTGCACCCTTTGCACGAGGATTTGCCTGAACCTCCAAGCCCAGGGATTTACAACAGGCTAATTTGTGTTACAGACCCGCGAGAAACTTTTTCCTTTTCTCCACCCCCACCCCACCCCACCCCCCCCCCTCCAACTCTCCTGCCAAACTCTGGCCGTATTTTTGTGCGTGTGGCTCACCCCCCTTTAAACAACAAACCCAGAGGAAACACTGGTGGGAGGAAAAATATATGCCCCAAATCAAAAAGGATGCAGATTCAAATTTACTCCACAGCGAGGTTTCCTATTGCCGTCGTTCTGCACACCGAGAGTTAATCGTATACAATTTATAACAATCAAAATCCCCTCCATATTGCTCAGATGGGGTCCTAATGCTCCCCTGTCTTTCTAAAATCAGTGACAAGTGAGTCTTTGTGGGGCATTTATTTCCTTCTTTTTTTCCTAGATGACAGCTCCCCATTCTGAGAGCAGGGAGCTGTTTGCCGCCAGCTACAGACCACTCCAGAGCCCAGGCTCTTCACGTACCAATCGCATATGGAAGTTTTTGCCCCCCTCCCCCCAAATCCCAGACAAAGAGCTATAAAAACTCAGAAAGACGTGAAAGGAATAAACTTTAAGATATAGATGCACTTTTACTGGTGTATTAAATAACATTTCAGACATTTTTTTTTTAAAAAAAGAATTACATCTTCATGTTATCAACAACCAGAATTCTAACAATAAGAGGCCAGGGTTGTTTTGATGGGATATGATATTGTTTCTAAAACCTCTAACAGCTAAGCCAAGCAGAGTTGTTATTAAGGTAAAGGGAAAGTACTACGTGGTAGAGTTAATTAACTTTCTTTTTCTTAAAAAATAAAGGAGGAAACAAATTTCCTAGCTTCCCACAAAACACAAGAACAATGTGAAAATATTCTGATTGTTTATCTCCATAACCAAGCGAAGCCTTTAAGAAAACTAAAAAGCCATTTTTCTGGCACTCCTGTACCCGCCTCTAGATGAGGAAGCATTGAAATAACTCTGGCCCAAGTTCTACAGAGGTGGGCAAGTTTATTCCTTGATTTTTCTAGCTAAGTGGCAAGCCCCTGCCACTTTTGCATTATTTCCTGTACCGAACCAAGTGGCCAGAATAGGTACCAGGAGCCCTGGTTCTCTCCTACCACCCTCTGCCCCTAGTTAAGAGATGATGCGTCACTGAAAAAGTAAACTTTCTTGAATAGGGATACTGTTGGTATAAAATTTAGCTGAACATCCCATTTAGTCATATTGTCAGGATTCACTGCTAGTACCTCCAGGTGCATTCTTCACTTTAAATAGACACTGTCCCCTTTGCCTCGTTGAAATATCCAAGCAGACCCAAAGAAACCCTTTTACCTTTGACCCTCCCTCCCTTCACCATCCTTCTTTTCCTGTTAAAAGCTCCGTTCTTTATCTCATTCTTTAACTTGTCTAGGAATTCAATAGAATCTAGAACACAGTTCTATAAACTGATTGAAAAATCAACAAAGACAAATCACAGAAACCAGTGACAAAACGATCATTTCTCTCACCCAGCACCCCAGCACTACAACAAGCTGCTTCACAGTAAGGCAAATGAGAGGCAGAAGAAGGCAGCATTTAGACAGACGTGCACAGGTACCAAAGCACTCACTTGCCATATTTCCCCATTGTTGCTGTCGCATCTCTTTACTAGTTGCTCTTGGGAGAAATAAGAAGATGAGAAAGGTGAGTGCCTTCATTAAAGCCATGTCATCGGAAAACCCTGCCAACCAGTGTGTGGCCTCCACTGGTAGGAGCAGGAGGTGAAGAAGAGTGCTTTTGTTGCTGCCATCTCAGATATACAGGAGGTAACTTCTTGGGAACCGAGAAATGGCTACAAGTGCCAAGCATAATATTATTTGTGGCCATTCCCTCTATCTGACCTTCACATAACTCTCCCACATGATCGTTTCTCCCCCATCTTATGCCATAAATTTTAAAAGGTGACACATTTTGAGGAAACACAGGAGCTCTTGCAGGATGGCCGCATTCTGCATTTATTGTCTTTGGGGGGAAAGAAAGGGTTTGTCATCGTGGCTAGCCAACATCTTAGGGATGACTGCCCCACACATTTCTCCCAGTGGCAGTGATAGAGGTTTTCACTTTGGCCTTTGGCGTGTAATGCATTCCCCCAAACCGGCATTGAAACTGCCTGAGTAGCTTTAGGATCTGAACGGCAAGCATGGGTCAAAACCATGGCGTGTCCGTTTAACACGTGATGGTTTCCAGTCAGTAGCCCCTGTGGCTAAGAACAAAAACCGCCTTCTCAAGGTCCACTAAAATGCCCTGCAGAGGGCAGATGCTGCTTGTTTTCTGCCTACAATGGAGGAGGATATTGACCCAGAACTCAAATCTATACCCAGCTTAAACATTTTACCCATCAGCATGTCTGCGGTCACAAAACACTTCTTCTTTCTGTCACTTCTCCTTCAGACTATTGATAAGATCATTTGGCTGAATCTGTTTGGGACCTGTGTAATATTGACTAGGAGTTAGAAAAGATGATCAGATGTAATAAGCCCAGAAACTGCCTTTCAAAATGGACATTTATACTTCAACCAGTGTTCCAAGGAGGACTTTAAATACATCAGCAAACTTGTAAACTAACCCAACACTGCTTGGATGTGGCACTAACCTTAAGCTGATTTTGGTAAGTATACTGTTCCCTCTAAGAATATCTGAAACAATCTGCTATTAGCATCACAGCCTTGAGTGTCTTCCATACATTCTTTCTTTCATTTTTTTTTCTTTTTTTCTCTCTCACCCTGCTTTGGAGCCTATTTGCTTGCCTGAAGAGAAAAAGACACTAGTGTATAAACCATTGCAAAATCAATTTTTTTTTTCTGTAAACCTAACAGGCATCATACATGGGACCCACCAATAATCACTTAGTAAACACACATCTTGCACATTGTCAGAGTTATTCTTTGTTGAAAGGTATTTGTTAATGATTAAAAAGAATACCTTTAACTAAGCTTTGCTTTTAAGATCCCAAATTTTGTGAGAACATGTGGGCAAAGATTAAAGTCCACCCAGTTCCATTGATGCTCTCCAAAAAAAAAAAAAAAAAAAAAGCACAATCAGAATCAGTCAAGGTAAAGGTAACCTGGAAAGAAGACGTAGGGATATCTGCATATATTTAAAGGGGACAAACATCTCTTTGTCGGACCATGAAATGGCAAACAAATCGAGGCTCAAACCCAATGACCATTTCAATTTAATGCTATAGGTGTAGTGACTGAAAGGTCTGGAACTGATAGTTTTTTGCAAAGAAAAGTGAATTAGAATCAGAACAGTAGTCTCTTAAAAAAAAGAAAAGAAAAGAAAAGCTCTGAAAGTTATAAACATGAAACCTGGCAGTATACGCATAAAATTTATTCCAAAACTTTATGAAGTATAAAGGAAGGGAAGTATTTTACACACAACTCAACTCAGTCAGTATAAGGTCTAGGGTTTTCTCCCCCCCCTTAAAACTTGGCACTATCTTTAAAAATAAAATAAAGATATTTCAATAATTAGAACAAACTATGAAGGTATTGTGCATTTCTGTTTTATGTAGATAATAAAATATTACTTTAACATAAATATATAAGGATCTCTGCGTTTTTATTTTCCCCACAAGCACAACCAAATGTACCAAAACAAAGTATTCTTAAAGAGACTGAACAAAAAAAAAAATTACATCCCATATAGATTTTGCTCATCTACTCATTTAAAGCTACAGAAAAACAGTTTCCAGAACCTTTTTGCTTTAAAAGAAATAAATATACATTGAGGCAGGCCACTTAAAAATGATATGAAAATATTTCCCTGGGTAGCATTAAAAAAAAAGAAAAATAGACAAAGAAACATTTAAACTATTTCTGCATTTCAAAAGACAGATATTAAACATATATACATCGTGGTAAGGTTCAGTGGTAACTTTCATCTTAGTAAACCTATGAGAGTTAGAGGAGCTATAGACTCGTCCCCTGAACTCCAGCATCTGACCTTACCCACTTGGTAATAAGAATCTGAAAATTCATTTCCTCCCTTTACCATTGGCTATCTGCCCTGCTCTGGATTGCTTCACTAAAGGCCAGTCCCCACACCTCAGGAACAAGCAGCGTGATGCACCCCGAAGCAGCAGCTCCGTGCCCATCTCCTTGTGACATTCGTTGGGGGAAATGAAATACAGGCAAATAAATATGCCCATTATAAGTCATCATTTATCTTGCAAAAACATTGAAAATGAAACAATCACAGGTGTTTGAAAAGACAATATAAAGCATATTTCCTAAAACCTTAACTACTGAGTGCAATGCTAATCTGATGCTGAACCATAATTTTATGGTATTGAGAATTTAATGTCTTAAAAGAAAAATTTGCCTAATATTTAACCAGAAAAAAGCCCCAAACTTTGAAGATTAATAAAAAGTGTTTTCCCTTTGAGCGCCCTTTTGTGCTGATTATTTTTAAATGTTTTAACTGATCACAGTTTAATGGTATTTATTTTCAATACAGTTAGAAGTTTTTTTTTTTTCACCTACACTTCCCAGTAGAGTCTTTTGTTATGGGAGTTAACCATTTTCCATCAAGATAAGGTAAAAAAACGCACTTAAAACTATTAACAAAGGGAGAAAAGGAAGGATAGAAAATAGCAATTTTTTTTTTCCCAGTTCATTTGGCTTCCTTAGTGAAAGAGGGAGAAAAAAGCTGTCCAGGTCAAACTGGTATTTTCTGTAATAAATTATAAGAGAAGAGGGTGTGGGACCTTAAATATGATTTGATAAACAAATGAGCTAGTGAAAACAAAACCAGTCTAGAGTGGAGATATTCTCTGTATGCATGTGGGTATTTGTGTGGTAAGAAACAGTCTATGCATACACCATTAAGTTCCCAGATTATTTTCTTTATGTTAAAAAAAAAAAAAAGCTATTAGAGGAACAAAGTTTAACTGCTGCTGTCAGCACAAATAATTCCTCCTAATTAAGTTATTAAAACTGAAGGCAGAGAACTATACAGGGGTTTCTGAAGATATACATTTCCCTGGTTCTCTTCAAAGTGCCACTTTCTGTTGGACAACTCTGGAAATATATTTAACCTCCACATTTCCTCTGAGCTCTTTCACAATGGGCCCGCCTGATAAAATGAAGCAATCAGTCACTCACTATCGATTTTTCTTTTTCTCCCCTCCTGCAACCTCCCCCAGAAACACTGCCTGAAAATGAAGTTTACTTTGTGGCTGGTAACAAAAACCAATGCTTGACTCATTTTTGTATTCCAAACTGGATTCTTGCCTTGGATAAAGCGGGTAGACCATGCACGTTTCCTGAAAGCAGAGAATGATTTATTTTGTACGAAGCCAATCGTTTTTTTTTTTTTTTTTTTTTTTTTGCTTTGGTAAAAGAAGCAAATAGATGTTACACCAATATTGGGGTGGGGTGGGGGGACCGAAAGTAACCAAAGTTCACAAACAGTAAGAACAAGGGGGCAACGCGACAACGTTAGAAATGGAGAGTAGCCAAGGGCTGGCTGCAACTCTCTCTGCTGGATAAAACAAAACAAAACCAAACCCGGCAATTTCAAAATTAACGGTGGGAGAAAGAAAAATCTGTTCATGAATTTGTTCATGTAAACTTCAATTTTCTTGCAGTGCAAATTTATGTGGTTAAATTTTGACTACATCAAAGCACATGTGTATTTTCCCCTCTTTCCTGATGAGGATCCACATTAAATCAACACAGCAGCATGTGCCAACTCCGAGCATCAGGAAGCTGTTTTGTGTTTATCACGGTTTGGTGGATTTTTTTTTTCCTTTTTGGTTAATTTATTTAGTTTTGCCAGGTATTTAACTCAGTGCTTGCCATCTCTCTCTCTCTCTCTCTCTCTCTCTTGCTCTCTCTCTCTCTCTCTCTCTATTACACACTCTCTCCTCACTCTCTCTCTATGAGACACTCCACTCCATTGCCTGGGTACTAGCCTGTAAAGGTCAAAACACATCATTACACCTGCTACCGTTTAAAGGATAGTCCAGTGCTTTAGTTGCTTTCCTTATTATTATTAATTTTTTTTTCCTTTTAAGGGACGGGGAAATAATAATTAAAATAAAAGAACAATCAGAAGTTAGAGAGGGAACGAGGGGGCCGGGGAAGGGCCGTGGACCGTAGGGGAGGGGGAGCCCCGCGCTCTGCCCCTCCCCCCGCTCGAGTTCACTGGACGGGCGTCTGCACCCCGTGGTGTGGTGGCGTGTCCCTACTCCCCCCGTACACATCCTCGGCGCCCGGCAGAGTCCCTCCGGGAGGGGTCATCCTTTTCTCTTTCTGTCTCCTGTTACAAAACCAAACTCTCACCACCTCCTTCTCCAGCTGTAAGCTGTCCGCGAGGGAGGTGATCTCCTGGGCCGAGGGCTTGGGGCATTTGAGGAAATGGCTCTCCAGAGCCCCCTTGACGCTCACCTCGATGGAGGTCCGCTTTTTCCTCTTGCGCCCCTGCGCTGCGATCTTGTCTATGCTCGTGGGGCTGCCCGAGGACGAGTCCGCCTCCTCCAACCACTTGTTCAACAAAGGCTTCAGCTTGCACATGTTCTTGAAGCTCAGCTGCAGGGCCTCAAACCTGCAGATGGTGGTCTGCGAGAACACGTTGCCGTAGAGGGTGCCCAGCGCCAGCCCCACGTCCGCTTGGGTAAATCCCAGTTTGATCCGGCGCTGCTTGAACTGCTTGGCGAACTGCTCCAGGTCATCCGAGGTCGGCGTGTCCTCGTCCGAGTGCGGGTCGTGGTGCGCGCCGGGGTGGCCCGGCGGGCCCTGCGGGGGCGGCGGCGGCGGCGGCTGCTGGTGCGGGTGCGAGTGCGGGTGCGGGTGGTGGTCGGCGTGGTGCGGCTCGTCGTGCGCGTCCCGCAGGCCGTGGTGGTGCAGCCCCGCCGGCTGCCCGCCGGCGCCCAGCATGCCGTTCACCGTGAAGCTGGGCTGCGAGTAGAGCAAGCCGCCGTTGGACGCCCCCATGGAGGGCGGGAGGTGCGCGGCGGCCGCGGCGCTCCGCCATGCCCCGGGCCCCGGGTGGTGGTTGGCGGCGTGGTGCACCAGATGCGGCGGCCGCGGCTGCTGCTGCTGCTGCTGCTGCTGCTGCTGCTGTTGCTGCTGCTGCTGCTGCTGCTGCTGGTGCTGCTGCTGCAGGGCGCCCGGCCCGTGCAGCTCGTCGCCGCGGCCGCCCTGCTGCACCACCACGGAGGGCTTGATGTCCGGCTGGCCCAGGGGGCTGGTGGACCACGGGGAGCCGTCGCCGCCGCCCCCGCCGCCGCCCCCGCCCCCGCCGCCGCCGCCGCCGCCGCCCCCGCCGCCGCCGTGGGACAGCGCGGTGATCCACTGGTGAGCGTGGCTGAGCGGGTGCCCGTTGCTCTGCAGCGCGCCGTAGTCGCCCTGCACCAGGCTCTGAGCCTCGCGGTAGCCCCCCGCGCCCTGCTGCATGCCGCCCGGCGGCTCGGCGTGCACGATGGAGGCGCTGGAGGTGAGCAGGCTGTAGTGGTTAGACGCTGCGGTCGCCATGACTCTCGGAGCCGGACTGGGCGCTCCGGTTAAAGGAGCCGCGCATTTGACAGTTACTTTTCCGCCTCGGGCTCCTCGGCTCGCTCGCTCCCTCTCTCCTCTCTCTCTCCCCCAGCGGGCAGCTCCGACGCCCGCTCCGACGCCTTCTGGTGCGGCTCCTGCTATTACCGCCGCCGCCGCCGCCGCCGCCGCCTCCCGCCCGCCCGCCCTCGCTCCCTTTCTCCTCCTCTCCCTCCTTCCTGCTCTCGCTCACTCTCCGACTAGCTCCGCTCCCCCCTCTCCCTGCTCTCTCCAGCTCTCTCCCGCTCTCTTGGCAGCGCCAGCTCGCAGCGGCACGCGCCTGGGCCCCGCCCCCTCCGCCCCCTCCCATTGGCTCCGCGCCCTTTGATTTACGTGGATACCGCTAGCAACCTCCCAGGCCGGCGCCGCTGATTGGCGCAGAGGGGCCCCCCTCCCCCCTCCTCCCCCCGCCCCCCCACCCCGGGCGCGCGTCCTCCTGGCCCTCCTCCGGTCCCCCCTCTCCACCCGATTCGGATTCTCTTAGTTCTCACCACCCCAGCTCCCCAACCCCGGGGCTCCTCCGCCCCTCCAGGACGGGCCCCGCCCCCCATCTGTCTCCCCAGCGGAGGAGCTGGGCGCGGGCGGGGGCGGGGGGGGCGGGGGGGCGGCCTCAGCCCTCTTTCGACCACAGCCGCCCGGACCACTTGAGGGTGTGTGGGTGTGGGGGTGCGGGTGTGTGCGGGTGTGTGCGGGTGTGTGTGTCAGTCTACCTCCTCTTCCTATTAGGGCTGCGGCGGAGGGGGTGAAGGAGCGAGAAAAAGAAAGGCCGAGTGCACGGAGCCAGGGGGGTACAGTCCCATTTTTATTCACCTTGGGACGCACACACGCGCACGCAGGCTCACCAGCGTTCCCCAAACCTAGAGCCCGAAGCCAGACTTGCCCCCCCTGTTGAAGTCTCCCTTCGCCCTAAGGTTAGTATTTCAGCATCCACGTGCTCCAAGATGTGCGGACACTTTTGCCCCGAATAAAGGTCCTCCCCTGCCCCCTGCAGCCCGCCGCCAGCGCAGGCTCCCTGCCCTCGAGGGGCCAGGCCCAGTCGCCTCCCCGCCCCCGGGCGAGCACCCCACGCCAGGCAGGCCCAGCCCACGCTCGTCCGCGGGTGCGCCAAACTCCTGGAAAGGCGCGGAACTGCCTGCTCTGACAGCGCAGCGGCCTGGGCTGGAAACAAAACAAAACTCAGAAAGTCTCTGGCAGATGCACACGCTGGGGCGCGCGCACGACTTTCCGTTTCGAAAACCCGGATCCTGGGCGGGCAGACCACCGCCCCGTGCGGGGCCCCAGGAGCGCGGGCAGGGGGTGCTCGGCCTCCGGGGGCGGAGGAGGCGCCGAGGGCCGCTCGGGGGAAGCCGGGACGCGGAGCTGCGCGCGCGCTTCCCTTCGATGCAACTTTTCCGTTAGCTGCCGGGAAAGGGAGGAAGGTTGTGCGAGGGGAAATGGGCTGCGGCTGGGGGGGGTGGGGGGCGTCCTAATCAGTAACTTCTACGGGCGCCAGCGGGTGGGGCTGGTCTAACTCCGCTCTCCGGCGCTCGCTCGCCCGGCTCCCTGCGTAGCCTTCAGCCGGGAGCTCCGGAGCGAGGCTGCGGGACCCGACGCTGGCGCCGCCGCTCTGCAGAGCGCGAGCGCGACGCGCGGTCAGTTCCCCCGCGGCCCGGAGCAGGTGCCTGCGGCGCGCGCGGGGTTAGGCGCCTGCGAGCCGGGGACGAGAGCCTCCGGCGGGGACCCGGGCTGCGGCAGCGGGACCACCACGGAGGGCCAAGAGAAGGGCGCGGGCACTGCGGCGAGAATCAGAAGTTGCTGCCGGGGAAGAGAGAGAGAGAGAGAGAGACCCCCAGGGAAAGTGAATCGCGTCTACACCTCTCACCCTTGGCCCTGCGCGGTAGCGCTGGCGCTGCCGGTGGCCGTGTGTGAAGGAAGCCAAAACAACGCGCAAGGGGAGCACTTTGGGGCCTCCGAGCATCTCGAGCTAGACAGCAAAGTGGCGCGGGCCAGGGAAATCATCACGACTAACGAGGAGCGAGCTCTTCGGGGAGTGGCTGAGTTGTTTATAAATCACCACGCTGAGCACCCGCCCGGGCCAGGCGCTTTGGCTGAGAATTTCCACGTGCCCTGTGTTTATGAGTGTGTGTGTGTGTGTGTGTGAGAGAGAGAGATGGTTAGGGGAGGGGCGAGCCCACAGGCCGCCAACCGGACGGACCTGCATCCCCCACGCGCGCACCCGCGCGGCGAGGCGAGGACGCACACGGAGCGGCGCTCGGCCCCAGCGCACGCGCGGAGCCACTCCGGCCGCGCGCCTGGGGGCTGCTAGGCATCCCGTAACTTTGCCCGGCTGGGAAAAAAAAAATGCAAAAGTCCTAGCCTCGGAGCGCGCAGACTCGGCGGCCGCCGCCCGAGGCGCCTCGACCGGGAGCGGAGGGGCTGGGCGGCGGGCCGGACCGCCTCCTCGCCACCGCGGCCCGGAGTTCCCCGCGCGGGGCGCGCGGCTCTCCCGGGGCTTCGGGAGCGCACGGGCTGCGAGCCAGCCGCGTCCCGCCCGGGCCTGCCGCTCCCCGCTGCCCCGCCCCCGCCCCGCCCCCGCCCCTCTGCTCCGAGAACTCCGAGATCCCCAGATGGAAGAATCCAGCCGCCGCCGCCGCCGGGAAGGGCTGGGTCCGGATCCTCAGCGGCTCACCCCCCCCCCCTTTCACCTCCCCCTTTCGGGGCAGGTGTCTGCTTTTCTCTGGATTGGATTTCACATTTCTCCAGGGACAAGGCCCTTTTGCAGCCCTTGGGGGTGATACACTCGAGGGAAGAAAAGGGTTTCCAGACGCATCTCCGAGAGAACCGGGGGGGGGGTGGGCTGGGCTCGGAGTCAGTTCAAAAGTATCCCCACCTTCCTCTTCTTCGGACGCCCCCCTCCCCCGCCGCCTCCCCAGGCAAAGGGCGCTGGGTCCGGGTGGGGGGCGGGCAAGAATATGCTGCACGTGTACAGCAAAACTTCCTGTCTGCAGTGGGACTTCACTGGCGATTACCACTCTGAGATCCATCCCACGCTGAGGTCCCGGGTCTCTACTCCACCCCGCCCCCCCACCCCACCCCCCATTTCTCCGGCAGGCGTTGGCTCCAAAGCGTTCCCAACAGGGTGAGCCGGGTAGTTCTCTCGGATTAATACACCCAATAAATCCCCGGGAGTACACAAAGCGATGCCCAACCCCCGGGCCTCAGCCTCTGCACCCCACCCCCAGCCTCGGAGCCGGGCCAATCGCCGGGCCGGCAGGGCTGGGCGCGCGCTGGGGTTCCGCGTACCACCTCCCCCCGCGCTCCCCCCGCCTCCCTGCTTGTCGCCGGAGGCCCGGTTGGCGCGAACGCCGGGTCCTGAGTAGCCTCAGCTTCCTGTCTGCCTCCCGGCGCGACTCTTCCCTGGGGCTCCGGGAACCCGGACTCTCCGGGGGTGGGGCTGTGGGGTGGGGGGTTAGCTCCAGATGGGGGGCTTCTCCCTCTTCCCTTCCCCCCTCCCACCGTCGCGGGCTCCTTTCTTTGCGGCTGACCCCGCCGGGGCAGAGTCTGCAGGTCCGCCTGCCTTTCTCCAACCCGCATGAAAGCACGTTGAAGGTGTCTCGGGGAGACACCTCCAGGTTTTGATTCAGCTCATTCCCTTTCACTGTTCAAAGCAGCTGTTCAAATACAGAGGCTGCTTACGTTGACGTGGAGAGGATTTCAAACAACCCTAAAATGCTTTGAACTGACAAGGTGTCTTGATATCTCCCTCACTCCAGTACAGCTCCCTGAGATCACTCGCTAGGACAATGGCTGAGCGCGCTGTTCGTGCGGGCCTCGCTGCCTGGGGGCGGCTGCAGGGTCCCCTGGGCCCTTTGGGCGAGAACAGGCTTGAGGCACCCTAAGAAGGGGTGTTGGCAACAGGCACTCGCCCATACCCTTCCCCCTAGGTCCCAGGGAGGGCTGTGCTCCGTCGGTATCCCGACCTGGGCTGGTTTGAAGAAGTGATGCGGACTCCCTCCTGTCCGGGTGCATTGCGTGGAGAGGAAACAACTCAACGTATCCGAACTAAACCGAAAAGACCCGTATTTTATCTCCACATTGTCACACTCCTTGAAAGAGTGAGCTGGGCCTGGCACCTTAAGCCATGGCCCCCCAGAGTCTTCACTTGAATAACAGTAATGGTATCAATCCATGGCACTCTAACATGTACTCTAATTTATTAACTAATTCGTCTACTAAACACACTCCACTATATGTTAAATATCACTTATTTGTTTCCATGTACCAGGACTTGGCAGGAGGAAAAAAAACCCAACACAATCCTTCCCATACATTGTTCTGAAAGGACACAGTTATTAAATAGAGATGAGATGGTATTCATATGATAGATCTTAATGTATTTTGTATTTATGTAGTCCCATGATAATAGAAATCAGGAAACAAAGGGAAATTTCTCAGGAGGTGGCAACTGGTTTCAACTTGGGTAATACTGTCTGCTGGTGTTTCCTTTTTAATGTATCCACCTTGGAGGAGGGTTGTTTTAATCCCTTTTCCCATTCCGCCCCCCCTTTTCTACCTCTTCTCTTCCCCCCCTTCTCCCTTGTCCCAGTCATTCATTCCTGCCCTTGCTGCTCTCCTACTAGCCCCCAGATGATGTTTTATTTGGTGGATAACTCCCCCACATTTGAATGGAACTTCTTTGCTAAGGGCCTACAGAATGTCAAAACTGAGGCTCCCACTTTAGAGCTGCAGCTCTAAACAGCCAATCCACACAAAGAGGCAGCTGGCTGCTTTAATGAAAACCTCCTGAAAGCTTCAAGAACTGCAGTCTTGGGGATGCATTTATAAGGAGGATGGAAAATGCATTTTCAAGTTGCTAGTTCTTAGGAGAGACACAATAAACATTTAACTTCTTTAAAAAACAACAGAAATTAATATCTTTAATTATGTAGCAGCACATTGTTTCCTCAAATTAAAAAAAATCTCATGCACATTTGTATAAATTACTGTCTATACATGTATTCTACAAGTTTCTAAATGTGTCTCTATCTCCAAGTCATAAATGGTCTTGAAGAAGGAAAAGTTTTCTGAAAGTTGAACCTCCCATTCTTTGTAGGCTTGGCAACTCTGTGTTCGTCCACGCCTCACATACAGAGGATTCTATTTTATCTTCACTACTGTGTAAACCAGTGAGATGTGATGTTCTAAGCTCAGTATTTGAAATGAAATTATTTGAATTCATGGATATTAATCTCTTCCCCCTTTACTTCCAGTTCTGAATCTTGTCATTAAAAATGATCCCCCCTTTGTAGTCCGCAAGTGAATATTTTATAGACAGGCACGGTTTGAAGACTTCTAAAACCACATCACCCAGGCAGTCTAGCTGTTTCAGGGATTACTTTGAGTAATTTATCAAAGGAAGCCTGCTAAATTTTGAGTGGTGAATATGAGGCCTTACAGGGGAGAAAGCATAAAGGACACATTCCATTAGTGTGCAAGATAAATTCTATTTGGAGTTAATACAGCTTGTTTATATTGAACTATCAGGAACAGAGCAGGAGGCAATTGGTGGCTCCTAGTTCCCTTCCTGGAATTTTGTTTTTAAAGGGCTAACTAATGCCTTCCTAGCAATGGAGCCCGAGGGTGCCCACCTCCACCCCTCCCACCACCCCCGCCTTAAAGCAGGTGGATGGCTGACTACCAGGAGGGAATGACAACTCTTTGATAAATTAAAGGGATTTCAACACAAACCTCCTTAGCTCTAAAGCATTTGAAAATGAAGCTCTTGCGCAGTTTCCTTCCTTAGGCTCTGGAGTAATTTGAGAAGCGGAAGGCGAGGGGCGAGGGGCGAGGGCACCCGCACACACCTGCGCAGAGGCGCAGGGGAAGGGCGTCCTCAGCTATCTCACTGGTGCGGGGTCCAACGGCCAGCGCTGGGTTTCGATCGCTGGGAGAAACAAGGCTGTGTTTGGTTGAGGTTGGACTTCGGTTTTCTTATTCGGGCTGCACAGATCAGGAATGCAAATCCCTTCTAAAGAGTACGAATGCACTTGACAACTGTGTTGTTAGTGTCCGGGGGACCGCATCCAGCAGGGATGGGACGCTGCACGGCAGCGAAGTTTTGCTTAAGGGCAGTTAACCACAGCGGTAAGAGCTGTGGGCCAGGACTTTCTTCTAGGTTTCTGAGTGTTAGGTCTGTCATTCACTCTAGGCACCTCTGGACTCAAACAAAGTTAGGGATGACTTTTTTTTTTTAAGGCAAGTTTCCGGAATGTGGGTCCCGGTGATGTAAAGGGTGGCATTGTCCGGAAGACGACGAAGAGAGAGGAAGCTTTAGGCAGGTTGGAGCAGCGTTGAGAACAGCTCACTCCTCTGGTCTTTCCTTCGAGTTTTTCGATGGTAATCTAGGGCAGCCGGGTCCCGGCGTTAAATGCAAAATAGGAAAACAGGACACGGCCGGAGTCACAGGCCTGATCATATTAACGCCCTAGGTCAGGGGGAGAGAATAATGAATAGGCGCGGAGCTCAGTTCGTGGAAGGGAACCTAATTAACCTTGAGAGAGTGAAAGAAAGTCAGAGATCCTGCCTGGGATCCTCGTTTAGGATGCTTGTATTTACGTGAATGTGAGTGTGTGCGGGTGGGGGAGGAGAGAGGGAGTAGCCTGCTTTGTGCATTATGGGGATGATTGTCCCTTAACCCTGGAAAAGAGCTGGAGTTTGTGCCACTCAGGACCATCCCGCCACGCACACGGTCCCGCGGAGAAGTCCGAGGTGGCCCCCCCCCGCCCCCGAGCTCTGCCCGGAGGTTCTGCGTCCCGGCCTCGGCCTGCCTGCGGGATGAGCCCCCGGTTCGGGAGCAGGGGCTGCGGCGTCCCCGCGCCCCGGCCTGACCCCGGGAGGGACCGCTGGCGAGCCGAGCGGGAGTGGGGGCGGGGGCGTTCCCCGCCTCGGAGCCGCTGAGCTCCTAGGCAGGTCCTGGCTGCGATCCGGTGGAGGAAGACGAGGGCGAGAAGCGGGAGGCCGGGCCATTGTCCAGGGAGGGCGCATTTTTGTCCGGATGCTGCTGGTTGCTATAGCGAGGAGGGAAATCCAAACAGAAGGGCTCAGTTCGCCTTCTGCGGGCCTGGGAGCAGCGTTCTCTCCTCTCAGCCAAAATAAAAGTGCCGCCCGGGGCCTGGCACCCCTTCCCGGGCGAGCTGACCGCAAGCTCGAGGAGAGGGGGCCCGACGGATCCGGGGACCCAGCAAGGGGAGGGGGGACCCAGCCCCGCAGGGAGCGGTTCCTGCTGGAGCGGGCGGATGCACCAGCCACAGCTCCGTCGCTCTCTCTCCCTGCCCCCCACCCCTCGCTCGCACCCCGAGGTGACGTCTTTTATTTAGGAAAAACCCCACAACCTCGAACTCCTGTGACTTTGGCAGCGGGTGAAACCCCCTCTGCGCCGCGTCCCGGCGTTGGCAGCGCCGTCGGAGGAGAGCGACCTGCGCGCGGCGCGGTACCGGGAGGGAGCGGCTGTACCAGCGGCAGAAAGACCTGTTTGTGCTCAGTTTAAAAATCACTCAAAGGGAAATTTCACTAGAAAAGAAGGGGGGGGGAGATGAAAAGATTTGCACATTTAAGAAAGACTTTTATTTTGCAGTAGAGAGTGTGTGTGTGTGTGTGTGTGTGTGTTAGTGTCTTGCTATTCAACTTTGAAAACTGTGTGTGGAGGAAAGGTTACAATAAAGACTCTTTATGGCTTATAATTTCTCCCAACAGTATAGTTCAGAATGGCTAGGGGGAAAGACAGCAATACTGAGCTAATTGTGAGATGTTATCTTTAGAGAATCTTGAGTTGACATTTTTAAAATGGAAGATTTTAGTTGACGCTAGGTCAGGTACAAAGTTAGGATATTATTTGTGGGGACAGGTTGTCTACACCAGAAGGGGACAGGATAGTAGGGACTTTAAAAAATTACTTCTCTGGCTCTCCTGTGACTTTTAAGTTCTCTCTCTCTCTCTCTCCCTCCTCCCTCTCGCCTCCCACCCTCTTTTTAAAATTTCTTTTTCTGTGTCTCTTCTCTCTGTGTGTCTGTCTCTTGGCTAGAAGCTGCCTGAAAAACTAGAGAGAAAACTTTTATTTGACCAGAGGAAGCCATTTGAAAGGCATAGTCAAGAGCATTTTTCTCCCTCCTCTATTTAAGAGACAGCCTTTCCTTCCCAGTGACAAGTCCCTTCAAGAAAAAAAAAAAAAATAACCAAAAAAAAAAAAAAAAACCCAGTTCACCCAACTTTGTAAGAAGTTCCTTAATTCATAATAACATTCACATTTTTAAAAATGCTTGAAAGAAATCATGTTAATGAAGAGAACATTTGCAGTAATTTGGTGATAATTATCAGAATCGCCACATATTCGCAGAGGCTTGAACAATACGTGTTCGGAGAAAAGCAAAACACATTATTTTAATAGTCTGATATGCAAACTATGGACCGTTCAATTATGTGGCTTAATAATGCATACATGATGTGATCTTGTTATTGGGATGGGAAGGTCTGCGGTGAGTCACTCCTAAGACCAAGTGTGCTTTCACATCCAGTAAAATCCATTGCCATGGATCAGGGGCCCCTGCCAAACTGCATTTAAGAGAATAAAAATTAATGACTGAGAATTTGAGCGTTAAATTAACATTAATTATATGACCTGCATGCTGGAAAGATTAAATTTCTTACGCCCTAATTAGATAACGTCTCCTCATATATCAAACAATTTCCATTTTCATTTCCAGGTTTCAGGAATACAGTGCAAGGTGGGGAGAGGCAGCAGTTGAGGGTTTTCCTTCTGTGAAGTCAGAGTTGGGGTGTCCAGCCACATCTCCACTGCTTTCCTTTTCTGCTTCCCTTGACTTTGCCATGAAAAGCCTTCAGGTTGGAGGTCATATTACAGACCAGTAAGCTCATTCTCCACTTCTTTCTGCCAGTCATGGTTGGAAAGCAGGGGGCTTGGTGGACGGTCCCCAAGTAGACCTGGAGCATTAGAGGGACCCCCCTTGCAGCTGTCCCAAAGAAGGCTGGGTCTCAGGCCAGTGTCTCAGGCCAGGAAAACTAGGTGGTAAGATCTCGGGCAGGGATGCAGAAGAAAGCAAAGTCCAGTCAAAATGCACCGCGGACCCTTTTAGAGTAGAAACGTCTGCCCTAGAAGTGCAAGGATGCAAGTGATCCTTAATGCTGTGTTTGGAAAAGAAAAAAAAAAAAAAAAGGTTTTCTTAGGTGGGGAATAGCCAAAGGCCAAGACATTTTCTTTTGTGAAGAGGTCCATGAGAGGTTTGTCTGCTCTGACCCTCTGAAATCTCACACCATGCTGGCCACAGGCACCCACACCAGCGAGGCTCCTAGGGCCTGTCTGACCCTGTCTGGGGCCAACATGTGGCTGGCGGCCGCCACCAGGTGAAGAGTGAGCCAGGTTTATAGGGCTGTGTGTCTCCAGCACTCCAGAAAACCTGTTGCCAGTGAAGTGGGGGCAGGGAAGGGTCAGGATCAGGGTCAGCAGTACCCCTACCCCACCCCACCTCCAGGACAGATGGTCTGTGGTGACGGGTCCCTTCCTTCTATTGCTAAAAATGCAATTTAGGGGGTCCCAGGGCTGGCGAAGAAAGCTGCCATGTGCCTTTAGTTTGGAAACAATGCACAAGGGCTTAAAGTCCTGGGATTAGGATTCGGAGTTTCCTCTTGGATGTTCCGCGGGGGCCCCAGACCTCTCGCGCACCTCCTCCCCCTGGCTGCTCGCCTCCGCGTCCCTAGGGATCGTACAGGCTGCGGGGACCTCTCGGACAGCTGCCCCGAGGCCGGGCGGGACAAGCCGGGCAAGATTAAAACCTCAAGGCGGCGGATTCTAAGTCATCAGAATAGAGTTTTCACGTGTCAGTGTTTCCATTCAGCCACTTTCAGGCTTCTGGGGAAAAGGGCAGGCGTGCGTGAGCGCGAGTCTACGCGGTCGTAAATAGTGTGTTACGTGCCAGGGGAAGGAGTGGGGGGCGGGTAGGGAAGTTAGCAGATGCGGGCGGGAGGGGGTCTCCGCCTGCGGGCTCCCCTTCCCGCCGAGCCGTCGCGCACCCGAGGGACGGTCGCCGCGGGGAGGGGACGGCGCGGGGCGCCCCTCTCGCGCGCTCCCCCCACCCCCCATCGCCCCGCGGCGGCCCCGCGCGCCCTCGCCAGTTCCTAGGCGCTCTCCGAGCCGCCGGTGAAAGCCAACCTCACGGTGGGACAGGACCCGAAAGTTAGCCCACCCGTCATCCGGGGGCCGACCTGGTCTGCCTCCTCGATCGGCGCCGAGCCTGGGGCCCCCGGGATCGCGGCGCGAGGAGGCGGGGCTGGCCTCGGGGTGGAGGGCGGGGGCCGGGAGGGGCGCCTGCACCGAGTCCGGGCCGGGGCGCGGGGAGGCGGGGGGGCAAGTCTGGCGACGTTTG
Organism: Vulpes lagopus; assembly: GCF_018345385.1. Taxonomy (NCBI): domain Eukaryota; kingdom Metazoa; phylum Chordata; class Mammalia; order Carnivora; family Canidae; genus Vulpes; species Vulpes lagopus. The sequence goes on from NC_054824.1 coordinate 15,908,389, forward strand.
GAACCTGGCGCGCGCGCTCTCCCGCTCCCCGCGCACCTGCTGCTCCCGGAGGGTAGGGGTGGGGGTGGGGGGCTGGAAGGGAGGGCGCAGGGATGATGGGGCGGGGGGTGGTGGTAAAGTGGGTGAGGTGGCAGCGAAAACGGATAAAAGATGGTCCTTCCCGCCTTCCCGAAAAATACAGAAATTTCTCTTTTTTGGCAGAGAAACGTCTCTCCTGGCAGGTCTACAGAATTAGAACGTCGCAGCTGTTGTGGCAAGAACTTCGCAGCCCCGCTCCTTGGGCAGAGAGAAGCCTCTGTTCGCTCTCCACGGCTCCCTCTTCCCCTCTCCGCGGCGCTTTCGCTTGGAAACGTGTTTCTCCTTTACGCCGACCACCCACACCCCCCCCGCACCCCCCCACCCCGCACCCCCAGCGCGCCTTTGCTCGAAATGGTTACTCCTTTTAGAAATTGGAAAATCAATACTAGTTTAGCTTCTTCCGTGAGATGATGCACCGGCTAACCTTACAGGGAGGGAAACAGCCGAAGGCACAGCTCCAGCCTCTGGAGAATTTTACATAGAAATTCACAATGAATGATGCTCCTGAGCGCGGCGGAAATATACTTCGGTTAGTGGCTTTGCTGCAAGCCCAAGACACACCTCTCAGCTACGCCTTCGCTGTTTGGTGGTAGTTGAGGTTTTTTGGTTCGAGGATTGATCAGAAGCTCGCGCTGTGGGTGTTTATTCTTCCTGTTTTCTTAAACCTCCTCTTGGATGGTTTCCTGTTAGTTTTCAGATGTCATTTGCAGCACAGACAGATTTCATATGCCTCGTGCAGATTGTCTTCAAAGTTCTAGTTTAAAGAGCATTATGTAAGCCTCTCTCTATTTACATAAGAGCTTTAACTCAAACCTCTCAGAAAACCATTTATTACCAACTGAAACCTATCCAGGGGAGCGGCATAACCGACCTGTATCTTTATGACACTCGCAAGAACAGCAGCAGTTCATTCATTTTGGAGAAAGAGAAAAGTAGATGTAACAAAGAATTGGAGTATTTTGCATTTTTATTCAGCTCGGTTTTATATCATTTAGGCACTGTTCTTAGGCTTCAGGCAGCGCCAGTATTTATAGGATACGCCTTTTTCTCTCTCCAAGGTCAGTATTTAGGCAAGAGAGCTGGCCCTGTCCCCTCAAGTTTAATCCTAAATGTGAGACCAAAGATCTTTTAGTTAGTAGAACCAATTAAGTACAAATTATACTAAGCCCTAAATTACTAAAAGGATTCATGAATACATGATCACCATAAACAGAAGTCAAGCAATAATAAAATAATATAGGATAAAAGTTTTAGTTCTTTTTTTTATACCATCTGTACCTTCATCACATTCCCTTCCCCATAGATGACCACTGCTAATGCTGCCTTTTTCCTGTTCTTTCTTGCCTCCCTACCTCCCTTCGTTTTTTCTTTCCATCTACTCACCAAACTTTGGAGCAGATTTGTATAGTCAGACATTGTTAAATTTCTTTTAGGAAGATGGAGCCTGGTGAGATAGGACATTTAGTAATAATGAGTTAAAAAATCGGGACACTCTGGGAAAAGACAATATCTTGACCCAAACCACATGGGATGCTAGCCTCAGGGTATTGCTCTATGAAGAAAAAAAAAAGCCATTAGATTTTAGCTGAAGGAAAAAAAAAAGCCATTTAGATACTGGCAACTTCATGTCAATAGAAAAGATCAACAAGAGTCCTAGGGACATCTTTGCTTAACTATTAGAAGGGAGAAATACTTCAGGAGAGTTCTTAGAGTCTGATGTTCTTCATGGTGGCCATCGTTTATTTAAACAATCTTCTCTCTTCCTGCAGACCCAGGACAGATACTGTGCTTCAGCCATGTCTCAGATGTGGAATTTGCCTCATTACGGAATTTGTCTTGTTAGGGCATCTTCTCAGAGGATGCCCCTTCTAAGATGTAATGAAGTGCTGTTGCGGGTAGTGTTACCAAGAGGATTTGTGAATCAGACAGGTGGTGTCTCTCACCTGCCACCCTTCTCACCACTCTTCCCTAACACTCTGGCCACACAGTTCTGAGTCGGTTCTTTTTAACCCATTTAGACTCTTTTCTCTGAGACGCTCCTCACTATTGCCTTCCCTGTCATCATTAATCTGATAAAGTAATCAATGCTAAGGTGTTAAAAGCTGATAAATGCTAAGAGGCATTTTCGTTTTCCAGAGTGGTTGGAGGGTCCATTTTATAGGCCCACAACAATGAAACTCAATAGTGGAACTGGAATTTAAGACTGTGGTTGGCAGATGGGGAAGATATTTTAAGCAAGAGGCATTCACAGCATTCCTAAAATAAAGCCACATGGCCGTGAGTCATGTTCTTTGTCCTCTCTTTAAAGACCCGCTCTACCTCTGTGATATATCCAGATATGAAATTCCTACTGGAAGAACAGTGCCCTTGCAGAATTCTTTACTAGCAATTGAGTGTTGGAAACATCTTAATGGGATTGATGTTGTCTTGAGGAACTTATTTCCAGTAACAGGTTCCATGGAACTGATGCGAGTCTCTGGGGAGAATGACCGATGATTGGCCAAGAAAAGTATTAGCACCATAATGATTGGTTCAGAAAGTGCACATGACCTGAGCAGACCAATCAGAGCCAATGAGCATTTGGACTCATGATTTTGGCCAGAATGATGAGAAAGGAGAAAAAAAAAATAAAGCTCAGATGCCTTGTATACTAAGATAGAAGACTTTCTTTTCTTTTTTTTAAATTTTTTTTAAATTTATTTATGATAGTCACAGAGAGAGAGAGAGAGAGAGAGAGGCAGAGACGAAGACTTTATTTTCTAGGAGCTTTGTTGTGGTGAGAATTTGCTCGGTAGAAACCAATACAGAGAAAATAAACCAATACAGAGTAACATACCATCACATAATTGAGCCTCTGATTCATCTGTGTCTGTGGTGTGTGTGTGTGTGTGTGTGTGTTTTGTTATTTAAGAGAAGAAATACCCCCCCTGGCCCCATATCTCCCCGAAATTAAAGTTTCTGTCACTTGAAGTTTAAACAGCCTCGACTCATGATTCTTATGCTTTTCAGGGCAGAAGGTTGAGTTAATCGTGCATCTCAGTTCGTGGCACATTATCATCATTGATCCATGCAAAGCCCTTTTTTCACAGCTATCTTCTTTCCTTTCTTCTTCCCTTCATTCTCCTTTATCCCGTATCCCACTCTGGCTCCCATCTCTGCCATAAGCCACCATTCTAACATGCTATATGTATTCTTGGAAATGCATATTGTTTCTCTGAAGGAATGGTTTTTAATTCATGTAAATGACACTGGATTGAATATTTTGTTCTGTTTCTTGCTCTTTCACTCAGTACCGTGTATTTAATATCTTTATGTGTTGTTTATGTTTACATGTAATCTATTGCTTCCAACTGCTATGTAGTTCACCCTCATGTGTGTATTAGTCAAGCTCCAGTAGGCAAAACAAAAACAAAAACAAAAACAAAAACAAAAAACCAACCCACACTAGGCATCCCAATAGGGAAGTTAGTATAAAGAGTTGATTACACAGGTTAGAGAGCTGAAAAGACACAAAGCAAAGACTAATGGAGTATGGACATAATAATTGCACAAAGAGTGGGCTGGGAGAACAAATATAAAAGATCGAGGCTATTAAAGCTTTCAAGTTTGGAGGAGAAGCCCCAGGGAGATGGGACTCAGACCTCTGAAGAAGGAGTGCTCCTCAGCTGGTGCAAATACCCTGAGGTAAGAGGAATAGTCTTAAAGAGTCAGGACTCAAACCTCAGGAGGCTCTGAGGGCAGGACTAACGAGGCTGCTTCTAGGAGTGACAAAAGGCATTGGAGGTTGAAACACACTGCTGCTGCTGGGATAAGGTGTCTTTGCTTGGGGGGGGCATTGACAGGTGTCAAATACTTGGCCACTTTCATGTTTTGCTTTTATGTAATACACTTATTTATTTTGATTTTGCTTTCATACCAATTGGTACACACACACACACACACACACACACACACAACCTCCTGTGAAAATTTTCTTAAAAATGTTATGATAATCCGATCAAACATTTGATGGGTATGAATTTACCAATGTATAAAAATAAATACATTGGTAAGAAGAAAACAAATAAATACACACCTATGCTTTAAGCTATTTTCAATGCTGAAGAAATAATTTTGCAGGGAAATTTAGTTAGCATCTCGTACTCAAAGGGGAGAGTCTCTGGCTTTGTCTTGCAGAGTTCAGGAATGTTCCAGCCTTATTTAGGCCAGGGGAGCAAGCAAACCTCATCTAATTCACACTGTGGGGGACAGTATAAGAGCAAGTATTGACTAAAGCAGGCTTTAGTGGCTGGCTACTCAAAACAGTTTATAAGAAATGACCATGCAGTAAATCATGTGTGGTTTATATTACTGTTAGTGAGATGGTCCTCCTTGGATGACATGATCAGGCTCTTCCAAGAGAGCCCAAGGAAGTCCAGATAAAGGCCACAAAGGATGCATTTTCGCTTTTGCTTCACAGTTTTCTCTGGGTACTCAGTCAAGGTTTTATTGTACACTGGCTATTCAGTACATGGCTCCCTATTTATGAGGTTGCCACAGTACATATGAAGGTGGAACCCTTTGTTCTATTTTTCCATCTGAGATATATGAGCAAAATCTAGTCTTTTCGTATACTCTCTTTTTCTGCCTAAAAATCTTTAATGGACCAAGGCAACTCTTTTTGCCTTACTTCGCATTGCCTTCCTCAACCAAACATTGAGCTCTTAATATATGCCAAAGGATGTAACGTGAATGAGCCCCTCTGTTAGGAGATGAGGCTGGCAAACAAATACAACTGTGTTTCTCACAGATTAGTGGGGGAAGATGGACAGGTAAATATTATAATGTGCTCTGTGGCATCTTTCACTCATTTACTGGCTAAATTTACTTATTCATTCCATTTAACATGTCCCTGTGCATCACATACTGTGCTAAGCCTCTAAAGCAGGGGTTTTAACTCTTGGTTCACATTAGGTGAGCCACCTGAGGAAACTAGGAAAGTTGGTCCACCCTCAGGAGTAATCATGTAAGTGGTTAAGCTTGGGCAGTGCTAAGTGAAATGAGTAAGTCAGAGAAAGACAGTTGTCATATGACCTCACCCATATGTGAAATTTAAGAAACAAAACCAAAGAGCACAGAGGAAGGGAGGGAAAATAAAACAAGATGACATCAGAAAGGGAGACAAACCATAACAGACTCTTAACCACAGGAGATAAACTGAGGGTTGCTGGAGGAGAGGGAATGAGGGTAGGGAGTAACTGGGTGATGGGCATTAAGGAGGGCATGGGATGTGATGAGCCCTGGGTGTTATACGCAACTGATGACTCGACTACCTCTGAAACTAATATTACATTATATGTTAATTAATTGAACTTAAGTTAAAAAAATATATTTTTAAAAGCTTAGGTAGTGTGAGTTTGAAAACTGCCCAGTTTTCGAATTCTTATGTGCAGCCAAAGTTGAGAACCACTGTTCTAAAGAGACAAAGACATTGTCCCATTCCCCATAAGTCCATGGCATAAACAGACAAGTAACTAGACAATTGTAATCCATTATGAAGAGCCTTAGAACAGAGATGAGTATGGGGAGCAATGGCCCTTCTTCCTCCCATTCTCATGAAGAATCTAAGAGTCTCACATGTTAACAGATTCGCCCAGAATCATGGATTGATAGAGCCAGGATATAAATCCAGGTAGGTCAAATCTGACTGATCTAAACCGCTACGCTACTCCCAATAGAAGGAAACTGTACTTCCCCATAGAAGGAGAAGATGAGAGTCAGGACTACTATTTTCATTATTTTACAAGGGAATTCATAGTGTTTTTGTGTGTTTTAATATGGATATAGTACTCATATGAGTTTCTAAAGGTTTGCGAGTGAAAAACCATAACAGTTATAAAAAAATACTCTGGTGATTCCATGTTCTCAAAATATTTTCTGAACTAGATACCCATAAGGAAATCCCGCAAAGGTGATATTTTTACATCATGATTCCTATGTGTCTTGGAATACCCACCTAACACAATTGGACAATGTTTATTTACTTATCATTCTCATGAGAGTATGATAAATAGCAAATACAATTCTGGAATTCAGGGTGGAGGCCTCTTTGATAACCTGACCCATAATGATTAACTCTTAAAATATACAACACAATGTAATTTGGACATCCCCTAGGCCTTCTCAAATGTCATTCTAGTTAGTCATTTTTGCTTTCCTAGAGACTTCACAGCATCCTCTTATTTTTTATGCAGGAAACTGTAAAGATCTGAATGCAAAGTTTCTGTTTAAGTTATTCTATTTTAGGTTTTTATTTTTTATAGTTTTCCTTTAGGAAAACTTTTGCCTGTGGAAAAACATCTCAGCTCATCATAAAAAGGGTATACGCAGGCAAAAAGCAAAATAACTTTTCTACATTTTCTACTGATGTTTTATACATCAGTGAGGTTGTGCATGACATGTCCAAATTGAAAAGAAAAAAACTGAAGCAGCATCTCTGCGATGTCCATCTGGAGGTTTCCTGAGTAAGGAGTATTAGCCAAACTCTAGAAGAAACCCCTAGCCCTTGCCAAAACAGCACTGGGGCTGGAACTGACAGAAAGTTGTGAAATAAAGCGGAATTTTACAATTTTAACTACATTACAGCAGTGACCTAGTGAGATAGAGAGTCAACTCCTAAAAATAAACTTTGAAAAGAAAAAAAAAACTCAGTGAGGTAATACTTTATGAGATATTAAATAGTGGAGTGTCAGTGAGATATTTAATAGTTCTATTAGAATGCTTTTGTTCAGAGATTTCAGAATATCTGAAATTTAAAAATATCACAATGATTCAAATTATGCAGATCTATAGGGGGTCTTTTAAATGTCATATAGCCCTTTCATTAATATCTGTGAGATTGTATTGAAATTCTATTGAGCTGATTGTATGAAAAGGTCCTACAAAATTCAGGATAAATTTTCTCCCCTAGATCTCATCTTATAATAATAATAAGCAATGATTACTACTTTTGGTCATTGTATATGATAGAAACTACTTATTTCCATTCATGGGTTGATATATGTAAATCAACTTCTTTCTGGCCACACCCAGGAAGCAGATATTTGTCTTTATTCGGTATCTCAAAGAGACTGGGACCCACATGGAATTCAGCATGGGTAAAACTCAGCATCACATGCCCTGTAATAGGCATTTGATCCTCTGGAAGCAATTTATGGAGGTTGGAAAGGGCTTTTTCAGGATGCAGAGTTCTACACGTGCTATGTAGCTTGCCTTCTTTTTTTCTTTTTTTAGAATTTTTTTTTTTTAGATTTTATTTATTTATTCATGAGAGAACAGGCAGAGGGAGAAGCAGGCTCCATGCAGGGAGCCTGATGCAGGACTCCATCCTGGAACCTCAGGATCACACCCTGAGCCAAAGGCAGGTGCTCAACCACTGAGCCACCCAGGTGTCCCAACCACTGAGCCACCCAGGTGTCCCTGTAGTTTGCCTTCTATACAAATTGTGTATGTAACTGGGCTGTTGTAATGTTGCTACTGAGCATGCCCCCCTGTGTGAGGAAGGATGCAAGTAATGACTTCTAACCCCAAACCCAACTGTCTTAACAATAAGCAAGTTCTGTTGTCCTATAGGCCGAGAAATCCCGAGAAAGCGTAGCTCCTGTGTTGTTAGTTCATTGGCTCATCGATTCAGGAAGAACCAAGTTCTTTCTATTTTTTTTTCCCTCAGCTATCGCTAGTTTTCTCCTCAGATAGCCTTCTTCAAGGTTACAAAGTGGTTGCTGCAATTCCAGGCATAAGATGCAGATACCACGATGCTTGAGAGTTGAAGGATTCTTGATTCCGTGCATCTCTTTAGTGAAAGGAAGTGAACTTTTCCTGAAGTCTCCAGCGGCCTATAACCATGGACTGGAACTGGGTGGATGCACATGCCTCAGCCAGCTGCCAACCAAAGAAATAGGATCATCCCGATTGGATTCCTAATCAGGATTTACCCTGAATCATAGGAGGAGAATGGACATTTAAATTGGAGCCACTCCTGGGAAAGAAGAAAGTAGAATGACTCCTTGCTGGGCAAGAATAGGTGACTCTCTGAGAAGCATAAAGACAGTGATAGAGGAGAATCAGAGGGAAAAAATAGTGTAAGGAAATAAAGCTCAGAGATGATTCTTCCTAAGAACAGATAAATTTACAGCTATTGGAAGCAGGTGGTAACAGAGTAGGACTCTAATTTTAGCTACCCTAAGGGGGCCTCTATGCACACCAGGTCAGCACTGTGGGTAAAACAGAATGGGGAATTGGGAGCTTCCTGTATTGGTTACTGAATTAATGTCAGTTTTGGTTTTGGTTGATTAAGCCAATTAAGGTGATTTTACAATAAAACCTTGCTAGAAGAGGCTGCAGTTGAGTGACTTGCTCAGATTCACATGATAAATTTGATGATTTCCTCCACCTGTTCAGCTTGGAAACAGATATAGAAATAGTTTAGAGTGAATGTCCAATTCATTCATTCATTCACTCATTCCCTTATTCATTTCTTTACAAATATTTTTGAGCACTTATGTGCCAAGCACCATTTTAAATTCTGGAATTAATACTGAAATAAGTGTTAGATGTCTGTCATGGAGCTTACATCTCTAGAGGAGAGAAAAACAAACATATAAAGAACAGATGGTGATAAGCTCTATGGAGAAAAACCACTGCAGGGTACGGTGAGGCAAATTTGGTGTTGTATATGGTACGTTCAGAAAAAAAAACTTATTAAAAGGGTTTTTATTGAAGTGGCCTTGAGGCTATCTAGGGGAGGAATGTTTCAGGCAGAAGGAATAGAAATTACAAAGATCCTGAAGTAGGAGCTGGCTTGAGGGCAAAAAGGTCAGAGTGGCTGGAGCATGGGATGTAATGGGGAAGAAGATGGGATGTAATGGGGAATGAGTTTGGAGTAGAAAACATTCATGCATGGTATTGTAGGCCAATGGTTTTCACAGTGTGATCCCAGACCAACTGCTTCAGCATCTCCTGGAAACTTGTTAGGAATGCTAAACACAAAGCTCTGGGGTGTGGGACCCAGCACTTGGTGGGTTTTATTTTTTTTTTTTAAGATTTTATTTATTTATTCATAAGAGACACACAGAGAGATAGGCAGAGGGAGAAGCAGGCTTCCTGTGGGGAGCCCAATGTGGGACCTGGTCCCCAGACCCCGGGATCACGACCTGAGCCAAAAGCAGATGTTCAACCACTGAGCCACCCAGGTGCTCAGCATTTGGTGTTTTAATAAGACTCCAGGTGATTCTGATTCTGTTGCAGCTAAAGTTTTAGAGCTAGAGTTGGAGGCTATTTTAAGAACTTTAGATGTTAATATTTAAATAAAATATCACCTTTTATTTTTTTTCGATTTTTTTTTGAGAGAGAAAGCGGGAATGGGGAGAGGCAGAGAGAGAAAGAGAGAGAATCTCAAGTAGGCTCCACATTCAGTGCAGAGCCCAACATGGGGCTCTATCCTAGGACTCAGAGATCATGACCTGAGCTGAAATTGAGAGTTGGATGCTCAATCGATGGAGCCACCCAAGTACCCCCAAAGTATCACCGTTTAAAAAATATTTATTTATTCATGAAAGACACAGAGAGAGAGAAAGAGAGAGGTGTGCAGAGACATAGATAGAGGAAGAAGCAGGCTCCATGCAGGGAGCCTCATGTGGGACTCGATCCCAGGTCTCCAGGATCGTGCCCCAGACCAAAGGTGGCGCTAAACCTCCCAGCTGCCCGGGCCGCCCAGTATCACCCTTTAAATAGAGACAGGATCTGGCCTTATGCTTAGACTGTTTACCTTGCTCCCCTTATCTTGGTCTGGGCCTTGTCAAATGCTGTCTTTATTTAAGATGCTGAGACTTGGGATGCCTGGGTGGCTCAGCGGTTGAGCGTTCGGCTCACGGTGTGGTCCCGGGATCTGTGATCAAGTCCCACATCAGGCTCCCTGCATGGAGCCTGCTTCTCCCTCTACCTGTGTCTCTCATAAATAAATAAATAAAATCTATAAAAACATAAAATAAAATGCTGAGATTTTGTTCATATTAATGTTTTGCATTTCTTTTTAAAAATTTATTTAAATTCAATTTATTAACATAGTGTATCACTAGTTTCAGAAGTAGAGTTCAGTGATTCACCAGTTTTTTGAATATTTATTTTTTTAAATATTTTATTTATTTATTCATGATAGAGAGAGAGGCAGAGATACAGGCAGAGGGAGAAGCAGGCTCCCAGCAAGGAGCCCGATGTGGGACTTGATCCCATGACTCGGGGATCACGCTCCGAGCCAAAGGCAGATGCTCAATCACTGAGCCACCGAGGCGTCCCTGATTCATCAGTTTTATATAATACCCAGTGCTTATTACATCACGTGCTCTCCTTAATGTCCACCACCCAGTTACCCCATCCCCTGACCTCCCTCCCCTCCAGCAACCCTCAGTTTGTTTCCTGTGGTTAAGAGTCTCTTATAGTTTGTCTCCCTCTCTGATGTCATCTTGTTTTATTTTTCCCTCCCTTGCCCTATGCCTCTCTGTTTTGTTTTTTAAATTCCACATATGGATAAAATCATATGATAATTGTCCTTCTCTGATTGACTTCTTTCACTTAGCATAATAGTTCTACACACATTGTTGCAATGGCAAGATTTCATTTTTTTGATGGCTGAATAATATTCTGATATATATATAATATATATAATAATATTCTGATATATATATATATTCGGCCATATATATATATATATATCTCACATCTTTATCCATTCATCTGTCAAAGGACATATCAACTCTTTCCATAGTTTGGCTATTGTGGACATTGCTGCTATAAACATTGGGGTGCAGATGCCCCTTCAGGTCACTACATCAGTATCTTTGGGGTAAATACCTAGTACAATTGCTAGGTCATAGGGTAGCTCTGTTTTCAACTCTTTGAGGAACCTCCATGCTGTTTCCCAGAATGGCTGTACCAGCTTGCATTCCCCAAGAATGTACAAGGGTTCCCCTTTCTCTGCATCCTTGCCAACATCTGTCATTTCCTTACTTGTTAATTTTAGCCATTCTGACCAGTGTGCTGTGCTATCTCATCGCGGTTTTGATTTGTATTTCCCTGATTTGCATTCTTTTCATTTAAATACAAATATTTTCATTAAAACATTATCTCAATTGATGAGTTTTTGGCACCTCCTCAAAATTTGCACCTACAATGAATATCTCACCCACCTTGTTCCACCGTCTGGATAAAATAAAGAGAGGCTAGGGATACAATCAGTGGTGACTCGGACAAAAGACGACTCAGTGGTAGTTGTTAGGATAAAATTAAACTGAGAAGAATCAAGAGGGAAAGGGAAGAGGGGAATTGAAGACAATAAACTTACACAATTCTTTTAAGGAGTTTTGCTGTCAAAGAGGAGCAGAGAAATGGTCATTAGCCATTGGGTGTGCAGGGTCAAATGTGGGTTTTACTTTATATGGAAAATATTACAGCATGTTTGATGCTTAGAGAATGTTACAGAATTGGGGGATTGATAATAAGAAGAGGGAATGTGTATCAGAGATGGGGGCAGAGGCTGGACACCTGTGTATGCACTAGGCGGCCCAGGGCTTGGAGTGAGGACAGGGATGTATTTTCAATTTTACTAGAAGCAAATCGAGTTAGCTGTTAAGAGGACAAATGCAACATGTTTCTGTAACTAACCCTTGTAACTATTGTATATTAACCTGTGTAATGGGATGGACAAACGTTCTTAGCAACTGTTTCATCACACATGAAGAAATGTCATCAACACGGGTCATTCTGGTAATGTCCTTTGACGAAGGGCCAGGTGGTGTGAAGGGAAGTTGCCTGAGTATTTAACCTTTTGATGTTTAATAAGATGTAAGTTTAGAACTTGGACTTTCAGAGAAGCAGACAGACGAGCATTCTTAAATTTACTTTCTGTCCATTGGGTTTTTGGTTGGAACTGGATGTCAGACACTTCAAGGTGATCTTGTCAAACTTGGAGTATATCAATTATGCCCATCGTGGAATAAGGACACGGGGCATCTTTTTGGGAAGCAAGTCGTGGTATCAACACATTTATTAAGAAAGTTAAGGAGCCTCCTTGAGTTCTGGCCCTGACATGACACATGACACGTCTGCAATCACACACAGCATCATACACAGAATTGAGGGTTTTTCTCAGAGAGCAGTTGAAAGCCTTTGGTAAAGACGGCCTAAGGAGCACAGCAGAGATGATCCGGGCTTTAATATTTTTTTTTTTTTTTTAGGAGAGGGTGTTACCAGACATCCATAGCCGTATAAAAATGTTAGTTTTCAGCAGTATGCACTTAACAGCCTGGCATCCCTTCCCAGGGGTACAAAACATACCTCTCAAAGTACAGAATGAATTGGACTCATGTACAGAATTCTTTGTTACGACCTTTTAAAGGTTGGATATATCAGCCAGGAATTTTGTTTACATTTTTTTTTCTTAGTTGTTATTATCCCTGAAAGTAAGAGGCTAAAAAGGATCATTTGGCACTTAAGAGTCGAATAAAGAAAATACCACAATTAAAATATGGTCAAGCTAAATATTTTGTGTAGTACAGACTAAATAAATGGGCACTAACTTGGGGTGCCTGGGTGGTGCAGTAGGTTAAGCGTCTGTCTCTTGGTTTCATTGAAGGTGGTGATCTCAGGGCTGTGATTTCAGAAGTCCTAAGATCAAGCCCAGCGGTGGGCTCCGAGCTCAGTGCAGAATCTGCTGGAGATACTTGCTTCCTCTGCCCCTCTTGCTTGTGCCTCTTCTCCTCAAATCAATCAATCAATCTTAAAAAAATGTTCGCTGACAAAAATTTGCAACTTCAGCTTGTGAGGTTAGTGACAAGTAAACCTAGCCATAGCATAGCCATAGCACGTGTCTCAAATGTCCTTTTTCCTTCCTTTTTTTCTGCCACCGGTGAAGAAACTCTGTAATGAGGGTGGGCTGAGGAAGTGCAGTCAGAGTAACTGAGCACTGGCCTGCCCAGTGGAAGGAAGGAGCAAAGACTTGGGGCTATGCTAGATGGTGAGGGGGGTACAGAGTGCTGAGGGGCCCAGAGTAGTGTCACAGGGTTAAACTTGTATAGACACCGAAGTTCCACTTGGGGAAGATCACAAACTGCTATCCTGGGGTTAAAGTGCCAGGATTTATATGAAACCACTAAGAAGTTCTATCTTTAAGGGGGAAATTATTCAAGTTTCTGGTCTCTTAGAGATGACTCATCTCAAAGTCATTTTATACTTTTGAAATTTGTCAATGATATAATGGGAGCAAAGTTTTTCCTGTAAAGAAGACATAGGCTGTTTGTTCCCTGCAAAGGAAGTGAAAAATGAGGAAACCATCTGGCATTCGCTCAAAATATCTAGATAATTGAGGCCAAAGTATCTTTTAGCTTAATTTTATATCAATGAACATCCTTCATGCCCCCTTCCACATTTGCTGTGTAGAAAGTATCTTAAGAGTCTGAAATTTTCTAAGAATGATTTTGAAATACAATGGTTATTAATACTATTGGATCGTGCTCTCCATTATCCCTAACAATTCTGCTATTCTTGAGTTTAATATACGTGTGTGTATATATATATATTAATTCAAGAGATATTCTTTAAGAAATTTTGTAGATTGAGAAGTCCTACCTTTATTGAAAATTTCATAGCATTGATCAGATATTTCTCACAGGTGATGCGATCTCTCTCTGTTATCTTTCAAAATTTGCATTTCAAAGCTGATTGATAGACTACGTGAGATGAAGTGATGTCCTTTCTGTACAACAAAGATGTAGGATGCATTTCTGCTTAGAAACATTATTATTTACTGCCAGGGTTATTTAATAAGTTTAGTTTGGCATCTCTAATTCAGAATCGTATATTTTATACCACATATTCAAGTTCTGTTATAAAAACTTACATTTCTTAGAAAGACACAGCCGTATTTAAAAGACATTTGATAGCTTCACCCCCCCGCCCCCGTATCAGTGTATCAAGTATTGTTTTATTACTCTTAAGCGTGATTATGTAATGATATTTTCTCATGTCAATGACGAGTACCACTATTCACTGCTAGTTTTACTCTGGGTATAGACACTTTCTGGTTTACTGGGAATAAACGTAAAAGTTTTGGGAAACATTGTAACTTCCCGGAGGAAAAAAAAAATCTTTATTTTATAGGAAAAATAGTATTAATACCTAATTAAACTTGAAGCCATTATGTCAGACTGATGCTAGTATAATTAGCTGAGTTGATTAAATCTCCTAACTGGTCAGTATTTGAAAGTCACTGTCAATTTTGCATCAAAATTTTTCCTAAATTTCATCACCCTAGATGTTACAGAAAGATTTTATCATATGTCATGTTTTTTAAAGTTTAGAAATTGAATGATCCAATTAGGCTTGAAGGAAGCAAGTTGACCCAGAGTCCTAAAAATACAGAATTTTATGGTTTTGCTGAGAAATATATAACAGGAAGTACATGACAGAAACTTGGTTTTGTCCTTAGTATTCTGTATTTTAAAAGATACATTCCTACGATTCAAATTTCTTTTTCCTCTTCCTTGCCCCTTTTTTCCACCTTTTCCTCTTCTTCTTCCTCCTACTGCCCCTTTAACTCAGGGTTCAACTCCATTTTCAACAAAAATGGCAAGCATCCACTGGAGATCACTGTAGTTAATTAGCCAAACAGGAGATGAGCAGTGGCTTTTTTTAGTTGAAGAATCAACATGATTTCCAATTTATATTTCTCTGCTTTTCCCTAGGCCATTCCTTAACTAGCCATCAATTGAAGATAACTCTGGTTGATCATTTTGGATGGAATTTGCCCATTTTTTTCCTACTGTATTTTAAAAACCTGATTTAGAAGGATTTACCTTCCTACCTTAAGGCACTGCAAAGCTGGAAAAAATATATAAAATAAGACTTTTTAAGACATGGCAGTAGACAATGAAGAGCAGTGACTCCTGAGAGATTGAAAACTAAAGAGGGAGCCCTACAATTATACCAGTTTACTGTCTATAGAGAGTTTCAAGGCTACAGCACAGTGAGGGGTAAACCCAAGTAGATTTTGGTAGTCTATCTGAATTCTATATCCAGGAAGTTATTTATTTATTTATTTATTTATTCATTCATTCATTCATTCATTCATCCATTCTTAGACAGAGAGAAAGAGCACATGAGCAGGGGGAGGGGCAGAGGGAGAAGGAGAGAAATCTTAAGCACTCTTGCCAAGTAGGGAGTACCATGCAGGGCTCAATCCCACAACCCCTGAGATCATGATCTGAGCTGAAATCAAGAGTCAGATGGATGCCCAAATGACTGAGCCATACAGGTGCCTCAAAAATGTTTATTTTTTAAATAAAAATTAAAGAAATGTTTGTCCAGGGGAGTCTGGCTGGCTCAGTCAGTAGAATATGTGACTCTTGATCTTGGGGTCATGAGTTTGAGTTGGGCCCATCTTGGGCATAGAGTTTACTTAAAAATAAAATAAGTAAGATAGATTTAAAATATATTTGGTCAGTTTTATTGAAATACAATTGACATACAATATTATTTAGTTTAAGGTATATGTTGTGTTGATTTGATATACAAAATGATTACAGCCACAGTATTAATACATTGATCATGAAAATCTTTTCTAAAAACAATGGTGAAATAAGGACTTTTTGAGTCATACAAAAGCTATAAAAATTTATCAGTAGCAGAAGTGTACTGAAAGAAATGTTCATGGAAGTCCTTTAGGCAGAAGAAAAGTGATACCAAGTGGAAATCTGAATCTGTAGAAAGGAAAGAAGACACTGGATTAGTAACTATGTGAATAAATGTAAGGTTTGAAAGATAATTGAGTGAAGAAAAAATAAAAATGTATTTTGGAGTTTATGATATAAGCAGCAGTAAAATGTAGGAGAAAAATAGAACAAAGGTCAGGAAAGAGAAATGAGAGTATATTATTGTAAGATTCTTAAATATCACACATAGAGTGGTATAATGTCATTTGAAGGTGGACTAATGTAAGTTATAATATAAATCCTAAAGCAACCACTAAAATAACACAGTGAAGGGACTTATCTATTAAAATGACAAAAGAGATAAGACAACACCGTGAAAAATGTTCAATGAATTTCAAGGAAATCAGAAAAGAGGAAAAGGGGAAGGAACAAAGAGCAGATGGGACAAATACCAAGCAAATATGATGTAGTAGACTAAGTCAAATTATATTACTAATCACATTAAATATAAATAGTCTCAATATCTCCATTTAAAAGAAGGGATTGTCAGATTGGATACAAAAGCAAGACTCAAATGTATACTGTCTATAAGAAATATATTTTAAGGGCAGCCCTGGTGGCTCAGCGGTTTAGCGCCGCCTTTAGCCCAGGGCATGATCCTGGAGACCTGGGATCGAGTCCCATGTTGGGCTCCCTGCATGGAGCCTATTTCTCCCTCTGCCTGTGTCTCTGCCTCTCTCTCTGTGTGTCTCTCATAAATAAATAAAATTTTTAAAAAAGAAATATATTTTAAGTACAAGGACAAAAATAGGTTACAAGTAGAAAGGTGGGGAAAGATACATCATGCTAATCAAACAAAAGCTGGAGTGGCTATGTTAACATCAGACAAGAGAGACAAATGACCTTCAAGACAGGTTTTACAAATTATTCATTCCTTTACAGAAGTCTGAAATACAAATATTACAAAGACTAAACTTTGTCCTGATCTCATTCAAAGATGTGATTCTTCAACCACAGTTTTAAAAACTGTAGATGCATGCTCCTCCATGCATATCGTTCTTTTAAAATGCTCTTTTCAAGGCTGGAGAGAGAGAGAGAGAGAGAGAGAGAGAGAGAGAGAGCAAGCAGCACACAAGTTTGTGTCAAAACAAGAACATAAATACAGAAAGAATTCTTAACTGCACAGCTGATTTTGGGTCAGAAGAAGGGACAGAGGAAGTTTTCTTTCTTTTCTTAGGAGGATCCTTCCGTTTTCCCCCCATTTGGAATTATTGTACCAATGCCTCGAGGTTTCCCCTAAACATGTTCAGGCAATCTCATTCCACTTCAGAGTTAAGGTCATCTCTTCAGTTGCTTAGGGCTAAGAGTCTTGGAATCATCCTGAATCTTCTCTTTCACACTCTACATCTTAGAAATTAGCCTGTTTACTTTACCTCCCAATTTCACCTGGAATCTGGTATCTTATCTTCATTGCTACTACCTGCTTTGAGTCACTATCTTCTTTTCCCTGAGTCACTGCAATGGTCTTTTCTATGCATTCCCTGCTTTCTTTCACTCCTGCCTCTCAATAATATGCTTTTTCTGTTTAAAATCAAATCATGTTTGCTTCTCTTCAACAACCACCACACCTTGTCTTCATCAGCTTTCCCTCTTCTTGCAGTGTAAAATGTGAAATCCTCATAATGGCCCTTAAGACCCAGAATGATCAGGGGCCCCCATTACTTCTCTGCCCATCTCTTCCACTCTTCCCTTAACTCACTCACTCTGCTCCAAACCACTGGCGTGCTCTATGTTCCTCCAACATGGTGCACACTCCCTCTTTAGGGCTCTGTACTGACTGCTCTCCCTGGCACACTTTCCCCTTAGACATCCTCACAGAGAACCCCTTCACCTCATTCAGATCTTTGTTCAGTTGTTAACCTCTCCAGGAGATCTACCCTGACTGTCTTATTGAAGTCATAACTTCAATAAGAGAAGCTTCAACCCCCCAATCTGCTCCCTAACTGCCTACTCTCCTCTATCTTATCTTTTGTATTTATTACATTTATTGTATTTTGACCTACTATATAATCTATTTATTTATTATGTTTATTCTTATTTTTCGCCTCTCTACACTAGCATAGAAGCTCTTTGGGAATTGGAATTTTTGTTTGCTTTTTTCACTGGTATGTGTCCCAGTAAAAATGGATTTAGAACAATACCTAGCACAAAGTAAGAGTTTAGTGGTTATTAATGATCAAGCGGCCATTTGCAGAAAATAGTGAAGAATCTTGTCAGAAAATAACACCACATTTCATCTTTTCCCCCAAAATGTCTACCACAGTGCCACATGCATCTCACTTTATATTATTGGTTGGCAGACATCTAACAGAGAGGATGAGTAAATTGTTTTATTGTTTCATTTTTGTTACATTCCTGGGGTATAAAGGTTTGATTGTACCTATTTGGGTGTAATTCTTATATAACCCAGTCAAATGATTAACATTATTCTTTGTTAGGTCAAAGGGGGTAGAATTTTACCTGTTTAGTTATTGTCAATTGTCCATAATGGATAAAGGAGATGTACCTCTTAGAATGGAAAATTTCTCCACTCTTGTGGATTCTTGAGAATCACTCAGGTTTTAGTAGAAGGTCTCAACATTTCTATAGGACCTATTTAGTCTAAAGATAGTACCCTTCACATGGAGAGAGATTTGAAGCAAGAAATTAGGGAGCCAAAACTTTGATGTACCTGACTATGGGGCCACTGCCCCCCCCCCCCCCCCCACATATACACAAATCCACTCTCCCCATCTCTACTGTATTCCCTACTCAGGACAGGTGTAGAACAAGACCAGTGCTATTGAGGATCAAATTAACCAAGGCAGGAGGTGACTACCTCCTTCCAAGGTAAATCCTTTCAAGGTTTGAGTTTGTTTAAGTGTCTCTTTGATATTTGCAGTTTGAATTTGCTATGCATTTGGCTGGTAGTCTGTACAAGGCGCTATGTTGAAAGTAGTCAAGAGTTACTTTTGCCACGTCTTGCTGTTTGCTGAAATTGTAGCCCCTTATAGCATCCTTTGAGCTAATTAAGGACACATATTCTATTTCTTTCATAGTCTCCCACTGCAATGGTCTTACTTACAAATGACCTACGTTACGACTGTGGTGGCCATAACATCAGGAACAACAAAATCAACTTCTGTTTATTGATCATTTGCTGTATGGCAGGAAATACATTAGATATTTTTCAGGCTTGTAAATGTATATTGTTATTATACTGTCTTTAAGTTTCTGTGGACTTCTTAGGCCTCATGATAATCTCTGGGGGAGATGCATTTACTTTTTATCTGCCATATTAAGCAATGTCATTAGAGAGACGACTCGGGTAGGAATAGGGTGATAAGGGTAAGGTATGGAATGTATAGAGTCACCACCAACTAATCCACAAGCAGAGACAGGTTAAATCAGTGGCCCAAGAAACAGTGAGAGCAATAAACCAAGAGCCCTGTTGATGGAAATTCATGGGAGGACCCTTTGGCCAGAGTAAGAAAAACATGAGAGATAGAGGGATAGATACCAAGCCTTCTCGACTAACTTTTGATAATCAGCTCTGAATTAGTACTTTAATAAACTGAAAATACTTTTGAACCCTTTAAAAGTTTGTCTGCATTTTTTGCATATATCCCTTCCTTTACTAAGAGTCAAAACAGAATTTGCCAGTTTTCTATTGTAATTTAAATTTTTAAAAAATATTTTATTTATTTATTCATGAGAGACACACAGAGAGAGAGAGAGGCAGGGACCCAGGCAGAGGGAGAAGCAGTCTCCATGCAGGGAGCCCCATGTGGGACTCGATCCTGGGACTCCAGGATCACGCTCTGAGCCAAAGGCAGATGCTCAACCGCTGAGCCACCCAGGCGTCCCTATTATAGTTTAAATCTCATCCTAACAAATTATATATATAATATGTATATATTATATAACACGCATACACACACACTTAGGGGCAGAACTGTCAGGTTTAGAGTTTGTGAATGTTTAACTTTACAAGGTTATGTCACATAATTTTCTAATAAGTGGTGCTCATTAAAAAATTTTTTTTAAACTACAGAATTACCCATAATTTATCCTTAACTCCTGCCTGAACATTGTATTCCTGGTTCTTGGCTGCTTATAGGAATCATTTTGATGCATTAATTTTAACACCAACTAACCTCTCTTTATTGCTGTCTCTAATTATGAGGAAGATCATCTTTAATTTATTCCAGTGAAAAGATCTCAGGTCCTGCGTTGAGTAACTCAGAAGATGAAGGAACATTGTAATTCCTAGTTCCTCCTAGGAGGTGGGTGTATCAGGAAGCTAATGATGCTTAATCTTCAAGACCCCTTATTTGCCTGGGTCCCTACTCTCATCATTGGAGAATATTCATTTTTGTATACATTTTTAACACAATTTAAAATTATTTTCTTAAAAAGGATTCCAACTTACACAAGCTTGAGTTCCTATGAAACCTGACTTTGTGCCTTGTTTCTTTTATGTTATAATCTTTTTACTTTGGGGTTTAATTTACATTTTATAACCATTGTCTTCCCAATCCTCTGTAATGGCTTTTAAGAGACTTTCTAAAAGATTCAAAACATTTTCCCCCTGAATATTTAAAAAATTACCTCAAACAACAGACTAGTCCTTTAACTCAGTAACGGGCTCTTCCTGGGGGACACCCTCCAGTTTTAGTGAAGTTGCTTGGAAAGGGGTCAGAATTCTAATAGTTTTCAACACAATGGATTAATTTAATCGATTTAAGTCATTCAGTTTAGTTTGGTTATTACGATGTGGCTCTATGTGCCAAATCAGATTTAAGGGTCAATGGATGGCATTAGTGTTTCGTAGATTTGTCCCAGAGTTTCCCTATAATCTTTACCTGATTTCTCTGAATTAAAATAATGGACTACATAAGGTGTAATAAGTCAATTAACTATTTATGAGAAAGTAGTGTGCCTATGAATAGTTGACAGCCTACTGGTGGCTCTTAGTACGTTTGATCACGAATTTAAAGATATCTTTATTGACTTCTGATCATCGACATCAATACATACGATTACAAAAAAAGCACTCATTAAGAAAATGGCGAAGTTGAATTGGAACATCATCTAAGCAAATTATTTCTCATGAATATAACCGTGTGGCTGAGTCCTTTGATTTTTGTACCAGATCCGTGGGGACAGTCAGAAAAATCTTCGGTTTCTAACTAATGCTGGAACCTTCTCCAGGACTTTTATATTATGGCACTCTTTCCATACTGATAATCAAAATCCTCTCTATTGTTATTCACTGAGGGCACCAAAGCTTCCAGCTATTCATGCAAACATTTCTCTTATTGCCTTTCCACAGATGGAGTGAATTAGGTCAGAGCTCTACTGAGTGTTTTGCTCTTTCAGTCCCAACTTAAGCAAATGCTATGCTTAACCTTCAAAGCCCCTTACATGCCTGGGCTCTATCTACTGTCATTAAAAAATACTTTGGGGGAGCCTGGCTGGTTCAGTTGGAAGAGCATGTGACTCTAGATCTTGGGGTTGTGAGTTCAAGCCCCATGTTGGGTGCAGAGATTACTAAAAGAAATAAACACATTAGAAATGCTTTTGTATATAATTTTTGTTCACAGTGCTTTATTCTTTTTTCATAAAAGGACCCCAGATGCACATATTCCTTTTTATTTTTTATTTTTTTTACATCCTATCTTTTATTTTATTTATTTATTTTTTAAATAAATTTATTTTTTATTGGTGTTCAATTTACCAACATACAGAATAACACCCAGTGCTCATCCCATCAAGTGCCCCCCTCAGTGCTCGTCACCCATTCACCCCCACTCCCCGCCCTCCTCCCCTTCCACCACCCCTAGTTCATTTCCCAGAGTTAGGAGTCTTTATGTTCTGTCTCCCTTTCTGATATTTCCTACACATTTCTTCTCCCTTCCCTTATATTCTCTTTCACTATTATTTATATTCCCCAAATGTATGGGAACATATAATGTTTGTTCCTTTTTAAAGAATTAGGTAATATCAGAAGTGGTTTTAGTGTAAGACCATGTTTCTTGAATTTAAAAACACTTAGGTTCCTTAGAATGTAACCACAGATGTCCATTCAGAAAACTGGTATAGAAAATTTGACATTTGGGTGTCCTCAAACTCATCAGGCGAGGCCCTTTCCCATTTAAGTCTCTGCCATGAGCATCTCCTGTGGATGCTCCCTCCATCCAGACTTTTCTTGCTCTGCTACTCTGAGGGCTTCCTGTCCAGTCCTAGCCGCCCTCCAACTATATCTGCTGGTCACTCTACTCCTTCCAAGAGCCACATTTGATTTTGCATTTCTTAAATAACCCCAGCAGCACCTCAGTCTCCAACAGGATGTGCTTTGATCTCTCCCCCCACCTCTGAAAGTAGCATTAGTCCATCCCCTGACCATCTTGGGCTAAATAATGGGATACTCAGCCAGAGGTAGGATGCTTTGAGCCACAGAATATCAGGCCCAGTTAATTGGCACAGAATATCTTATATCTTAGTCTCTCTTAGGTAACACTTTCCTTCTGGTGAATGTAAGACTCCTCAAGCAATAATAACTTGCGTTTATACAGCCTTATGAACATGAACTCACATAAATCACAGTCATTAGTGCCTCTTCCCTTCAGAGGTCTCTTTCCCAGGTGGCTAGTGTGTCTCCAGTCTGCCTCCCAAGTTCTGCCTTGCCTCTATTATTGGTATAATCATACTTGACTTTCCCAGGGGAAGCCCACCTGCCCTGTCCTTTTTCTCACTCTTCTGTGTCTCTCTCACCAATTTAGCTGGGCCCATCACTCCCCCTGCCTGTCCTGAAGAGCCCTCCCCATCGGCTGATTGGCTCACCTGCATCTCCAATCAGAGTCACTCTTCTCCGGGTTTTGTCTGGAATACTAAGGCCCTCTATCTCCTGTGAGCACCAATCTCTTATCTCTTCTCCAGCTCAAAAATCTCCTTCTCCTTCTCCTCCTTCTCCTTCTCCTTCTCCTTCTCCTTCTCCTTCTCCTTCTCCTTCTCCTTCTCCTTCTCCTTCTTCTTCTTCTTCTTCTTCTTCTTCTTCTTCTTCTTCTTCTTCTTCTCTTCTTCTTCTTCTTCTTCTTCTTCTTTTTCTTCTTTTTTTTATGGCTCGCCCATCCTTCCTGTAATATTGGCTATCTCATCAAATGAATCAATACAGGGTAGCATAGTAGTCAAAAGTATAAACTGGGCTTGACTCTGGCTTGCCTGCCAGTGTTCTTAAAAAGTATCCTCCTGTCCTGAACTATTTGAACTAGGGGACAAATAAACAAAATTCTCCAGGCTTCGGTTTTCTCACTTGTAACACGGATTGAAGAATAGCACTTATTTGAAGGGGAGGTTGTGACGATTCAAGGAGAAAATGAATGATAAAGCATTTATCGAGGTGCTTAACATACAGTCCACAGACGATGAATGTTAGTCTTCATCACAGACTCATCCAATAGGATTGCTGTTTGATCTCTCTGTGCCAAGGAGTGTGAAATGTTTACCCTTTGTGCAACATATCCCCAAAGTTTCAAATCCGAAATGTTCTACTTTATGCGACGTGTTTGATTTATTTTTGATTAGGGCTTTTAGTATGAC
Organism: Vulpes lagopus; assembly: GCF_018345385.1. NCBI lineage: Eukaryota > Metazoa > Chordata > Mammalia > Carnivora > Canidae > Vulpes > Vulpes lagopus. Next base: position 15,931,848 of record NC_054824.1, read on the forward strand.
TGTCTCTTCTTTAAGTGTCTGAAAATAGCACACTGTTTTCCCCAACACTGCGTGGGTAGTATTTTTCTACAGAGGCTGAAACTCTTAATAAATAAATCTTCATCCATTTTATTCATCTCATTGAAAAACTTCTAGAACAGGAACCGTATTTTATTATTACCATTCCCATTTCAAAGATGGGGGAATGAAGGCATTGAGTGGAAAGGTCATATGCCTGCGGGCACAGAATCAACTAAGTGGGGGAGATAAGGCATAAGCCCAGACTTAGTTTGCTCTTTGTGTGATTTTGTATCAATATTTTAAAAAATGCACCAAAAAACCTAATCAGAATCTTCTGAATAGCAATCATGTGCTGAAAGATGGTGTATTCTTTTTGCATAAAAGATTTTCTGCATTACAGCAGGGGGCCCTACCCTGATGTGTCAGGAGGAAGAAGAAAATTCATTTCTTATACCAGCCTGTCAGCTGCCCTTTATGATTGAACCATATACCATTAGACAATCACAAACAGTGACAAGAGCTTTTGCTCCGTAGCGATTCTCATGTTTGAATTGGTTTGCTGAAATGCTGCACTATGCTGCATTACTGGAAAACACTACAAAGGACAGATGTGCAGTACCATGCAATATTTATCATTTAGATGTTTAATCTGGGTCTTTTAAATACTACTCGGATTTTGTTACAGTGTATTTGCTACTCGAGGGTTTTTTTTTTTTAAGAGCCATGTTAAAAGCACAGTAAACGATATATTTTTATGGATTAAGTAAATCCTTCGTTGTTGACATAATCACATCCTGAAAGTGACTGAAAATAAAAATATTCCCAATTTTCACATACACATAATTTTGATGGTGTGTTTGTAGCAATTTTATCAGAGTAAATTCGCATCCTCTGTAGCTGGTATAATTCTTATACCTACCTTAGAGGAGACTTCTGTAGAAACACAGAAGATCTGTGCTCTGGCATTAACTCCCAGTAGATTACAAAAAGTAATCAGAACCAAATGGAAGATATACTGTCCATCATATATTTTCAGGCTTGAAGTAGTATTTTTTTTCCCCTGCATACTAAAGCAAGTAGGGACCTTTTACATTATCTCTGGTCCCCTTTATAACTCCTTGAGTAAGTGTATTGCAAATAAGCACATTTATCATTGAAGACTGTTAGTAAAGAATATGGTATTTATTCAGACCATTCAGAGACACAGCATTTGAAGAGTTTTTAAATTGCTTATTTGGTTTAGAGCCATGTTCACTTCTTGACTAAGGTATTGTTAAGTGATGAAAGTTAGAAAGCCTATCATTTCACTGATCTCCGTCATAGTCAATGAAAATATTAATTTTAAAGAATTAAAATGTAGGAATAGGCTATATGAATTTTAATAATGTTTCATGTTTAAATTATTAGAAAATTTAATAGAACATATACTCCTAAGGTTAATTTTAAAGACACTGCATTTCTTGAGTCAACATGAACGCTATGAAGAGATTTCAGGATGAAAAATTAGTACAGAACAAAGCCCACTGTGGAGAATCACTAAGCACCAGCTATGATAATAGCCTATTACAAGGCACCTGGTTATATCGTGGATTTGATCACGGAGGTCAAATCATGTTCTCTGTGTACATAGTGATACGTGGTGCATCCCTTTTCTTATAACTTGGAAAGCATACAATGAGGGGGTTCTGTGCGTCCTCTGGCTCCTGCATTATAACGGGACTCTATGTAGTATGGCCATTAAGACATTTATGAATGCATCAATGGAGACTTAGCTGGAGGTTGCAAAATGCCTGTGGATGGAAAATTCATGCTTATTTATTTATTTATTTATTTAGGATTTTATCCTTACTGCCATCGGATATGGAGTGGCTTCCATGCTTAGAGCAATGAAGTAAATATATCAAAACAAATATTAGCCTTTCAGACAAACATTTTCTCATTAGTCTTCTCTCTGTGAAGAGAATGAGGTTAAAAAATGGTTTGAAGTTTCTTAAGTCATTATGTTCCGTGGCTTTTCTAAAATTAGAGTGTCATGTTTTCAGTAACTGTGTTTGTATTTACATAATTTTATTAATTTTTATTACAGTTCAAAGCATACAACCATTTTACCAATTGCCTTTTTGTAATTAGAATGTTATATCTTCACTTTGTTTTGGCTCCCAGTGAATACAGTAGCATCACATTTCATTAGCAAATACAGAACAGTATTTCCTGATGTAATTAGACAAGTGTATTTGGTGTTTAACATGATTTTCATCTTCATTAGAGAGAGATATGAAACTTACGAGTCTCTTTTATCACTTAGAAAAATTTTCTGCCTTGAAAGAAAATCTCTCTGTATTTTTTTTTTTATTATTATTATTCCTGTTTGATTTTGTGAGGCAACGCATCACCTGGATCTGAGGATGTAGCAAATTATCTTAGCTTGTCTGGTGCAAGAATACAAGAGTGTATGTGTGTGTGTAAGATAGAAAGGAACATCTTTTGGAAAAGATGACATAAAAATAGTTGCTTTGCTCAAACTGAGAAAGTTTTTGGTATTAGGCTTGTGTATTTGACGGAGACCTTTCTCTTGAATTAAGGATTATTTTTGAATGCCCGCTACTTGGTTACCTAAGGCCCACTGCGGGGACCAATGGAGGTTTTGGGTTAAATAGAAGAGCATGATGTCCACTAGTGAGTGGACAAACCATTATTCAGCAGAAGCAGATTCTGTAACAACCATTTGTCACTATATCTCCTCCTCCTCCTCCTCCTCCTCCTCCTCCTCCTCCTCCTCCTTCTTCTTCTTCTTCTTCTTCTTCTTCTTCTTCTTCTTCTTCTTCTTCTTCTTCTTCTTCTTCTTCTTCTTTAAAATATCTCCTTCTTCTACTAGAACACCAGAAATTATTTATTCACTCTATCTTACTGGGTTATAGAATCAACAACAGAAACAGAGTTTTGAGGCACTTGAAAATTTTTCTCTTTATTTTTTTTTTTTAACAAAGAAGTCACCTAATCATGTTGATTCTTTCCCCCTTCCCTTTTATCGGCAAAATACAATTCGTATATTTCTTTTTATATCACCACTGTGTGGCCAGTTTTAATTTGGCTTTTATGTCTATACAGTATTGTCCTTCCAAAAATGTCACTAGAAAGGGTGTAGACTTATAAATGTTATCGGACTAGGTACTAATTTGGATAATATAAATTGGTATTTGGAAGTACATAGAAGTTGAATACTTGTGATATTTTTCATAGAGAAAATTATTTGTAACATTTATTTGGATTTAGGATAGCTTTTCTGGGTGAGATCGTCTCTGCAGTGTTTTTTTTTTTTTTTTTTAAGATTTTATTTATCCATGAGAGACACAGAGAGATGCACAGAGAGAGAGAGGCAGAGACACAGGTAGAGGGAGAAGTAGGCTCCACGCAGGGAGCCCAATGTGGGACTCGATCCTAGGTCTCCAGGATCACGCCCTGGGCTGAAGGCTGCGCTAAGCTGCTGAGCCACCCGGGCTGCCCTCTGCAGTGGTTTTGAATTAAATTCTTAGTTCAGTGGAACAGGTAGATTTCAGCAGACCTTGGTGACTATCTTAGAAATTCAGCATGATAGCATCAAACATTATGTTCTGTTTGTCATATAAATTTTTCAAGACATTCATTATACTCTGTTTCCTCAAGGGATTTGAATTAATTTATTAAAAAAAAGCAAAATACAAAATTAAAAAAATAAGATTAAGGAAAATTGGAAGTAGACCAAGTGGCAAGATCAGAAACAAAATAGAAGCCAGGTGATAATAGCTGTGTCCTGTAGCCCTAAGGGACACTTCTCCCATAGAGCTGCATAGGAGGAGACCCTGAAGAGCGAGCTCAACAATGTTCCTATTGCCAATACAATGAAGTGTTCCCAGAAACCAAGCTTTTTTCCTTCCCATTAATTTAAATGAAAGCTAAGGGCAGATGATGAAAGAATAGTTTAGTATAAGCACCTCCGTAGGGGTCTTGACAATATGGTGGTAATGAGAGTTTTTGACATTTGTCCCTTGGTCCCTCCACAGGAATGGATCATGGCAAGATCTTCAAGTTCTTCTCCCATGAATGAAAGGTGGTTTGAAGCTGGACCTCTGGTGAGGTACTGTGTGTCGCGTACTGAGGTTATGAGGGCTTATGGTGGTATGGGTGCACACCACATACCCACAGTCCCTTTATGAGCAAATGGTTCCTTCTATGAACATTTTCTACCTCCATTTTGTGACCTTGCTATTCCAGCCAGAGCCAGAGTTGGGCCTGCAATCAGTGCTGAGACCCAGGTCAGCATCTGAGTGGCCTGGGAAGATATCTCCTCCCATTCTGGTGTCCTAATCTGGATAAAGACTGGTTATGGAAATGGCATCTTTGCTCCTAGGGAACGTGACTTTAAAATGAACAAAAGGAGATAGAGACCTATAGAGTGGCTCTGGGGAAGTGAAGACATGCCCTGAATGGAGAAAAGCACAAGCCCTGAGCTAGAGAGAGGAGGAGGGAGAAACCGAGGCACACAGGTGGCAGACTCCTGAAGCTGCTGTTGAGCTTCTGGCTCTGCAGTGGAATCACAAGTGCTGTTCAGCTTCTTCGAAAGTCTTACTTGGGGAAATTTTTCCTGCTTCCTTAGTCACTTGGGTATCTGTACTTACAATGAAGGCCATTAAACAAGGTACTCTGCATATTTTGTTCTTTGCAATTGGACAAGAGCCAAACACAAGGGTCAACCTGTGTAATCTGGAAATTAAATGACAGGGTAGTTTATTATTCTTTTATAAAAATTAAAGATTCTAAAAAAATGCTTGCCAAGATTCGTCATTATATATGTTTATGTCTTCTTGTCATTAGAGATGAAGCAAAACATCTAAAATTTCTTCTCGGCATACTTATAAGTAACACCTATTGAAGACTATTGAGGCTTATGTCTTTGTTAAATCCACAAAACATCTAAGAATTATACGTAGAAACCTGGTAATGCATTTGTTTCAATAATAACTCCGGGATTAGAAGTTGTGATGGTTTAAAATAGCACAAGATTTCTTAATATAGTGGTGTAAATATTAAAGAACACTACACTCTGGAAAGAAAGGTCTTCTATGATTGATGTCTTTGATTAAAATCAGAACAAACAGGGGGGCTGCTTTTCTGTGTTATGTTTGTATTTTGGAGAAACAATGTCATGGTGCAATTTTACCTATCCATTTCGAACGAGAGGAATACGAAATCTTGGATTTCTGAGCCCTCTTATTGTCTCTTCCTACTGTAAAATCAGAATATCTAGTTACAGTGAGGTAATTCTAATGAAGTGAAGTACATTCATTCTTCAGCCCCTTGAAGAGCACTCTGCTAATGTGGTCTCCTTTCTTTAACGTTTCAACCCAAATTGGTGATGACCTTTCTAATGAAACATAAAGCCTACAATATGTAACCTTACTAATATATTCCTAATGTAACTAGGTCACACAAAAGGCTTGTTAAGTTTGCAATGTCTACTTTTGCCTTTACTAGAATTTTTAGTTATATCAAAAGTGCGTCTCTCCTCACTGTGTCACTGTAATCCTACCCCAGATAAATAGGAGATTATTAAATAAAATTTCTAAACATTATCACCCTGTAATATATATTAGAGTGTTTGATGATTAAAAATTATGAAAGAGGGCAGCCCAGGTGGCTCAGCAGTTTGGCCCCACCTTCAGCCCAGGGCGTGATTCTGGGGCTCCGGATCGAGTCCCACGTCCGGCTCCCTGCATGGAGCCTGCTTCTCCCTCTGCCTGTGTCTCTGCCTCTCTCTCTCTCTCTCTCTCTCTCTCTCTGTGTCTCTCATGAATAAATAAATAAAATCTTTTAAAAAAATCATGATAGTCAAGAGTAATGAGTTAAGTTTCACAAAGTACTAATAGCCGTGCTATACGTTATCATTTATACATTTAAAGACTATTATATGCATTCTTAAAGAGATATAATTTGATAAATGTATCAGATAGTTTCACATTTAATGGTGTTTTGTAGTTGTCCTCATTAAATGGTTTCCTCATTAGGAATAATTCTTTATTTAGAGCTGCTTTAGGGATGTTGCTTTCCTTTTTTTTTTTTTTTTAAGATTTTATTTACTTATTCATGAGAGACACACAGAGAGAGGCAGAGACACAGACAGAGGGAGAAGCAGGCTCTATGCAGAGAGCCTGATGTGGGACTTGATCCCAGGGCCCTGGGATCACCCCTGAGCTGAAGGCAGACACTCAACCGCTGAGCCACCCAGGTGCCCCAGGATGTTGCCTTCCTAAATAAACATCCACAGGGCCAATGTCCTGTAGTGACCACACTTGTCTGTTGAGCTGCTTGTTGAAAACTGACATTTCAGAGTCGCCCCCTAGTTCTTCTGAAAAGGTACTAGCCATTTGCCCTATATAAGATGGTCATAAATATATATGAGATCACCCCATGACCTCTTACCATAGAGTTAACTATTTTGCATGAGTAAGTATGGCGAGAAGGACATCAAAGCGCTTTGATTTGCAAGCATATCACTTTATTCTCTTATCTGGAGCAGCTGAAGCCAAAGTTTCTGGAGCTGCTGCCCCTGCAGAAACCTGACCCGCCAGTGGCTCTCTAGGGACAGGAGGTGGCTTACCTTCCGCGTGGAATTCACGAAACACAGATCACCGTCTGCCAGAACTACAAGGTGCCCACCAAAGCTTTTTTTTTTTTTTTTTTTAAGATTTTATTTATTTATTCCTGAGACACACAGAGAGAGAGGCAGAGACACAGGCAGAGGGAGAAGCAGGCCCCACGCAGGGAGCCCGATGCGGGGACTCGATCCTGGGACTCCGGGGTCATGCCCTGGGCCAAAGGCAGATGCTCAACCGCTGGGCCACCCAGGCGTCCCTACCCACCAGAGTTACAGAGGGTGTTTGATTAGATCCTGCCTGTCGGCGGTAGGGGGGACCCAGGAGCTCCCACGGGGGCCTCCGAGGGGGCCGCGCCCACGGGGTCAGCCACCTCCGGGGGGTGTTGCTGCAGGCCCCTCCGAGTCTCTTAACTTCCCGAAGAAGAAAGGGGACGAGGACAGCGGGGCAGGAGAACCAGGGCAAAGGACGCATGCAGAATTCAGCACATGATGAGCTGGGCCCCTGCCCCCGCGCTGCCTCAGCTGAGCGTGAGTCCTGCTTCCCGAAGCGCCGGGAGGACTTGCACCAGGTCATCCTCAAGGTCATCATTACGAGAGGCGAAGACGGTCACGTAGGTACACACCACAAATCTGGAAACTCGTCTCCAGAAAAAAAGCATGGAAAGGTCCGCATATGTCAATGAATTAGAGTCTGTTTTCTTCTAACAGCTGCTATTTTGGGAATTCCTCGGAGGATGTTTAAAGAGCAAGTTTTGTATATTGAGGTGGCTGCTCCATTGTCGCGGACAGTTGAAACCAGAGTAGGCTATTGAGGGGAGCTAACGGTTTTGGCACTGGTTTTGGGTGTTAAGTATCAACTAACATGTTTATGCCCGCCCTTCAGATGTCCACATACAAAGACCCCTTTCTCTCCCTTCTGGCAAGAATCCAGGCCAATCTTGGAATGCTTAGTCCCCCGCCCATCATTAAGGGCACTGTGTTAATCGTGGGGCTTCATCTGAGAAGCACCCTGGAAAGGAATGCTCACTGACCCACAACATCCACATTTCCGCTGCTGTGGAAATTGCATGCCCGTGAACATGGGGTTCTGAGGCAGAACTAAGAAACAATCAAGTTCAAGTTCACTTAGAACTACCTAGAGATTTGATATTTGAGCTGGGCTAATGGAGAGGTCATTGAATTGTTGCAATCATGGAAAAGAATTGTGTTATATTTGAGATGTATATGGATACCCATGGTCTGTCTATCTATCTATCTATCATCTATCTATCTATCATCTATCTATCTATCATCTATCTATCTATCATCTATCTATCATTTATCTATATTATCTCAGGTTCTTCCTTACCATTATGTCCATGAAGAACACAGATACCACATATTTCATTCAGTAAGTTGTAGACCAGACTTAGGCTGCTAAACAAGATGTTCACTTGATCTAAAATAATATCTTCAAATTGGGTTTGATAAATAGAATAATAAACAGGTAAGCAGAGGAAACATCACATCCTTCCTTATACCTTTAAGCCCAGGACTAGAACTGTGCTGTAAACAAAACAAAACATTACTTTTTTTTTTTTTAGAATTTTTAAAAAGATTATTTATTATTTATTCATGAAAGACAGAGAGAGAGAGAGAGAGAGAGAGAGAGAGACAGAGAGAGAAGCAGGCTCCATGCAGGTTGCCCGATGTGGGACTCGATCCCGGGTCTCCAGGATCACGCCCTGGGCCAAAGGCAGGTGCTAAACCACTGAGCCACCCAGGGATCCCAAAACATTACTTTCTTTTGTGATCTATTTAGCATTAAACTGATCTTGATGTTCTGTAGGCTTTGCTGAGACTGAAGATTTTAATGAGTTGTATGTTTATGAATTTACTAAAATAAAATCTATCATCAATGGAGAAGAGAAATCTGGATCACTCTCCTAGTAAATAATTTGCAAGGTATTTTTTGGAAAATACAGAAGGGAGAAAATAGTTTCTTTTGTAAAAATTGCAGGTTGGGCACCACCAACTTGTTGTTTGGGGGGAGTTAAACACAATCTCACATCTAAATTTGTAGGGATTTTTATATCTTATAAATGATGACTTATTTACTTAAAATCATGACTTATTTACTTATATACTTACGTATAGAGCATTATGATTTTTCCTCAGATGCTTAATTGTTTTTAGGATTCAAAGCTGAGTCTTCACAATCACCATTCTGTTCTCTGTCTCTGTGAGGTTTGCTTTGTTTTCTTTTGTTTGTGCATTTGTTTTTTAGATTGCACACCTAAGTGAAATCATATGACATTTGTCTTTCTCTGTCTATATCATTTAGTATAATACACTCAAGTTTCATCCACATTGCAAATGGTTAAGATTTTGTTTTTTACATGGCTGAGTAGTATTCCATTGTATATACATATGTATAATATAATAATAAACTTAATTTATTAATTATAATAATTATAATATTAAATTATATAATATATAGTAATATGTAATTACTATATACATTACATATTCTTTATCCATTCATCTATCACAGATGGTATCTAGACTTAGTGTGCTAGTCAACTACATTATATGTAAATATCAAATCATGAGATCGGACACCTGAAACTAATATAATGTTATATGTCAATCATGCCTCATTAAAAAAAAAAATGAGTCTTGAATCTTTAGAAAAGCAGAAAAGTCCTCCCCTACATGCATACTATTTTATATATTTATGCTGTCCAATTTACATTTTCTCCTTTAAGGTATTAGTGCAAGAAAATAATAGTGAGAACTAGAATAATTTGTTTACTTTTTGTTTTTAAAATTTTATTTATGGGGCAAGCCCTGGTGGCTCGGCAGTTTAGCTAATAAAATCTAAAGATTTTATTTATTTATTCATGAAAGACACACGGAGAGAGAGAGAGAGAGAGAGAGAGAGAGAGGCAGAGACACAGGCAGAGAGAGAGAAGCAGGCTCCATGCAGGGAGCCCGACGCGGGACTCGAACCCGGGACTCCAGGATCACGCCCTGGCCGAAGGCAGGTGCTAAACTGCTGAGCCACCCAGGCATCCCTAATTTGTTTACCTCTTAAAAAAAAATCCTCACTCTTTAGTTTTATTTATTACTCCTCCAGTTAGTTTGCCAGTGTAGTGTCTTTTCTAGGCTTGCACAGGCCTGATTCTCTACCCTTCAGGCTGGAACTGTGGTTTTAAGAACCCTTGGCGACAAGGCCTGAGCTCCTTGCCGGGTAGGACATCTGTCCTGCTTAATACCGTATGCCTGGCACATAGCTGGCACTCAGTAAATAATTTTTGAATAAATAATTGGATAAAGACCTTAGTGATTTATGTGAGGAAGCATCAGGCCTCGCCCCTCGTCTATGTGTGCACTCTCCACACAGCACACATTTGACAGACCTACAGTCCGGATAAGGGTCACTTAGGTTTCATGACAACAGGCTACAGCTGCTGGGTCCTTTGAGACCAGGCTGCCGTCACCCTTTGTGCCATTGTTGGGAGTAGTCAAACTCGCCAAGCCTCACATCCCTGTTCTCACTGTGGAAAATAAATGATTTCTACTGGAAACAACGGGAGGGCCGGGGCAGGGAGGGAGGGTAGATGTGTCCATTGTTTGTCTTCAGTCCTCTCTTCCCCTTTCACCTGTGTCCCCTCTCTGATCCAACCCCCCATTGACTCCAAGGTGACACCCCACCTCTCTGATATTTCTTTCCATTCTTTGTTAGCCACTATTCACTATTTAGTCCTCTGGCGTTTCCATAGTCTTGTTACTACTCCTTTGGCCTTACTTTAGATTTTGTTTTGTCCCACGGAACTGCTTCAGCTCTGATATTTCAACATCCTATTTTCGGATCATACGTAAGCCATCGTTTTTTCCTTTCTCACTCACTGCATTTCTTCTGCAGCCAGGTGAGAACCTCCAGTTCCTTGAACCCCTGCGTTCTAACTTCTCTCTCTTTTCTTCCCTAGTTAACTTAGATTTTGTACTCCATCCCTTTCATTATTCCCTTACCTTTATTCTTTGCCCCATTGCCCCCCACACCTGCAGAGCCCAGTCCTGGTGCAGTCTAGCGCTTTGCCTCCTCCAGTCCTACACCAGGCTGCCAGGCCTTACTAGAAGAAGACCACTCGACAAACCAGAAATTCAGCCATCAACCTTGACAGTTCTTTTCCCACTCTCCCTCCCCCCAACCCCAGGTTCTGTGTTTCTTCCCTAAATTTTTCCTATTCTCATTTTGCCCACCACCACGCCCTTGGATCAGGCTATTACCTTTCAGCCACATAGCTGTGCTGGCTAACTGGCTTCATTGTCCTCATTCTTGTCTTCCTGCTAGCCAGGCTCCACCCAGCAGGTATAATGTCCTTTATACATTTCAAATATGATCAGGAAACTTTGCTTCTAATACCATGTAATGGCTCCTAATTGTTAAAGACAGAATCCAAAGTTTTAAAGATGGGGAGTCTCTGTGATCTGGCTCCTGTCCATAGCTCCAATTTTGCCTCCTGCCTCTTGCCTCTCTTTCCTCCAACTCCAGAAGTGCCTTTTTTTTTTAAAATGTCTTATTTATTTATTCATGAGAGACACACAGAAAGGGGGTTGTAGGCAGAGACACAGGCAGAGGGAGAAGCAGGCTCCATGCAGGGAGCCCGATGCAGGACTCGATCCCAGGTCTCCAGGATCACGCCCCGGGCTGAAGGCGGTGCTAAACCACTGAGCCACCCCGGCTACCCCCAGAAGTGCCTTTTTGTTTTGTTTTGTTTTGTTTTTTTTGTTTTTTTAAAAATTATTTTCAACTCTTTTACTGTTAACCTCTCCACTATCATGACCAAAACCTCTCCACTATCTTGGTTTCCTTTCCCCTAAAAGGTGCTACCTCATTCCCAGGCAGATGAGGGAGGCCAGGGTTTCAGGCTGGTGCTACCCTTAGGATCTCCCTCCTGCAGCTTGGAGCCAGGGAGGGGAAGTGCCACACGGTGATGGATGGATGGAAGGAAGGATAGATGGACAGGAAGGGCTGCAGCAGGTGGCATCAGGAAGGGGCTACTCCAAGCAAAGCCCTGCTCTTTCTAGTCTTGCCTTTGGGGGTAGGGGAAGCATGAGTGGCCATCAGGGCCAGAGTGGTATCTAACTGGAGTCAAGGATTACCACACTGGGAGTGTAGGTGGGCAGCTGCCCCCAAGGTGAGGCCCTGTGACTTCCACTGGACAGTCCCCCAGGGCCTGGGGTATCCTGCAGTAAGTAGAGGGGCTGGAGTCTGTCCTCAGGGGACAGGGGTGAGGGCCTGCTGGTTCCCCCCTGGGAAGTCTCCCCTACTGCTCTCCTGACTCCAGGGAGGGGACAGAGGACCTATGAAGTCCTGTCAGGGGGCAGAGCTGGAGCAGGCCACCTCTTCCCTACTGTGCCCAGATCTGCTCACCTGGGGTGTTCCGTGGTGCTCCCTCCCTGGGGTCCCCCAGCAGAGACTTTATGCTGAGGCCCTCACTGGGCCGGAGCTATGGACTGGGCTGCCGATAGGGCCAGCCATGTGCCCCTTAGGGGTGGCCAGTCCTTGGCAAAGGCTCCCCACATGCCCCTGCTCTGCTAGCACCGGCACAGAGCAGTGTCCTGCAGCCCCGGCGCTCAGCCCAGAATCAGGCTCACGTCTACTGCCCAGAAGGTGCCCTTGGCCTGGGGCTTCGCAGGCTCTTCAGGCACCTTGCATAGACTGGGGGAGAGGTTGTGGCTGCTGGAATCCTTCTGGCCCCTTAGCTATCCCTGAGGATGAGGGCCGGAGCCTGGACTCGATGGGTGACCTGGGTCAGGTTCAGGCCTCAGGAGGGTGTGGCCTGGATCACCAAGGCAGTCCTGGCCAAGGAGGTGTAGGGTGGCTTGGCATGCCGCAGGTATCTCCCTCCTACTCTCCGGAGGCTGGGAGGACGTCTCTGACCTGCAGGCTCCAGGCGTGGGGTGCTGCAGGGCCCCATGCAGGGCAGGCAAGCAACGTGGGCAGGGGCCCCGTGGGGAGGCAGAGCTGGCTGCCTGAAGCCTCCCCAAGAGCTTTTCAGTTCTGCAAATGCTCCGTGAGCATTTCCCTTTGGGAATTCTCTCTCTTTCCCTCTCATCTTTCCCCTCTCACCTCCAGCTCTATTTCTTCTGGTGACCTCCTACTCATCTTTCCAGTTTTTGTTTACTGCTTCAAGGAATTCTTCTCTGAGATTCCCTCTCCCTCCAAAAATATCTGACTTGTGCACACTACACCTCCTCTAGGCTAAGACTTTAGAATATGGTCTTTAAATTGCTTATTTATTTCTATCTCCCACGATTTCATGGAATCCATCAGGACTCTATCTGCCTTGTTCCTCCCTGTGTTCTCAGTACTTAGGACAATGCTTAGAATGTACTATGTGTTAAGTCATTATTTGTAGCAGAGAGTGTAGAGTGACGGTAAGATAAATGAACAGGAGCCAAACTTCCTGGGTTCAAATTCTGAGGCTGCCGATTACTTGCTGTATAATCTTGGATAAGTTATTTAACTCCTTGGGTGCCTGGGTGGCTCAGTTGGTTAAACATTTGCCTTTGGCTCAGGTCGTGATCCGGGGTCCTGGGATCGAGCCCCACATTGGGCTCCCTGTTCAGCGGAGAGTCTGCTTCTCCCTCTCCCTCTGCCGTTCCCTCTATTCTTGCTCTCTCAAATAAGTAAATAAAATCTTTAAAAAAGTAAGTTACTTAACTCTCTGTATTTAGCTTTCTTATCTATATGATAAGGATTGTAATAGTGCTCACCTGATATGGTTGTTGTGAGCACTGAATTAATACACATGAAGTATTTGGACAAACCTGGCACAGAGTAAGCACCCAACTGACTACTTATTTGTCATCATATTTAATGTCGCCATTAAAAATAATGGGGATCTTATCTCTCCATGTGTATCTAGAGGTATATCTTTAGCTGAAAGTGGCCCCATAGCTTTACACACCTTTACAACCAGTTGTGCATGTTAAATTGAAACCATGACTTGATTAGTTGAACACGCTCCCCACTGGAATAATATAAACATCAATCTAGAGTTTGTGACACCTGTGTGCCCTTCTATACATTGACTTGTGTGTTGTCTCATCTTTTTTTTCTGTCTGTTCTTACAGTGCTCTCACCCAGCACCACCAGCAGTGAATTTGGCTATCACGCTGGCCAGGTCTGCCTTTATATCCATCTCTAAAACCTGGCATTATCAGGCTTACTGAATTTTCAAATTAGAGTTTTCCTTAATTTTTTAAAAGTTTGAAATCGTCCTCCATCTACACAGCATGATCTGAAGCGGAGGTGGTCACATCCTTTTTTTTTCCCAAGGAGAAGGAGATTTTTAACCATCTTTTATAAGTAGCAAAATAGAAGCCTAGAAAGGCCTAGTTATTTGCCAGAGACACATATCTGTTAATACTAAAACCAGGATAGAGAACCAGCATTCCAAGGCTCTCTTGAATTCACAATAAAAAATTATGATATATTAGTAGGAAAGGAAAACTCAAGTAGGGATGCCTGGGTGGCTCAGCGGTTGAGCATCTGCCTTTGGCTCGGAGCGTGATCCCGGAGTCCCGGCATCGAGTCCCACATTGGGCTTCCTGCATGGAGCCTGCTTCTCCCTCTGCCTATGTCTCTGCCTCTCTCTCTCTCTCTCTCGCTGTGTGTCTCTCATGAGTAAATAAATAAAATCTTAAAAAAAAAAAGAAAAAAACTCAAGTATGAGAACATAAAATATAGTGCTATTTTTGAAACCCTAACCATGGATTTATGCTGCACTGGTCCAGTTTTCTCATATGATGAAAAGAATTGATACACAGAGTCCTTCAGTGTGTGTGTGTGTGTGTGTGTGTGTGTGCATATGTCTATATGTCCACGTGTGTCTCCCTCTTCCACTCCCTCTCTGCCTTCCCCCCATCTATCTATATATAGACTATCTCACCTGTGCAAACAAAATGAAGCATTGGGAAAGATGTATGATAACAGTTGCTCATTCTTCTGGTTGCTTTGGGGCCAGACTTTTGTTCAATTTTTACTTTATCTCTTTGGGGAGTGGGGTGAAAATCTTTCATCTGTGTCCTCAATGGCCGGCAGTCTTAAATCCTAGGCTCTGCTACGTGAGCAGTGCTCGTTTCCTTTCTTCTTTTTACCCTGCCAATCTTCTACTATGATGTATCCTCCATCCCAGAGGACCTTGCTTCCTAACTGCTTTCTCATTAGTCTTTGGCAATCTAGCGTCTGGTCTTCTCACTGTACATACAAATAACAGAAGTCATCTGTGGTCTTCTGGCATTTTCTTAGCTGTGATTCACCTTGAGATTTCTTCCTAGGCAATGCTGTCTATCAACTCTACATTGTTGAAACATACCCCTGCGGCAGTGGCTAGGAGCCTGAGCTTGTCCAGACCATGTCATCCTGGCTCTCTTGGGCCTTGTGCTTTGTAGCTTCCTCTGTTGGCTCTCCTTCCTTCTTGCATGTTTGACAAAGGACTCACCAAATCGAAGGCTCTTCTTTGTCTTATTTAATGTCTGACCTTGGAGCGTTCCATTCTTTTCCACAATTTGTGCTGAGCTTCATGAAAGGGGGAACTCTTTCTCTTTGTCATTCTTATGTATCCATTCTTCATACGTGGCAGGATACCTTGGTCATGGTAGATGCTCAAACGGGTCTGTTGCCTTGAAGTTAAGCTGTACAGATGATTCCAAAATTTAAATCAATGGCTGATGTTCTCAACTTCTAGTTCCAATAACATTACTTCCTTTTGGTGCATTTCCAGTTCTAGTAAAAATAGTTACCTCTATTAAGCACCCATTGTGGATTGGTCAGTCTGCTAGGTGATTACAACACATTATTGGCACTTTATGCAACCTTCCAAGGTACCTTCCAAGGTACACATTGTCATCAGTGCTTAACATGGGACAGAATCAACATCCACTTGCATATCTGGTAAGTGTCTCAAACTTATGGCCAGTAAGGAAACTTTGCCCTAGATCTGCTGGGATCCAGTTTTCCACATCTCAGGAAGCAGCCCTCTACTCATGGTTATTCTCCACTCAATGCTTTGCTTTCCAACACCCAAGCCATTAACATGTCCAGTTGGCTACAAAAAGTATGTCTAGTCTATCCGATTTTCTTCATTTCCCAGTTTGGGCCATCGTCATCTTTTCCAGACCAGTGCAAAGGCTACCTAACTGGGCTTTCCTTTGATTCCTCTGCATGCTGTTCTCCACATAGCAGCCTGTGGTCCTTTAATCAGATCATGTTACAGGAGTCATTACATCCTGCTGTGGCTTCAAAAACTATTTACTGGTTTGATTTGATGGTATAGGCAGTGTGGCTACACTTGTACTCTAAGGCAAATGTTTGAAAATTTAAGTTAGCTAAAAATATAAACTGAGGATTGATTCACCTATGAAGCGATTAATATATACATCCACGAGCAAACCTAAGAAATGACTATTTTTTAGAGAATTCTATACTGTATAGAAACAGTATTCCTTTAGATAGCATGCACTTAAAATATTAGCTCATTTACCATAATTTATTTACAAAACACGTTGAAGGAATATGTTGAACATAATGTGAGGGACATTTTTTAAAAAATATTTTATTTATTTATTCATGATCGACACAGAGAGTGAGAGGCAGAGACACGGGCAGAGGGAGAAGCAGGCCCCACGCAGGGAACCCAAAGTGGGACTTGATCCCAGGTCTCCAGGATCAGGCCCTGGGCTGAAGGCGGCGCTAAACTGCTGAGCCACCCGGGCTGCCCTGTGAGGGACATTTGTATCCACATGTGGATAATATATGCTTCTTAACTTTTATTACCCAATTCAAACAAGTGCAAAATAGTATCTCTTATAATATTTGTATTGCCTATAATTTTAATTTTCATTGAAATCTAACTAGTGGAAGAACAAATAACTAGAGATAGAAGTAAGATAACCAAAGGAGCTGTCATTCGTGGGTCATGGTTCTCCCTTTTAAACCACTTTTATGCATTTGGGATCAAATTAGCTGGTGCTGGCTGTGAGACTTATAGCTGTCACCTGCTCTGGTTGTTTCTGGACTCAAGTACTCTTATCCAGAAGGCAAATGCTTAGATACTAAATATGAGTCCTACTTTTTTTTTAAAGTAGGCTCCACCTCCAGTATGGAACTCAATGTGGGGCTTAAACTCAGGATCCTGAGATCAAGACCTGAGCTGAGATCAAGAGACAGATGCTCAACCTACTGAGCCTACCCAGGTGCTCCAAGTCCTTCTTATTTTGATAGTGTTACACTG
Source organism: Vulpes lagopus (assembly GCF_018345385.1). Lineage (NCBI taxonomy): Eukaryota > Metazoa > Chordata > Mammalia > Carnivora > Canidae > Vulpes > Vulpes lagopus. Next base: position 15,948,765 of record NC_054824.1, read on the forward strand.
TGTAAAAATTTCTCATACACATAGATTCACATTCATGTTTTTGAATAAGTATTTCTAAAAAAAATCCAACACTCTATCTTAGAAAAATATGACTTTAAATGATTATCAGTGATTTATCACTAATGCAAATATTCATCTCTCTTTTAATTCTTGGAGACAAGTTGCAAGCTGAAAATTGTGTTAATGTCTGCTTAACTGGTACAATCATCACTAAAAAATATTTACCTATTTGTTAAACGATCTGACTTGTTCTCACAGAAAAACAAGTGTGGAAAATGTCAAAACCTTCTCCACGTAAAAGCGTTTTCTGAGAGGTTTTCTTTTTTAGTACTTTTGGTTTTTTCCTGAAGTTTGTAAGTTTAAGAAATTACTGACTTTGGTGGAGAATTTGTTGCTTAGATGATCTACTTGTTGATTATTTGCGAATAATGTAGTTACTATTCAGCTATAAAAATACTCAAATTAATGGGAGGGAAAATAAAATATGAGGAATTTTTAATCCAAATCTCCATCAAGAATAAGATTACATTTTGGAAATTTAAAATGATCAGATCCTTTATTTTGCTTAACATTTCCTCATTTATTCCCCTTTTCTTTTCCTTCTTCCCTTCTTTGTGGACTTCTTTTCCTCCTGTCAGTTCCTATAGTCGCGGGTTACGTCCTAGGTGATCTCTTCCCCCAGGCATGAAATTTAGCATCACTGCTAGATTCACTCACTTCCTTTTCATTTTCCTTCACTTTTCACAGACAAAGCCAACTTCATCTGTGCGCATGACAATGAGAGGCAAATTTATATATTCATTCTTTACCTCTCCTCAACACCTGAGCTGTTTTTCTAGGAGTAACTCAGACTCAAAAGTGAACTTACTAACATCCTAAATCAAAATTTTTTTCTCACATTTCCTTCTTGGTTAGTGCTTGACCAAGGGATCACCATCTTCCCTGTGGCTCAGGCTAGAAATTATATCTTCCTGCACTCTGATCTCCATCTCACTCTCTACCTTGTGGCCTCAGGGTCACCAAACTCTTAATGCTGCCGCTAAATATCTTTTTGTTCTATTTCTTCCTGTATAGACCTACTATCCTAATGACTAAAATCCTTACCATCTCTTGCCTGCAGTTTTGCAACAGAATCTTAACAGACCTAGTTGCCTACAGTTTGCTTGGTATCTAATCTGTTTTTTATGCTGACACTAGGGTAACATTTCCATAATCAATATCTGATTGTGTTATTTCTCTGCCTTGAAACCTCTGATGATCGTACTCTATCAAGTTCAAACTACTGCAGGATATACAAAGTCCTTCACAATTTGTTCTTCCATCGTCATGGGATGCTATGCAATGGTCAGGACCTGTGCTATAGTGTAGTGATTAGAGACAAGAATTCTCTATTATTATTATTTTTTTAAATGAGGTCAAATTAGTATTTAGCATATTAGTTTCAGATATGCAACCTAATAATTTGATATTTACACACACTATGAAGTGATCATCCCAAGAAGTTTAGTTATCATTCAACACCATATAATTGACTCCCTTTTACCTACCTTCTAAACCCCTTCCCCTCTGATAACCACCAATCTCTTCTCTGTATCTACAATTTTTGTCTTGTTTGTTTATGTGTCTCGTTTTTTTAAATTCTACATATAAATCTTAAGGTATCTGACTTTCTCTGAGTTATTTCACTTAGCATTAAACCCTCAAGATCCATCCATGTTGTTGCAAATGGCAAGATTTGCTTCTCTTTTCATGACTGAGTAGTATTTCATTGTATAAATATATATACTATGCCTCCTTTATCAATTCATCCATTGATGGGCACTTAAGTTACTTCCATATCTTGGCTATTGTAAATAATGTTGCAATGAACACAGTGCTGCTTTGGGTTAGTGTTTTTGTTTTCTTCAGATAAATACCCAGAAGTGGAATAGCTGGATCATATGGTTGATTTACTTGTAATTTTTGGAGGAAACTCCATATTGTTTTCCATAGTGGCTGCCCCAATTTACATCCCCACTAACAGTGCGCAAGGATCCCCTTTTCTCCACATATTCTCCAACACTTGTTATTTCTTGTGTTTTTGATAATAGCTGTTCTGCCAAGCATGGGTGAGATATATCATTGTGGGTTTGATTTGCATTTCCCTGATAATTAATGATGAACACCTTTTCATGTATCTGCTGGTTATCTGTACGTCTTTGGAAAAATGTCTGTTTAGACCCCCTGCCCATTTTTTTTTAATTGGATTTTTTTTTTTTTTTTGCAATTGAGTTGTTTGACTTCTTGACATACTTTGAATATTAACCCCTTAATGGATACATGGCTTGCAAGTATTTTATCCCATTCAGTAGTTTGCCTTTTCATTTTGTTGGTGGTTTTGTTATCTGTGTAGAAAGCTTTTTAGTTTGATGTTGTCCCACCTTTTTTTTTTCTTTCATTGCCTTTGCTTTTGGAGTCAGATTGAAAAATTCAACACCAACACTGATACCAAGGAATTTACTGCCTGTTTTCTCATAGGCATTTTATAGTTTCTTACTATAATATTTTAAACTCAAGTCTTTACTCCATTTTGAGTTAATTTTTGTGTATGGTATAAGATAGTGGTCTAGTTTCATTCTTTTGAGGCTATCTGGTTTTTCCAGCACCGTTTATTGAAGTGAGTGTCCTTTCCCATTGTATGCTCCTGGCTCCTTTGTCATAAATGAATTGACCATATATTTGTAGGTTTATTTCTGGGCTCCTTATTCTGTTCCATTGTTCTGTGTGTCTGTTTTCAATGCAATACCATACCATTTTGATTACTAAAACTTTGTAGTTTAGTTTAAGGTCAGGGGGCGTGATATCTCCAGCTTTATTCTTCTTCCTTGAGATTACTGTGGCTGTTTAGAGTCTTTTGTGGTTCCAAACAAGTTTTATAATTGTTTGTTTTAGTTCCGTGAAAAATACCATTAGACTTTTGATAGGGATTGCATTGAATCTATAGATTGCTTTGGGTAGTATGGACATTTTAACAATATTAATTTTTTCAATTCATGAGCATAAACTGTCTTTCCATTTTTTTGTCTTCTTCAATTTCTTTCATTAATTTTTTATAATTTTCAGCAATTTCTTATAGTTTTTAGCATGTCAGCCTTTCACTTCCTAGGTTAAATTTGTTCCAAGATATTTTATTCTTTCTGATGCATTTGCGAATGAGGTTGTTTTCTTAATTTCTCTTTCTGATGGTTTGTTATTAGTGTTTAGAAATGCAAAAGATCTCCCTATATTGAACTTGTATCCTGCAGCTTTACTGAATTCATTTATAAGTGCTAGCAGTTTTTGGGTGGAGTCCTTAAAGTTTTCTATATATAGTATCATAGCATCTGCAAATAGTGATAGTTTTATTTTTTCCTTTCCAGTTTGTATGCCTTTTATTTCTTTTTCTTGTTTAATTGACATGGCCAGGACTTGCAATACTATGCTGACTAAAAGTGGCAAGGGTGGGCATCCATGTTTTGTTGCTGATCTTTTGTTCCATTGAATATGATGTTAGCTGTGAGCTTGTCGTATATGGCCTTTATTACGTTGATTATGTTCCTCTATACTCAATTTGTTGAGTGTTTTTATCATGAAGGATGTTGAATTATTTCAAATGTTTTTTATGCATCTACTGATATATATATGCAGTTGATATTATATATATAAAATTTTAACTTTCATTTTGTCTATGTGGTATACCACAACAGTTAATTTGCACATGTATCCCTGGCATAAATCCTACTTGATTATGTTGATTATGTTGTATGGTATTGTTGAATAATTAGTTTCTTAATATTGTTTTGAGGATTTTTGCTTTGTGTTCATAGGCATATTGGCCTGAACTTTTTTCTTTTCTTTTCTTTTCTTTTCTTTTCTTTTCTTTTCTTTTCTTTTCTTTCTTTTTTCTTTTCTTTTCTTTTCTTTTCTTTCTTTTTTCTTTTTCTTTTCTTTTCTTTCTTTTCTTTCTTTTCTTCTTTTTTTATTTTCTTTCTTCCTTCCCTCCCTCTTCTTTTCTTTTCTTTCTTTCTTTCTTTCTTTCTTTCTTTCTTTCTTTCTTTCTTTCTTTCTTGTTTTGGTATTAGGGAAATGCTGATCTTATAAAAATGAATTTGGAAGTGTTCCCTCCTCTTCAGTTTTTTGGAAGAGTTTGAGAAGAACAGGTATTACATCTTTGAATGTTTGGTAGAATAACTTCACTAAGTTAGTGAAGTTATTCTACCAATAGTTGGAATTGGTGAAGTTATTCTACCAATAGAAGCAGTCTGGTCCTAGACTATTGTTTATTAGGGTAGGTTTTTGATTACTGATCAGTCTTCTTATTAGTAATCAATCTACTCAAGTTTTCTATTTCTTTATGATTCAGTCTTAGAGGATTGTATGTTTCTAGGAATTTATCCATTTCTTCTATGTTTTCCAGTTTGTTGGTGTATAATTATTCACAATAGTCTCTTGTGATCCTTTTTTTTTCTGGTATCAGTTGTAACTTTTTTCTCTTTCATTCCTCATTTTATTTATTTGAGCCTTCTCTCTTTTTTTTTCTTGGTGAGTCTAGCCAAAGGTTTGTCAATTTTGTTTATCCTTTTGAAGAACCAGCTTTTAGTTTCATTGATCTTTTTTATTCTTTTTAGTCTCTTTTTCATTCATTTCTGCTCTGATCTTTTTATTTCCTTCTTTCTACTAACTTTGGGCTTCATTTGTTCTTCTTTTCCTAGTTCTTTTAGATGTGAAGTTAAGTTGTTCACTTGAGATTTTTCATGTTTCTTGAGGAAGGACTGTATCACTATGAAGTTCCCTCTTAGAACTGCTTTTGCTGCATCCCAAAGATTTTGGACTGTTGTATTTCCATTTTTATTTGTCTCAAAGTATTTTTTGATTTGCCATTTGATTTTTTCACTGAGCCACTTGTTGTTAAGTAGCATGTTTTTTTCATCTCCTCATAATTGTGTTTTTTTCCAGTTTTCTCATGCCTGATTTCTAGTTTCATACCATTATGCTTGAGATGATTTCAACCCTCTTGAATTTATTGAGACTTATTTTGTGGTCTAACATGTGATCTATCCTGGAGAATGTCACATGTGTGCTTAAGAAGAATGTGTATTGTGCTGCTTTTGGATGGAATGTTCTATATCTATTAAGTCCATCTGGTCTAATGTGTCATTGAAGGCCGATATTTCCTTGTTGATTTTTTTTCTGGATGATCTATCCAATGATGTAAGTGGGTGCTAAAGTCCCCTACTATTATTGTATTGCTCTTTATGCCTCCCCTTAGTTCTGTTAATATTTGCTTTATACATGTATGTGCTAACAATTTTGCATTAAGAACTTCAAAGTTACTATGAGACTAGATCTTAATTTTTCCCATCACGAAACAAGGAATGATAATTATGCAATGTGATAGAGGTGTTAGCTAACACTACGGTGGTAATCACATTGTAATACATAAATGTATGAAATCAACACATTTTCCTTAAATTTGTACAATGTGATTTGTCCATTTCTATATTAATAACAATGGAATGTATGTTAGTTTTGCCCAAATGAAAACTTTGGACATATTATTTAACTTATCTAAATCTAAGTTTTCTCATCTGTAAAATTTGAGTTATTGTGAAAGGTATTTTGAGGGTTTAAATGAGTTAATGCAGGTTAAGTGCTTTGAAGAGTTAAAAACCCTTCTTCCAAGGGCATATGGAATTTCACTGTTTCCCAAACAGGCCACATACTGTCTTGCCTTTGGAAATTTGCATGTGGGGTTGTTCCATTCAAGAAGCAACTTAAATGTCCTTTCTCTGGTGAAATTTTCTTTGAGACAGACTAAATGCATGACTCCATTTCTATGTTCCAGTGGGGCCTCATAAAACCTTTATTACAGCCCCTGTTGAATTGTTTTGCAATTGTTTATGTATGTGTGTCCTCAAATAGACTGTTGGAGTAGATGATCTTATTCATCTTTTTATTTCCCTCAGTGCCTATCACATAAAAAGTGTTCAATAAACATTTGTTAAAGGAATGGATTAATTGTGGCACTCTCTTTTCTTGGACTCATGTTGTTTCAGTACTATAAAAGATTTTTTTTTCTAAAAGACAATAGTATTCTAAAGGGAGATTTAATAATTCTGTGACTTGAAAAAAATCCACAGTTCGTTTAGGATGAACATTTTTCTTCTCTGGGAACTTTTATCCTGCTGATGTGAGCAAAATGAATACAGTGTTATCCTGATTAAAATTAGCTTAGATTAGGCTTTATTTGATTTTTATTTGGAAAATAGGAAATATCTAGACAAAAAATGTTAACAGAGAATTCATTTTCTTCTCTTACATAATTCTCTTGATGCATTATTGCTCTTTTACACTCAAAAGTTTTGGATTACCAGGAAACTTGTTCAGTACCACAGTTAGATATTGTGATAATTTTTGAGTCTAATCTTGCACAAATATTAGCAGTTTTGCTGAACTGGAGCAAAATGTCAAAGTAGGTGAAGTCTGGAGTTTGAAGCCTTCACTCCTAGATTCTCCTTTCCCTCTGGGATCCTCTGCTTTCATGATGACTTCTGCTTTTTCCAGCCTGAACTGCTAGCCAACTTCCTCAGGACTCCTTCTACATTCCTTTCCTAGCTCCTCCGATCTCTGGAAATTTAGTGATTATTGCAATAAATCCAAGATAGACCTTGGTTCTTCTGGTCCCATCTCAGTAAACAGTCTGCACTGCAGTGTCTAGAAAGCAAGGCTTTGACCCAGAAGAGAGACTTCAGTGCTGGTAAAAACATAGCCTTTACCAAGACCCTGTAAGAGACATTTTGTTAATGAAGAGCTCCTCCAAATCATTCTGTTATGGGTAAAGGAGCCCTTGAGTGTCAGTGCTCTCAACTCCTATTGGAAACCAGAATGAAAACGCAATTATTTCTTCATTCATTATGGTGTTGTAAACAGGGCACAGACTATGAGGTCAGGAAGACATGGGTTTGAACTTTCTCCCAAAGAGTTTGGTTATGGTTGTCATTGCATGACTTTTTTCCAAGTTTCAGCCTAAAATGGGAATGTAAAATAGGAATGATGGGAATGATTCCTAGCTATACAATGGGAATGATGTCACTATCTAGGAACCATTTTGTAAGGGTTAAATGAGAAAACATCTGTCAACTGCTTAGAAATGGGCCTGGCACACAGGAGTATGTTATCAGTTAAAGACATAACTATTAGCATTTTCACTCATTCAAGCTTTTTTTTTTTTTTTTAAGATTTTATGTATTTATTTGACAGAGCGCACACAGAGAAGGCACAAGCAGGGGTGGTGTCAGGCAGAGGGAGAGGGAGAAATAGGCTCCCCCATGTGGGACTCAATCCCAGGGCTCTGGGAAGGCAGATGCTTAACCGACTGAGCCATCCAGGCACCCTCATCCATTTCAGCTTTAACTGATGGCTAACTTCATCCTAGCTATTGTGTTAATAACTGAGGCTTCAGGCAATCTCTTATCTTTATTGTACCTAAAAATTGTGCTTATCTGTACTCAGACTCTTTTGACACTTTCCCCAAATAGTTTTCCACCTTATGGTTAGGATCAATTCCCCTTGGAAAGACAGTGAAGGTTGAGAATGGAAAAGAACCGACCGTCATTAGGACACAGAACTGATATCCTGTCCCAGAATGCAGTGTGCTGCCATGAAAATAATTTGGATACTGTACAATCTGCCAAAGTTAATCAAGGAGTATCAATAGCTTGTTGAAATCCCTTATGTTTAAGGGGAGAGGAGAAGAAGAGATAGAGGATTAAAAGGAGGCCATTTAGTAGCTAAATATGAAAAGCCTATATTTAGTTTGGATTATCAGTTCCAAAATAGTGTGAGTTGTGTCTAGGTTCCATGCTGGTCCCTTTTCCTCTTGGAATAGCTCACCTGAGTCACTTTTTAAAAAAGTAGTAAAGGTTCAAAATGAAGACTAAGAATTTTTAACCTAGACCACTAACAGCTACAGTGCAACCACACTGGAGAGCTACTCTTTTGGCAATATAAAATCAGGATTTATTAACATACTACCTTTTAGCACTTTTTCTGTAAATTAAGAATATTTGATAACAAAATCACTGGAAGAATATTTGCTCATTTTCCTACACAATTTCAGTGGCTTATTCTGCTGTACATGTTAATAGCACATGTTGCTTATATCTCTGCAAGTAGAATCTGTTTGATACCCTTTCATAGACCTTTGATTAGCTCTCAGTTGCTTGAAGGCTATAATTCAGGGATCATTCAGGGACGTAGTCACCCTCAGAAGACTGAGCAGACTCCTCCAGGGGAAAGCTGCCAAGTTTCTTTTTTTGGATGAATTTCTTCAGCAGAGATTTCAGTAGTCATATTTATGGAAAACTGCATTATCCTTCTCCGTTTATTTCACTATTGAACCAATAAACATCTTTTCCTGAAATGGACTCTGTAATGTAGTTTCGCTACATCTTTTTACTTTTATAAGTTTGATGGTCAAACTGTATGCACTAAAGCTGATATTAATGTTGATGAGATCAGATTAAGTGCAATTTTTAATTCATCACAGTGACTTCATTCAAGCTTAACTATAATTGGAAAATTGCAACAAAATGCTTAATTAGTATTATGTAAAGCAAAAATTTTACATCCTTGCACAAACAGAATTTATGTGACAATGTAACAAAAAAATGAATAATGAGTTAGTAATGAATATATACAAATTTTCAGGTAAGATTTTTGCTTCAATTTAGGCAATTTTGTACTACATGAAATAAATTGTATATGACTTAAATCAATTTTTAAAGTAATCATCTTTTTTTAAACAAATTACCTAAAATAGTGCTTCTCAAACTTAAGTGTGCATTAGCATTGCTTGGAAGGCTTGTCAAAACATGGCCAGCCCTCCCTTTCTCCCCTTCCTTCTAACCAGTACCTCCCCAGCTCCCCCTGGGGTTTGATTCAGGTGGTTTGGGGTGGGGTCCGAGAATTTACATTAAAACATGGTCTAGATGAGGCTGCTGCTGCTACTTTCGAACCACAATTTGAGGACCACTGATCCAGAGATTGTGGTCTAAGAGAAAAAGGAGAGTCTTAGGAAACAAATTCTAGTATCATTGACTTCTCCACATACAAGCTGTGTAACTTTAAATGGATCTTCTTTTTGGGGGGCTTATATTTTCATTGATGAAATAAGGATAAGACTGTTTGTCTTGCCCACTTCCCATGGACAGGAGGATCAAAGACCACACTCTGAGTAAATACAGGACAGTATTAGCATTGACACAGAGTAGGAATCGCTTGATGGAAGCCTTGGCGCTTCTCAGGCTATTATTTACAAAAGAGTACTTTGAATTAATTGAGAAGACCTGTATTACAGAATGGGAATTCAAACCTCTCGGTTTTCTAAGAGTTGTCTTAATTTACATGCTGCATAAATAGTAATATTTGTAGAGAACCTCAGGACTCCAATACATAATCAGGTCAGAGGAGCTGATTACAAAGACAGTAAATTAATCTTCTTTAGTACTAATTAGCATAGAAACTTGGTTCTGAGTCTGCATTTACTTAAGAAGACCTACATCTTCCTTCTCATTTTCTTACTCATCCAGAAAGCATTTATTGAGGGCCCACTGTGTGTTGGGCACCGTGTAAGAAGTGCAGTTTCAGAGATGCGTTCATTGCATTCACAGTCTGTAAAAATACTTATAATTCAAAGTAGTGACTGTTACAGAGAGGAATGTGCTCAGCAGTGCAGGAGCACAGAGCAGAGAAGACCTGATTCTGCCTGAAGGGGTCAGGGAAGGCTTCCAGTTAATGTTGCTTTCTTTCTAAAAAGCAAGTGTAGAGATATCTTGGAGGCAGTTCCAAATTCAGTCAAATATATCACCCTCATAATCCAAAGGAAAGAGGAGAGATGACAAGAGAGGAATGTAGTATTTATTTAAGGAAAACAAACACCTAAAAGCAATATATTATTTCTTCCATTTTAAAAACTCTTGTTCCTGAGGATCAAGTAGTTGGAATCATTCATTCACTCATCCACTTATTCACTCAAGCTCTATATCTGAACATTTCGGGGGCTTTTCAAAGCATTTGAAATAAAATTCCAGTTGATTGTCATTGCTGGTAAGGCCATGCTCAAGCTGGCCATGATGTGGCCAAAGGTAGTCACCACCTCCTTCACCTCCTGCCACTTAGCTCCATGCTCTCTTGAGCTACACTGGTTGGCTCTTTATTCTTTACCAAACCACACTGTCACCTTGATACCTTGGCATTTGTTGTTTCTTCCACGTGACTCTTTGTATGGCAAACTCTTCTCATCCTTCTGGTCTCAATGTACATGTACATGTCTCCTCCTCAAGATGTCTTTCCTGCTCATCGAATCTGACATCCATCCCCCTCTTCCCTATAATCCTCATTAGACCACTCTGTCCTGCTTCATTGCAGCATCTCACAGGTCTAAGTGATACATTGGTTTGCTACTAATTTGTTTTCTATCTTCCCTATTCTGTTTTGTCCCCAATGCCAATCACAATGCTTTTTGTACAAAAGAGGGTTTTTAGTACCTGTTTGTAGAATTATTTTCAGAATGCTTTCCAGAGTTTGAAAAATGATCACTTGAGTGAGATAAAGCTGAGATTGGGGTTCCTGAGCTTCTTCCCTGGGAACTGGCTTCCAGTAGGAGCAAGGGGAATCTACCTGCTGGCAGCACAGCCACAGAGCTTGTCACGCCTTCACCTCCCTAGGCAACCACTGCCCCTCTTGTAAGGGTTGCTGCTCTAGATTTGGGAAACTACTCTGGAGAGATCATGAAGATCCTACCTACATTGAGACTTTTCTCTTGGGTTAGCCAACTAGCAAGAGTTGTTTAGTACCTACAGGGCATAGCATTAGAATAAGTAGGCAGATAGGCTAGGTTACATTTTAATTAAATTCAACAAGATTTTTATTTATTATTTATTTATCTATTTATTATTTATCTATTATTTAATTATTTATTTCTTTGAATATTTATTTATTTTTTAAAGATTTTATTTATTTATTCATGAGAGACAGAGAGAGAGAGAGAGAGAGAGGCAGAGACATAGACAGAGGGAGAAGCAGGCTCCATGCAGGACTCGATCCTGGGACTCCAGGTCACAACTGGGCTGAAGGCGGGTGCCAAAATGCTGAGCCACCCAGCGATCCCCAATATTTTTTTTTTAAAGAAAATGTCTTGGACTTAGTACTAATCTGGGAAGCAATGAAAAGGAATAAATGTTTTTGATATGTAGTCCCTGTCCTTAAAACTCTTCCAGCTTAGTGGGGAGATAGAAAGTATGGTTTAGTAACTGTTAAATAAAAATGTGGAGCAATTTGTAATTGCAAAATGAAATAAGCACATTGGACTTTGAATGCTTTAGGATTAAATGTTCTATTCTCATAAAATTGCATTATCTCTATTGAAAAATAGCCATGTTCTCTAACGTAAAAGACCTTCTGGTTGAAACCGACGCAGTGTTATCCAGTAGAACTTTCTGCAGTAATGGAAATATTTTGTGATCTGTACTGTCCAATAAGGTAGCCAGCCACCAACCACGTGTGGCTTTTGAGCACTTGAAATGTGGCCAGTGCGACTGAGGAACTGGATTTTTAATTTAACTTAGGTTAAATTTAAAAAGGCACATATGACTAGTGGACATTGTATTAAGTAGCAGTACAGGTTTATGGGGCAAGGACAGAATTTGTGTCCATTGGAAGGTTCAGTAGAACCAATACTAAGTACGTCTTTGTATAAAACAATTTTTTATTATCAGAAAGTAATTTATTAGGGATAGCATTGTGGCACGATATGTGTTTGTTATTATCATAAAATAATAATTCTAAATAATATATTTGGACCATCTGTATCACCTTTAAAATGAGGTGGCTTAAAAGGATGTTTGTTTCTATTTTTAAAAGCATGTGTTCTTGAAAAGACTCTATTTCTTGAGTTTGCAAACTTTGGTGCTGAGACTTCTATAATTTTCAAATGATTGTGATGACAGAAGGAAAAAAGTAATTGGAATTGTAGTTGAAGTGGGTACTCTGCAGAATTTTCTTTCACTAATTTAAATAAATCAACATCTTTCCTTGTATGTAAAATTTTTGAAATAAATGCAAAATTGTCTTAAGAAAGGGCTCATAAATATCCATGTACTTTTTGGATATCATTTAGTTAAAGGGCATAAGAGAGAGAGAGAGAATGAAAAGAGGGAGAGAGGGAGGGCGGGAGAGAGAGAGAAGGAAGCTGTATAAAGCAAAGTTTTTCGGCAAACTTTGGGAATAGCCTCCAAAATTGGAGGGAGGTCAAAGATGTAATTTGCATAATCTATCCATCACAACTCATCCAGCAAGTATAATCCAGGTCAGTCACCCACTGGAATCTAATTAGTCACTGGAAAGACACAATTAGTCACCAATTCTTCCCACCTCACCCACCAATATCTCTTTGCCAATCTTGCCTCAACTCCCCTAGAATATTGAGCAACCTTGACTCATTCCTACCAACCAGCATCAACTCACAAAACCAAGGATCTTAGAGCATCAAAAGCTTTCTGCAAATAAAAATCCAACCAGCCCACCAAACAAAATCTGTCTGGCATCCCAATTCAAAATCGCCATGTGAGAAAATGGATGACACAGTTCTATCTGGACAGATTAGAATACCTTTCCGTCTGTTTTGCAAAAAAGAGCAGTGGGGTTTTGAAGAATGATCCCAATTTTGATGATTACAAATGGTGTGCTTTGCCTGACTTCTCTTGATCACTGGCTTTAGATGCTTTTTTGAGATTTGCCTGCAACAAGGGTCCTTCATCTGGTCTTATTGGATCAGCTTTGGAAGGAAAACACAGTGACTTCATGATCCTGGTAAGATTAGTTTGTTTTGGGGTGGAATGGTCTTTCAGCATTCCCTCAAAATTTGCTTAAGAGCATTTCTTTGATTTTTAAAAATTGTATAGAGTAAGTAGAAGAAATTCATGATTCTGGTGAAGGTGAAAGCTGGCATAGCCACAGCCAGTCAGGGTATAATCATGAGGTTATACATGAAAGATGCTGTAAGCTCCAAAATAGAATCAGTGCTGAGCTGGTCTCTGAGTTCCTAGAGTGTGTCTGAGGGCATGAGAGATACGCCCTGTGGCTACATACCCTGGCTATTGAATGGAGGTTGGGAGATCTGAGAGGGGGTATGTGTACCTCAGAACCATCCACATGCCCACTGAATGGATACACTGGGATTCTAGGAGAAAAGTCTCCAGAGAACATGCTTCTATGAAAGGTGTGGGTTTTTTCTTTAATAAAGAAGTGGGACCCCAAATAACTTTGATTTGCTGTCTTGTGTTCCCTACCTATGGGAATAGAAGATTCTTAACTTGCGACGCATGTGTGAGTGGGTTTTTACGGCTGGTGATGGGGAGTGTCAGAATGTGTTCAGTAGCTATTTAGTGAAGGCTGTTTTCAGGTGGTGATTTTTAAGTGCTTTAGTGGGTATAATAGGGACCAGTTTAGGTGTTTAATTGGGGCCTCTGGACAGCTGTCACAATCCTGCCTGCAACTAGGGAGGAAGAAAATGTAAATAATGAAATTCACATAGAAAATTAAACTAGCCTGTGTGCTGGAGATCATTACTTATATGAATTACAAAATGAATATTTTATGTTTGACAGCTAAATTGGTTAATTTTTTTTTAAATAAAGGGTTTGGATCAGTTACAGAAGTGCAAATTTCATCAAAATTTGTCCAGGAGCTTGTTAATACTTCTCACCCTAAAATGCATGCAACCCTCATGTTACAGAAACACTCGGCTATTATTGATGAATCATAAATGGCCAACCCAGACTTCAATTTTAACTCATCTTTTGGATATTGAATTCACTTACTCCCCTCCCTACCCCAGCCTGAACTGGTGTGCCTAAATAAAGATGCTCTTCTAAGAATCCTCAGATGCTTCTGAAGTTCTTTGATTATTAAATGAGACTTACCCTGTGGTGGGGTGGTGGTGGTATTTGGAGTATATCTCTCCGGAGACCTCAGGAGGAGTGAAAAGGTGGGCCAACCCCTAGAGCAGAATGCCTGAGTGGGCCACTTTGCACATTGTTAACACAGATTTGCTGGATCTCTCTCAAGGAATAGAATCAAGGTGCCACCTATGGATGCCAGTGTCAGTTTGTAACGGGGTGTAAATGCCTTTTCATGGCTATTGATATACTTTCGGAGTTCACTTGGGTTCAGGATCTACCCTGATAAAGTGGATAAAAGGATTGTCCAGGATACAAACTCAGCATTCAGCTCTGGCAGGGTAGGCCACAAACTTCAGACCAACAGGCGAGGGACACTTGAATATGACAAAGAAACATTTGAAGGAATATAATGGTCTCCATTCTTGTCATCAAAGCTCTGTGACATGGAAGGCTGTCAAGGGCTTCAACTGGACATTGGACTCAAAAGTGGGAAGTTGCACATTGTATCTGTGTCCTTCGGAGTATTGCACCGGTTTAAATAATCTCCCCCATGGAAAAGTCTTTGGAAGGCTTAGGTGGCACAGTTACAGATGTTTTACTTGTTTGGAAGGCCCTGTGTGCTGGTGGCCATTTGCGTTTTTCTTCTGTGAGGGGAGTATTTGGAAAAGAGACATTATGGAGGAGCCAGTTAGAGCTACATATATACTGAGGGCGGAGCAGTGTCTAGTAAACAAAAGGAAAGGTTAGGGTGTACAGAGATCGGTGCAGTTGTTTATCTTGGAGATTTGTACAAAATACTCCAGGGCAGGATCCTTCAGCCAGGGCACACAGACTCTGGAGCCAGACGCCCAAGTTTGAGCTCCTGCACAGACACTAGACAGCTCCTCAGTATCTCTGTGCCTTAGTTTCCTTGTCTGTAAAATGGAGATCATAACCGTATGTGCCTCACTGCATTATTCTGGAGAGAGAATGATCTATTATTAGTACGAGGCCTTTAGTAGTGCCTGCACATTGTTAATACTCTGCATGTTCATTTAACAAATAATGCATCAATACTTAGGTGGCAAGACATTCTTAAGAGGTGGACCAAGACTGATGCTAAGGACAGAAGTCAAGAAGATGGATGAAAATTATTTTTGTGTTGTGTCGCCTAGCATTGCTTGTGCACATACCTTTCTCTGGAGCACATATTCAAGTATAATAAACTCCTTGTCCCTGGAGCTCCCCCAGGTGGGGGTTGTGGAGATATAGGTCCTTAAAACCTGGTATAAGCTTCTTAAAGAAGGCAGCCTTTGAAATCAAAGAGAGCGAAAGGCCCTCAGGTTTACATTTGACAAGTGTGACTATCAGATAATCAAGTAACTAGCAGAGTCTGGGTCTAAGAACATTAGTTCAGGCCAGATGCGTAAAGCAAAGTTAAGCCATGCTCTACCCCTGAAATGAAAGTCAATGCTATTTAGAACAGTTATTTTATTATTAACGATACAGCATAGCCCTATTTCTAGAAGCGCCATGAGTTGTATTGATGAGTGAAGCTCCATTTTCTCCTGATGATCTCGCCAGGTTTAATTCTCTATTCATAGGCTTGGTGAGGCTCGATCACCAGCCCACCAGAGCCATTCTATTCCGGTGCCGAGGTCTAGCTTTGCCAGAGGCAGAAGGCTTGGACTGGAAGGGTATTATTTTGACAAGCTGTAAAACCTCTTTAATTCAGCAACATTTTAGTGCCATGGTGACCAAAATAAAGACAAACTAGGGCAGATTTTTACCTTTTCACTTTGCAAAAGTAATCCTGAAGTTGCACCTTTGTTGCTAGACAAGTGTAAATCCTTAAAGAAAAGGTATCTAGTGCCCTGAAGCTGTAGGGGATGCTCTATGAGGCAAGGCAAAGCAAGGGTTGATGAGGAGTTGATGAAGGGTTGATGATGTCCCATCAGTCATGTGAAGCTGTTTGTGGGATGTATTTCTTTGCTTACGAAAAATCCTATTTCTTCTGAGAAGAAGGCTTAGGGCTGGGAAGCATCGCATGGAAGCACCATTTAAAAATGTTACAGGCGGTGGGCAGAGAGCCTGAGTGCCTAGCTCTGCGAGGAACTGGAACAGAAATGAGTTGGTCCATGGCGGTGAAAAAGAGACCATAAAAACGGGGAAACAGGCTTCCTCTAGAGCATTCGGTGTAAGCACCAGGAATGTAAATCAGAAGCCAGGCCCCAAGTGTGGCTGCGTCTGTCTACGGCGCTCTGCCAGCAGGTGCTGCAGAGGCCGAGGTCGCACACCTGCCCCTGGGCCGGTGGCCTGCAGACCGGCTTTCCCCTCCGTTTGCACTTTCCCGGGGTGGCGATGGTCAGAACCCAACTAGCAGCCTGCTCCGAATGTGCTGCAAAGTGGGAGAAAAAACGGTTTGGGGCCTTGGCAGAAAATCCCAAGAAGTTCATTGATTATCCCATAGTTTTTTCTCCCACCTTGCTCTGAGTCTCTCGCTGTCTAGATGTCTAAAGCAAACTGAGAGTGCTCAGAGATGTCCCATGTTATCTGGGTTGGTGGATCCCCAGGCCAGGGGACCTCCCTGTCCTCAGGATGCCATATGGGACACACTGAGGCCGGTCTCAGCTAATGCTGCACCCTCTGACGCCCATATGGGCATCCATGGGGTCGGTGTTATGGATGTTTGGGGACTCTTGTAAGTGGCCCTCATTCCCCGCCACGTTCATAAATAACTGAGATGAAGGCAAAAGATGAAGACTCCAGCTTTATTCCTAATGGAAATGCCGGGGAGCCCGGGTGAGGTATGGTGCCAATGAGCCATGCTTCCGAAACCAAACCCAAAGTGCTCCATTCCAGGCAGCCTGGGAGAACCATCCATTGGATGGAGAGGTAGAGCTGAAAGAAAGGTTCTCCTGGAGATGCAAGCAGATCCCACAGGAGATGGACTGAGGGCCAGTAGCAGTTTAGGATTCTCCGAGCCTGGTCACCAGTTCCTTGAGGTCAAAGTATTTGCATTTCACTCTTTCTCTCAAGAGCGTGCAGTGGGATTTTCCAGAGGCCATATACATGTAATATTACAGAAGGCGTATCTTCTCTCTCTCTTTTTAAAGATTTTATTTATTTGACAGAGAGAGAGAGAGAGAGAGAGAGAGAGAGCTAGTGCACAAGCAGGGGGAGCAGCAGGCAGAAGGAGAAGAAGCAGGCTCTCTGCCAAGTAAGGAGCCCGATGTGGGACTCGATTCTAGGACCCTGGGATCACGACCTGAGCCATAGGCAGATGCTTAACCACTGAGCCCCCCAGGTGCCCCTGCTGTATCTTCTCTTAAGTCAGACATGAAAGAGATTTGCCAAAGTGTAAAGCAATGGTACTCTTCTCGCTACAATCTTGTTCGGCCAATACATTCTTTCAAAAAATGTTATTTATGTTGACATATGATGAGTTTATTCTTGTTATTTAAAGATGAGTAATCTTTAAAGTTCTCAGGTTTAATTTCAAATGCAGTAAATATTAATAAATATAACCCTCCTAACTAAAAGTTCTTAGGGGTTATTTATGAATTTTAAGAGTACACAGGAATCCTGAGACCAAAAAGTTTGAGGATCACGCTCCTAAATTAATAATCATACATCTTGCCTCATTCCCTGGGTAAGAATGAATGAGGGGAGAAGAGAAGCCAGAGGGTGTTAGCTTAGTGCACTAACAGTGCACTAACCCCTCACCCTCACCCCTCATCTCACTAGTAATCCTAGAACAATCAGGGTAGCAGCTGCTGACGTTCATTGCTCTCATGTTTGTGAATAATGACACCAGAAAGTAGGGCAAAACCCTTCTAACTTCAAACGTACTGCATTTGGTCAAAGAAGTTCTTTGACCTTTCTGGGGGTGAGGAATAGGCACCAGTTAAGAACTTTTAAACTGGATTTCGAGATGGAGAATCATCTTAGAGCACAGAGAGCATGTGGCCGCTGAAAGGCTTTTTACGAAGGACACAGTAAACCGGGAGAACAGCTGACACCCTGCAACTTCTCTCCAGATCAGGAATGGCTTAGATACCCTTAAATGCATTGTGACTTTTTGCATATTTTTCTCGGTTACCTATGAAGAGAAGGCCACCTCTAGAGACAGGAGGGAATAGTGATCAATATCCACTCATACGCCAACTTGGAGAACATTTTTTTCTTCATGCTGGTTTTCTCTTCTCATTTGGTATTTCTTCTTTTTAATCTAAGGAGGGTTGAGATAGCAAAAGAACATGCTTTAAACATAGTAAACTAATGCATATGCTTTGATTAAATATAGATTGGGAGTTGAGACTCAACTTGCTGGAGATAGGAAGAAAGGCCAAGTTTTATTATATCCAAATAGCCTGATCCTGGAGGTAACAGCATGCAGACATTGTAAGACTCAGTATTTGTTGAATAAATGATACATTCTGAGCTTTGGTCTCAAAATTTAAATATTTAAGGTGATTTCAAAGTCCCACTCTCCTCACACATGGATTTGTAAGCTGTGAATAATTGAATAAGAATGGTTAATTAAATAAATAATAACAATCGAAGGAAATATTTTAAATGAAGTCTTTATTATGCTCTCTGAAACCACAAGCATAGTGCATAGTTGCTAACACGCACGACACTGACCACCCACAATGAGGCAGGGATGATTTTAAGGGTGGTGTATTGATGTTTTAATTCTCCCAACTATCCTGTAAGCTAGGTTATATGATCATGCCTGATTCATATATGAAGAAACTGAAAAACTCTGCGTGGGAAGAGGATCTGAGCCCCGAAAGCCCGTTCAGGCCCATGGTCAGGGGCTGAGCGTGTTGGCAACAATCCTCCCCACTATGTTGGAGAAAGATAAATTCAGTCCCTTTACAATTACTAGGGTAATTGTAGCGTGCACTAATATTGACTGGTTTTGCAAAAGGAAGGTTTAGGAAGAGTTCTTGCAGCTGTCCCGTCACCTAACCTGTCCAAGCCTCACACAAGCATGTGGGTTCGACTTTCCACATTGGTCTGTTCCTTTCTGGGCTGGCTACACCTTCCCTGGTTGGCTACACCAACCCAGATGGATGAGAAGGTTTCAGAGCCAGAACAGAATTGCCATGATGACAGAGGAGTCCTCTGCGTCTTCCTTCTTTTTCCTCCACAATGGAAACAGCTTTATTTTGCCCTCTCAATAATTTGGCTGATACCTACCCACTGAACAAAAATTTGAAAAAAAAATATAAACAATCATCAAGAAAATAGAAATCAATCTAAACCTTACAACCCTGGGGTGGTAGCAATAATATTTGGGTGAACGTTCCTACATGCATCTCTTTATATACACACATACAAACACTTAGCACATCATCTTACACAAACGGGATCATATCACATGCTATCATTTAATACAGGACTTTAAATCATTTAAAAATTTTTTTTCTTATCTCTCCCTCCTTATATTTCTCTCCTACTACACATCTTTCTCCTTACATAAAGGAACTCAGGCTATTAATCTCTTGTGTTTTTCTATGCTTTCTGCAAGCTTTTTAAAGAATCTAAAATATAATTAATGTGTAATACATACATGATCATTGTTTTTGATCCATAGATGCACATATAAAGATTTTTGCCATTTAAAAAATTTTTTTTATTTGTTTATGAGAGAGAGAGAGAGAGAGAGAGAGAGAGACAGAGACACAGGCAGAGGGAGAAGCAGGCTCCATGCACCGGGAGCCCGACGTGGGATTCGATCCCGGGTCTCCAGGATCGCGCCCTGGGCCAAAGGCAGGCGCGAAACCGCTGGGCCACCCAGGGATCCCCTTTTGCCATTTTTAAAATAAGCAATAGGATCAAATACTTATTTGGCTGTCTCTTGGTCTTAATAAAACTTTATGAGTATATATCTAGTTCATACTTTTAATTACATTATAGCATTACACATTACAGTCTATAAACTAGAGGTGGCTAATGCCTTTTCAGTCATCCCCTACTGATGGACATTCATTGTGTTTCTTCTTTTTTAATATTTATTTATTTATTTATTTAGTGTTTCTTCTTTTCTAAATTAAAAATTTAAGGTTCTTTTCAGCAACTCAGGGATCTTAAAAATCTTGTCTCTGGTGGAAAACTAGAGGAAGCTCTTTCATATCATACGTTTTTTATAGGGATTGAAAAGATCTTCAATATTATCCATCTGTAGATAAATAACACAAAAAGATTAATATATAGTATTGCATGTGACGGAAGAAATCTTTTTCTTTCGCCCTGAAACTATGCAATTTCACTGGAAAGTCCAGGAAGATTACTTACTGGGATTCTTTATGAATCCCACAATTAGAAAAAGTGCTCGAATAAATTACTGCATTAGTTAGAAAAAAAAAAAAAGTGTGCAAACATCCAAGGGGCCAGTAGTGGCCAGCAGAATTGAGTTTCTCATTTGTTAACAGAATGTGTGTTATGAAGCAGACCAGATAAGGCAGGCCGCGTGCTTGTAGCTGTGATATAGGATTGCTTTCTCATTCATGGCGGGCGATGGCCAATAAGCAGGAGAAACAATACCAGCCTGGGCATTGTGTGTGATGCATGGGCTCTGATTGCAGGCAGAATGGTTCAGAGGAATCTGGGAAATAGCGATCCCAATCTCATTGTGTATGGGATCAGGATGAAAATGACAGTGAAACAAGATAGAGCAGAAACAAGTGAACTCTGGGATGGCCAGTTTTAATAGAATGCAGAAATTGTTTAGAACAGGTTGGAAACTGATGGAGGGAAAATAAGAGATGGCAACAAAATTTCTTGAAAAGTCATGACAGTTCCTAAGTGAATTAGCGAACTAGTAATTTAAGAATTATAGTTGAAACGAGAAAACGGGCATGAAGAGTAACGTATTAGAGAAAGTAAGATTAAAAGAGACCTAATAAGAGTATTGGTGGTCGAAGGCTGCTAGAGGGAAAAATAAAAACATAATAAAGCTTAGCTACAAAGGCATCTAGACTTTTCCCAGACACAAAAAGGCAGTTGGAGATAGATAAAGGTGTGTCATGGAGGGTTTCAGTGAGCTTTGGAGATTGCAGGTGTAGGTGAAGGTTGCATTTTGGAAATTAGGATCTTTTTTTTTTTTTCTCAAAGGAAAGAAGGGGCAAGCAAAGTACTAAAGATTCTGAGGTCAGACTAAAGGAAATTGACAAGAGAGAAAAATGGACTTTTTGGATAAGAAAGACAGTGTGTCTATTCAGTTTTTATCAAGAGTCACCTGACATGTAGCAAAGAAAGAAATCTGTGTCAAAAGGTCTCCATCGTGTGATCCTGGGGACCCGGGATCGAGTCCCACGTCAGGCTCCCAGCATGGACCCGCCTTCTTCTTCTTCTTCTTCTTCTTCTTCTTCTTCTTCTTCTTCTTCTTCTTCTTCTTCTTCTTCTTCTTCTTTTCTCTCTCTCTCTCTGTGTATCTCAAATAAATAAGAAATCTTTAAAAAACAAAAAAAAACAAACAAACAAAAAACAAAAGGTCTCCATCGATGGACATTGAGGCTGCTTCTAGGAATAGTGCTGCAATGAACACAGGAGTGCTAGGATCCCTTTGAGATTCTGATTTCAGCTCTTTTGGCTAAATACGTGAAAGTGGGATTGCTGGATCATTTGCAAGTTCCAGCCACACCATTCTGCATTCCCACCAACAGTGTGCAAGAGCTCCTATTTCTCCACATCCTCACCAACACTTACTGTGTTTGGTTTTTCTGCCAATAGCCATCTTGACAGGTGAGAGGTAATATCTCATGATAATGGAATATTTACTAGTCAGCCTTAAAAATGGAGGAGATGCTATACTATGGAACAACATGGGAATCTTGAGGCCATTATGTCAAGTGCAGTAAGCCAGTTATAGAAGAATAAATACTGCTGTGATTCCACTTACACGAGGAATCGAAAATAGTGAAACTCAGAATCAAAGAGCAGAGTGCCTGTTGCCTGGGGCTGGGTGGAGGGGAAATGAGGAGTTCCTAATCAACGGATACACAGTTTGAATCCAGCAAGATGAAAAAGCTCCAGGATTCTGCTGTACAACATTTGTAACCATGGTCAACAGTAATACAGTGTACACTTAAACATTTGTTAAGAGGGTAGAGATCATGTTAAGGGTTCTTTACACAATAAAAAAAGAAGAAGAAGGAGAAAATCTCTGTGTTAATGGGAAGGTCATCTAAAGTTTCAGTAGGACTTTCCATCACAAATCTAGAGTTTTGGGCACAAAATTCTAGGTGCTTAAAAGGAATGAATAGCTAAAATTGGCAGGTCAACAATGCCGATTTTGTTTTGCCAATTCTGAGTCCAAAATATTAGAAAAGTTATCTTTCAAAAATTCACGGTTGGTGAAATATTTACTTTCAAAATTAGGCTGGCTACCTAATGCAGACAAAGACGTAACTATTGAAAAAGCTTAATTACAGGGATCAAATTTACATTATAAAATCTGCTTTAATAGATTAACCTATGGATGTTTTTACCTGATGGGCCATTAATTATGGTTAGTTTCTTAAAAAAAATGAAAAGATGTAGACATAAAATTTAAAAAAAATCGATGTCATATGGATATCTTAGACTCTGGTTTACATTAAGCAATAAACAAGCAAACAAATAAAAGAGACTGAGAGCTATGATCACACATACAAAATGGAACGATTTATAGTTGGTTTTGTTTTACTTGTATGAAATCTACCTCAACGCCTAATGAAGTTGAGGGGCATCTGGGTGGCTCAGCTGGTTAAGCATCTACCTTCTGCTTGGCTCATGATCCCGGGGCGCTGGGATGGAGCCCCACATTGGGCTCCTCGCTCAGTGGGGAGTCTGCTTCCCCCCTCCCTCTGCCATTCTCCCCACTTGTGCTTTCTGGCTCTATCTCTCTGTCAAATAAATTAAAAAAGTCTTTAAAAAAAGAAAAGAAAGTTGAGAGGGGCCTGTAACAGCTTCTAAAGCCTTTTAGGAACAGGTAAACATGGATATACATCTTAAGTATTAAAACCTGAGGTAGCATTAAAGATGTCAGTTGTGGAAAGAAAATGACATAGCTTTTGTGGAGATATTTTAGCATGTGAATTTGGTACATGATTCATATAATCAAAAGGCTTGAGATGACCTTGAGAGGTCATCAGGCTCATCCTTCTGCTAGTACAGGGGGAACAGGTAACATAAGGCACGAGGCAATGATCAGCTCGAGCGGGTAAGGGCAACGAGGGCCTTACCTAAAAGTAACATTATTTTCACTTGAGTTTCAATGTAATGAATGGTCTTCTAGCAAATACATGACTCTTTTGGAATTCATCTAAATCCCATATGGTAAATATTTTTTCTCAAATTGCACTTAGCTTTATAAAATAGCAATTGCATCATCGCATGGTACAAAGAAATAGTTTAATGTAGCCATCAAGGATATGTATTGAAACAAAAGCCTTTCTTAATGATAAAATTTTCAGAATTTGTGCCATGGTTTAGAAAAACTTTGTATATAGTCCTGGGTTCCAAATTTGATTATCTTCTCTCCTAGGTTTTATTTTAGATTAGTTTGTGAGTCTGTTTTGTACTTTAGGATAACCTGTCTTTGGACATATTTTTTTTACAGAGGAGTTTCCTTTTGAATACAATAGGTCAGCATTTAGGGGTCTAGATGGCAGAGTAGAGAAGGATCACAGAATGTCCCTTCCCCCCCAAACTTATAAACGTTGTAAAAAGTCTGGCCCTAAGTTCCCAAGAGTAGTCAAGTAAGGAAAAGGGTATGCTTTTTATTAATAAACTTCAAAAAGTGGGGGCAAAAGGAAAAAAAAGGAAGATTATGGTGCAGAGAGGTGTTACTTCTTAGTTTGCTCCCAGTTTCCAAGAAGCAGTACAGAGGAAAGAAGGTGAATGGGAACAAAGGAAGGAAGTAAAAAAGAGAGAAAAAGAAAAGAGAAACCAATTCTTCCTAATCCCCTATTTTGGAGAAAAGTGAACTGAATGCAGTCTTTTTAGATAAAGTCAAGGAAAACCGTCTAAAGCAGGATTTTATGTATCTAGTAGTGATAAGAAGGGTAAGAAGCCAGCCTTGCCATTTTCCAGGGCACTGAGAGGGTGGGACCTTCTCCTAACTAAATAGAATGACTATCATACTAGACGTTTGCTTAATGGTATTTATCAGAAAATCCCAGAACCCAGATGCCTCAGCAAAAGTTACACTCAATCCCAGCAAGTGTTGACAATTCCCTTATGTGATGATTAATTTTACATCAACCTGGCTATGCCATGGTACCCATGGATATCCAAATATCCAGGTATTTGGTCAACTATTCTAGAAGTTTCTATGAAGGTATTTTCTTAGACAAGATTAATATTTAAATCAGCAGGCTTTGAGGCATGCAGACAACTTTCCACAATGTGGGTGGACTTCACCCCATCAGTTGAAGGCTTGAATAGAAAAAAGATGGTTCTTCCCAGAGGAAGACGGAATCCTGCCAGCTGATTGCCTTTGGATTCAAACAGTAAACATCCATTCTTCCTCAGGACTGCAGCCTGCCAGCCTACCTGCAGATTTTGGACTTGCTACCTTCCCCAGCTGTGAGCCAATTCCTTAAAATCTCTCTCTTTCTCTTTCTGTATATATCCTCACGCACACATATCCTATTGTTCTGTTTCTCTGGAGAACTCTGACTAACACAGCCTAGTAAGGTAAATCTTATTTCTTGCTCTTGCAAATGCCAACAAAGATGTTTTTGGTTAGCACATGGCCTTTTACGAAGTTAATTACAGATCCAAGTCCTTCCATCTGTGGCTTTAACTAATTCTAGGGCCTCGAAGTTTTCTTCTTGAAGTTCAGGTGAAAACCTCCTGTACTTTGCCAGCAGGCATGGAAAAAGTGAAGAAAGATCATTAGTGGGAGGCTTCTATGGGTTGGACCTAGCACCAGCACACATCACTTTGCTCACAGTCCATTAGGCTGAACTCAGTTGTGGGCTCACCCATCTGCCAGCGAGGCTGCCAGGGAGGCTGCAAAATATTATGTATCTGTCTGCCAGGGAGAAAAAGAAAATGCACTTTTGCAAACTCACAGGAACCTCGGCCATATTCTCTTACCTAATTCATATATATGCTCAGATTACCAAATAGGAAAATGCATGAAAACAATCAAGTCTTATCCAAACGTGTGCTATTATGATCGTTATCTCAAATATTGAGGTTCTGCAAAAAAGACTGATTTTTCAATTCCATGGTGAGCTCAGTATACTATCTGATATAAATAATCAAGAAATATATTCAATGTGGGGCATTTGAACGGACTACTTAAAATAATATTTATTGTTCTTACTGATGATAAAATAACAGGTGCATTGTAGAAAATATGCAAACTAGAGAAAAGCACAAAGAGCAAATCCCAGGCATTCCCAGTCTTTGTACACACAGTCTGTACAATTAAAACTCTTAGAGTTGTAGCAGCTTTCCCCAAAACTGGCTTAAGCAGAGCAGAGAATTGTATGCCTCTATAGGAAGTTCAAATCCAGGCAAAATTAGGGGCGCCTGGGTGGCTCAGTGGTTGAGCATCTGACTTTGGCTCAGGGTGAGATCCCGGGGTCCTGGGATGAGTCCCACATTGAGCTCCCCACAGGGAACCTGCTTCTCCCTCTGCCTATGTCTCTGCCTCTCTTTCTGTGTCTCTCATGAATAAATAAGATCTTAAAAAAAAAACCAGGCAAAATTAATCCATGTTGGTAGTGAGTGGTTGGATTAATACTTGTCACCTGGAGAGACTACTGGGGAGCTTTCTGGGTCACTGGAAATGTCCTATGTTTCTATCTGAGTGGCAGTTATATGGATGTATTTTTACGGGAAAAATAATTGCACTGCGTACTTAGGATTTATACCCTTTTCTGTTTCGAAGTGATACTTTAATACAAAGATAAAATTTAAGAATATTAAATTAAACTGTAAACATATAAATATGCAATGCTCAAAAAGCATTTGAGGAGATACAAATAGAAGTTTTGGTGAAGTTGAGAAACCTAAGTCATCTTCAAAAAACATACTTATAATGTCATAAAACTTTACAGAAATACAGAAAAAAATAATGAAATATTCATGCTGTAGTTATCAGAATGGAGGCTTAGTATGACTCAGTGAGACATCTCATGAAGTCATGGATGTGAAGATATGTTTTAGAATATCATATGCCATATATTTATTAATTCAAAAATGATTTTGGAGGTAGTGCATCTGGGCAATGATCATCCATGACTGCCGAGATCCTCAGGGGGAAGCCTACCAGGAAACTCTTATCACCCATGCAAAGGCTGACAACAGCTGAACTCACTGATGAAGCTTAAAATCACAGGAAGAGAAAAGCCTTCCTTATGAGCTTCCTGATGTGATGTGTAGAACATACATAGCACCTCCTATGAAGTATTCTTTTTTTTTTTAAGGTTTTATTTATTTGAGAGAGAGAGAGAGAGAGAGAGAGAGAGAGAGAGAGCATGAATGGGGGAAGGGGCAGAGGAAGATGGAGAAGATCAATCCTAGGACCTGAGATCAGGACCTGAGCCAAAATCAGATGCTTCGCCTACTGAGCCACCCAGGTGTGCCCTCCTATGAAGTATCCTTGCCACAAAACTGAACCTGAATCTGACCTAGCCTCTGGCTCTTGACTTGATAAAGGGCCATGTTAACAACATTGTGGGACGTAATTGGTTAAAATCAGGATGTGGGAAACTATTGGACACACGACCTTATTTTTAAACTAATAAATGGCAAGGAAGAAAAAAGAATACAGGGAGATTGTGCTATCACAAAAAGGCCTAAGGGATAATTGAACTAAATGCAATCTATCAACCTCATTTAGATTCTGATTCAAAGTCAGCAAAACACATTTATGAGACGATCAAGGGTATCAACTCTAATTAAATGGTAGATGATATCAAGAAGCTATTATTACTTTTTAGGTGTGATGATGTTGTTGAGGTCATGTGTAAAAAAAAAAAAAAGAGTCAAAGCCGTATCTCTTCGACATACATATGTAAGTATTTATGAATGAGATGATAGGAAAATCCAATGTGTGTTGGGGAAGGCACAGATGTAGCAAGTTTGTCCATATGTTGATCTCTTTTGAAGCTGGATAACAGGTGTACGAGGACTTACCATGCTGTTACTATAATCTGAGTTTGTTTAAAAAATTTCAGTAAAAATGTTAAAAATCATTCGTATCTAATTTAATAGTTGAGACAGAAATTATTAGGCAATAAGTTGGGGTGGAGAAGATTTTTTGATCCACTCTTTATTCACTTACACATGATACATCAAATGCTTACATTTTTGATCTTCATAGACTATGTTCATATACATTTATTATGCATTTATATACATATAATATGCACCAATATCTTTTATGAGGTTAGGTATCTTTCAGATTATTCTTACCTTTAACAAATTGGCACCCTATAAATTTAACAGAGAAAATAAAAATAGGTTCAAGTAAAATTTTTTTTAAAAAAATTGAATTTCTTTAGAACACTCAGGATTATTTTCTCTCTTTATTTTAAAAATATTTTTATAAGCTTCTCTAATAAGTCATATATGTATTTAGCATTTATTATTATAGGTATGTTTCAAAGGAAAATGTTATTGTCTTAAATATTCTAATAGAATTATGTGGCAATTTGTATGGTGGCTACTCAGTATGTACTGGTTTTAGATTTGGAAAAACAATTGATATATCAACAAGGCAAGAAATTAGCTTGACCATTTCCCATTGGTGGATGTGTGCTACACAATATCCTTGCTAGGCATTGGGCAGGGGCCTGTTTAGGGCTGGACAGTGTTTATCTGCGTATGAGCTGTGCTTGGTTTGAGGTGTTGAAATTGAGCCTCTTCCTCAGAATGCTGCTGTTGCTATTGCCTTTCTGACATCACGCAGCATTGTGGACTAGTGCAGTAGCAGATTTGAGTTTCAGGGAGGATTGCAGAGAAGTGTTCTTATTTGCCTTCTCCCATTCAGACATTGAGTCAGGGCTAGAAGCTTGCATCTTGTCATGGAGGTGGCTCAGTTTCTAAGCAGGGCTGACTGTGATGGGTATATCAATAAATAACATAAAACAATTGAAAGAAATCTAGCTTTTCTTCTCCATTACATGCTTCCTCTTGCTAAGAAATGAAATCTTTATTTATATTGATAATAGTTCATTAAACTCTTTCAGGGAGGTGTAAATTTTAAAATGTTCTTTTGAAATCAGGATACATGGCGTTCACATGGAAATTTGCATTTCAGCCCAATTGGTCTGTTTTTAGAAAAATTTCCTCAAAATTTACATTTGAGGTTTAGTTTTCATATCATCCCAATATTCAGGAAGAAAATATCATCAGTGATATTTCCTTGCTTAATGGATAATTACAAATTGGAATTGTTAGTGAAACTGCATTATTAAATTTAGTCTCAAATTACACTTAAAATATGCAGGACCAGTGGACTGAAGATATAAATAGCTTTGATTATAGGCCAAATTTTGTTATTTTGTAGCTTGGTATCTTGATGGGGAAAAATCTTAAATTCAATGGATCAGGCCAAAAGTAATGAGACTGTTTTTTTTTTTAATAAGCATGTAAGATCTTAAATGTTTACCCAAGCATTACTTTCTTCTAAGAAGCCATTTTTGGAAGTTCACATATTTAATAATATTTGCTCAAAATTCATCTTTTAAAATAGTCATTTTCAAATCACACACAAAAATTAGTTTAATTCTATATTATTTTTGAAACAAAACAGTATTACTCAGCTCATTCAAGCTTCTTATTCACAAGACTCAGCACTGAATACATTTTAATTCCAAAAATCAAATCCTCTCTCTAAGAATACAGATCTTCCATAGTTAAAAAAATACTCATGTGAATGTTCTACTGGCTTTTGAAGTCCAAATACTTGGTACCATGGTAGCAGTTTTGCTATATAGTATTGCCTTTGAAGGGACCAGTGCATATTTGGATAGAAAACTTTTGATGAGCTTGTTAAAATCCATCACGTAACTTGAAGTGACATGTTCTTTGAATTTTATGTGAATTATTTTTTATGCCAAGTTTACTGATTTTTGTAGACTATGTCATGCCTCTCTAAAATTCTAGGTTTTAGACTTGAAGGGGTCAAGTCTGCACTCACCTTTGTTTTCCTTACATTAGTCCTGTCTGCATTTTTGAAATAATTCCATGCAGTTAGAGACAGAGGTGATATTTATTTATATGTCTGAGGCAGGAGAGTGTAAAGTCAGAAGGCACAATATGAACAATTAAGCCTGTCACTCTGCACGTATAGGTACCGAGTGCCAATAAGACAAATAATAGCAGGAATTTGGATACTATGGGGCAATCATATCATTGCCAGGTTTATATAGGTTTGTTAGGTTCCTGGGAGGAAAAGAGAGGACATAAACACCATTTCACTTAGTACTCTAGATTGCAAGTAGCAGAGAACTGAGTCTAAACTGGATTAACCCAAAAAGCTGTCTTTTTGATTTATGCAATAAAATGGCCTGGGAACACTGTTTTTTTTTTTAATGCATGGCTCAAAGAGGATGATCAGGATCTGGTTTCTTTCTATTTATTGGCTTTGCTTTCATTTTAAGAATTCATGTATAGTCAAGATGACAGTAGCAGTTGTATCTCACACGCTTCAAGGTGCAAGTGCATCTGGGAAGAATTCTTGCATCTGTCCCCAAAGTCTCAGCAAAAGTTTTATTGGCTTTGCCTGGATTATGTGCCTGTCCCTAATCTCTTTGAGAGGAATGAGCTGTGTGAATTGGTTTAGCCAACTGGGACCTCTCCTTGGAGTTGCAGTGGGGTTAATCCTGCCCAAATGCATGGGTTGAGAGCAGAGTCATGGGGGTTTCTCAAGGCCAACTTGGAGTATGGTTGCTGGGTGGCAAAAGCAACAGATGTTCCCCAGAGGCACTTTGGTGATTATGTCTTACCTGCAGAATAGTGACAGAAGGGTGGTGGAGGAGGTATAGAGTGAAAGGATCTTGGGGTGAATTGGAAAAATCTACTCCTTGGGATGACCTGGACGTGGAGCTCCCACTCTTACCAAAATTGATTTTTTTAATAATAAATTTATTTTTTATTGCTGTTCAAATTGCCAACATACAGAATAACACCCAGTGCTCATCCAGTCAAGTGCCCCCCTCAGTGCCCGTCACCCATTCACCCCCACCCTCCGCCCTCCTCCCCTTCCACCACCCCTAGTTCATTTCCCAGAGTTAAGAGTCTTTATGTTCTGTCTCCCTTTCTGATATTTCCTACCCATTTCTTCTCCCTTCCCTTCTATTCCCTTTCACTATTATTTATATTCCCCAAATGAATGAGAACATATAATGTTTGTCCTTCTCCGATTGACTCATTTCACTCAGCATAATACCCTCCAGTTTCATCCATGTCGAAGCAAATGGTGGGTATTTGTCATTTCTAATGGCGGAGGAACATTCCATTGTATACATAAACCACATCTTCTTTATCCATTCAAAGATACAGATGCAATGAAATGCTGGGACACCTGCACCCCGATGTTTCGGGGACATTGTGCAGCAATGTCCACAATAGCCAAACTGTGGAAGGAGCCTCGGTGTCCATCGAAATTGATTCTTGATTGTGTTTTCTAATGAAAACATTTTTGCTTCATAACAGGATTGGGTGAACTCATGACAAATAAAAGTAACATTTGATGTAGGTAAAACTAGACAGCTGCCAACTTATGTATCCTGTCCCTTTTCTTTGGTTTCTTGGTACTGCACAGGACGGGTGACACTGATTTGAAGCTATGCTTATGTAATATACTATTTCAATGTAAGAGAAAATAGTCATTTTGTATCCCACCTACTGTCTAGCACAGAGCCAGTTAGCCGATAGGATGGTATTTGTTGACCACTGTTTTAAAATGTAGGTGTAAAATTTTCTGACGCATAAGCAAAGTAAAATTCCTCTGAGTTCAGGCTGCTATTTAACAGCCTAAACACAGCTTGTAAGGGATAAAGGAAAGAAGATCTCCTGGGAAGATAGGGTCCTTCATGGCTGAGTCAATTGTGAGAGAGGAGAGAGACAATCAGTGATTGAGCCAAACCCTTTCCCTTGCCATCTTGACCTTGAAAAACCTGCACTTCCCTCTCCTTCCTGGTGGTCTCCATAGGACACTTAGAAGGAAGTGGGAGAGATGCTATGGTGTCCCAGTATCTGTAAAGAATTAACCAACAGAATATGAAATTGTGGCTAAGGGAGAGTTGTATTTTGTTGGATCAAAAAATCCATTCTATTAAAAACCTGTAAGAATATTTTATGATCATCTTATGCTATCTCCACTCAGATAAGCTGTTATGGAAAATATTATAGTTTTCACATTTCTATGGTTAAAAAAAAAAGTTCCATGGTCTCTAAATTATTCTAATGATACGTGTGCTGTGGTTGCGATGTGGCTTCTGTTGAAATCAAGCTCTTTCGGCCCCTGGACACACATTCAATCCAAGAGGTAGTCTCTGAGAGGAATGAAGTTTTCTTTCGGGGCTATAAACCAGTCAAAATTCACAAAAAGGAAGCTTTAAATTTCCACGTTGGGAAGGGAGCTGTGAAAGCTGGCTTTTAGAGGGCTGAACTGTGATTTGGTATTCTGAATACATTCTCTGTTGCCCCCATCCCTCCCTCCATTCCCTCTGTCGGAGCCCTTGCATTTAGAAACTGGTAGAACTGTTGTCTACATTAACATTGCCTCCTTTCTCCATTGATTTCTGTCGTGAATAGGCTTCCTTGAATTCATGGTCATCTGCATCTTTAGGGTTCCCCTAAGGGATATTGGATTTCCTGCTTGGAGGACTAATCAGAACCATTAATCAGCCATGAAAATAAGCACTGGCCTATAAGCCAAAGGCCTGAAGGAAATCAGGGCTGGCTTATTGAAAATTAGGTAGAAGGTATAGAAGACATATATTTATTTATGAACACCGAGTAGGTTTCTGAGGAATTTGAAGTGACAAAAGAAAAAGATTTTTAATGTTTGTGTGCACCAAGGAAGGGTTTGGCATCTCCTTCCCGGAGAAGTAGAGACTGCCAGGAGGTCCTCACAGTCCCGATGTCTGAATGGGGCCACAGGACACGGTGGACAGAGCTTGGACTTTGGCCTTAGGTGGCAGGAGTGAGAATCGATGCATGCCATTGACTTGCTCATCTTCATTTCCACATCTCTAATTAAATGATATACTATATAATTCTAGTCTCTATGATAGTTTTCCTCTGGAAAGTTATATGGAGAGGAAATGATGGGCTCCATATATGTCATGAAATGGGAACTCAAAGCTGCTCGTTTTTGACTTTGTTTGGGTTTTCCCTGAAGCAGGCCCTGAAACGCAAATTCAAGGGTAAGGTTATAGGGGAAGTGTGAGGGATACTGGTAGGGAAGTGGGGGAAGTAAAATGGGGAAGGTGGGTAGCTGAAGGAGTGAAAGCTAGCTATCAAGCCAGCCATCCTTGTGGACAATTGTAGCTTGATCACACAGGAACTCTCTGGGAAACGGGACAAAGCACCCATCTCAGAATTATCGCCTCAAGGGCTGGGGGAGCTGTGGTATTGATACAAGTCTTGAATTGATTGCTTAGGTGTGCTCCCAGCTAGTGTCAGTTCCTCAGGATTTTGGTACACTTCCAGATTACTGATCAT
Organism: Vulpes lagopus; assembly: GCF_018345385.1. Classification (NCBI taxonomy): domain Eukaryota; kingdom Metazoa; phylum Chordata; class Mammalia; order Carnivora; family Canidae; genus Vulpes; species Vulpes lagopus. The sequence goes on from NC_054824.1 coordinate 15,981,413, forward strand.
GGGTAGTATGGCTTGCTATATTTTTTCAGTATTCCAGGACAAAAGAGTTCTCAGAAGGGCCAGAGTGACCATCCCAACGATTGGAAGGTAGCTGGAGCTCTGGGAGTGCTAAGTGATAGGACCAGTTAACTGGGTTACTGACCTCATCTGAGAGGTGGATGTATTTATCGTGAAGAACAGAGTAAAAGGTGAACCCCCTAAAACCAATCTTAGGAAAGAAGATGCACTCCAGCAAAATGAGGATGTCATCAAGAATGAGAGATGATGGAATGCAGGGAACAGTAGAACCAACCCAGGAAAGCAGTGACGGGGGTGTGTGCTTGGATGGGGACAAAATGGCATGCCATGGGACTAATTAGAAATGAAAGAACAAGAGTTCTGGAAGAATGGTTCTGGGTAAAGGAAAAATGGATAGAACACTGAATGAGATGGAGAATCATAAAAATGAAAATGTTGATAGAGATTAATAGTTGCTGAAAAAGAAACTCAGTGAGGAATTTCAGGGAAGAAATAAGCTGTATGTGAAAGCAATTGTTACTATAGTTTGCTACTTGAGCTTTGAACAATATTTACATACTCAAATTTCCAACTTTTAAAATCAGGGGCACCTGAGTGGCTCAGGTGGTTGAACATTTGGCTCTTGGTTTTGGCTCAGGTCATGATCTCAGGGTTGTGAGATCGAGCCCCTGGTTGTGCTTCGCACTCAGTGTGGAGTTTGCTGAAGACTCTCTCTCCGTCCCTCTGCCACTGTCCTCTGCTCTCTCTTTCTCAAATAAATAAACAAACAAATAAATGAATAAGTCTTTTTACAAAGTACCTACAGACAATGCAATTATGATTATGATAGACCTAATTATGATATTGTAATGCAATGTAAGTATTACTGGCAAAGGTAAAAGTTGGCCACTGAAAGAAAGCTAAAGGGAAGGGTAAGAGTGTTAATATTGTCCTCTTCCAAGGTGAGGAGTCAAAAGGTATCGATAGATGTTGGAACAAGAGAATGAAGACTGTAAATATGTCTCTCTCTCTCTCTCTCATCTCTTTCTCTGTGTCAGTCTTTCTCTATCTCTAGATATATAATAGAGGACAAAACAACAAATTGAGTCTCAGTGGAATTTTGTGAAGTAAATGACTTTTGAAAATATTTTTACGAAGAGGTTATTATTTTATTGGCTATAACAGTGTGAAATAGATTCAGAAGATTTTACTCCCGTAAGAGTCTTAGAGATGATCTAGTCGTCCAGCCTTCTCACTTTATAGCTATAGCAGCCAAGATTCGGAGAGTTGAACTAACTTGCCCAAATTTGCATAACCAGCTAATCTGCAGAACAGACAAGCCCGGAGCCCCACTGCATCTGATATTCCTCTGTTCTTTCCCTTCCTTACTGTAGAGTTAGAATCTTGGATAAAGAACTATTAGGATGTTTAGCAATAGGAAATGACAAAGCCAGTGTGGGAGAGGTTACTGACGGCCACCAATATCTCATTCTCTTCTGGAATAAAAGAAAAAAGACACTTCTCAGCTCTCTTGCAGTTAAGGTGGGTCGTGTGGCTAGTTTTTCCACTGGGATGAAGCATTTGATTGCTAGTGAGCTATTCCCCCCTCTCTCTTCTTCTTTCCTTACCAGTGACCCAGGAGGTCATGTTTCCAACTGATTTGGTTATGCCATTGCCAAGCCAGTTCTCAAAGTGAGTGTGTAAAGCAGACCCTGCTGTTGACATGCTTTGGACACGTAGTGTCCTTGTGATTTTAAGTAACTGAGATTTGGGGGTTGTTTTTTTTACCATAGCATAGACTTTCCTATCCTAATGCTGACATCAATACTATTTTCATTGCAATTAATTTATAATATTCCATAAAACCGAAATTTGCCTTGAAATAATTCTACAGTGTAATGATTTAGTCCATGTATAATAAGGCAAAAATTGTATCTATTTTACTTTAATGTATTCTATGTAGAATATTCCATTTGAAATTGGAAATATACATATTTTTCCAGTGGTCTCAATTAAATTACTACATAATCTCTAAAATGAATTTCTTGTCCTAAACCTTTGTTGGAAATCTAATTTAAATTTTTTGTGTGTTTTTAATTAAAAATAACCTTTCTTTAATATGTGTGTTGAGAATATCACTTTATTTGTTTTTAAATACTTTATTTATTTATTTGACAGAGAGAGAGAGAGAGCACAAGCAAGGGGAGAGGCAGAGCAAGAGGGAAAGGGAGAAGCAGGCTCCCTACTGAGCAAGGAGTCTGACTCAGGACTCCATCCCAGGACTCCCAGACCAAGACTTGAGCTGAAGGCAAATGCTCCACCAACTGAGCCACCCAGATGCCCCCAAATACCACTTTTTAATGTAATAATACGTTAATAATTTTCTTAACATTGAAACTGAAAACACCTGAAGAAAAAACAAAGATGACTTTTAATTCATCACTCTTAAGAAGTAAATATTTGGGACAGCCCAGGTGGCTCAGTTTGGCACTGCCTTCAGCCCAGGGCCTGATCCTGGAGACCCGGGATCAAGTCCCACGTCGGGTTCCCTGCCTGGAGCCTGCTTCTCCCTCTGCCTGTGTCTATGCCTCTCTCTCTCTCTCTCTCTGTGTGTTGTCTCTCATGAACAAATAAATACAATCTTAAAAAAAAGTAACATATTTGTTACCCAATACTTTTTAAATGTACACAAAAATATTAACAGTATAATATTTATAGTTCTATGACCTTTTTTAAGTGTACCATATTTTTTTGTGCATGTTACCAGGATTGATAAGTTTTACAATTTTCCATTTCCTTCCACAGTACTTGTTTAAAAGTTGACTTCCCTAAATATTAATGTCTTGCTCTTGGTGTCTTACTCTATCTAGCCCAGCAGGCAAGAATTGTCCTGGCATTGTCAATGTGGAGGTAGATTTCATTGTATTATTTCCTTTTCCTTGGAGAAAGGAAATCCTGCAGGATTTTTCCTTGAAGAAAGGAGATCCTGCAGGTCACATGGGAAGAACAATTACTGGAAGACATAAGGGCAACAAGTTGCCAACAAACCAGATTTTTTTGCTTTTGGGAATTTTGGTGTCATGTGTCATTGAATACTGTTCATTTGCCTTTTAAGAGTAAAGTATAACTCATATGCCTGTCTGTGTCTGATCAAGTGAATAAAAGTAAATTCATGGAGCTACTTTTCATGAGGAGCTTTCTGAGTCTCTGTTATGAATGTTTCTACCCTTTAGGAAAACAGAGTGGCTTACATTACGTTTGGGGCTCTTCCTTTCTCAAGCGTCTGCCATGCTTTTTCCTCCTATGATGAACTGCGTCACTGGCTGGTTTGTCCACTATCTCTCTTGTGTTGCAGTCTCGTGAAAAGCCAACATCGTCTCTCACTTTACCTGTCTCAGCTTTCAGGATAATTTTAAGGACTACAGGGGTCAACATACCTTTTTGAAGGAATAAAATATATTTCTCTTAGCCTGTGCATAATTATTTATACCTATCAACCCAACCCAATAGATCCTATTTTATTTTTTTTCCAATTTATTTATAAACAAAATGCTTCTGCATCCCCAGGGCTTATTTTTTAACCTGCTTTCCTGAGCTGCTTCTCCCTGTCCCAGACCCAGAGGGCTTACCCTGAGGCCACTGAACGTGCGTTTACACTCCTGTTCCAAGGACTCCCTTGTCTGTCTCAGTTCTCTCTTTTGCTTCCTGGTGAAAGACTGCTGTGGATTATCCTAGTGTCCTCTTATTCCAGTTTTTGGGGTTGGTATTGGTGGCCTTGATCTTCAGGGTCATTTCACGTGACGTCATTTCTGTGTTACTTTCCATTTGAAGTTCATGACCTCTGGCTCTACTTCTGTGGTTGATTCTGCCTTTTTCTACTCTCATGTCCTGAGGAGCCTGACTCCAGGCATGGGTTCATGTACTCTTTGTCACCTCTCTCTCACCCCATACATTTCATGTCGTTGTCCTTAGCTTCATCCTTGGCTTTGTCTTTAGCTATGTCTCTACTCTTATCACCCCTTGGGTTCTTCAGCCTCATTGTTGCCTTCTCTCCATGATGCTGCACTGTCCTTCACTACCTGACATTGGCTACTTGTGGCATATCCAACCTGGATCTCCAGATCTGAGGCAATCCACCTCTCCTGGCACAATTTCAGCTGGGCAGGCTGAATCTAAGTCTAGAAATTCAACATTTTAGTCTTGTTCCTGAACTTAATTTCTGTTTCAAGTTCTTATTTTCTAGGTGGTAGAGTGTAATCTTGGCCAGTTCAAGGTTCCACCTTTCCCTCTGTTGCACCTAAATTTTGGGTTGGGGGAGGGCACACTTATGCAGAATAATGGGGGAGGATCTGGTCCTCATTGTTACCTGTCCATGTTGCAAAGATTGAGTCTTCTTGCTTCTGTTTGGCTCAGTAACTAGTCCAAGTTGCTGCTGTTCATCCTTTGCTCCCAGTGGCCAGTTCTTTCTGTCCATTGTGTATCCTGTTTCACCTGGCACTACAGAATATTCTATGAGACTGTCTAAACCTCTTTCTGCTTGGACACAACCCACAATCAACTCTTCCTCATGATCTTCCTATGCACTCAGATTTACCCTTAAAGGGCCACAGGCTTTTCTCAGATTTCCCAAACCCATCTGGGAATTCCATCATCCTTACCCATCCCCGCCTACTCAGTTCTGCCTCAACATCCCCTTCTGTGTGTAGGGATATTTATCTAGCCCCAGGGTGGGATTCCCTAGTTCTTTCTCTCCATGTCTTCTCACTCCCAATTTGTGTTTATATTCAGGGTTCCATCAGAATTAGGCTTTTGAAATGCAAGGCCCTTTTTTCTGCCTTTCCTGATATAATGAATGTGATGGGGTTGTGTATGTTAGGAGAGGGAGACATAAAAAAGGGGAAAATTCTAGAAAAAAAAAGATTAGTTAATATTTTTAAAAATTTTGCTCATCACTCTAGCTTTTATCTCTTTGATCACATCCACCTATCTTTCTATCCTTTCCCTTCCCACACTCTTGCTGTTTGTTCTTAGCCTCCAGAGGGAACTATAACCACTCACCCCTCCAATTGCACTGAGAGCCTCAGCCCCCCAAGGCTACACTGAATTCCCTGAGCTTTCCAGTCTTCCAGGAGTCAGCCCCCTCAATGCTGTAATAAGAGTGAAGGATTGGAGTTGGAAGACCCGTTCCCGTTGTGGCTTCAACCTTCACTGACTCAGATACTGTGATAGTGGGCTCACCCCACATTCTCTCTAATCATATAATATCCTTATCTGTAAATTAGCAATAATAGTATTTCTTTCTTAGCTTTATTCTGGGAATGTATTGTTAAAATGTATGCAAAGTGTTTTATAAGTGGAAATATTTACATGAATTATTATTCTTTTCCTGTCTCCATGACTTTTGCAATTCCCTGACAACCTACTCCCAACTCTGAATCTTAGGGTATAAACAATCAAAAATAAGTCAGTTAATGAAAAACTTCTAATTTTTTCTTGATAGGGGTACAAGAATTGAAGCCTTGACTCATCTTTAGCTGTGTTCTTTACTCTCAATCTTGAACTGGTAGAAATTTAATTGAGCAGGATGCAGAATTATGGTGATTGGGTCTGATCCAAGTTCAGGTTATAGTAATTTTTTTATTTCCTTCTGATTTCCCAGTATCAATGAATATCTGATTCATATTCAGCTATTTAACTCCCATTCTCCTTTCCATTTCAACTGATGACTAATTGCAAAGCACCTAGCATATATTAGGTATCCAAGTCTTATCTGTGAAAAAACGTGATATCTTTCATTTTCTTGATTTTCCTCCTTTTCTGAACAATCCTGTCCCCTTTCTTTCTGATTCCATAGATCTTAGTGCTCTTTCTGGCTCTTTCATTTTATCTTGTCCTTTCTCCAATAAAGAAAATTCTTAGGTTTACATCTTCAAGGTTAAATCTTTCTCTTGAGACTTCGATCTACAGTTCTGACTTTCTACTGAGCATTTGGATGGCCTGCCTTCAATATGTCCCAGACCAATGTCATGACATTTCCCAGCTCCAGTTCCAACCCAGTTGACTCTCCATTGAACTGGACCACCATGGTACCCATGTCACAGACTTGTTTGGCTAGATAGAAGTGAGATGGTCACTTTAAACTACTTAACACAGTGCCCAACACATTGTACGTGCTCAGTGTTTTTTATTGCTGTTATTATGTAAATATGTTGAGAGGCTTCTGAATACCTAGATATGTGAGGTTAAAATTTTTTCTGTTAATGTATCTTTCATGATGGTTTATCAAGAACAATTGTTAAAAATGGCAGTTATTATTATTTTAAATGTGAAAGTTGAGGAAGAAAAAAAAGAAAGAAAAGACTGTTTAGGCTAAAGCACAAACTACAACAAGTATACATTATTTTTCTAAAGGTCACTGGAAAAATTTCAGATCCTTGCATTAAGCAAGGCAGATCCTGATGAGTGAGCACACTAGATGAAAGGTAAAAAATCAGTCAGTCAAGGCATTCATGAGTATCTGAAAGTGTAGAAGAAAAAGGGGTTTTCTTGGGTTGCATCAATGATTCACTGACAATTAAAACTAGTTGATATTCTGGGATTAAATGAATGTTGAATATAAATAGGGAAATACTAAAAAAATGTTAAAAGATTTTGGAAATAGACTTAAAATTTTCTTTTCAGTTTTTCCAGATAATTATTGGTTTGCAAAAGATTGGCATCTATTTGGTTCTCTGTTCCAAATACCAAGTAACAAATGAATGAATGAGTGAATGCAGGAATGTATGAATAGATAAATAGAGTTGGAAGTTTAAAGGCTAATGGTATTGAATTCTATCAGCATAATTATTGTAACTACTTACTTATTCTAGCCTTGGCAGTTCAATACAGATATGTTTTGGTAAAAAAAAAAAAATCCAAAACCACCCTTTCAGTCAATATACAGCAGATTAAATCTAGGATGGGGTAAAATTACCAATATTAATTTGAATTTTTAAAGTAAAAATTAGAAAGAGGAAAAGCTAGAGCATGCTTTGAATCTTTCATTTGAGATTTGAATCTTGATCTTAAGTTTGCAGAGAGCAGGGAGCATTCTCCAACGCTACCGTCAAGGTCCCTCTTCTCAGTCAATTTTATTTATGTAGAATCTTTCATCAAAAGATCACAAAGAGCTGTCTAACCAGCTATAAAGAAACATAAATCAAAAAGAAAATGAAATGCTCAAACAATAAAATTATACATTAGAGGCCCATTTAAAGCAGAGCATTTTAAGATGAGAGAAAAGTCTTGGCTGGAGTATACAGAACATAAGTTATAATGGGAAGCTATTTCATAATTTGGTGAAAAATGAAAAAGGCCCACTTCTAATAGTGGAGAGCCTATTATTAGGAATGATCACTTGCATACCAGTGCTTTAATGAAGGGGGTGAAGAGCATAATAACTTGAAGTGGAATTGACAAAGTATGGAGGCACTCTTCTTGCTGCTCCAGGGAGAAAAAGATTTTTTTTTTTATTCCATAAATGGGCATTGTGCCCAAGTATCATGCTCTTTAGCATACCTATTGCTGATTGCTATTGTGTCTTTCTCAGAAGGCTCTATGCTAAAGTCCCACAGTACATATATAATATACATATCATATTTATGATATATATCCACCACAGGGGTCTCAAGGAAGCCAAGGTGATCCTTCAATCTCTACTGTCATCTTTACTTGCTTCTTCAGCACAGATTAATTCAGTGTCCCCCAAGTCCCAGGATTTCCAATTTATAGTAGGAAAATATTCATTTTAATGTCCCCAAGCATAGGGAAAATATAAGAATGTTGTGATACTGTTGCTTTAACAAAAACCAGCAGAAGTCCTTTTAAACTTGCTTATACAGAGAAGCTAAGGAATTTGGAGACATCAGTCTTTTGTTTTATTGGCCTTAAAATAAATATCAAGAAAATGTTCTTTGGCATAAAGTTTATAACATTCAGATTAAAGCCTACATTCTGAATTTTAGAATTTCAAATATCTCTAAGTTTCCAGTCTCCTTTTGTTCAAACCTGACTCTTCAGATAATTTATCTTATGGCTTGAGGATTATGCCTGACAACCTGTAGTAAGAAAATTTACGCAAAGTGTGATATTTACACCTTTGTTAACGTTAAATTTCATGTTCAGAGTGATGTATACTCTGCATGCGATATATAGTGAGTGTAAATGAGAGCGAAAGTGAATATAACATTTTATCTTTTATTCATTTATGATCTAAAGAATATGCAGTTTATTGTTTGTGTGCTTCCCAGAAATTAAGAACTGGCAAGTAATGGACTAATACATATGCAAAGGAAGAAGAAAGAGAGAAAAAAAGGAAGCAACATGAACATAGGATAAACTCTATGCCACATTGGATGGCCTTTCTGAATTAATGATGTTTGAGGTAAGACTCAGAAGAAGAAAAAGAGCTAGCCATATAGATAAGGAAAAAAAAAAGAGCTCTCATCAGAAGGAACTTAATGTACAAATGGAGGGAAAAGATTCAAATGTTTGAGGAACTGAAAAAAAGTCCAGTGAACCTGAATGCAGTCAGCACTGGGAAAAGTTGGGTAAAAATGAAGATTCCTAAGCCAGGTATAGGGTTCTTGGCTGCAAACAATGGAAGGCAGCTCTGGCTATCCTAAATAGAAAGGAAATTATTGTAATATAAGGATAGCATTCATGATTGATTGAAAACATGGATGAATGAACTTGTAAAATGAGCAGGAACTATGGAAGGGTCGGAGGAGAAACTCTCTTTAGGATAATGGTGGTGTTTGTGCCTCCATTGGATAGTTAATGCTGCTCATTGACTTCAACAAGGAAGAATTTCTCACCTATCTCTAGCTTTATAGCCTTCTCTCAGGATTCAGAATCCCACCTGGAGGGGGTCCAACTGGCCAAACATAAGAATGGCTGTGTACCCTGGTGGCCAGGGATGCAGTGGTAATGCTTGGACCCTTGGCTTCAGGAAGACTCACAGAATGGTATCTCTCTCCACATAGGTAAGGAATTTAGTTGCTGGACAGATGGCCATCAACACATAGGAAGAAATTTAGGTTTTATTTAGGTTCTATGGGAGACCAATAACAGTTTTTGGCAGGAAGGTGGTATAGTTCTACGTCTTATATAAAGATCACTTCAGTTGCAGCTCTTGAATGTGTCTTGAGATAGTGAAATAACACTATAAACTTTGACATAGGTGAGAAAAATATCAACCCCAGATAGTTGACATATAATGTCTATAATAGGATAATCCCTTCTTTCATATAGTAACTTGAATTGAAAACCTGATCAAGTAAGGTATAAGTGCTGTGAATATTTTTTTCTCTTACATTTTATTTTATTTATTTATTTATTTTTAATTTTTATTTATTTATGATAGTCACAGAGAGATAGAGAGAGAGGCAGAGACACAGGCAGAGGGAGAAGCAGGCTCCATGCACCGGGAGCCTGACGTGGGATTCGATCCCGGGTCTCCAGGATCGTGCCCTGGGCCAAATGCAGGCGCCAAACCGCTGTGCCACCCAGGGATCCCTTCTCTTACATTTTAAATGCCTCTATCTTCTCATCCTTTAAAATCAGGAATTGAGGAGTGTTTATTTCGACCTCCACTTTGACTCTGGAGGACTAAAGCAGGAGACCAAAGAACAAAACAGGGACTGTGAAGAGCACTGGGGCCTACAACAAAAACTTGGTTAGGTTTCAGTAAAACTCAGAAATGAAACTGGACAGAATTTTTTTTTTAAACAAAGAATATGTAGAGTCACAGATTTTCAAGTCACCAACAGACATGTTATAAATTCTTAGTGGATGTGTAAAAAACAGGAAAATTCTGTTTGAGAAAGGAATGAAAGTTGCTGCTCATTTGTTTCTCAAAGTGAGCAATAAGGATCACCTGAAAGGAAACATCCTTGGTATCATAGTAGTCAAATGCAAGTACCTAATATATTGTGACCTACGTTCATAATCTAATGAATTTACTAAATGGTTAATAATTAATAAAACAGTTTTCATAACAAGGAAAAGAAAATTTTCTTGAATTTATACTCGAGATAAAAATAAATAGGATGCATTTTGTCAGATCCACTCTTGCCAGAAAGGCAAATTGAATTATAGTGTCACAAGTGAGTTATCTCAGTGCGTGCACGTGTGCACACACGCGTGCGCACACACACACATACACACTTGATTCGTATAACAAATTAGAGGCACTTATTCACCCTTCGCACTGCTATTTTTAGAGTCAATTTGATTTCTATTTAAAAAAAAAATGGAAAGGAAAGACAAAATACTTGGTAAGTATCTTCCTGGGCACTATGCTTGTATCTTTCCGGGTACTTTATAGTGTTTTTTTATTTAATTCTCATGATAACTTTACAGGTGGTAATTACTATTTGATAGGTGAGGAAATTAAGGGCTCAGAGAAGTTAAGAAGATTTACAAAGTCACAGAGTTAGTATGTATGAAGAACCAAGATTCAAAACTGGGTTTGACTAACTTCCTTGTTCATATTCTTTGTACTATCCTGTGCATCCTCCCAGAATTTAAACAATTCAGGTGCTGCAATTTAGGCTAGAATGTGTGCTTGTGTTAGATAGAACCATATGAAATTCTAACATTAGTTTGTTTTGACCTACAAAAATGGCAATGTTTATATTTTTATTGAAATTACAAAAATCTGCAAATGGTGGTAAATACTCCATTGCAAATATTGGTGAAATTAATTTTGGCTTCAATCATTATCTAGTGATAACATGACTTTCATGCAAGTAACAGTAGAGTGTAAATTTTTAAATGCTAGGATGGTTCTGTACAAATGAGAATGTTAAAAGTGACATAAAAGTCAAAGAAAAACCAGAATCAAAACACCAAAAGAGATAGATTAAAGCAGATAAATTAAATTTCCCTGATCTACCCATGGTAATGCAGCATTATTGAGCATTAAGTGTACTCGTATGAAATTGGTAACTAAATTTCATTCAGACATAAAATATCAAACCCATTAAGTTATTAAAATGATTATTTTAAACACATTTCTCTGGAACCACAAAGGTTGAAAACAAAAGTATTAGACACATTTTTAAGGTGGAACTGATTAAAAATTCTAATATAAAAGTACCGGGTGATAAACTGGTGAAGTACATGCACTTTTCTGATCAGGTGCATTAACTACAGCAGCTTTGAGTAAATCATTCATCACAACAAGCATGCACTGTATAAAAATTGATGGACAACTCAAATTTTAAAATGCATACTTTATACATATTAAAATCTTTGAACTAATGAACTATATAAGTTATTGGTATCACATTGAAAATTAATGTAATATAGAAGAAATGGTTTGAATGGTGTGTGAACTAACTCCCCAGTTTATTTGAAGGCATATTGCTTTGATTGTAAATCTCAGTGACTCTAAGTGGGAAATATTGATACATATTTGATTGGGACACCAATTTTTGAAGAGCTCAGAAAGATTATTATACTAATCATTTGAAGAATTAATTTATCAAAAGCTTATTCAATACCTACTATGTGTCATCAGGGATTCAGAGATTAACAAGGCATTTCAAGGAAGTTTCAAGCTGCTTGATCAAGAAAATGTGAATTCCTTTGTCCTTTAAAGGACACTTGGTTTATACCTTAGTGGGGAAGAGAGCAAAACTATTAGAGGCGTTTTCTTGACACTTAGTAAGAGCTCAGGAAATGGTAGCTCTTTCTGTAATTATAGCAATCCATTATATATATGTATATATATATATTATATATATATATATATATAATTATACAAGAAAAATCTTTTTTGGTGTTTGGATTCCAGCAAGTCTCAACATTGCCCTCTCCCTAATAAAGTTCCACTGTGACCAGGAAAAACTCTCAATGGGAGGGGCCTTAAAATGGAAATAGTTCGGGGGCAGCCCTGGTGGCTCAGTGGTTTAGCACTGCCTTCAGCCCAGGGCCTGATCCTGGAGACCCAGGATCAAGTCCCATGTCAGGCTCCCTGCATGGAGCCTGCTTCTCCCTCTGCCTGTGTCTCTGCCTCTCTCTCTCTCTGTGTCTCTCATGAATAAATAAATAAAATATTTTTTAAAAATGGAAATAGTTCCCTAGATTTTTGATTTTTTTCTATGATCAAAACTCATGAAAGCATTATTTAAATTGTGAAGTGCTGTGCAAAACAAAGCATTATGGTTTTGTTTTCAGCAAAAGATGTTTTTTTTTGCATGTAGTGAATCTGAGACAGTAAGTACTACATTAATTACCTGTTTTGCAGCGGGATAACTTGATGGAGGGCTCATTTAAGGAGACCCGAAAGAAGTCAGAGTTTGAGTGTTAACCGGTGTTGGAGTGACTCTTGCTGTCTGGTAAAATTCTTCCATCTGTTATACAAGACCTAGTCTTAACATTGCTGTCTTCAAACCTACAGATATGGATGCAATTTGTGCACATACTTAAGAAAAATGTTTGACATGTGGGTAGTGAGGGAGCCCTGCTTGCATTTGTCTTCTCCACGAATGATTTTGGGAACCAGACAGGGCTGGGGGTTTGGAGGACACAGCTTTCACTGTGAGCACACAGGTGCCAGTTATCTCACAGACTCAAAGTTTGGGAGAATCATACGTCTCCAAGCATAGCAGAATGTACATTGAGTGTTCCTCTGGGAGTCCCAACCATGCTTGAGGTGAGTGCTGTTATCCCGAGAAGGGAGAAGGGTACCCACAGTGAGTATCCTTTGTCAGACACTGTCCATAATTCCCAGTTCAGGAACCATTGTTGCAAATGTTCAGGTCAGTGCTTAAGAAATCCTAGCATCCCCTGTTCTGTCTTCTAGCATGATCCCCTGCCCTGTGAAAGATTTCTCAGAAACCTGGGTCAGAAGTTAATGGCCTTAATGTGGTGGAAAATTGGATGAGTCTATCCTCGCTTGCTCTGTTTCAACTTTAGTGGAATAAAGATTCCGTTTTTTTTTTTTTTTTATCATAGTCTCTGTAGGAATTTTTGAGGGAATGCTTTCCTGCTTTGTCACATCATGGCACATAGAATAATGATAATATTGTTATACTACTTTGGGGAGAAGTATTGAGGCGGCTCATGGCAGGAGGTAACTAAAGGCCTTGGCCAGCCTCCCTGAGGACGGCGTCTATATTTTCAATATATCTATTTGTAGCTCAGAGGTTGGCAATTTTTGTTTTAGGGGAGCCACATCTATTACACAGTGAACAAATGGTGCACCCTAACTTATAATTATGATGGCAAATACTATGTGCCAAACCCCACTGTATGTGCTCCATATATATTAATTCATTTAATGCTTACACAACCCAAGAGGTAGATATTACTATTGTTCCCATAGTATGAGAGGAAACTGAGGCATATGAAGACCAGCAATTGGCTAACGGTCACACAGACTTGTCATAGTAATTGACTGAGACAACATTTGGACCTATGCAATCTGGCTTCAGAATTATACTCTTAAACACTACCTTATATTGCCTGAAGGAAGCAGTGGCAAGAAGAGTGAACTAAACCAATAATCTATATAATATCAGCACCAAGCCTTTTGGGTCCCTAATCCTTTGGGAAGATTCTAGGTGGCAGAAATATCCCATTAAAACCAGGCATTGGACCAAGGCCAGGGTTAGGTTCTGGAGAAGACAAAGTCTTACTACACAAAGTCACAAGTGACTTTGGCAGTAGGAATATGGAAACTGAATCCTTTAATTTTTGAGTGTGAAACCAGGAATCTTCAACAAATAGGGATATTTAAAAAATCTCCAGATTGGGAGGAGGTCCTTAGGTAATTAGGAGATCCAGACCTGGAGGGAGACATAGTAAGAGGGTCCTTGACCATGGAAAGATAGTTCTATTCCTGGTCTGGCAAAATTGCTGCTGCTTAAATTGCACATGACAATCCAATGTGGAGCTGAAGAGTGAGTGGCAGGAATCCTTAGTGTGGGGCAGGGCTGGGCTTGGAGAGGTGTAGTAATTTTGTGGAGTCCTGGGGGGGAGCACTTCCCCGTACTGTATGCAGCTACAGTTTAGCCTCGGAGGGCCGGCCAGACTAGGATTAGTGACTCCTATTTGTGTACAGTTCTCTATGACAGAAGCAGTCAACCTGGAAATCTAAGGCTCTCTCCCTCCCTGATCCCCAAGACCGAAATCTTCCAGCTAGAAGACTTCATTGCTTCATGCTGATAAGGATAAGGGAGTGAGAGGCAGGACAGCTAATGGCTGATAGGAGATAATATCAACAGTTGATAACTCAAAGTGAGTTAATTAGTGTCTAAATTACTTGAGTCTTAAATTAGGCCTGAGGTTTGTTCAGGAACAATTTCCCTTGAGGGTCATGAGGTGGTTGTGGGAGAAACTAAACTAATATATGATCATCAAAGGTTTCTTCCTCCTGGGCACACAACCAGACTAAAGCTCCCCTTCTGTTCCATGTGGCCATGTGACTTGAGTGCTGGCTGATGGGATGTATAGGGGAGTAGGGTATGTCCTTTCCAGACCAGGCCTTCAAATATCACCCTTACAACCCTCATCACTCCCTGCACTCTCTCTTTCCTGATCTGCTGGCCAGAGAGGATCCAACAGATGACCAGGGGATGGCATGGGCACAAGATGGAGGATGCCTGTGTCATTGAATCAACACAGCTGGACTTTGTGAACGAACGAGATGAATTTCTATTTTGTTAAACCACTCAGATTTCAGTGTTGGCCTGTTGCAGTTGCTGCATCATCTCATTCAGTGCTGGTAATAACAGAAACAACCAACATGGTTGTAGTGCTTTTACGTGCTGCATAGGCTTTACTCGTATTAACTCAATTAATCCAAACTAAAAAATATATATTAGATAAGTGTTTTTATTACCTATGCTTAAAGAGGGGGCACAGGCAATGTTAACTTGCTCAAGATCACACAACTTGTAGAACACACTGTATTTGAATCTGGGCAGTGTTACTCCAGAGACTGTACTGTGATTTAGCATCTGAAGAGTTCCCTCTGATGCAAAGTTCTTTTAGAAGACAAAATATGTTCCCTTTATTTTTTTTAAGATTGATTGATTGATTGATTGATTGATTTATGAGAGACACAGGGGGAGAGAGAGAGGCAGAGACATAGGCAGAGGGAGAAACAGGCTCTATGCACGGAACCCAATGTGAGACTCGATCCCGGGATTCTGGGATCACACCCTGAGCCGAAGGCAGATGCTCAACCAATGAGCTACCCAGCATCCCAAATATGTTCCCTTTAATTAAGAGAGGATAGAGGAGGGTCACAGTGTGGTTAAAAGAGAAAATGAATTAAGGTCTGAGCTTCTGGAGCTTTGAAAGAACAGGAGGAAATGGGGGGGCAGATGGGTTGAGTGAGTGGCACTCAGTGCCCCAAATGAAGCCTGCTGGAAGAAGGGAAGAGGCTTTTGCATTTATAGGGTCACTGTGGCCCCAGACTCCCTCAGGGAGCCTGTCTTGCAGAGAAGAGAAAGGTGCAGAGGGGCAGGAGGCAGGGGCTGGACATTCATATTATCCAGCTGCTCTGAGTCCCTACTTATTCCTTACCTTAAAGATGCTGTAAGTGTGTCAGCATTGGTGTCGGGTGACCTAAGACCCCAGCTCACAAAAACCATTTCTGAAAAAGCCAAGGGAAGAAGAGCATTTGTCCTTCTCCTTTCTTTTCTGGCAACTATCAAGCACATATTGGATATCAAGAATCCTGCCTGTATTGGCCCTTGATTCCAAGAGGACAATGTGCGACTATTGCCACTAAGGGATGCTTTGGAAGAACATCCCAGAGCAATAACCAGTGATTGTAAGTTCAGCTTTTCATGCCATTCCATTGGAGCCAACTTGCTGTGGACCTGAAAGAATCTGACAGAAATTTTGACAAGGAATATCTGGATATTACTGAGTAAGTGTGTTGTGGGAAAGGCTCGTTTCCCTCCACTAACATTAAAAAAAAGAAAGAACACTCATTCTTGTAATGATCTAAATACAGGTTCTGTTAGAATCAAAGATATAAAATATAACTTTCTTCCTTTCCAGGCCTATGTCTTGGAATAAGTTTACTGGATTTGTTTAGGCAGCTCTTAATGGGAGCCTGTCACCTGGGTGCAACTAGCTCAGGAGAGCTTGGGTGGGTGTTGTCAGTTGAGGGCAGTGAGGGAAAATAGTGGCTACGAAAGCAACAAGACAGGATTTCCTACTATTAACTTGGTGAGGAAGACACGCACAGGGGATGAAATGGAATGAATAACAAGAAGATGAAGGCAGGGAAGATGTTGAGTGTGAGCTAAGTACTACGGAAAGTTCTCTCTGGTTGTTCAAAATTGATATTTAGTGGCGCTTGTGTGTCAGGAGGCGCTGGGGACAGTGGGTCAGGTGGTTGTGATGAGTCATCTAGAAATCCTCCCCAGATGTAATCAGCGGGTCTGGGAAAGTGCACGAAGTACATGGTGAGCACACATCTCCCCCCACTGTGGAGAGTTCCTTGTGCAAGTTATTGTATCAACGCTTTGCATGAGGACCTCTCTCTTTTCCTTACATTGCATGTGACTGGAGTGCTGTGATTGACAGCAAGTTGTATATGTGGACACCCCGTTGGGGGAGGGGACGCTGGAGAAGATATACAGTATGCTTTGTGACATTTCAAGGAGGCCTCGGTGTGAGGTACAGCTGGGCGCTCAATGGCTGCCACATTTGTTTACACCATCCCAGTGTCAGAATTCATTGTTTGTAAAGCTCTTTGGGATCATTTGTATACGAAGGATTCCATATAAAACCAAGGTTTACTCCTTTTTGTGTTATGTGTTTGGAGTGTTACACTTAAGTGCTTTTATATGCAGCATGCGGGAAAGTGAGCGCTCAACTCTTATTAATGCCAATGGGCACCAGGCTCCCGTGGTCTGCTTGGTGGCAGTGGAAAGGGGCTCACAGGTATGCAAGTAAATGGAAACAAGACAGGGCAAAACTCAGATATTTATTCAGCTGTTGAAAGTTTTATGGGTGACCAGACTACAAATAATGTGAGTTATTTTATTGAGAGTTTGCTGGAGAAATGGAGCTTAGACTATACCCTTCATTTTATTTGTGAGTGGTGTGTGTGTGTGTGTGTGTGTGTGTGTGTGTGTGCATAGAGAGAGACAGAGAGAGAGAGAGAGAGAGGGGAATAATAAAATGTCTATTCTCAGCATCTTGTTACCTGGAAATTTCCATTAATTGACATAATTGTGGTTCATTGAAGAAGTGATGCTATTAATCTATATTATAAGCCTGAGACACTGCAGAACCCTTAAATTGGGTCTCATTGAGACTTGATGTTTATTGCTTTTAAATTCTTCGAGGAGAGATAATGTCTGTGACATGTACAGTGACTTCCTAAACAAAATACAGAACTATTCAAAAATATTTCACATTTGGAACATGGTGAATAAAAGAGGTTATACTAAAAGGCACACAAACATGTATCTTATGATAAAAGAATTTAACTATCCCATGTTCTTTAAAAACATGCAAACTAATGAATTATTCTTGTATTTATATATATATATAATATAATGTGTTCTATATCACACACACCCTCCCCACACACACAGCTGACCACTGAACAACAGGAATTTGAACTGCACAGTTCCATTTATATGCAGATTTTTCTATAAATATAGTACATACTATAATGTATTTTCTCTTCCTATGATTTTTTTCTAGCTTACCTTATTATAAAAATATAGTATATAATACTTATATAAGATATGTGTTAGTTAACTATGTTATTGGTAAGTCTTCTGGTCAATTACAGGCTTAGTAGTGAGTTTTTGGGAGAATCCAAGTTATAGTCAAATTTTCTACTTTGTGGGGTGGGAGGCAGTGCCCCTAATCCCCATTGTTCAAGGGTCAACTACATATGACAGTTTTGTGCTTCATTTATTACACAGCAAATCAAAACGGTTGAAGCTTGCAAATTGTGGTTGGTCTTTCTTACCTGTAGTCTGATTGTTGAGAAATCCTTTGGTTATAAAATAAAAAAATAATACAGCAGCTAGATGGTGTCAATGAACTGTTGATAAAGATCAAGGGTGATTTAAAGTTTGATATACATGTTGTGATTCCACAGAAGTCTTCCAGGGCACACTGCACCCACTGAGGTGGATACTAATGTATGCACACAGTGTGAGGTTCCCCTTTCTCAGTGATTTTAAGATAATAGATTCTGATTTTCCCATGATGACCTTGGGAAGTTCTATTTAACTCATATAACCCAAAAGTTCACAGATCTCATTGCACCTGGTTCAAATGAGGTCACTTATTGATATTATAGTCACAAAACTGGTGTGACTTTGGGAAGTCACTTAACCTTTTTAAAGACCTGTTAGCTTATCTGTAAAATGAAGATGATAATAGGAACAAAATTATTTTGATTATGGATCAAACACGCTGATCTATGTATTTAGCAGAGTATCCAGCATATCAGAGGTTAAAAATAAATATTATAATATAGATATTATTTTAGGTATTGATTGGTTTACATCCTATTTGTTAAAAATGATTTGAGGGTACAGAAAAAGCAAAGGAAAAGTAGGAATTATATACTAATTTTATTTTTTTCTAACAAAGTTTCTTCAGAACAAAATATCTAAAAAGAAAACAGGGGTCATTGGAAGGGCAAGAGTTGTCCGCATTTCAAAAACTCATTTCAAATACATCTTAAAAAGTTGAATCTTAAAAGGTGAACCATTTAATGCATCTTTAAAGTCAGTCAATTTCTATAATTTGAAGATAGATTCAGTTTCAGAGTTCTTTCTTGCCTGCAACACAGCTAAAATATAGAGTTTTCATTTTTTCTATCCGACTGAATTGCTATCAGATTTTTGTAAACCATTCACTCTGGAAGAATGCTTTGTTCTGGAAAAGGCAAGCGCTGGGAAAAACTCAGCAAGACTGCGTAGCTTATTCTTTGAAAACTAGCACTTGATAAGGGTGTTAACTCGACATGTAATTCCACTTAGTAAAGGGATCATTGAACAGAATGGATGCAATGATTAAACCATAATTATGCACTGTAGCTATAATTATTTTGCAAAGAAAAGGTACATATAACAAATAAAGGAAATATTTAAACATAGGCATAGAGAAGAAGAAAAATCCATTATTTAGGATGAGAAAGGGTAAATCTGTGTGAAAATCAATGGAAATAAAAGCAGGTTGGAAATGTTTGCATTGAAATAATTGGGAGAATAAAAAGCATCAGTTATGATTCCCTGATCACAGCAAAACTCTCTCAGAGGAGATATTTTATAATGCAAAAATTGAGAAAATGGAAGGGATAAATGTTTATTGAATGAATGAATCGATGAATGAATGAATCAGTGAATTGAAGAGGTTAGAGACCTCTGATAAGGTACTGTGGTATCAAGAGAAAATGACCAAATTAAGACATGAAGTGTAGTATAAAACTCATTTTACATTTTACCATATCGTGGGTGTTGAGCTAATTGCTTGCATCTTTTCTTTAAGAACCCCAAATAGAGGCAATAGGAAGCAATATTGACACTTGGGGAAAAAATTAGCAATGAAGGCTTTGCAAAAATAGCTGTTAGATTGCAGTGAATAAGGGGAAAAGGTAGTTTTCTAAAAGTGGTGATTCCTGTCATTATCAGGCGTGGCAGACTTAATTGCAAGAGGCTGGGGCAGCCCTACAGAACTTGGGGACCAGTTAGGTACAGGGCTCGCGGGTGAGGGAGAAACAGAAGTGCCAACCATGGGAGTGCAATGAAGAGACTAATTGGGAGTCAGGAAGGCACAATATGGCATGGTGGGGTGTGGGTCTTCAGGGCTGGGACACCGCATGAGCGGCAGAGTAGAGAAGGATGAGCCCCTAATCAACTCATGGGTGGAAGGATGATCTGATTTGAACAAGGTCATGCTTTTTTAGAATCTTTAATGGTCCATTTCTTTCATGACAGCAACCAAGAAATCCCAAATACTTTTCCAAATCTGGGAGAGGGGTGGGTCTCAATAGAGGTACAAAGTACATATGACATTTCGGTACTTCCTAGTTTCATCACTAGGGCTTTATCCGCACTGAGATTCATTTTTTTTTTTTTTAAACAAGGCATTTTTAAACCGGTACAGAATTTTGGTCTACAGGTGTGAAAGAGTTTTACCAAGAGATGATTATCAGCTTCCAGGCACCTCCTGAGTCTTACCGGAGTATGCAGTTCCATTTAAACAGGCATCACTTTGCCTGATACAAGTCATAACCTTGTTCCAAAGGGAGCCATCTAGTCAACGGTGGAGGTCACTTCTGCAGACCCTGTTAATGTTCATAACATGCTGACAGTTACCACATTCAATAAAGCCAACAGGATTTTGTGTCCCTAAAGCAATGACAGAAATGAGTTTACAGATATCTCCACTGCCTTGTGCTCTGCAACCATCATCCTTTAACTCCCTCCGACCGAGACCATACAGCTAACCTCTCGTATCTCATGGTTTAAAAGGTCTGGCCACCCCGGAAAGAGGAAAAGCATCCCTGCTTGCCTGCATGTCCTCTTTTTTTTGCTGAGGCTGGAGAGCCCGCAAAATTGGAGTTTCGCTGTGGCTCCTTCTGGTCGTTTTACAATTTGCCAATTTCTTGCAGTGCTTCGGATTGCTACAATCTTATCATTTTCAAAAACTCATCATTACTTGTTCTCTCCGTGTAGATCATTTGTAGTTATGAGGAAAACCTCCCTCTGCTTTTAATCTCACACTGGGGTAGGGTTTCACGTTTTACTTTTCAAGTGCACTTCCACAAAAGAGAAGTAAATAGGCATTCTGATTCTCTCAAGACCAGAATACTATCATAACTTTTTATCTTTTACTGCTCTACGCTCAAGGATGGGTAGAGAGGCGTTTTCTTGCTCTCACATGGAATTACTATTAAATATAAGTGTTAAATTTGGATTGACCAGGGAAAGAGGCAAAGAAGCTAAAAAGAGCCCCTGAATCGACTATGTCATTAATAACTGCTTGGGCTAAGCAGGAATATTTCTGAAAATCTAAAGTTACATTTTCAGAAATCATGTATATCATATATGTATCTCATATATATATATACCATGTAATCATACATATATGTCTGTGGGCACATATATGCTATATATATACATTATATATGATATATGTAATACATACATATATACACATAGATATATAATGTGTGTATATATATTATTTTGCAAAGGAGAAAATAGATATTATTCTTGTTAAACTGAAGGCTTCCTGAACAGACAGACATTGTGGATTAACTGTTAGGATTCTGGTAACAACAATGGTAGAGATTAGGTAAGACAGCCACGAGGGACTTCAGATAGTTGGCACTCCGCTGGAAAAAACTCGCACCAGCAAAAACATAGCATCTAACCTGATGCATTCTTTAGAGGGCTTGCAAAAGTTGGATTCTATTTGTGAGGTTATAACTATTGAGAACCTAAGTGATCTTTTCTTTTCTTGACTCAGACCACAAATGTTTGGCCCCACTCAAGAAAATTTGTTTTGGGATAGTCTAGGGGTATTCCGAGAAGTGTGTGTGTGTGTGTGTGTGTGTGTATGGAGAAAAGGGATGGGGGGAGCTTGAAGTGAGTGGGTTTAGAAGGAGCCACCTTGGTCTGTTACTTGGAATAATAAGGAAGAATGGTCAAGGATGTGAAAACCAATGGAACTGGAGGAAAAATTACTGTTCATCCTAGCAATTTAATATGATAAAGGTTTGGAAAACTGGCCATCATCAGATACAGTTTAGACTTTGGGAAGGTAAATTTCTTTTTTTTTTTTTAAAGATTTAATTTATTTATTCATGAGAGAGAAAGAGAGACAGAGACACAGGCAGAGGGAGAAGCAGTCTCCATTCCATGCAGGGAGCCTGACGTGGGACTCGATCCTGGGTCTTCAGGACCACGCCCTGGGCTGAAGGCAGTGCTAAACCGCTGAGCCCCCCGGGCTGCCCGGGAAGGTAAATTTCTTAAAGCTCAGAGATGATGTTGGTATGACTCTCTGACCAAAGACTCCGAAAGGGTAGCAATTTAGGTAAGATGAGAGATTCTGTGAAGGAGAGTCTGATGTGATATTAAAAAATTATTTCAGTTGAATAAAGGGTGGAGGCAAAATAGCTAATGATGGGGCAGTAGTTGTCCAGGACCCCTCAGGTGAGCTCCAAATATGTACTAAAGTTGGAGAGGGGGCCACATGACTTACGTAGTAGTGACATGGTCTTACACACTGGAGTGGTGATTTGTGGGAAACACAAAGCAGCCGCACAACACGCTTCAAGAATAATTGTTTATCTTTTTATAAACTTTTGGAGGAAGAATGAACAAAGGCAAAATTCTCTTTGCATCCTCCACTTTGCATCTCCATTCAGAGGAATAAGTTCCAAAGCAGAAAGGGTGGGAGGTGAGAAGTGGGTTTGGGAGACAGCCAATCGCCCTTGTGGATAGCTGGCAATTTGGTGTTTGTTAAATCAAGCACTGGTTGCTTTTGCCTGTACAACTCCTCTATCTTTCTGGTAATAAGTTGCATACATCTTTGTGTCTGTGTTGTTTAGTACATTTCTTTCAAACGGAGGGTTTTCTATTTTTGTTATCAACAGCCATTTTGTTCAAGCACATCCTACGATGGACGTGGTTTTGAAGACTCTGATTTTCCTTCTGTTCTCACTTCTGTTTGGACAGAAAAGTCTGAAGTTTAATCTTCAAGAATCTGAGATAAAAAGAATCTGAGACTGGCCATTGAATTGACTTTTTCATTGTAGATAAGAATTACCCAAGAAGCAAAGGAAACTTAGGAAATCTTGGTATCTTTCAATTTCTCAGCTTAATGGCTTATCGGCTAGGAAGATCTCCATGTCCAGTTAGTACACATGACTGTACAAAACAATGAATGAAACGGTCCAGAAAATCAGAGGTGATTGAACTTTATGTCCCTGCCCAACTGCGACATTATTCAGAATTTATGGTTATGCCAGTCTTTGCACCGTCAAAACATTTTCCCAAGTATTTTAGGATCCTCGCATAAATAATGCTGCAGTAAGTATCATCAACATTTAGTAGCTGTTTTTCAAGAATAGCCAAGTGACGTTATTATGGTCTGCCATCAAACCAGGGGAGGTATGGACGAGGTCAAAGCTGATCATTGCAAGGAAAAAGACAATATTCATACAGATGCACAAAGCCGACTTTATGCCAAAGAATCTGTATTTATTTCCACATATTAGCAAGCATACTTGAGTTTTCTGTCTGCTTTTGGTACAGTGCTCCTCATATGTTTCCATCCAAATTTTTTTTTTTTGAGAGAGAGAGTGATAGTGTTGGGGTGAAGGAGAGGGGCAGGGGGAGAGAGAGAGAGAGAGAGAGAGAGAGAGAATCTTAAGCAGGCGCCATGCCTAGTGTGGAGCATGACTCAGGGCTCATGACCCTGAGATCATGACTTGAGCTGAAATCAAGAGTCAGATGCTTCACTGACTGAGCCATCCAGGTGCCCCTCCATCCAAATATTTTTAATGAGAGAGGAGAGTGAATGTGTATCTACTCACAGATACATTTTCTGAGGTCTTGTATGTATTTTTGAAAATGTGTGTGGATTTCAAGTTCAATTTAAAAGGATTATAAGATACTATTTTGCCCTTCTGAATTTCCTGTCTTAGGAAGGTGATCAGTGGTTCTCATGCTGTAGTGTAAATAAGAATCACCTAGAATATTAAAAATGTGAATTCCTGGAGTCTACATTCACCTCCTGTCCCCCCCCTCCCAATCTTGATTCAGTGAGTGTAAGGTAGGCCCGGAAATAAGGGCCTCAGGAGACTTATTCTGTTTTGGTGACCCAAGTAGCACACTAAGAGAAATTTAGCTCTAGAAATAGCCTTGAGGTGACTTGTTACCTCACTTTGAGAAGCACATTCCTAAATGTTCTAGGAGTATGCACCATATAAATGGATAATCCAGTCTCAGCTTTGTTGCCCATCCCTGGACTTCACTAATCCTGTGGTCAATTCATCTGAGCTCCTTCTAGCTTTCTTACAAGACCCACATATCTTTTTTTTTTTAATTTTATTTATTTATGATAGTCACAGAGAGAGAGAGAGAGAGAGGCAGAGACATAGGCAGAGGGAGAAGCAGGCTCCATGCACTGGGAGCCCGACGTGGGATCCGATCCCGGGTCTCCAGGATCCGCCCTGGGCCAAAGGCAGGCGCTAAACCGCTGCGCCACCCAGGGATCCCAAGACCCACATATCTTATCTTTAGTAGGTTCACTAGAGGGATTCTTTTGGCCAGTCCATATGCCTGATTGGTACATATTCAAATTTTGTTGATTTCTCCTGGCTCTCAAATGCTGCTTCCCTACAAAGAGTCCACCATCCTTCTCCACCCACTCAACTTGCCATGATTTATCTCCTGAGCTCTCTTCACTCCGTGTCTTACTATTTTTATATATACTTTATTCCTCCTAACTGAGACTAGGTTCCAGAGAAGGAGTCCATGTCAGATACACCGCTGAGTCTCCACCATGGTCCTTTGAAAGCAGTAGATGCTCAATGAATATTGGATGACTGGGTAACTCGATGAGAAAAGGCTGATACATAGAGTTGAGAAGAACATAAAAACAGAAGAAACAGCAACTGTTCCTTAGCTCTCGTAATATGATGATCCATTAGAATATGTCCCCCTTTTTTTTTTGTATGGTTATTTCTCTTAATTACGTGGAAAGAAAATCCAAAAATCATTAGCAGCGATGCAATGAAAAAAATGGATCTTTGGACCCATAGAATGTATAACACAGAGTGAACTCTAATGTAAACTATGGAATTTAGTTAACAGTTATATATCACCTTTGCAACAAGTATACCACACTGATGTAAGATGTTAACAATAGGGAAAACTAAGCAGGAGGAGTTTGAGGTGACATATAAGTCTGTACTTTCTGGTCAGTTTTTCTGTAAACCGGAAACTACTCCCCAGATAAAGTCTGGCAATTTAAAAAATTTTAAAAATTGGTATTTGGTAATGAGAGGAAAAAAAAAGAAACTGAGTAAGGTGAAGTGGAATTCAGTAGAATTCACCCAATGTTTGTTATGAGTGGCATTTTTAGAGTAGGAAAACAAGGCCTGGCTTGTTATGGGTTGGGAACACTCTTTCATGGTTCTTTATACATACATAAACTTTCTTTCTTTCTTTCTTTCTTTCTTTCTTTCTTTTTTTTTTTAGACATAGCATTTCTAAAGAATTTCTAAAGAATTCTTTGAACTCAGCTTTTTTGTTAGTGAAGTAATATTTTCACATTGAGAAACATTTGATAAAACAAAAGTGTCAATAAACAAGCATGAACTTGATAATAAACCCTGCCTAAAAATTCTCCTTGTTACAAATTAGAGTAGAATTGGTAAAGTAGGTGTATTTATAAGGGCAGAGATGGAACAGAGTTGTAGGGAGGATGCATTCTATCAAGGAGTTTAAAGAATACTTGCAGTGGATGAGAAGAATACTATAGCATCAGCCATTTATGGTTTGACATCAAGAATGATAAGGGACAGAGAGAGAAAGAGAGAGAAAGCAAGTAAGCTTTACAGAGCTGGGCTCACACGTATTGAGCAGTTCATTTCAGAAGAGAAAAAATAACGATTTTCAATTTACGTACAGTGTAAGTATCTAAATGAGTCAATGTAAGAATATCATATTGCAAACTCCTTCAGAATAATATAGTCAGCACAACCTGCAAATTTGAATTGTTTTACCCTTTATCAGGGTTCTCCATCCTTTGTTTAGTGTTATAACAACCCAGGACCTGCCTCTATTTTGTTGCTAAGCCATTTTCATGTACATTAATATATAAACAATTACATATACTTCATATGCATTTCTCCATAAAGACAAAAGAGGTGTTTGCACCTAGTAAGTGTTTTTATTTGGCCTTCTCTTCCTCGGTTGATGTGAAAAATACCATTTGTAGTTTATGAGGGTGCTTTGTACCTCTAGCAGACAAGGTGGTTTGCTCTCAGAGAAAAGTTCTAGATGCAGTTGGCTCCAGCTACATCTTTTCGGAAACATATTCCACAGCATAGTGCAGTGCAGTGCAGTGCTTCTCAATCTTTAATGTGTAAGCAAACCATCTGGAGATCTTGTCAAAATGCAGATTCTGAATTGGTAGGTGTGGGGAGGAGTCTGAGAGTCTGCACTGCTAGCAAATCTCCTGTGTAGCTGGGGTGCAGAGGAGCTGCCTCTTAGTCATATGATCTGTTCTTCTTTTCTTTTTTCTTCTACACTTTATCGTAAGCTGTGGACACTCCAGAGAGGAAGGAAGTCTGATATTTTTTTCACTGATTCTTTTAGATGCCCTAAGGATTAATATGTTTTTTGTCTCTTTCCTTCTGTCTACAAGGCAGGTGGGTATAAGAAGTTTGCATGAACACCTCCAAATACCATACATGGATGGTATAGCATGTGGCGGTTGTAAAAGAGGTTGTATGGAGTCAGATAATAAATGCAATCACCAGGGAAAAGGCTTCTTTCCTTTCTCCAAAAGGCAGATTAAGGGCAGCCAAACTGGTGTTTGGCTATTTTACACAGCAAAAGAAGTATTCTTTATAATCAGGTTTTTTTTTTTTTTTAAAGGTAAAGTGACGATGACTTGGCAATTAAAAATAGACATTTCCCTGAGTTTAGAGATGATTTCTCAGTGGCCTTTTCCCAGGGAAACTTCTGCCCTCTGCAAATTTTCACACGGTTTCATGACTAAGCTCTATACAGACAATACGGAACACCTCATCCCGGATTTCTTGGGTAAATATATTTAGCATAAACAGACTGATCAATGAACTCACAAAGACTGTCTGCAGCTCCAAATTTTCCTGCCAGATGAATGCTTTAACCTGCAGAAGGCACTTTGCAGAGCCGCTGAAGTCAGGGAAGGGGAGGGGTGGGCAGAGTGAGAATAATGGCAAGGAAGAGACAGCTTCAGCTGAGGGAATTCACTCCAGAGGAGGAAAATGTGTTCTGCTCCCCAACCTTGCAGGTAGCATGTTTGGCTGCCACAGGAGCACATTATTTGTTCTTTTTCCCTGACACTGAACTAAAGAATGCATTGTGGGAAAACCCATCGTGACATATGACACAGTGCAAAGGAAGATCACAGCGTGAGGCAGCATCAAGGGGTTGACATGGCCTTGATGCACTCGGGCACAGCACGGGGTCGCCGGGATGAGTGGCTCTTCCAACGGAAGCCCGGGTGCAATTTGCACAATTCTCCTGAGAGCTCCCGGTGAAGCCCCAAGCCCCTGTAAACTGGGCCAAAGAGGAGAGCAAAGACCCTGCCCCCCGCCTGGAGACACACAAAGGGAGGCATTTCAAAAGGAGCTTAGTTAAAAGGAGGAAAAATTATACACAAATATTAGAGGAAAATTGGAATGGATTAAAAAAAAAGGAATCTAACAGTAAGAAGGGGAGCAAAGGGGATGGGAAGAAGATGGAAAGTACAGGGAAATGGCAGGCAAAGCACATATCAAAGTGATGTGTTAAACTTTCTTCTTTTTCTTCTTCTTCTTTTATTTTTAAGAGAAAGACTCTTGGGAAAGCTACAAGTGAGCCTGATTTGTTTTGGTTAAAGAGTCTTCCCTCCCCTCACTCTCTCCTGAGTTTGCAGTGTTGTCTGTGTCCAGATGGAAGTTTGCACGGGGGAAAGAAAGGGAAACCCTTGCAAACCCAGTCAGGCAGGCCTGCTTCCTATTCTGTTCTCCCAGCAAAAGACCCTCTGCTCCTTCTCCCTTGTTGCTCCTGCTTGTCATAATATGCCACTTTTTGTTCATCAGATTTACATTTCAAAATTTCTGTATTGCTGCCATACATTAATTATTAATCTTCCCCCAGCCCCTTCTGTAGAAGTGTTTTATATTTTGATTTTGCTATCCATTCTGAGGAGAATGAGCTTTAATCACGACCCCTTTCTACCGGGTATTTTCGTTTTCTTATCCTATGAAGAATTTATTGTCTTGCTAGATAAGTAGTATGTACTTAGAAAAACCTCATGGATTTCTTTAATTGATTTTTTAAATTAATTTTTTTAAAGGCTGGGTGTGGAGCCCATCGCGGGGCTAGAACTCAGGACCCTGCCATCAAGCTGAGCCCAAGAGTCGGAAGCTCAATGACTGAGCCACCCAGGCACTCTCCTTGTGGATTTTTTTTTTTTTTAAAAGCAGCCTAAAAATGCTTGAGATTGAGTATAACCATTGTTTTCCAGAGTCTTTGAAAGCTCTTTTGAAAGTTTCCAGGTTATTTTGCACGTGAGGATTTTACTAAGGTCTAATTAGGGTGAAGGTAGTAAAAAATTAACTGATTTTGTTTTAACCAGCTGCTTACTGTTCAAGCTACCACAAACCGTCAGACCAACTATGTGGCCCTTTGATGGGGTCCTCGACCTCTGCTTGTAACCCTAGAGGTTGTCTTCGTGTTGCTTATTAATTTCATTTCACATTTAATCTAAGGAAGCAGACCAAACTTCCATTTCAAGTTATCTTTCAATATGACTTCTTGATAGTTATGATTTTTTTTGGTAACCTTTGTCTCTAAGATCGGCTTACTAGCTCTAATTGCTATTCTTAATATTTTGGGAGGATTATTTACCTCTTAGAGTTTTATAAAAACTATAAAGGTGAAGTATGTATATGTAGGTAAAATATATGTGTGTGTATATATACACCTGTAGTTTTCTATAATATTTTTTCTTTTTTTAAGATTTTTTAAAATATATATTTATTTATTTATTCATGAGAGACACACAGAGAGAGGCAGAGACACAGGCAGAGAGGGAAGCAGGCTCCATGCAGGGAGCCCGACGTGGAACTCGATCCCAGGTCTCTAGGATCACGCCCTGAGCTGAAGGCAGGTGCTAAACTGCTGAGCCACCTTGGCTGACCTATAATATTATTTCAACAGGTCGTTAGGGCTCTGAAATATTATGCACAAAACCTTTAAGGTTCTTTGGCCTTAGATCAAGAATTCATGATCTGACATTTCCCGAGTTTTACTGCCCCACTTTCTGACCTCTACTCACCATGAATCCCAACGGGAGGTTGGGTTGTATTTAGTATCATATATAAATGGTCTGTGTCAGTTGCATGGTTTAGTGGTTGTGTAGGATTTTGGTTATCAGTGTTGTTGGTCTCTGGTGTTGCAGCTGCAGTTACTTGGTGCTATATTCTACTTGTGGTCCTCTTGATGTGGCTTTTGCTTTTGAGTGATGTGTTTGATGTTGAAAAATAACGGTTGAAGGATCGTGGCTCATGGAGGAACAGCCATGTGACAGGAGGCAGGTGAGATGGCTTTAGGGTTCTTGCTATGCCATAACTGTGTGACTTTGGACAAGTTACCTCATTTTTATGGGCTTTAGTTTCCTAACAATAGTTACCAATTATGGAGTACATGGTTTATGTTGGCTAAATGGTTTACGTGTATTATGTTTCATACTAGTAAGGACCATAAGAGACAACTTCTGTTAGCCTCATTTGAGAGTTGAGAAAACAGAGGTTTGGAAAGGTGGAAAGGGCAGAGCCTAGATTTGAAACAAAAAGTCCATTGGAAGAGTCCAGGCCTACTGACTTCTGTGCTCTCTGCTTTGCACACAGCTTACTGTGTAAAATGAGGCACTGGGAGTAAACCAATTCAGATGTTGTGCAGTTCTAAAAGAGGCCACTGGGAACCATATTGACTAGTATATATTCTAGTCTTTAAAAAAAAATATTTATTTATTTATTTATTTATTCATTCATTCATTTATTAGAGAGAGAGAGAGCTTGAGCTCAGGAGCGAGCACACCAGCACGGGTCTGAGGGACAAGCAGACTCCTCACTAAGCATGGAGCCTGATGCAAGGCTGGATCCTATGACCCTGAGATCCAGACCTGAGCTGAAATCAAGAATTGGCCACTTAACCAATCGAGCCACCAAGGTGCCCCTCTAATCCTTAAAAAAAAAAAGATTTTGAAACAGCTTTATTAAAGGCATAACTGGCAAACAATAAACTGCTTATATTAAAGCTGTATCTTTTGCTGAGTTTTAACCTACATATCCATCTGTGAAATTTTCATCACAATCAAGATAAGGAACATATCCACTACTCCCTAAAGTTGCCGTTGGTAATCTCTCTTTCCCAAACTTCCCTGCACTTCCTCCACAGGCAATCACTAATCTATCTTCTGTCACTATAGATTAGTTTCCATTTTCTAGAATTTTTAAAAAATAAATACAAGTCTCTTGTGATTTAGTATTCATTTCCCCAGTGAGTAGTGATGCTCAGCATATTTTTTTGTGCTTATTTGCCATTGTGTATTTTCCTTGGTGAAATGTCTGTTTGGATCTTTTGCCTAATTTTTTAATTGAATGCCTCTTTAATTTTGAAAGATCTTTACATATTCTGGATATAAGTCCTCTATTAGCTCTATGATTTGAAAATATTTTATCCCAGTCTGGGTCTTAGATTCTTTTGTAGAGCAGATGTTTTAAACTTTGATGAAATTTATTTATCAATTTATTCTTTTATGGGTCATGTTATAGTTATATCTAAGAACTCTCTACTTAACCCAACTATAAAAGTTTTCTTCTAGGAGTTTTATCATTTTAGTTTTTACATTTAGGTCAATGATCCATTTTGAGTCAGTTTTTGTGTATGATGTGAGGTATGGATCAAATTTAGTTTTTTTTGCATATGGATATCAAATCTTTCCAACAATATTTGTTGAAGAGTCTATAATTTCTTTACTGAAACACCTTTATACACACTGTCAAAAAAATCAGTGGTATATAAATATGTAATGGCCTATTTCTGGACTCTCTTATTTCACTAATCAATTTTTGTATTTTTAAACACATTGTCTTAATTATAGGAGCTATAAAACAAATTTTGAGATGAAGTAGTGTTGTCTCAATTGTTAAAAATAATAATAATAAATAAATAAGGAGAAATTATACCAATCTACATAAACTCTTCCAGAATATTGTAGAGGAGCAAATATTTCCCAACTTTTTCTTATTCAAGTTGTTTTGGCTATTTTTTAAGTCCATGGAATTTCCATATGAATTTTATAACCATTTCATCAATTTCTATAAAAATGCATACTGAGATTTTGATTGGGAATGTATTGAATTCTTAGATCAATTTGGAAAAAATTGACTTAACAGTATTCCGACTCATGAACATGGTCTGTCTCTGCATTTTTTTAATTTTTTATTTATTTATGATAGTCACAGAGAGAGAGAGAGAGAGGCAGAGACACAGGCAGAGGGAGAAGCAGGCTCCATGCACCGGGAGCCTGATGTGGGATTCGATCCCAGGTCTCCAGGATCGCGTCCTGGGCCAAAGGCAGGCGCTAAACCGCTGCGCCACCCAGGGATCCCTGTCTGCATTTATTTAGCCATTCCTTCCTTACTTTTTCTCAGCAATGTTTCATGTTTCATAATTTTCGTATGTAAAGTGTCACACATCTTTTGTGAAGTTTATCTCTATTTTCAAGCAATTTTTGCTATTGTGTTACTGATTTTTAATTTTGATTTCTGATTGTTTAATGCTAGTGTAGAGAAACAATTGATTTTTCTATATTGATCTTGTATCTGCAATCTTGCTAAACCCACTTATTAGTATTTATGTGTGGTTTTTTTTGGAAATTCCATAGCTTATTTAGACATCTCTTATGTAGGCAGTCATGCTGCATATGAATAAAGATAGTTTTATGACTTCCTTTCCAATATCATGTATTTATTTCTTTTTCTTACTGTATTGCACTGGGTGGACTCCACTAAAATTTTGAACACAAATGGTTAAGACCAAAGTTTTTCCTTGTTTCTGGCCTTAGGGGTTAGATCATTAAGTCTTTCATCATGGAGTATGATATTGCTGCAGGTTTTTTAAATATATGCTTTTTATCAGATTAAGAGAGTCTTTCAATAGATTTCTAGTTTGTTTTGAGTTTCTATAAAAAACTATATATTGAGAGTTTTCAAATACCTCTTCTGTTGTTTTCTAATATTAAAAAATCTTTTCTGTGGGGCGCCTTGGTGGCTCAGTTGGTTGAGCATCCAACCCTTGATTTCACCTCAGGTCATGACCTCGGGGTCCTGGGATTGAGCCCCTACTCTGGCTCCCCCTCAGTGGGGAGTCTGCTTGTCTCTCTCTGCCCTTCCCCACTCTCTAAAATAAATAAGCCCTTAAAAATCTTTATTGTTTTATAATATTAAAATGAAAGCCACTAAAAATAAGACTATTTTAAATAATATTAGTGTTATGTTTTGTTTTTTAATGGCATTAATTGTTGATTTTTTTCAAAAGATTTTATTTATTTATTCATGAGAGACAGAGAGAGAGAGGCAGAGACATAGGCAGAGGGAGAAGCAGGCTCCCTGCAGGAACTCAATCCCAGGATCCTGGGACCACACCCTGAGCTGAAGGCAGATGCTCAACCACTGAGCCACCCAATAATTTAACAATTGTTGACTGTTAAAGCAACCCTGCATCCTAAGGAGAATTCCTTCTTGGTCATGAGGTATACGTTTTTTGTATATTGTTGGATTTTTAAAATTTTGTTTAGAATTTTTGAATCGATGGGGGATAAGGGATATTATTCTGTAGTTTGTTTTTTTATTGTGATATTTTTGGTTTTGCTGCCAGGGTATTAATGCTGGCTTTATAGAATGAGGAAGTATTTGTTGCGCTGCTCCTTATTAATATTCTGGAAGAATTTGTGTAGATTTGGTATAATTTCTCTTTATTTTGCCTATTAGTTTTAAAAATTGAGATATAATTGGCACATAGCGTGGTGTAAGTTTAAAGTTTGATTTGAAATATTTATATATTGTCATTTGATTCCCACCATTACATTAACCAATACCTCTATCACATCATGGTGACATTTAGAATACAATCTCTTGACAACTTTG
The DNA here is from genome assembly GCF_018345385.1 of Vulpes lagopus. Lineage (NCBI taxonomy): Eukaryota > Metazoa > Chordata > Mammalia > Carnivora > Canidae > Vulpes > Vulpes lagopus. The sequence goes on from NC_054824.1 coordinate 16,014,378, forward strand.
AAGTATATAATATGGGATTGTTGACTATTATCACAGTGTTGTGTTTGAGGTCTCCAGAACTTATTCATCTTCTAAGTGCAAGTTTATATTCTTTGACCAATATTTCCCAGACACCCTTCTCCTCTGACACACACCTAGTCACTATTCTACACTCTGTTTCTGTGAGTTCAGCTTTTTTAGATTCCCACATTCAAGTGATATCATGTATTATTTTTCTTCCTTTGTATGGCTTATCTCACTTAGCATGATATCCTCAGCGGCCATGCACGTTGTGGCAAATGGCAGAATTTCTTTCTTTTCATGGCTGAATAATATTCCCTTATATATATATATATATATATATATATATATATATATATATATACCATATCTTCTTTATCCATGCATCCATTTATGAACACTTCCATGGTTTCCAGATTTTGGTCAATGTCACTATTTTTGAGTAATTTGCTTGTGATACGTTTTGGTGAAATTGTTTTTATGTTTCTTGTGCTTGGGGGTTCTGTGAGTTGCCTTGATCTGTGGGCTTATAATTTTCATCAGTTTCAGAAAAAATTTGGCCATTATTTCTTTAAAATTTTTTTGTGCTCTCTTTCAATTATACTATGTATATAGTGCTCTGCTCATTATTTTTGCCCTCTTCATTTCATTTTGGATAGTTTTAATCATTATTTTTTCAAATTCATAAATCTTTTCTTCTGCAAGGTCTAATCCAGCTAATACTACTCCCAGTGCATTTTTTATTGAACACATAGTAGTTTTTATTTTCTCTGAGTTCAACTTAAATATTTTCATTTCTAATGTCTTTGCATATTAATCCTAATATCTATCAGATTTATTGATTTATAGGCCATATTTTTCTGTTTCTTGGCATACCTGCTGATTTTCGATTCAGTGTACAATCTTGCAAATTTAAACTTATTCAGTGCTAGATATTTTTCCATTCCTGAAAATAGTCTTATGTATATCTGGGATGCAGTTATATTATGTGGAAGTAGTTTGATCCTTTTGAATTTTGCTTTTTTTTCTTTTTCATTTTATTAGATGGGTCTGGAGCAGTGTTCACTGCAGGTCTAATCATTCTCCACTACTGAGGTAAGACCTCTACCAAATATATACTCTCCCAAATACACTGTGAGCTGTAAGGTTTTCCAGGCTGGCTGTGGGAACAGGCATTATTCCTAGCCCTGCATGAGCTTTGGTCACTATTAACTCTAGTTGTTTCACGTCACTCTTTCCTAGGCAGCATGTAGTTTGCTCATATACATTCATGGACAAGAACTCAGCTGAATATTCAAGGGGAGCCCCCTGCCCATCTCAGAAGCTCTCACTCTGCTTTGATTCAGAGGTTGTAATTACACAGGAAAGTGGGACTTGAAGGATAGGTATGCTCTCTGAGGGTTGAGAGGCTACTACAGAACATCCAGGCAGGAGAATTCTCAGAAGACAGGAATGTAGAGGCCTAATTGAACCACCTAAATGAAATTCTTGAGGAGGTAGTGAGAAGACTCATTCAGTTTAAACTGAAATTTCTTGTGTGAAAGAATACAGTCCTTTTGGAAAGGTGGGCCAATGCTCTTCTAAGGACATTTAGTCTAAAGTCATGAAGGTGGAGGTCAAGTTTAACACTTTAACTACCATATCTCAAGGGCCTAAGTGTGAAGAGTGCTAGATAGTGGGTAGACACTGAAACCTGTGTTTCTGTCCCAAGGAGCTCATCTCTCCTAAGGAGTATGGGTGCCATAGGTGGAGCAAAACCCAGATTCAGGAGTTTTTCCTCTATTTCTTAGAGCCTAAGGATCTAATGACCAACTTTGCAAAAGGCCTGATGAAATGAAAGCCATGTTTAGCGAGAATCTGGTGGTTGTGTGTTATGTGTACAAGGCGTGAAAGATCCTGGGAAAATCCACAAGAAGTTTTCACAATTGGATGCGAAAGGCTTAGATGGAGGCAGAGGGATTGAGCAAGGAAGGGACGAGTATGGAAAAAAATTGTTGGCGTTCAGAAACCAGCTTGCTATGCGAGGTAGGGGCAGGAGGCAGCCCAGGATGACTTGAAGGCTTTGAGGAGGCTTGATTGATAGAAGGCTGGTACCAGGAATAGAAGTAGGGATGACAGAAGAGGAACTTGTTTCAGAGTGAAAATGACAAATTTATTTTTAGGTGTTTGAATTTTGAGGTGACAGTGGGATACCAAAGTAGATATGTACAGCTTTTGGTTGAAAATATAGGACCATAAGGGGAGGTCAGGGCTCTGGATATAGATTTTGGGGAGGGGTCACCTGATAAGATTATAGTTCAGTTCCTTCACCTATTTATTCGTTTACCAAGTGATTGGCATCAGCAGTTTGCCAGATGCTGAGCCTGGAATTGGGATGCAAAGACACAGAAGTGTGGCCTCTGTCCTTGAAGAGCAGGTAGGGAGATCATGCAATGCAGTTTGCTAAGGGCTAAAAGACTCATGTCTGTGGTAGGATGTCAGCAAGTAGGATGACAGTCAACTCAGAGTAGGGGTGCTGGGAGAGCCTCCTGGAGGTGGTGTCACCTGAACTGTGTCTTAGAACAAGTAGAGGTTAATCAGGAAGGGAAAGAGGTAAAGGGTATGAAAGATCAAGGAAACAGCATGTGAAAATATTATATGGGGGGCAAAAGGGAGCATGGACTCTTTGAGATCTGGTTGGCATAATGGATACATGTGAGGGAGAAGAAAAGGTAAACTGGGAGAGGTGGGCAGAGGTTAAGCAAAGGAGGGCCTTGCAAGGCTCTTGGTGACTTTGAGCTGCTTCGTAGAACATCCAAATGGGATGTCCAAAAGCACCGGACTCCATCCTATGGGTTATGGTTTCTCTGACTAATTTAAGCTTGGATGCAACGTGATAAAATTAACAATTTCTGCACCTGGAAGACATTATGTGAGGTGAAACAAGCCAGGTACAGAAAGGAAAAAACCTGCATGACTTTACTTATCTGTGGAATCTGACAAAAAGTCAAATACACAGAAGTAGAGTAGACCAATGACTACAGGGTGGAGAGGTGGGGAAGATGGGGAGACACTGGGTACAAAGTTGCAGTTGTGTAGGATAAATAAATCTAGAGATTTAATGTACAAAATGATGACTCTAGTTAATAATACTCTATTGAATAGTGGAAATATGCTAGGACGGTAGATTTCAGGTGCTCTGATGTGAGGAGAAGAGCTGTTAATCAGTTTGACTGTAATAACCATTTCACTATATTTGTGTATCAAATGATCAGGTTGTGTGTCTTAAATATATACAATTCTTATTTTAAAAATGAAAGGAATAGAAAGACTGTTCCGGCAGCAGTGTGATGAATCGAGTGGAAGGAAAAAAAGGCTGAAATAAAGGCCTTTGGTGATATTACTATTTTAGTTTTGAAGGGGACATGAAGAGGGCCCATTTTAAGACAGTGTCAGTGGGAACAGGGACAAAGGGATAGTCAAAAAAGATGGAAGAGGTATAATAGGCAGGTTTTCATAACAGATTGGGGAGAAGAGTTTTGAATATGGGCCTTATCAGCCTGCAAGAGATATTTGAGGCATTTGAGAGGAAGCGCTGCACCACAGAGTGCAGTGAAGAAAAAAGAAGAGTCTAGGTTGAAACCTCAGATACCCCCAAATCCCGGGATTCCTATGACTTGATGGGTTTTCTGAGGAAGAAGGAATGAAGAAAGGTCTGAAGATAGAAGAAGGAAGCTAGATGAATATCACCGGGTATGGGGACAGAAAGAGGAGGGGAGTTAGCAGAGGAAAGGAGAGAGAGGGGGGTGAGGATGGTGTAACGTCAGAAGCTCAGTGAGCGTCTCAGGAGAGAAAGCGTGGTCAGGAGAGCCGTCAGGGGATGTAGGAGCCCTTTTTGGATGTTAGGAGGTCCCGGGTGACCTCAGGCAAAGCTGTTTCAGTAGAATGGTGAGGGAATACGTCAAATTAACTCCAAGTGGAACTGAGGAGATTTTGAGGAAGTGGATTTGGTAAGTGTAGATGACACCAGTTCCTGGAGATGCTAGGCCTCCAGCCTACCTCGTCATCTGAATTATAGCAGAATCTCACATTTTAAATTTAGTTCCGATAGTCTGTGAGAAATAGGCAAAATCTGAAATAGAACCAATTATGAGGACTCCAGTAGAAGATGAGCATAATGGTGTTTCCCGAAGTAGGTGTCTTCTGCAGTATTAAGCACATATGCCGAAACGTTTTTATGGGAAATAATCACAACAAGTAAGAATAAACTTCTTTGGGGAATTGAATATAAGTTTAACTCGGACTTTGCATCAGCAGCCTTATTTTCTGAACTATTGGTGGTCCACTGCTCCTGGTTTTTTTTAATACTACATTTTAGCTTCTCGTCGCCTTTCCAACAGAGACTTTCCTAAACTGAAGAAAAAAAAAAAAAAACCCTTCTGTGCTCTTTATCACTTTAGTTTATTTCCTGACTTGTTGGAAAGCCTGTTCCTTCTGTGTGAAGCAGCAGATGGCAGAGTCCCAGACTGGAGAGAGGCAGGTGGGGTGGGTGGCCATGTGGTGTCAAGGCTGTGCCCCCGGTTTGTAGCTGGGGGGACCTGCCAGCCATCCAGACTGTGCCAGCCCGAACACCTGAGGAAAAACTCTCTCTGTCCACCTTTAGGTCCAAGAAGTTTCTGCTCTGACATCTACTGTCATGTAGAAAAATTTTTTTTTTTTTCCACTCTTCTTTCTTTCTTCCAATCTTATATTCTGAGATTTGCAGTGATATGAATTCACTGATGATATCGATGATAACAAAATTATGTACATGGACCATTTTGTTATTTAAAGTAGTCTCTGATGTTACTTGATCTCATTTGGTCTTCAAATAAAAGATAACCTGTCAAGAAATCACTCCGTGTTGCATAACAAGTGGAAAATACGTTTTTTTAAAGCTATTGTTTTTTTTTTTTTTTTTTTTTTTTTTATCAAGACAATTCAGTAAGAAATATCTGACCAAGATGCATCATCTGATGCTGGGGCTGGAGATGAGAAAAGATACAGCACAAATTTTTACCCTGCAAACTCATGAGAAATTATTCTGGAGAAGTCAAGGCTTCGTGGCAAAAGGTAAACACACCGTTGACTGCTCTGAAGGCATTTTTTTTTCCTGAAGGCATTTTTTATACTGTAAAAATATTTAAGAATTTAGACAAGGACAGGAGGAAAAAAAGCAAATATTTCAAAACTTAATTTTTCTCACTCTGGTTTTTGGTTTAGAATTTAATTTTTTAGTGGTGGTGACAAGTTTAGATATTCACTCTTTCTCAGTCCTTCTTATAATCGGGACTAAATTTTCATACCTAAAATAAATTGGGATATATGTCTGGCAAGTTCAGACATCTACAGGAGTTGTGGAGCAGCTATTGGAAAGCACATTTGGAACACGATTTAAGTGGAGTGTATGGTTGGGGAACCCAGTTTTTCTTCTTGGACAAAATAAGCATAATGGGAACTGGGGTCTTGCTGGTGCTCTTAGTGAAAGGGCATTCTACTAACGGGGTAGAATGGCTTAAAGGATGGTGCTAAATTAGAAAAATTAGATCAAGGGACACCTGGGTGGCTCAGTGGTTGAACGTCTGCCTTTGGCTCAGGTTGTGATCCTGGGGTCCTGGGATCGAGTTCTGCGTCAGGCTCCCCACATGGAGCCTGCTTCTCCCTCTGCTTGTGTCCCTGCCTCTTTCTCTCTATGTCTCTTATGAATAAATAAATAAAATCCTTAAAAAATGTTAGAATCAAGGCATTATGACCCTTAAGAAGGAGAAAAGCAGCTGAACCAAAAGGTAAGATGCATTGGTGGATGATGCTTTTTTCTATCATCAAAATATCATCTATCTTTCTTAAAAAATCATCAGATCATTAGCTTGTCACTGTGATAATTTTAACCTCTACCCAACTGCGATGAATCTATTGTTAAATAGATGTATTATTTCTTGTTTGTTTGTTTTCTTCTTTTTTGGAATTCCAAGTGTAGTCACAATTTGCTAATAGTTTAATGAGAATACCAAATTCGAATGCAACTTTACTGCTTTTCTGGTATAGATATCTTTGCCATTTTTTCCTCCAGATTTACAAAAATATAAATGAGTTGTTTTTGACGCAGATTACAAACATACATAATATTCCTGGAATGTGTTTCAGTCTCTAGTTTATGTGCTCTTATAATTAACTAGATATCTTCAAAAGAACGAATTCTAGTTCAGGGCTCAAATTAAGAGCAAGTAACTATAAACAGAGTGCTCGATTCATAAAAATAAACAGCACATATGGGCTTCTGCTGCAGATGTTATACCCTGGAGTGTGCCCTGATTTCCTTCTAGCTAAGTAAGAATAGCAAAATCGCATAGATGTGTAGTAATATATGAGTGTCGGTTACATTAGAATACACTCCATATATAAAAAAGACAAGAGCGTTTGTAAGTAGACTTTTCTAACCACTGAAACTACAAAATGTTGGTCATATTACCTTTGGCTTTATAGAGAGCATCTCCCCCAAACCTGGCTGGCTCCCTTTCTCTCCCACCACTCAGTCCTCAGGGAGTTCTGTGCTTGTGCAGAGCACACACACTTGTATAAGCCTTTTTGGGCAGGAAAGATAAAAAAAATTTTTTTTTTATTGAATACCTAATTTGTGTTACTTTCTTTTTGCCTACATTCAATTACTGTTTACATTTTAAGAAACTCCTGGAAGCCCCAATATTTGCACCATTTCTAATATAGGCAGCTTTGCTTTTTCCAGATCTCAGTGACTAATTTGCAAAATTAATTTAATCCATACGATAGCCCTTCCTTCTGCAGACCCCCATTGAATGCCCACTCTGTCCGTGCTTGATGAGTATCATTACCTTTATTGTTCCAGAGGAGCAGAGCCCGAGAGACTGGTTGTTGTGCTTGGCAGCCCCGTGAAGATTTAAATCCAGGTCCGTCTTACACCCAAGCCTAATCTCCTCGCTGAGCACAAACGACGGGATAACCATATATACTGGGCAAGCTGTCCCGGCGGCACCACTGCTGTCCTCTCCTCCCATACTCCACCAGAAAGCAGGGGGTAAAAGGAGATCACGGGGAGTACAGCGATGCAGGGGGTCTGATCACAGACACTCTCTCTAATGTGTGAAAGCCTCATAGACCTAATTCTCCATAGAAGTAGTCACATTTTAAAAAAGGAACTCTGTTAGCAATACATGTGGGAGGTGGGGGGATACCTTTGTCCTTTAAAAGAAGGTTTTGTTTGAAAAAGGTTTGTTTGACCATAAGGGCCACGGGAGGATGGAAATGGACTCCTTCACTGTGGGTGCATGGGTCTAGATTCAGTGAGCACCCCGAGAACATCACAAACAGTCAGAGGCCCCATAACGCACATCTAGCCCTGGCCCGGGTACACACACTCTCAACATTTTTAGATAGTTCAGTTTGGCTGACGATTTGGTAGCTAGAGCCTATTGAATTTATTAAACATTGGACATTTTCCTACTTTTAAAAATTCTTGAAATAATTTACAGGTTAAACTTGGTATGATGTTTCAAGGGGCTAAAATCTACTCTCTGAAGGAAGGAGAAGACTTTAGGGGTTTCAGGCATTACATAGACTCTGGTTTCTTTCTGTCTTTTTTTTTTTTTTTAAAGATTTTTATTTATTTATTCATGAGAAACACAGAGCGAGAGGCAGAGACACAGGCAAAGGGAGAAGCAGGCTCCATGCAGGGAACCTGATGAGGGATTCGATCCTGGGACTCCAGAATCATGCCCTTGGCTGAAGGCAGGTGCTAAACCGCTGAGCCACCCAGGGATTCCCCTAGACTCTGGTTTCTAGAAGCAAAGGCAAACAAAGACATTGGTTTATAGAAGTCTTGCTTTCTGACAACTCCCAATATGCACATTAATTCACAGAGATAATTACTATGTGAAAAATATCTTCTTTTTTACAGTTAGATTTAAGCAAGAATTTATGGAGTCCTGTGTGTAGAGCACACTACAAAGATGCTGTTTAGAAACAAACTCTTTAATCAGATCCTCCTAAATTTCTTTCCTCCTTGCAGATCTCCTTTTACTTTCTACCAGAAGTGGGATTAAAAGGTATTTTCAACCTGCTTTGTAAAAGACACCTGGAGGATTCACAACTTGACTTTCTATGAGGGCAGAAGGCATAACATGGTGAGTGACTTCCAGTTATCAGCTGCCTCAAATGAACATCTTTCATTCCATCCCTGATGACAATGCCTTCAACAAGCAATCTCAAGTGAGGGTGCAAATGAGAGTTTATAAACCCTGGATTGAGAAAACCCGGGCTATCATGAACTCTCCCTATTGCTCTGTTTTCTCAGATTCTTTGACTTACTTTTTGATATTTTGATATATGCTCTTTCTCAGGCTACTGGTTTAGACATTGGCTAAAGAAAATAAGCGTCACACCAGTGAGGCAACTTACTATTTTATAGTAACTGTCCCCTTTGGACTTTTTGTGTCCCTTGTCATAGAGGAGTTCCATAGGGCTCTTTCTTAGTATTCAGTGTGGAACTTGATATACTGTGAATTCTCTGGGGGTTGAAAGGAGACCTTGGGGAAAACAGGTTTCTTCTGAGTCCAAGTTGGGTCTGGGGACTGGTTTTGATGAAAGACAAATGCTTTACTTAGCCTTTTCTGTGTGATAAGCCATCTCCAAACTTAGTAGCTTGAAACAATGATTTATTATTACCTCTCATGGTTCTTTGGACCAACTGCGGTCAGTGTTTCATATAAGAAGAGTTGGACAGAGGCTGGGCCTGAGTCACCTGAAGGCTTTGGATGTCCAAGGGGGCATCTTCACTTACATGCCTGGCACCTCTGCTGGTAGGGCTGGAACAGCTAGGACTGGCTGGGCATGTCTCTCTCACCGTGGAGCTTCTCTATTTGGGTAGCTTGTGGTGATCTGAGGAGTCCGCTTTCTTACCAAGTGGCTGGCCTTCCTCAGAGTAAGAATTCCAAAGGACCCAGATGAAGCAGCATATCATTTTATGACCTGGTCCCTGAAGCCATGTGGCATCACTTCTGCTGCATTCTACTGGCCAAAATGAGCCACAGCGGCCATTCCAGATTCAAGGTGACAGGATTTTCAGAGTATACATAGCAGGATGCACAGACCACTAACTGTCCCTGAAGTACCTGTAAAAAGGCAGGCAAAGAAGTCTGGTTCTGTGAAGAGAAAGATTGTTCTTTGTCAGAATTTATTATTTTAAAACTGGCCAAAGCAATCATCTAGGGGCATGATCCCAGACATATTTAGAAGCCTGGCTTTATCAACAAGGGGATTGTGTTTCCAAGGTCCTACACCTGGATAAATTCCTGTCCTCACAAACACTATTACTTGGCCTTAGATAATAAAGCAAAGCAGAACACAGAGGACTGAGGGCCATTTCTCCCCAGAGGCCCTTTGTGACATTCACTTCTATCTCGACATAGAGGAGTTTATTTATGAAATCAGCTTGTTGGCACCTTGGATCACCCTTAGTGCTCTGAGTGTGTGGGGTGTCAGACAGCTGGGTCACGTGTGGGGCAGCGAGGAGTGAGGAAGGCCAGGGCCATGCAGTGCTGCCTGAGAGATTGTCTTCTCAACCCCCCAGTATTCACTAAATCTCATCTTTTCACAAGCCTCCTCCCCTTCCCCCCGCTCTTTCGTTTCTTCCTTTCTTCTTTTTTAGGATTTTATTTATTTATTTGACAGAGAGAGAGAGAGCATGAGCAGAGGAAGGGGTAGGGGCAGGCAGAGGGAAAGGGAGAAGCAGGGTCCCCACTGAGCAAGGAACCTGATGCAGGGCTCCATCCAAGGACATGAGCCCAAGGCAGACACTCAACTGACTGAGCCACCCAGGTGCCCCATCCCCTCCCTGTCTCAAATTTAATTATAATAATAAATTATTATAAGAAGAAAAGCAGACATAGGAACAATAGAGATAGAGGGAACGCAGCCACTCAGCGAGAATTCCAGGTTATAGGAAATGTACTTAAAGAAAGGATAGCCCTATACCTGTTCAGTTTCTGGATACCTTAACCCTGGCGGCTTTCATGCCAGGGATGTAATTTCAAAATCAAAGAAGCAGACAATCTGGGATGGTCACAGGAAAGTGGGTAGAATAAAGATCAATTTAATGAATGCATTGTGTATACACTTTCTGAGGGTCATGATTTCAGGAGAGTGAAATAAGGCAAAGAGCAAGGAAGAGAGTGTGGCAGAGAAGATAATAAAGGGAGTAGAGGGGGAGGGAGCATCAGAAAAAAGAAGAGAGAAATCTAGGAAGAAAGAGGCTGCTCTTGGGGAAGAAAATACAATCGCTACCAAACATGTTCCTCTCCATTTAAATGTTGAACATAAAACGATACGTAAAGTTCACAATAGTAATTTTTCTGAGAGACAGAAGGAGAAGAAGATGTCAAAAGAGAGGATTGTGGGATAAATATGCATAGTCACAGTGATATAGGGAGAAGGTCAAGGGCAACTTATTGTCCCATGGTAGCTTAAAAGCAAAAATCTTACGGATCGGCCTCATCTCCCCACTTTTCCAACCAATAGTCTTGCTAATAGGTTTGCAGTAAATGCTCCTGCCCAAAGAGGAACTTATCAGTAAAAGAAATTCGTTTCTGGAAACTCCCTCCAAATGAAGATGTAACCAAGGACATAAGGGGGTAGTGGTTCGTTGCATGGTTTTGAGTCGCTCCTGGCTCTGCCCCTTAGCAGTTCTGTGACCTGAGGAGTTACTGATCCTCTTTCAGCCTCGGGTTCCTTATCTGTAAGATGGGGGCGAGCTGCAGAACACGCCTCGTAGGGTTGTGGGCAGGATTAGGTGGGATGTGTGTGCAAAGGCTGAGCACCCTGGCTGGCGTCATTATGACTCTCTTGCTCTTGGTGACAACAAAGCATTTCAGGGGTCTCTCTTTGGGACTGTCTGAAGCCTCTCCCCAAGGATGTACTCTCTTGACTGTAAAATCAAAGCATATTTCTTTGCATGGTACACTGATGTTAGTGAAAAATGGAGAGGCCACAAATGAAAACGTGTTGGCAGAGATGCGGTATTTCCTCAGATAGACTTGTTAAGCCACACAAAACTCTTCCATTTTGCTGCCTCTCAATTAGTTCTAATTCTTGACTCCGCTGCTCCTGCTTTCGGAGTCAAAGTGTTTTCCGATGGTCCACTGGGCCGCTGGATTAAGCTGTATTTAAGTTACTTATATGCAGAAATAAACTTGTCTTCTTTCCTCTTATCCTTCCGGTACAACGGCACCTTCCTACTAATTACATTATTCTCTGTGATTCTCCAGGGTCCTCCGGATAACAAGGAGAAGCGATGTTATAGGACATACACTTTTCCGCTTTATTGGCCTCTTGTTATCCATGGGCCTAACACCGAAGCTCAGCAAACAGTCCAGACCCAAATGTGAAAACCCACTGATTGCCAATCGCACAGTCTGAATTCGATTAGAGTGCCAATTTCCTGCCCTTTCCCCTGTGCTCAGAGAGAAAGGAACAGCTCTGAAGTCCCTAAGAGATGCTGCTTGATTTAAGCCCTGTGAAATTCTAACCAAAAGGTAATAGAAAAGAGAAACCAAGCTTATCAAATTTTCCTTAGGAGCATCGGTCTGTTTCACCTGTGGTAATTGGCCGAGTTCAGGCCACCACTCTGACAAGCTACAGGAAGTTGCCAGAAAGAACTACCAATAAATAACCCAGCGCCTTGGAAAACAACTTTTATGCTCTCTGGTATGGGTTTAGAGGCGGTCTAAGAAAAGCATATAGGGAGGTACACAGGGCTGGCAAATGAACCAGGGGGCACTTTGGGGGTAAGTAATAGTTATTGGTTCATTGCGAGAAGAAGTTTGATGTCATGCGGTGGCTAGTTGGATGAGGACACTGTATGTTTGGAGTGCAGGTTGGTTTCTTTTGCAGCAGCAAAAAGTGGACTGGTGGGATGAGAGCCAGACGGTGTTTGCTTCTCCTTCAGATACAGATAATTTAACCTATTTACTGGAGCATTTCATAGGAAACAAAGGGGGTGGGAGGGAAGAACCTCACAGGTGTCCTTTTAATTTAATCAGTGGCGTTTGCTATCGTGACCAAAACTGCCCAGGCTGCAGTGCTTTCTGCTAACACGGCCCTGCAGAGAACCATCGTCTGGAAAGATTTCAGGAATGAGAGCGTTTATGGCATAAATAGGGAGATGAATCTTAAATAGCTTACTCGGGAAATCTGATATGAAAAATAAGAAAAGCCATCAGAGCGTTGCAGGTGGGCTTCAAGGGGCACAGCCCAGTCCGTGGCCTCTTTGCTGGGCCTGATGTGCACACGCACACGACAGTCCACTACGGCTCGATGCGTTCCGGTGAAATTGAAAATCGGGGTTGAGGATAACCGGATTGGTAGAGAGGCCTGGGAGATCAAAGTGTTTCTGTCTTCGGTGGCCAGGATGAACTTGACTGCTCTTGAGGACAGAGCAGAGAGTCGTGTGGGGAAGACACGAGCGGCCACATGTGTGACAGCCTGGCTGGCCCAGCCCAGGGAACCAGGCGGAGATTCGCACTGGTTCTTACCCTTCCATCATAGGCCAAACGTCTCTTTGGGGATCATCACCTCAGTTTTTCTTTTGGCTGTGTCTCGTGTACAAGGTGGGCTTCACGTCAAAGAGAGAAATTCCAGAAATGGGCTTTTTATTCAGTGCTCCAGATATTTTGCTGCCAGACACAGCTTCTGTCCCTGGGCACGTTGGCAGGCAGGGAGAGATGAAAAGCAGGGCCCAGTCGAAGGCAGACCCTCCCAGGCCTCTGGAAGGGAAATCCAAGGTCTGGACAACTCATTCCAAGTTGTTCTATGCCAGGGGCTGTCGTCTTGAAGGAGGCCTGACTTGAGAGGTGTTCACAAATGGAGCTGTTTCTCTGGTGTCGCATTAATTGAGGCACAGCCGAGATGCCCCTTTGACAGCGGTTAGTACACGGGCGAGTCATTTCAATCTCAGGGAATATGAGGGGGAAATGATTTCCCTTTATTGCAGAAACATCCCTGGGAGGAGATGGAGGGAATAGAAAAGCAGCAGACATGTTATGAGGAGAGCCAGATCCTCCTGCTGTCCAAGGCTAAATCCTGGCAAGGGCCAGCCTCTGCAACCAGGAGCTCTGGCCGTTGTCAGCTGCAGTGACACTACAGTTCCTTTGAGGGCTGGGAGAACGTGCCCAGGATAACAAAGATACACATGTAAATAAGAAGCCACTGGGGTTTGCAGGGTTTTGACAGTTCACCAGTGTCCATTTGTTGAATTCTGCATTAGCGAAGCAATAAGAACAGTCTCTGACCTTTTGTTATGAGCAAGAGGACCAACTGGGGGCCTGAAATGTACATAATGACAAATTGGCAATAATATTAACAATAAAACTTTTGAGAAATGAGCTTTTTCTCACCCCCCCCCCCTTTTGTCTCTCCCTGGCCTGTTTCCATCCTTAGCCTGGGCTAAGGATGGGGTTGGAAAAGCATGCATCCCAGTTTTCTCTCCCTTGGGAGCCACGTGGTGTGTGAGCTGCTGATTGGCCATCTTTCTTCTGGTTCTTTCTGCAGTTTGCCTGAGGAGTTGCTATAAATCCCCTGGGAAGGCACTGGGCCCAGTTCTTGGCTTCTGAGCGCTTTCCAATTGAATAGGGATAACAGTCCTGAATGAGGAGAACTGCGTCAACATTTTAGCATTTTGAACACTGGAATCCAGAGAGCACAGGGGACCATGCCTCGGTTTCTTGAATTATGTCATTCATTTGACACTGAACCCGTAATTTGTACTGTTACTTGTCTGGGGACAGTTTTATTTTTTTCTGATTATGAAAAGAATCCAGGCTTACCGAAAAATCTTAGACCATACGGAAAAAACAAGGAATAAATTGAAAACCACTAGTCATTTTATTACCCAGATGTAGCCATTGCTGATATTTTTGTATTTATTCTTTAAGAGTTAGCTCTGTGCTGCTACACACATATTCATTTTTTAAAAACTCAACAGTACTCTGCTGTTTAGAAAACTCCTTTTTTTTTTCGTATCAACAAATATAGACCTTAGTTACTTTCTTATGTCCTCCTAGTATTCCATAATGTAAATGAAGCATAACTGACTCAAGCTATTTATTGCTGGGGACAATTTGGATTGTTTCTGATTTTTAAAAAAAAAATCTTTGGTCTTCTATAAACATGGCTGCAGTGAACATCTATATACATTCTTTGGAAGTTTCCCATCACCATTTTTGTCTGCCTCCTGTAGATAGGAGCTCTTTATATGTTGCGCATTATTTGAAATATGGATACATATTTTTATTTTTTATATTTTTTTATTTTTTATTTTTTGTGTAAATTTATTTTTTATTGGTGTTCAATTTGCCAACATATAGAATAAAACACCCAGTTCTCATCCCATCAAGTGCCCCCCTCAGTGCCCATCACCCAGTCACCCCCACCCCCCGCCTACCTCCCCTTCCCCCACCCCTAGTTCGTTTCTCAGAGTTAGGAGTCTCTCATGTTCTGTCTCCCTTTCTGATATTTCCCACTCATTTTTCTCCTTTCCCCTTTATTCCCTGTCACTATTTTTTATATTCCCCAAATGAATGAGACCATATAATGTTTGTCCTTCTCCGATTGACTTATTTCACTCAGCATAATACCCTACAGTTCCATCCACATCAAAGCAAATGGTGGGTATTTGTTATTTCTAATGGCTGAGTAATATTCCATTTGGATACATATTTTTAAATATTTTTTTCTCAGGTTTTCAAATCACACAGCTTGAGTTTGAATCTTGCCTCTGCTGCTTATTACCTGCATGGTCTTGGGCACATTATTTACTTTATTTGTGTGTCAATTCTCTTACCTGTAATGTGGAGATGACAGTGGTACCTACCTCATGATGGATATCAAATAAGGTGATACATGTAAAGAAAGATGCTCGATACAGCAGGTATGTGAATCAGTAAGTATTAGCAATTAGTTTTGCTATTATTTGAGAGTAATTATGGCAAAGAAAATTGCAAATAAGATATATTTGTAACTTCAAGTTCAAATAGAATTTTAGAAATCAGTAAAATCAACCATTTTGGGGGAAACAAGTTGTGCAAATTACCAAGCCCCAAAGTAATGTAAAAACAATTTGTTTAATACTATCTGTAAGCTGTAACAGAAAAGAAACCTCTGGTACTTTGAACATTCTTTTTTTTTCTAAAATATTTTATTTATTTATTCATGAGAGACACACAGAGAGAGGCAGAGACATAGGCAGAGGGAGAAGCAGGCTCCTCATGGGGAGCCCTATGCAGGACTAGATCCTAGGACCCCAGATCACGCCCTGAGCCAAAGGCAGACGCTCAACTACTGAGCCACTCAGGTGCCCCTACTTTGAACATTCTAAGCACAAAAACAAAATATGGTTTGTACTCACTTGGAAGAAAAAAAAAATCTCAGTATTGTCTTCCAAGAAGAAGTGTCTAGGCTTCCTATAAGAAAATCTGGGACACCAAAACATGCCCCATATTAGGATGCAAAGTCATACGTGGAGGTGTCTGTATGATCCAACTTGGTGCAAGGCAACTGGTCACACTTGGGGTCTGCCCAGGATGGTCAGGATTGCCTCAAGGGCGGTACTCCGAAGTAAGAGTGGCATGGTGTCAAAGGAAGAACGGAGGAGGCGGGCTTGATTTGGAATAAATATGTAAATCAAGCAGGCATAGTTGAGCATTTCTGGGGTCCTGTATACTTGTGATGCTCCCTGCTTATTTCTTGCTCAGTCGGCCAAAAACTCTGAGCAGGAAGAGGGTGAAGGCGAATGACTCTCCTCATTGCTCAGTTGTGCTCCTTCCTTTTGCGTCACTGGAAGTGCTGTGCCAGTTCAATTCCAGAGTGGGGATAGTCTAGTATTTTCATTATTGTCATCACTAGTATATTCATCGTCACCAGAAATATTATTAGTAAGGGTTTCTGTCTTTGGTGCCATGCTTGGAAACATCTTCCTCATCCTGAGATCGAAAAAAAACCACTCATCTGTGTTTTCTTTCTGGTATTTCTGTAATTGCATTATTTACTTTAGATTTCCAATGCTGACCATTTTTACATATGTGTTCTATCTCCCTGACTTCTTTTCTAAGCAGCTGTAGGTCAGGAAAAATGTCCTTGTTCCTCTGAGACTGGCTTTGCACAGAGCCAATACTGGGGGAACTTCAAACTGCGTCTGCTGATAATGAGGGTGATGTGACACATTGATTACAAAAGGCGATTTTTCCTTTGTTTTATGTTTGGTAAAGTTTTAGTTTGAGTTTTCAGACATGCTCACTATGGTTGAGGAAACCTGGATAGGACCCTCTCGGGAAGTGGTCAGTGTCCTCCACACTTGAGGGGGTGGGCTCAGGAGGATGCTCTGAGGAGGGGCCCATCAGGCATGAATAGACATCATGACTCTAAACCACATGACAGGCAGGAGTCACTAATTCATTGCCTCCTTTTAAGCATAGGAAGTGTGTGTATTTGTGTGTGTGTGTGTGTGTGTGTGTGTGTGTATTGTGGATGACCCATCACTTTTACCACTTCTTAGAGCACTCAGGGACTAATAAATGAGAACTACCGTGGGTAGTTGCTGGCTTCCTGTGAACTCTGAGGACTCCACTGTCCCTTGTCCTTTCCCTAGCTTGTCTGCTCCGTAGGGGGAGTAGAAGACTCAGATAGAGGGAAGCTAGGTCCAAAGGCAGATAAATGCTCTGGCCTCATTCTGATCCTTGTCTTACCTCACAGCCTCATGGGCGGAGAGAGAAAAAAGAGAACTCAGAGAACCATCAGACCAAGATGGAGTTCCCAGACTCTTTTCCCCCTTTGTTCCTCTTATCACTGCCTGATACAATGATTTATTTCTCTGCTTATATGTTTAAATGTGTCTCCTTATACTAGGTTGTGAATTATGTGGGAGCAAGAGCCTCATCTATGTTGTTCGCCATTTTTCCCCAAAAAGAAAAGTAATATTTGACACATAGTAGGTATTCCATAAAGACACATTTTAATTGATAAGTGGACAAATTCATGTTGAATTATTTTTGACAGCATTAAATATGTTCACTTAGCTAAAGTCTTTAACAAGTCCTAGAAATCATCAAGGACAGGTAGTATTGATATGCCCATTCATACCCACACAGCATCTGGTCACATGCATAGAATATTCTGGCGGCCCAAGACTTAAGAGGCACTACTTGAAACACTACTTCCAGGGAAGTACAATTCATGGGAAAGATATAGGAGAAATATTTGTAGGTGATTCATTGAAGTTATAAACACACTGTTTATGCTAATCTGATCATTACTCAAGTTGGGATCTACTTTGACGAATCTAAATGTCACATAGTAGCAATTAGAGTAACTCTTGTCCCACACACAACACCCTTGCTGGTTCAGAAGGCTCGGGTCCATGGGGAAGTGAGGGCTCTTCATTTCTTTTCTCGGTGATGTCTTCCCGATTATTTATCTTTGCAGGTTCTATGAAGTTCTAGAGGTCTGTTGGAGCTTCAGCTCCTGGGGGGTGGGGATGGGGGTAGAGCGATGAGGGGAAGGGGAGGAAGAAAAGATTGACATTTGTTTATGTAAGAGACATTTATTAAGTGCTTCTCAGTGCCAGAGACCATGCTGGCCCAATGTGGGAACCCAGGAGAACTGAGGTGTCTAGCTAGAGAAGGAAAGCTGAAGGAGGGAGGTGGCACCAGCTTTCAAACATCAGGTGAGGTAGAGGAGGTGGTGGTGAGTGGCTTTCTTCATTTCAGCTAAGGATAAGGCAAAAGCCCCAACAGCAACCCAACAACATTTGGATTAGAAGTGACTGTAAATGGAACTGAGGTAATAAGTACAGGGGCCATATTTTCTAAACTAGAAATCGAGACACATGGTCTGACACACGATCGGACAGATGGATGGAATATTTTGGCTTATGACTGTCCCAGAAAAATCTCTTCCAGATGGCTTAGGTGTAATACACAGCCATCGACATGTTATGACTTGAGGGGCATGGAGAAAATGCCATGCCCTTCTTCAAAATATCTTCTCCAGCACCGCACATTCCACTATTAGAGATTTATTTCTGTGTCCTGTGGAGGCTGTTAGATATTCCATCTTGTATGTAAGATCGTCAACACTTTGTCAAGTTATCGATTTGGGGGGTTCAGGTTTGAAAGTAGAGGTGTGCAGGAACGGGAAACCTGTTGGAAATAGCAGTGGTAGGAGGCAAGAGAAACATTCTTATGTCATCTAGAACTGGCTTCCTCCTCAAGAGTTGTTAGACGGTGTTGCAAATACCCAGAGAACTTGCGACTTTCTTCCATGGAGATTTGAAAGAAGAGATGGCTGGCCACAGGGCAGACCCAAAGCCCAAAACCAGCAGCGCTCAGCTCCCAGCTGAGCAATGGCTCTGATGCGTAAAGATGGACCTATCCGATTCTGTGACTCCTGAAAGCACATTCACCCTGTTGTCATCTGCACAAAGCAAACTCTTGCCTTTAAACTGGAAGAATCTGGGGGGAGGGAGTCAAATTTTTGTGTGAGCTCATGACACAATTTCACATTCTTATTTATGCCTCAAGCCTGCAATGATTAAATTTAAAAACTATCATCTCTTCCAGAAAAAGAGAATGAAGAAAAATGACCTCAAAAGATGTCAAGTTTGGAAATAATTACTTCATAAATACACTGGGGTGGAGAGTAGCTGAATAATCAGAATGTTCCTGTCCTGCCCCATTCACACATTGGCCACAAGCTGCTCACTATGGACATGGCATCTCAGCAGACATTTCACAACGAGACATTTCTTAATGAGCTTTGCATGATTGTCTGTCTGTCTGTCTGCCACTTTGTTATAATGCAAAGGTAAACAAATGAAAGAGTCAAAGATATACTGTGCAGAAAAGCTACTGGTGTAGGCTCCTCCATTGGAAAAGAAGCTGCTTGAAGGAAGGGTTCAGGTTTGATTTCTTCTGAACTCCAAAAAGAAATTTTAGTATGATTTTAATATGGGAGGCTGTAATCGAGTTCACCAACGAAAGGCTCAATAAGGCAGAAAACATTTTTTTTTAAAAAAGATTTTTATTTATTTATTTGAGAGACAGAGAAAGAGTGAGAGAGAGCACAAGCAGGGGAAGAGGGAGAAGCAGCCCCTTGCTGAGCAGGGACCCCCATGTGGGGCTTGATCTCAAGGACCACGGAATCATGACCTGAGCTAAAGGCAGATGCTTAATCGACTGAGCCATCCCGGTGACCCAAGGCAGACCTTTTTAATCAGGGGGGGTTTCCTAACACATTTCATGACTCCACTGAGATTTTTTTCATTGGTATAACTCATGAAAGAAAAATCTCAAAGATGGGCCAGAAGAGGTCATACTGAAAAACAAAAGGAGGAGGCCTCGCACTGTTCTCGCCGCCTGTATAATTTCTTCTGCAGCCATCAACGACTGTTGAGCAGACAGCAGTTTTCCAGTCCCATGAATGTGTGAAAGCTCACTCAACCTCTGTTGGAGAAATAAAATCAGACCCTTGCTTTCTTCACCTAGACTGGGAGCAACCGGCAGGCAGAGAATGTGTCCATTTTCTCCATTTCCTGGTACCTGCCAGCCCGCTGCCCTGGCATCTGGTGGGTGCTCAATCTTTGTGAAATAAACAGAGGAAAGAAACTTTGCTAGTGGTGATAGCATGGATTAAGAACCCTTTGTTTAACTGCCTTGTGAAAAAATTTGACCGAATCACCATCCCCATCACACATGCCTATCACGTTTGGCACCTCTGAAAAGCAGATCATGGTTTCATTTTAGGGGATGCTAGTGGGGGAGGAACTACAGAGACAATGTAGAGCATCCCAGTGCCTGGGCAGCTTTCTTACTCCTAACAGGGGCTTAATAAATAGGCTTTGAGTGAACACATACGTGTGTTTACCTATAAGTGTGTGTGTGTGTGCGCACGCGCATATATATGTCTCTCCTTAGCTGGGATGTTTAACATAACCTCTGAAACTTCAAGCTTGATAAGCACGAAGACGGTGTTATTATTCTAAGTGCTCAGTAGTGGGCTTTCAGAAACTAGTAATGCATATTTTTAAAATTATGGTTCTTTGGTTAGACATGCTTTAGTTTAGCTGGCTTCTGTGATAGAGGTGAGCTCTTGTGAGCTCCTCCGGGGGCAGAAGAGGTCTGGAGTGCTGGGAACTATGAGCAAGAGTCTTTCAACAGGCACAGGGTGTTGGGGAGCAGGTGTTCAAGGGGGCATGTGACAGCTAGGTGAAACAGCACGTCTTCGGTGGGGAGGCCTGAAAGGCATGTATTCCGACTGGGGTTTCTAGCTCCTCTATGTCAGAGGGAGGCCAAAAGGTCATTTCTCTTATTTTCCTAATACAGAAAAGAAGCTACTGTGTAAATCAAGGTCTTCAGGTGATAACTATATAGTAGGTCGTAAGGGATTCAGAACAATTTGACAGCATTTAAGTTGATGTGCAGGGGAGAGGTCTGATCCTTGCTGTGGTCCGTTCTTTATGGGTGAAAAAGCTTGTTCTATCACCAACGTGTGAGTTAGAGAGCAATGCAAACAAGGGTGTGTGGGGGTGTGATCTTTCTGGTAGTAGGTTAATCCTTTCCCACATAAACAAAGGAGTTTGATAGAAGATATAAATACCCTCCTAGTTTGAGAGAAAACAGAACAGAGTAGTACTACATGAAGCATCTAACTGAAGAAAATTAGAGGTAAACTGAGGAAAGAAGAAAGAGATAAGAGTGAGACTCATCAAAGTGTGTTAGTCAGGATACTCCAGGGAAACAAACAATGGGATGTCCGTCTGTCTATCTGTCTAGAAACTTATGTTAAGGTTTATTCTGAGGAATTGGCTCACCCGATTATGGAGTCTAGCAAGTCCAAAATCTGCAAGGTGGGTCAGTGGGCTGCAGACCCACAGAAAAGTTGATATCTTAATTTGAATCTGAAGGCAATCAGTTGGCAAAATTCCCTTCCTCATGGGAGGTCAGTCAGTCCCTGAGGACTAGTCTATTTAGACCCTCAACTGATTGGATGAAGTCCATCTACATTATGGAGGGTAAGCTTTCTTTAAAGTCTGCTGATTTAAATGTTAATCTCATCTTTAAAAAACTTCACAGAAAGATCTAGAATAATGTTTGACCAAATAATGGACACTTTGGTCTAGCCAAGCAGACACACAAAATTAACCATCACAGAGTGCATCTATATATGGCTCAAAAGGTTTTTTTTTTTTTTGACTGCACATAGTATGCATTTGTGAGCCTCCTGAAACACACGTGGGAAAAGATATTTTCACCTCTCCAGGAGAGGGAACTAGAGATGTTCTGCAACTCTGCAAGCAAGTAAACCAGCCCAAGACCCAAGACAGCTGAGGTATGGGCCAGTGTAGACCTAAGCAGTCCCAAATAAAACTTACATTTGTATTTAGCTGGTTAATGATATTGTGATATATCACACTTTTAGAGGTACTTTCTTTCTTTTTAAAAGAGTTTATTCATTCATTTGACAGAGGAGAGAAAGCACAAGCAGATGGAGCAGCAGGCAGGGGGAGAGGGAAAAACAGGCTCCCTGCTCTGTAAAGTAGGGCTTGATCCAGGACCCCGGGATCATGACCTGAGCGGAAGGCAGATGCTTAACCGACTGAGCCACCCAGGCGTCCCTTTTAGTTACTTTAGTTGCCTATTTGTAGTTCAGATTT
Source organism: Vulpes lagopus (assembly GCF_018345385.1). Taxonomy (NCBI): domain Eukaryota; kingdom Metazoa; phylum Chordata; class Mammalia; order Carnivora; family Canidae; genus Vulpes; species Vulpes lagopus. The sequence continues at coordinate 16,036,126 of NC_054824.1, forward strand.
TCAGTAAGCTTTGCTTGTAATGTTGTCTAAAATGTGCATTAAGTTTCACAGAATCCTCATTATATTTTTGTACCTTCAGCTTAAGAGACTCAGAACGAATGGGCTATAACTAAGTTAAGTCGGGGGGTGGGGCAGGAATCCCAACAACCCATGTGGTCCTAAACGCTGGTCAGGAGGAATCGGACTAACTGGCACAGCAGAGACACCACAGGATTTGAATCAAGCTCCGGGTTACAGATATGCCATTTAAATGATATGACCATCACTTGCAGTTTCAGAAACTCAGTGTTTCCATTGTTAAATGGGGATCATGATACTTGTCCTGGAGGGTTAGAGTATGAAATGAGATCATGCAACTGAAGCATCTACTAATTTACTATGGTTACTAAAAAAAATAGTGTTGGGGCTAAATAATCATTGCTTGCTTTCCTCCTGGGTCAGGTCAGATTGGACTATATGGCAAATACTGTTAGTTGCCTACCTAATTTCCCTTCTTCCTTTCTTTCTTGGTTCATGCCAAATCCAGTTAAAGACACCCATTTCCCAGCCTCCCTAGTGGTTATGAGGGACATTTAACATGCTTTGTCCAATGAGACATAAGTGGAAGCCGTTTTCTTTTGCTGATATAGATGCCACTTTGTCACTTCCTTCTTTTCTCTACCTGATAATGCAGATATGATGGCTAGAGCTTTGGCAATCATTTTGTGACCATGAGCAAATGGACAAGAAATCCAGAGGTCTCAGTAGCACTGATCTGTGCACCACTGAACCAACACTAGAAACTATTTTATCAGAACAACTTCTACTTGAGTAAATATAAGCTTCTATTTTGTCTAATCTACTCTTTAATTAGATTTTCTGCTAGTGAAAGTCGACTGAAAACCAGTTAATGTGAGTTAATCTTAACAATATTAAATAGGATTTTTCAAAAGTTGTTAGGCATATTATTGACTACCCAGGTAAAGCTTCACTGTAAATATCTATTACTGATGTCAGTAAATTATGCCATAAGATCCAAAACATCCCCGCCCCTCCCCACTGCTCCCCATGCCCTGTGACTTGAAATCCTTGCCAAAATCCAGTGAGTTCCCCTCCTTATCTTTTGCCTCTTCCAAGTCCCGCCCACCTTAATTTTTATTCAAATCACCCAGATGCAATGATCTCTCAACCATTAATCTCTAATATTGCATGCCAGATGGAAAAAAAGATTGATAGTTTTCTGCTTTCACAAAAACAAACTTAGGTATTTCTATAGCATTTGAAGTAACTTTCTAAAAACAAAATTCTATGCTTTCCATTTGAGGAGATACCAAGTCTAAAGCAGTACTACTGTTGCTCCCTGGTCTGCAATGGGACAAACCCAACATTGATAGCAAGCACTTAGAAACATTTGTAAGGATTACATATGACTGAAAATTCATATATATATATATAATTTGTATTTTAACAGAAGTCATGGTCCATGATAAATTGGAACCTGAGAAAAGATTTCTTCTTTCCTTCTTCCCTTCTTTCTTTTAAAACCACAGACAGTTTGAGAAACACTGACGTAATGGGTAAATATCAGGTAGCATAAAAAGTCACTATAGAGTTTATAATTATTTTCAAAATTAACCTTTTTAAAAAGTTAGAGTTCTCATTGTATGAGAAACAAACTGACTGAGGGTTTGGAAAGTGAGGATTTGTCAGTTATTTAGTTCACACATGTGCATGTGTGCACACATGCACACGTGCACTCCTTCTGTGGGTAGAAACCAAAATGAATACTCACTAGAACAATAGCTTCTTATTTTTCTTAACTAAATGTGATTGCCCCTTTGCTTATATAAATTAATACTTCAATACGCAGAATGGTAATGAATTATTCTCAGAAGTAGGACATAATAGTATCTACAACACATCAAGAGAAATTTAGAAATAGGGCTATCTAAGATAATGAGAGGCAATTGGGAATCTGGGGAAGAGGGGAATTTGACATATGGAAGTAATTATTATGAATTTTAAATTATTTACTAAGTATAGCAACATCGAGATGCTTTTGTTAACCAACTTAGACTTTTTTTTTTTTAAAAAAGAGAATACCAAAATGTGGAACAACTTCAGATATTTTGTATCCTAAAAAAAAAACAAACAAAAAACTTCAATCCTGTAACGCTTTTGAGAAAATCTAGGACTGATCTGGATGGATGCATAACAGTATGTTTTGCTGTGATACAATCATTGTTCCGAGAAAAACTGTGAACCATGTCAGCTGGATGATATAGGGTATTTTGGCTTGTAACTTTTTGCCTAACACTTTGTTTTCTTTAAAAAGAAAAATATCTGTGTGCTGCTTACAAAGACTTCGGGGTACTGCTTGCCATTTTAGCTACTAACACAAACAACCTTGACAATCATAATCTATTTTTTTATCCTTTTTCGCCTCAGACAAGTAAGCAGTCATCAATTATAGGCCCTCACATGAAATACAAATTTAGCGCCATGGAAATGAAAACTAAAGCAATTTGTACCTTTACTATTCCAAGGGGAATCATTCTTGGTCTATTTACTATGAAATATTTCCTCTATCTTATACTCTTCTAAGTTATATCAATGTCATCGACCATAACTTGAATCATAATGAGTAGATGATACCCTTGCATGACTAGAATCATGTCATCATTATTAGATGACCTAGTTAGCATATGTGGTTAAAAGTGCCATTGCCTTTTTATTTATTGACTTCTTTCAGAATGCCATAGGTTATATCAGGACTGGGCTTCTGATGTGTTCTTATGAAATGGTGTTTTGTTTATTTTTTTAAGCCATATCCACTAACTACATACACTGAGCCATCCACACTATTTTAAAATATTTCTTGACAAACCATATTTTTTCCCCTATGACTTTTATTAGCAATGCCCCTGAAAAAAAAATGTAAAACATGGGCAAAGAAATTTGATAGCCTGGTTTCTAAAGCATTGGTAGACTTTAGGAGAGACCTCAAATCAGGAAAGAAATCATGTCAGTGAGAGAAACAAACCTTTCTTCCTGAACCTAAGGGGGCTGGATATATGCATAGTATGTTTGTCTTCCTGAGGTCTGTGTACGTTTGTGAGGGAAGGATTGGGTGGTTAGTACTCCCTGAGGATGGGTCTGGATAACACCATATCCAAGGTCAGAAATCTTGGCACGATATCTGGTGTTATGCTGACAAAGGAGAATGCATAAAGGAAGAAAGAAGCATTTGCTTAGGGAGGATGCTACAGTGCAAACTTACCTGGACTCTTCTACTAGTGAAATCTATAATTGTTCTTTATCATTAATTCCTGTTGTTGCAATTCCTCTACCTCTAATCTTTTCCTAAGCCATTGGTCTCTTCTCTTTAGGGGGGGGGGGGATCAAAGTCCCCCCAGACAGGTCATTCTCTCAGTTTTTGGAAGATCTCACTCTTTTATGTCCTTTGACTTCTTCTCTGGCTTTGGTTATTTTTCAAATTCCACTCAAGTCTCACCTTCTGTTTCCCAAGTGTTCTGTGGAACTTGTTCTCAGTGTTTGTGGGTCTGTTGACTTACTTGCTAAGTCCACCTGCACGGCTTCCCAGGACTTAAAGAAATTAGGGCAGATTTTCAAAAAATTAGGCAGCGTGCCTAATGAATAATTGAATGTTTGAATAAGCTTTGACCTCTTGTAGATGGTTATTAAAGAATTTGGGTTTGTAAGGAAAACTTTGAGGTTTTCTACATATAATAGGACAACATCAGCGATTCTACAACATACTTATTTTCTGACTTGCTTAATGACCATTCTAGAATAGTTGTGTGATAACTAATTAGAGATACAGTTGGGAATCTTACCAAATAAAATAATAATAAGTTCACTAGAAACTGGTCAGATTAGCTGAGCCATCCTTGTATGGCCTGAGTTTTCTTTATAGACCCAAACTGTGAGTAGCAAAAAAAGGGTATTTGAATGGGTAGTATTTCTAAAGGTAAGGAGGTACATACTAGAAGTTAAGTTAAATGAATTCACTTTTTCTTTTATTATATGACTTAAAGAAAAAACTTACCCTCTGAACCATATTCTTACCATAATGCTCATCAGTTTATGATTAAGTCTTACCATAACATGCCACATTATATGTCTGAGTTTCTTCAGACTAAAAACTCAGTTTACTGAAACATGATTTATCCTAGATCGACAATAACCTGGTTGTTCTAATTAATTCCCCCTCCCTTCCTATTTTCCTCAGTAGCTTCTTCTTTCTTCTAAGTATTAGTATTTGTGAATGGGGATGTGATGCTTATCCAAAATTGAAGTCAGATCCACAACCAAGGAAATAATAGAACCCTGATTCCTAACTGTAGGCCCTCTAGCTCGTGTGTTTTATTGCGAAGTTTATTATATATGTTAGTCTTTGGACTAAATTTGTCGTTTCGATCTTGAGCATGTGGCATAGTGAATTGCAAAGGTCTCTAAGACAATTCTCGCTGTCCTGTGCAGAAGGACTTGCATTTCTGAATAGAACATACACCAGAAATAAAGGTCTGGATTGCAGCTTTGATATCAAAGCAATATGTTTCAGTTGACTAAGCAGGGCACTAACAATTTGGATAAAAGCATGCAATATAACAATTAATGAACTATAAAAAACCCCTCATTGAGCATTAACCCTTTGGAGCGCATAGGTATGTATGTACATTGTAAACATTTATTTAGGTAATAATATGAAAGCTTTCAGGGCTACATTCTGTTATTATTAAAGTTTATGATTAGCTGTTTATGTAGCTGGAAAGCAAGACATCTAATTCTAAACTCCATTGCTCAGATCACAAAAGGTTCTTTAAAGAGAAATTTGGAACTGAGTTGGAAACTGGAATAGAGGATAAAAGTCACTCTATCAAACAATAAATGCTTAATAAATAGCTTTATTATGTGTAAGCCTATGTTAAGGTATGGTGGAAATATTGAAAAGAGTCCAAGTCATGGACCCATGCCTCAGAAATTACAATAATAGAAGATAAGACTAGTAGTGGTGAAGCCATTTAAGAGTTAATGGTTTGACTTCTAAAGCGCTGAGCTCAGAGTAGGGAGGGAAAGCATAATAGACTGGGATAGTTGGAGGAGGCTTTATGGGACAGATGGTTCTTGATCTAGACTTTAAAGAAAAGGCAGCATTCGGATCAAGGGAGACAAAACTGAGCAGAGGCCTGGTCAAAGGAATGAATATGATGTGTTCACAGGCATAGGGGAGACCAACTGGGCTGGAGCTAAAGAATCAAAGCAAATGAACATAGAAAAACCTGATTCAGTGCCCTGACATGGAACTAGCTAGAAGAGTTGTGGATTGAATGACAAACTATGATTCCTGCTACTGCCAATCAGGAGAAGGCTAAAAATGGGCTTCTATGGCAGAGCAGATGGAGAGTCACTGGAGTCATAAAAGTGGAGCCGGGACTCCAGACTTCAAGAGTTGAAGAGAACATCGGGTTTGCAGAGGGAAAGACACATCCTTTGGGCACAGAGGGCTGGCTCTAGGCGAAATAGTGAAATATGGATGTTTATCATTGGGATCTCTCCTTTATCACTCTCTGTGCTTCTCCTACAGTCTGGTGTCCTGCTCCGGCTTCCACTGCATAAGGCTTCTCTTTGGCTTTGCCTTATTTCAGACCAGCAGGAGTTTCACTTTCCTTAGCCTCACATCCTGAAAGAATCTCTGTGGTGCTTCCAACTCTTTAGAGTACACAAAAGAGGGATAGCATCCTATGCCTAGTGACCTTGGTAACAATATCTCTTCCCCTTTTTTGGTAAACATTTTAATATTCTTTGGTTAAACAAGTCTTTCGATGTCCCTAACATCAATTCGTGTTGCCCCCTACTTAGTCTTTGTATAGCACTCATGCTTCCTAAACTCTGTTTCACCTAATTCAAAACAATTCCCAAGCCCTTATTAAATGATATAAAAAATTTTTTGATGTTGGCTGTCTAATTCAGTTATTTAAATCATGGTTTTGAGGCATATTTTCCCTGTATAGGCTATTTAACCTAGCAGAGATAAAATTGTTGTTCTATGGACCTAGATTTTATCCTTGGCCTTCGAAAAACAAACAAACAAAACAGCCCTACAAGAGCCTTGTAAAGGGATTCTGGGTGGTGTAAAGGGATTCTGGGTGGTCTACTGCGCCAGCCCCCACCACTCCTCGGCGTGAGCGTTATGGTGACATTTCGGGGATGACAGAATGGAGTGGTGGCCAGTAACATCAAATGTGTATGCATAAAACTGCTTTTCTTTTTGGAACTAGACTTTAAGCCTTTCATCACAGAACAAGATTCACAATCTCCAAACTCGCTCCATGAGTTCTGCATCGGTTGTTTAAAAAAAATGGCACAGCAGGTCAGTAGTCTGAATGGTGACGACCAGGTTTCAGACCTGAACTTTCCTCTAAGATGTAACTTTTGGGAAAGAAAATGAGAGAAACAAGCATAAGAAATCGGGTTTTGAGAGTGTGAGGTTATAAGAGGAAAATAGCAACTGAATTCAGTTTTACAACTCCACATAGTTAAATTTCTCAATTGAACTTTGGTAGTAATGATGAAAAAATGTTAGCACACAGTCTAAACATCATACAGAACATAAAGACTCCTAACTCTAGGAAACGAACTAGGGGTGGTGGAAGGGGAGGAGGGCGGGGGGTGGGAGGGAATGGGTGACGGGCACTGAGGGGGACACTTGACGGGATGAGCACTGGGTGTTTTTCTGTATATTGGTAAGTTGAACACCAATAAAAATTAATTTATTAAAAAAAAAACATCATGCAGCTGTGAGTTGCCCAGTGCCAAACTCTGGCATGGTGGTACCATGTTCATCATCGTCTCATCGTGTGCTTTCTGAACACAGTGTCCTGCAAGACTGGTACCCAGTGAAGACTGGTTTATTGAATATATGAATGACTGAAAAGTGAAATTTTTATTCTAGTTGATGATTTGGCATTTACAAGTATTTAACATTTGACATAAAGAAAATTGGAAAACAAGGCAAATCAAATACAAATCTAAATGCTAGTCATTAGCGACCTCTTTCCTTTGATGTCACCAGAGTTAAAGGATATTTCCTATGATTAACTAGAATTAGGTTGTTTTCTATTTTTCAAAGTTGGAAAGTCTATATAAAACTATATTTAATGCTTTAAAATTAATAGACTAATGTATTAGCCTATTTTAGATAGTCCATGTGAAACTACATGAGTCCACGTGAAATACAATATTGCTGAAGTATCACATGCTATATTAGAAAAGCCATATAATTTAGAAGATTTTGCAGAATGGTTTCATTTTAATTGATCTTTTCCGATACATGTTACTATGTGTTTCTGTACTACATACAGAAGATTGGTCAGTTACTTTTAACTTAGATAAAGCCTGGTCATTTCTGGAAGACACTTATTGCAGAAATTTAGTCAATTGGCTCTCTTAAGGATTCTTGTCAACTCATGCTACATGTCATTGTTGACATAGGAGGTAGGCACAAAAATGGCAACTCTCATTTATCATTTTAAGGCTCCTCACTAGACATTCTATTGCAATTCGTTAAAAATCCATCCTCTTAAACATTATATATAAATGCTATACAGGAAAAATCATTAAAACATTGAATTTTGAGTTGTTACTTTATGATAAAACATCTCCAGATGTCACATCTTCTGTCATGACCTAAGGTGCCTTCTGAGTATTTTTCTTTGGTGAGACAGCTTTCTGTAACTCATGGGATAAAGCATCACTTCATACCATCTTGTGTTCTCCTCAGTGTAGGTAGGACCAACCCCCGCACATCAGGAGCAATCTTTAAGTAACGTGGTTTAAATATGAATTTCAGAAAATGGCAGGCAAAATCATGTATGTAAAATTTAGTCTCCTATTTCATATTAGTTCTTTTTGAAATCCAAACTGACATTTCTTTTTAGATAGGCAGAGGAAGCACTATTCTTACCTAATACAATAAAGATCCATTTCCTTTTTGAAATTCCTGTCATAGTAGATTGTTATAATAATGGCCTATAATGAATCATGCCACCCTGTGTCCATGTTGCTCTGCAATGTAATGCTGCTGCTCCTACTGTTGAGATGTAGAGTCTGTTTCTCCACACTGTTGAATCTGGGCTGCCCTTGACTGGATTTGATGGATATAGTGTAGCAGAAGTTACAATTGCAAGGGTTCTAGAGATATTTTGAAAATTCAGCCTCACCTCCTCAGGACCCTGAGACCGTCAGGCTGTGTAGAACCCCTGGAATGAAAGATCAGAAGGTGACAGAGTTCTGGTTAGCATAACCCTTAGACATGGGAGTGAGGCCACTTTGGGATACCCAACTCAGATCAGCTTTAACTACACTCATGAGCCCAGCCAAAACAGAAGAACCATCCAATCCACCCACAGAATGATGAGAAATGATATACTGTTGTGGTGTTAAGCTACTAGGGGTTGGAGTTAGAGAGATGCCTGAAACATCAATGAAATACTACATTTGTCACATCAGAAAAACCCTAACTCTGTAACAGCCTAAATAACATTTTACACTATTTTTTCCAATCAAGTCATGCTGATCTTTGCCAAAATCCTCTAGTTGGTTGGAAACTTTCAACATTTCATGAAGGATGGTTGAAGTTTAATTTGCTGCAGAGACCATTCCAGGACTCTGTATTTTTTTTTTTTTTGGGCCTTTGGCTGCACAGTGGAATGTGCTACAATGGAATGGTCTTTCACATCCAAGGTAACCCAAATTACTTCACAAAGGAATGTACTAGAGTGCAGTGTCTATGCAGGCCATAAAAGGACAATTATGTAATAGCTCATACACCACTTAGGATTTTAGAACTTGTCTTACTGAAAGGAAGCACGAAGAAAAGAGAAAATAATAAATGAAAACTGAATCACAAATATAGAGAGGAAGTAATATATTAATTACAATAGTACCCAAGCTTCCCATGCAGTCTTTATACTTTTGCAGTTCATTTTCAATTGACATCAGTGAAATCCTAGTTAAATGAATCATTATTCAGCTCTGGAAGTGTCCCACATAATTACATGCATTCCTTAGTTCCATGTAGCAGGAAATAATAAGGAATAGCACTCTTTATATTATTATCTTGAATTAGTTCATACTACATTTATTTAATTTACATTACAATGAAATTTACCTACATTCAAAATACCTTCTGATATAGTCCACATATCTTGGTGCCATAGAAAATAAAGCCATCTGTGTCATGCATACACATAACTCATATCACAACAAAATCACAAAAACATCATTAGTGTGTTATATATTTTCCGTTATCACCCTCTTAAGTAAATTCTATAAAAAATGTAGAAAAGCAGAAGCTTATATATGCCTTACAGCAGAATTGAAGTGGAGAAGGATCCTAGTACCCAGGGCTCTAGATTTTTACTAGGCACTGAAGAAGGTCAGAAATTGTTCATCTGAGCTAGTGTGTTGTCACCTTTGGCACAAAGCATTTGGTCTACATCAGACAAAGGAATTTGGGGCCAACCGCAAATTTTATTTTTTAGAGCTCACATCTTGCCTCCTCCCCCTTCTGCTTAAATAATACTCATTGTAAACATGTATAAATTCCTTAGTGTCATTTTTCCATTTACTGTGCCTATGCATGGAAGTTACAGGCTGCCAGAAAGTTTTGCAGTCAAGCTCCAACTGGGAAGTTGAAGGAAATCTCTGCACCACAAAGCCCAGCGACTCTATCGATAGCCTATGTTCTGCATTAGGCAAATCTGAGAACCCCCAAAAGCCTCACTAGTCCTTAAGGAACTGTATTCCATGGTCCTTAGAGAATCTTTTCATCCTACTCTTCCTCACTAAATGTTTCCCCAAAGTTTGCCACAGCTTGATGTCCTTGAAAGGACTCCTGGTGAGCAGAGGCGAGAGACCTAAACATTACAACAGTAAGTGTGGTAAGGCAAATAAGAGAGACACAGATAAAGTGCTAAGGGTGCAGGAAAAGGGAGATTCAGGGGCTCCTGGGTGGCTCAGTGGTTAAGTGTCTGCCTTTGGCTCAGGTCTTGGTCTTGGGGTCCTGGGGTGGAGCCCCACATCAAGCTCTCTGCTCAGCAGGGAGTTGGCCTCTACCCTCTCCTTCTGCCCTTCCTCCTTCCTGCTCCTGCTCTTTCTCTCTCTCTCTCAAATAAATAAAATCTTTGGGAAAAAAAAGATAAAGAAAAAGGAAGAATCACAGAAGTATCAATGTCAAAGCACCAGTACAAGTCAATGGTGAGGAGAACTGTCCAAGTTGCTGGGAAGACACATGCTCAAGCACAGAATTAGCCAGGAGCATGAGTTGTTTAGAAAATAGTGAGAAGCTTCGTGGGAGGGACTTGTGAGGCTTCAGATTCTCGGGGACAGGGACTGGTAGGAGACAGGGTGTGTGGGTAGATCAGGGCCAGCCTGTGAAGGAACTTTCATGCTATAATGAGAAAGAAAAAACTTGGTTTTGAACCCAACTTGTTAATGGCTGTGCAACGACAACTTGACCCCTGAGTATTGAGCTGGCTATAGTTCTTTCTAGGAGACTCTGCTTCATTATGCATCAGGCTCAGGCAATAAACAGGCAATTAGTTGACATAAAATTATTTATTGTTCAATTATGTGAAATCATGGTGGTAAGTATTCAAGAATTTGGCTTTCAAAAAACTGGAACTTAAATAGTTAGAATGATATATAACATATAGAAGCAAATTAAAAGGTTGTAACTAATAGATCTGGCACTATTATTAATTAAGGGTAATTAAAGAATTAGGGTCACTCTATTGAAATGAAGGATTGAAATGACTGTCTGGATAATTGACACCCAGAACCCTCGTTGACCTGAATTACCTGAGGTTTTTGGCTTTAATTATGTGATTAGTTGCCTCCAATTCCCCATTTTGCTTTGCCAGCATGCTACAACATTGTGACTAACTAGGCCACCAAACGGAAATGAAGTCCTCAGCAGAGATGATCAGAAACAATTTCAAAGGGCTCCTGACAAGCAAGGGAATAGTAGTTATGGGGTGAACTCCAAAAGAAAATAGTGCTTTATTCTCATTGCTGTCAACCTGAGATAAAATTACTTTTCATTTTAAGGAAAATCGACTCTCTTAATTGTGCTTAAATTGCTGCAAAATTTTAAATTATTCCATACCACATGAGGACAGCTCCCTTTCCCCTCAGTTCTATTCCCTAATATCGTTTTGCACATGGGAATTTCTACTTATGACCATTTCATTTCCACTGTCACCTCTGGAGATTCACTTCTTGTTCTTGTGAAGATTCTGTAGAGGGCAGTGATGATGAGATTCTTACTCCAATGCTTGTACACAAAGGGAGCCACTTAAAGCAAATATCAAATGGTGACAATTTATGGCACAGACAGATTTAAAAAAATAACCATATACCTGAATTATTTTAAAAGATTTTGTTTATTTATTCAGAGAGATGCAGAGAGAGGCAGAGACATAGGCAGAGGGAGAAGCAGGCTCCCTGCGGGGAGGGGAGCCTGATGTGGAACTCGATTCCAGTTGAACCCTGGGATTACAACCTGAGCCAAAGGGAGATGCTCAGCCACAAGGCCACCCAGGTGCCCCATATACCTGTGCTTCTAATAACTGGCTCTTGCTTCTAAAGTAGAAACCAAAATAAAATCTAGTCTCTACTTTTTTCTCCTTGACATAGCAGAGTTAGGAATCAAATCGATATCATTTCAGTATGAGATAGGGGAGACAGCATGTGGACATCAGCAGAGTAATTAAAAAACCAATGAATTTACTTGGTAAGATGTAATTTAACCATAGTCAGTGACTGCTTCCAAGAAATCTATTTACACCCAAGTATCCTCAGGCATGTATGGGAGAGTGTAAAATGATTGAGTTTTAGTTATCCTTGTAGTAGCAAATTTCAATTATAATTTCTACTGTAAAAAAATTGTTATAGTAACGGTACCTTGAAGTTCCCCCAAGCTTACAGGCACCAGAGACTTAAGAGAAAGAACATTTCTGTTTTGCTAAGAACCTGTATTTTCTAAAAACCTCACTTGATAGTTTTTTTCCCCCCACTGGTTACAGATTCCTTGATCCAAGTCATAATTCCTGCTGTTCCGGGAGCTTAGATGGGGTACCTTCTTAGAAACAATTTGTAGAAAACAACAACAAAACTTTGCTTTTGAAGGTTTTTGATAAAGTGTAGAGATTCTCCAGGGAGCTTTTCACCCACAATTTAGCACATAATGAGACCTTGCTACTTGTTTCGTACTTTTATGACACACTTCAGAAAGACCAAGGTATGCACAGCAGCACAGGAGTCAGAAAATAGGTTTCAGCTCTAGTGCCGATCCCAGTAGACTGCTTGTGGGGCGTCGTGTTGAGCCGGTCACCAGGAAAACACGACACCATTCATTAACAATATCTGCTGTGCGTGCAGGAGCCGGCCAGGCGGCCACTCTCGGTGCTTGGCTCATTAGGACAAGTTTCTAGGGAAGCATTTCAAAGGGAGGCCACGGATTCACATCACTTTGCCTTTCTCCCAGCCTTCAAGAGTCGTCGTGTTCCTCTACTTTACCTACAACACCTGCAACAATGAACGTGAAGACCTGTGGCGAACCCTGCTCTGATTACTTCAGGGGCCCTGAGTAGGAAGCAATATCTTTGCTGGTGATTTGCCATTAATGCTCCAGGCCCTAGTTAGGATTATCTGCAATGTTATAATCAATCCTTTTATTTGAAGATGTCTATATTGTTGTGGCAGAAACGTTCAGCATAGGTTTGCATGAAAAACATTTTCTCATGTGTAGCTGATTTTTTTTTAAAGATTTTTATTTATTTATTCATGAGAGACACAGAGAGAGACGAGACACAGGCAAAGGAAGAAGCAGGCTCCATGCCGGGAGCCCAACGTGGGACTCAATCCCGGGACTCCAGGATCACACCCTGGGCCGAAGGCAGGCGCTAAACCACTGAGCCACCCAGGGATCCCTCATGTGTAGCTGATTGTCACCACATTTCCTATTCTCATCCTCTTGATGTGGTTTACACACAAAAAGCCTTATTTTCTTTCATGAAGAAATCATTAGTACCCTTGGAAAATTTTAATTATTAGTGTGCTTTACCATCCCCCCAACTGAAAAATAGAAAATGAACATTTACCGTCCTACATTTGAGGCCCAGAGACAAGGGTCAGAGAATATGCTCCGTAGGCACTTGATAGCGAGCAAGTTTTAGACTATTTTCTGAGAAATACTAGAGTTGTGCCCTAGCAGGGCCATTTCCAGTGCTGTCGACTTTCTAGCACTAGAGCAGCGGTGCAACTTCTTGCTCAAAAGATACCGAACACATCTTGTGGAACTGCACTGTCTGATGTGACAACCACTAGCCGAATGTGGTCATTTAAATCAGAAAATTAATTAAAATTAAAAAAAAATTAAAATCCAGTTCCTCAGTTATAACTGCCACATTTCAGGTGCTCAGTAGCCACAGGTGGCTATGGCTACCCGTTTGAGACAGTGCAGCACAACAGATATTGAACATTTCCATCATCATAGAAAATTCTATCATGAGACCCGTTCTAGAGGCTCCCTTGTTGGCAAAAGATGGTCATGAGTTAAACCCCACACTGCTCCCTTCACATAGTGTGAACATCCACATAATATATAGCTGGAAAGCAGATTTTCCTAGTATATTCGGTTTGCAGGCTTACCTTTCTCCATTCATTTTACAGATTATCATATTTGCTTACAGAAATTGCCACAATAGCCTTCCTATTTTAAGCCTGGCTTTGATTGCCCTTTTGTCTCACATTGTTATCTGTGTCTTATCTTACCAGTGAGACTGTGAGTTAATGAAGGCAGAGGCTGTGTCATTCTTTTTCCCCCTTTTTCATCATTAGTGCCAAACAGACATTTGTTGAATCAGACTGCTTTTCTGACTAAAGATTCTATGTTCTAGACTGGGATACTCAAGCAATAGTAATTTTTTTCCCTCAAATAATTATATTTTGGGGATAAATAATTATATACTGAATATAGTGGCTTAAATTTTATATATATAAAATTTTTACTTTTAATTGAAACGCAGGTGACATATAATATTGTATGTTTCTGTTTATAGCATAGAGATTTAACGATTATATACATTATAAAATGTTCACCACATAAGTGTAGTTACTATCTGTCACCATATAAAATTATTGCAATATTTTAAATACATTTTTTGAAGATAATGTTTTAGGGCATATTGTTAAAAAGCCTCATTAGTATCAAAGGGAATAAAAAGGGTCAAAGAATTGCTTTTGGAATTCTCTATGTTTCTGAAGGATAATGAATGCACACATTGTTATACACCTTTTGGACAGTAAATAAATCTGGGGAAAAGAGTGCAGTAAGATCATCACCTACATTGTACTCGTGCCTTAAATTGAACGATTTAACACTCTGAAGCCGGTTAAAAAAAGAAAAAAAGAATAGAGGCAATTCTTTGAAGTGGTTGTATGTGCATAAGCTTCTCGTCCCCTTGAGCAAAAGAGAAGAAAGAAGGTTACGTTTATTAGGGATTGGAAAATATTTGTACTGTGGGACAATTGCTTGTTTGCAGCATTAAGGAAAAGTTATAACAGGTGTTTTTATTTGCAGTTTTTAATGGAATCGGGGTTCCTTCCGACTTTTATAGCCAATTGTGCAGTTGAGCTGGTCCTGCACCCCAGGAGCACGGCCGGTGTAAATGAGAAGCCCGGGTCCTTGCCTGGCTGTCTCTTTGCTGCTGCTGGAGCACATGTTCGACATCTCCCTTGTCTAGAGACTTCTGTGAGGTCTACAGATTAGCAGCGGCCAGAAAGTCAAAGGCTGAAAGGATGGTTGACTGACTCAGTGAATAAAGCTCTGGACATTACATTACCTCTGGCTTGGAGCATACGGAATCACTCCTGCAGCTCTCAGAGGGGCGGAGAAAGCGCCTTCCGCAGCCTTGGCTCGGCCAGTCGGTGTGTGCTGAACCAAAAAGCAGACTGAACAAAGACATCTAAATTTACAGCTTGGGTTAAAGAGCTGAGAGGCTAATCCAGCACAGAAAAAGCGACATTCAAATTGCAGCTCTTTGTGTTTTTCAATGTGTGCTAATCCCACTGAGCAAAAAAAAAATATTATGCACATATTTTTAATTGAGGGAGACTAAGAAAAAATATATAAATATGCATGTATAATGTGCATATTAAATCTATATTATGAGTACTTCTAATATATGTATGTATTTCATTCCTCAGTCCCAATCGTGGCTGGTCTCTGAGATACACTGATTTCTGAAAAGAAGTGATATACGTAAGTAATACAGTACTGCTTTTTAAAATAGACACTTTGCACATGCCTTGTAAATAAAAATCCACACTTGTTTTAAGAAAGCACTTTAATATGCTAGGGACAATGAATTTTTAGTATCTAATTTGACCTCTTGATAGCACGTCCGGTAAATCTGAAGTTAGCTAACAGGTTTCCTCCACACTTAGTATTTTCAGTCTTTGGTTGACAGTGCTATTTAAAACAAAAATAAAAAAGGCTACTTAGTTAGAGGTTGCTAAATGAGCCTAGATGATGATGGAGACTAGCGATTTGAGTTCTGAAATCAAAGAAGTCCATTTAATTAAAGAGAGAGCAATATGCAGTCGTGATAATCAGGAAGTATGGATCCAGACTGCCTGGATGCCAAACCTGGTCTTTGGTTTGCTAGGTTAGGGATATTAGTCAAGTTACTGAACCTCCCTGTGCCTCAGTTTCCTGTAAAGTGGGGATAATAATAGTACCTATCTGACAATTGTTGAGAGTGTTAATGAATTAATACAGTGAAAACGTTAGAATAGTATTTATCACAAAATAAACACCATCCAAGTGTTGGCTATTATAATGGTTATGGAAGTATAATCTTTAAAGTAGACATTTTGTTATGAAAACTAGGCATCACTGTAAATCAGGGGGTGACTATTATTCCCAAACTTGCCCAAATTAGGTTTGCAGTCATCGAGATAAGCACATCAGAGTTTTTCTGAAGATTCTTCAGCAAGGAGAAACAAGCCTATAAAAATTATGGTAAAAATATGTATTTTTGATGTAGTCCCACTTGTTGATTTTTGCTTTTATTGCACGTACTTTTGGTATTATACACAAAACTCATGAACTATTACATCACAGAAACCTGTTAGAATGACTATTAAGAAAAAAGAAAGAAGTGTTGATGAGCATGTGGAGAAAAGAGAACTCTTATGCACTGTGGAGAGTATTGTAAATTGGTGCAGCTAGTGTGAGAAACAGTATAGAAGTTCCTCAAAAAATTGAAAATAGAATTACCATGTGATCTAGCAATTCCACTTCTGGCTACATATTGAAGGGAAACAAAATCACCGTCTTGAAAAGATATCTGCCATCTCATGTTTACTACAGTATTATTCACAATAGCCAAGATATGGAAACAACGTAAGTGTCCATCAATTGATGAATAGACAGTGAAGATGTGGTATATATGTACAATGGGATATTATTAAGCTATGAGAAAGAAGGAAATCTTGTCCTCTGTGACAAAATGGGCAGATGTTGAAGACATTATGCTGAGTGAGGTAAGCCAGACAGAGAAAGACAAATACCCATGATATCACTTGTATGTGGAATCTAAAAAAGCTAAACTCATAGAAACAGAGGTAGAATGGTAGTCACCAGGGGCTGAGAGGGTATATTTGGGGGAAAATTGGGGATATCTTGGTCAAAGGGGGCAAAATTGATGTTGAAAGATACATTCTGGAGATCTAATGGACAGCATTTTGATTATAGTCAAGAATACTATATTATCTACTTCAAAGTTGCTAGGAAACTAGATCTTAAAATTTCTCACCACAAACAAGAAATGATAATTATGGGATATGAAAGAGGTGTTAACCTCTAGTAATCATACTGCAATATATAAATGTATCAAAACAATACATCACATACCATAAACTTACACCATGTTGTATGTCAAATATATCTCAATAAAAATAAGTATTTCAATATATAGAAAGTTATAATGTATTTTCCCAAACTCTCCAATTTCCAGATAATATGTAATTATTCTCAGTTTGTAAATACCTTTTTAGCAAGTCTTGAGTCTCATTTTAGGTTTTATGTAATAATTTTTATTTTTTATGTAATAATTTTTAAAACCTATCATTTCAAAGTTATGAAATGTTGTTATTCAAGATGTCTTTTTCTCTTAAATATGAAACTTCCATCTGACATTCACATTTTTTAGGTAACATTTCATATGACTTGTTATTTAATAGAAAACTTATATCTGTATATTATAGAACACCTGGAAAAATAAAGCAAATCTCAAAGAATCAAATGAGAAACATTCATAGATGACTATTTTTCAAATTTCAGTGTGTTTACTTCCAGTCCTTTACTCTATGCCTATAGGTGCATCTGTATAAGTGTAATATTTGTAAAACGAAGACAGGATCATACCACACCTATTTTTAGTGATATATGGTAGAGTGCAAGACAGTGATGCCCAGAGGTTATGAATGGATGGTTGAGGACATACTACCCGAGGTCAAATCCTCAATCTACCATTTACTAGTGGTCTGAACCCAAGCAAATCCCTATCTTACCTCAATCTCATTTTTCTCATCTATAAATACAGTGATGAAATTGTAGAGATTCCTTAATATGCTTCAAAGGAGCTTTTAAAAGATTTGTTAACAATATTGTTAAATAATTTTTTATCTTTTTTAATGGTTATACTACAACTTACGTAAACATTTGTTTCAGTTGGTTTACTTTTGACTCTAGGTAAAGCAGAAAAGCCAATTAAAAGTAGCCTTAATAATAAAGATACTTCTTATTTCACATACCAAGGGGACTTGTGGACTTCTTTCAAAATGGATTAATCCAACAACTCAACAACAGCATCAAAGTTCTTTCCATTTCCCTGCTCTTAGATTCTTTCTCAGCATATGGGCTTATTGGGCTAAGCTGTATGCTTTCATGGTTCCAAGACATTGGCATGGTTCCAAGCATTGCATGTAGATACATCAATGCCAACTAGAAGAAAACAGAAAATC
Organism: Vulpes lagopus; assembly: GCF_018345385.1. Classification (NCBI taxonomy): domain Eukaryota; kingdom Metazoa; phylum Chordata; class Mammalia; order Carnivora; family Canidae; genus Vulpes; species Vulpes lagopus. Next base: position 16,054,222 of record NC_054824.1, read on the forward strand.
TCTGACTAATGGTTTATATAAGAGCCAGGGAAACTGCCAGAGGAATACTTGCTCTCATGTTTCATTGGCCAGAAACTTGTCACATGCTCATTTAAAAATCACTCAGTAGAAATAGCATCATTCTGACAGGCTTCACAAATCTTAACTAGAGAGAGCTCATCCTCACAGAAGCTCCTGGCTGCTACTGAATCGAATTGGGGTTCTACTTTGTACATTAGAAGGACAGGATGACTGCTCAATAAACAACCAAGAATATCCAATGCATTGTTAGCACATTTTTGATCATTTTTGTTAGTTGTACTTTTTAACTATAAATATTACCATAATCAACAACCCTGAACACATGTATTTGTGCATATCTTTAATTTTTAAAGGATTCAAATGTCCATAAATGGAATTCTTGGGTAAAAGATTATTTAAGTCTTTTAATGTATGCTTTAATGTAATGTATGTAACAAGAAAATATTGTAGCATGTGTTCTTGAGTTTATCCATCCTTTTATACCCCAGCTAATATAAGGCGTTAGTATTAATTAGATCTCTACCAGGTGGAAATTGGTATCATTTATTTTGATTATTTCCTTGATTACTTGCCCCCTTGCTAAACTTTTATTCTAATCAGCAGATTATTAGACAATTAAATTGGTGACAATAAAAGAGACTCGAGGTTGGGTTTCCAGGATTAATTCTCAAGACACACTGTAAAACTGGTCATCAAGGGCAAGCCACTGACCTGGTATGTCAAAGTGGGAAGATGCTGCACTTAGAGTTAGTTCTAGAATCTTGTCACTTCTATTCTGTTACTAGTGATTTACTAGTGAATGCCTCAAGCCTGTTTTCTCTACTAGTTCTGAATTCAAGAACCCATAGCAAAATCTGGATGACATCTAGAATTCTAGCTGACTTGGGTTCCGGGAAAGTAAGTTCCAGCTTTTCAGCTTTTGAAGTATACAAAAGCATTCAGGAAAGAGGTTGGATTAGATGTGGATGAGCCAACTTTGGTTTCTGCCACACTTGGCAGTTCTACTTTTAGGAATTAATTTTAAAGAAATAATTATGAATGCACCCAAAAACATAACTAAAGAGATATTTATCACAGTGTTATCTGTAACAGTGGAAGATTGGAAATCATTTATATGACCAAAAATAGAGGATTGATGTTAGTTCTGGAATATCGTGGAACCATTAAAAATAAGCGTCTAGGAGGAAATCTAGGTGACCTTGAGTTTGGCAATAAGTTTTCAGATAGAATACCAAAGGCACATTCCATGGAAGAAAAAAAATCAATGAGTTGGATTTCATTAACACTAAAAACCTCTGCCGTGTGAAAGGCAATGTTAAGAGAATGAGAAGGCAAGACATAGATTGGGAGGCAATATTTGTAAAACACATATCTGATAAAGGACTTGTATCCAAATTATACAAAGAACTATTAAAACTTAACAATATGAGAACAAACAACCCAATTAAAAACTACACAAAGAATTTGAACATGCACTCTCATCAAATAAGATATACAGCTGGCAAATAAGCATATGAAAAGATGCTCCACATCATATGTTATCAGGAAAATACAAATTAAAACAACAATGAAATCCAACCACATTCCTTTTAGAATGCTTAAAATCCAAAACACTGACAATTCCAAGTGCTGATGAGGATGTAAAGCTACAGGAACTCTCATTTATTGCTGGTAGGACTACAGAATGATACAGCAACTACGGAAGACAGTTTGGCAGTTTCCTACAAAGCTAAACATGGTCTTATCATAGGGTATTGCAATCGTACTTCTAGGTATTTACCCAAATGAATTGAAAACTTGCATCCACACAAAAAGTTATATACAAATGTTCATAGCAGCTTTATTTAATAATTGCCAAAAATTGGAATTAACCAAGATGTGTTTAAAGAGGGGAATAAATAAACAGTGGTACATCCATACAATGGAGTATTATTCAGTGATAAAAAGAAACAAACTATCAAGCCATGAGAAGATGTGGAGTAAGTTTAAATACCTATTGTTACATGGAAGAAACCAGTCTGAAAAGCCTAAATACTTTTAACCACCTGACATTCTCGAAAAGGCAAAACTATAGGTATAGTGAAGAAAGCGTTTAGGGGAGAGAAGAGAAGGTTAAATAGGTAGAACACAGGAGACTTTAAGGACAGTGAAACTATTCTGTATAAGACTGTAATGGTGGATACATAACATTATGCATTTGTCAAAATCCATAGGACACAAAGAATGAACCTTAGGGTAAACTACAGACTTAAGTTGATAATATATCAATATTGGCCCATCAATTATTGAAATGTACCACATTAATGCAAGATAATGATAGGGGAGACTAAATATATGGAGGAACTGGGGGTATATGAGAACTCTGTTCTTTCTGCCCAACTTCTCTCTAAATCTAAAACTTCCCTTAAAAATTCAGTTAATTTTTAAAAATAGGCTATAAAACATTATTTAATGATGTGGAAAAGTACCCATAATGTGTTAAGTGAATAAAGCAGATCACAAAAGTCTACAATCCTATTTTTATTTAAAATACATGTACATTGGCATTCACACACACGTATTTTTTACCCATGGATGAAGATTTGAGCACACAAACCAAAAGGTCAGTCAGCAGTCATTGTCTCTGAGATGTGGCATGAAGTGTAATTTTTTGTTTATTTTTTAATATGAATTTCCAAATATTTTTTTTAAAGCTTTTATTTATTTATTCATGATAGTCACACAGAGAGAGAGAGAGAGGCAGAGACACAGGCAGAGGGAGAAGCAGGCTCCATGCAGGGAGCCCGACGTGGGATTCGACCCTGGGTCTCCAGGATCGTGCCCCGGGCCAAAGGCAGGCGCTAAACCGCTGCACCACCCAGGGATCCCGAATTTCCAAATATTTTACAATAGAGCATGTATTACTTTTCTGAAAAGGAAAAAAGCAGTTTTTTAAAAAAGCTTCTACCAAGGTATCTACTACTGATAATCTACTACTGATAATTATTTTTTTTTGATAATTATTTTTAATTGGTAAATTCTGTAGATAGGTTCCAAAAATGGTGTAGACTTGTTTGTTTTGTTTTGTTTTTTAGAAACAAACAACATTTATCTAAAAATATTCATGACAAATTCTTTTCCCCTGGAAATAATTATTTTATAATGCCTACTAGTTGTTTTTGCAGAGATGTTAGGCTGCAATTTGAAACTGACAAAGTCTGAAATTGAAGTCATCATCTTCCTATCTATACCCTTTCTTCTGGCATTCCTTACATCTGAAAATTGCAGTGCTGCCCTCTACAATCTTCTACAAAATCACAGGCACTTTTAAAACTTCTCTTTCAGCTTCCACATCAAAATTCTCTCCTGCTTCCCCAATTCATCCATCATGCTATACTACGCTTATTTTTATCAAAATGTCCTTCAAAACCCACCACCAATTACATTGTTTAAAGAATAGGACTCAAACTCTAATTGAATGTTCAAAGTTTTCCCTGGTCTGGCCCAATTTATCTCTCTAGGTGTAGCTTCCAGGTTGGTCATGTTCCCACCCAGTGTGCCCTACACAAGATGACTTACAGTTTTTGCCACATTCTGTATATTGTTGTTTCTGCAACTTCATCCCATATTTCAAATGTAGAATCTGTTTCTTCTAACTCATTTTCCTAACCTCAATATCTGTGGCTATTTGAATCTTATTTTTTCCTTCAAATCTTTAGTTAATTAAAACTTTTCCTGTTTTTTAAATCCCCATCAGAGTCCATCCATTTCCTTTGTGCTCCCCTACAACTATGCTGAGCCTCCCTTATAGCACTTTTTATAATCTCCATTATGTAATGTGAGTGATGCCTATGTCCATTTTCCTCGATGGTCCAAAATATTCTTTAAGATAGGGACCAACCTTTTGTATCACCTAAAACACACAAAGTGCAGATCTTTGCACAATAAATGGCTGTTAAATTGAATTGATTTAAATTACATTAGAAGTCATTTGAAAGTGCTAGCAAAATACCATTAATGGTGTCTGTGTAAGATGCTTTGAATTAAGTGTGAGGACAAATACATTAATGCTAACTTGCTCTCAAGCAAACACCACCAGCTCTGCCGTGAAGATTATCAAACATCAGCTTCTCTATCCGGGACCTGTGATTAGAATGCCTGATTCTGTAAGTTCAGAACAAGTGTTTTTTTTTATTTGAACCAAGATCAGAAGACTGCATCATATGATCAATGCAAGAAAAAGTGTAATAGATGCACAATTTGAGAAGAAGTGATCTAAAATCATTTTATGTATATGAATATCTTTGTGTGACTACAAAGAAATGACGGTGAAGGAAGCAGAGGAAATGATGTTTTCACCCTTCCCTCCAAAACCAAGTTAACAAACACTTGATGACTCAGATTTTCCTTTTGTTGAAAATCAAATAATCTTTCTCTAAAAGTGGTTATTTGATCACTCTTACATATGGAAACATGGAAAATGTGGTTTGACATCCCTTCAAGAAACTGTTAGTACTTCAAGGTCCTCTGAATTTGTGAAAGATTTTAATAATAATTGATTTTTAATTTATTGGTAATAGGACAAACATCAAATAACATTGCTTATAGTGGATTTTTAAGAATCCATTATTAATTTCTATTATAGAAACATCCATTCATATGGAACCCAAGATGCTGTCCGTGGTCCTGATGCTCACATAACCCTTACTACAGCAATAGAATTCCAGATGTAAAAGAACCTAGGGGAAGCATTTATTGTGTAGTATTTTCTTATAATCATTTAATTTTCCACTTGATTCGAGAAGGAATATTTTGCTTAATTTCTTATTTATTCATTTGCATGCAAAGTTGTGGCCTATATAGACTATAAACCACTGACCCCTCTTACACCAACTGTTTAATGTCATATATATTGCAGTCTAGTTTTTATAGCTCAAAAATAAGCTTTGTGTAACAGTAAAACAATGAAACAAATCATTAACTCCTCAGAAGATCATAATAGGCTGGTAAATATGTGGTGTGTGTGTAATGTTCATTTTTTGTCCAGCTTCTGCATTTATATGGATTCTGTTACTCTGTTGTGTACGGGGAGTCAAAGGAATCAACAAAGAGCCTTTACCCACAATATACATATAAAATGTATTTAAAAACTTCTTTTTTTGTAAAAATCAAAACAAATTTCATTTGAGTTATTTTAAAAACTGAAGTATTTCAATCTATAGTTATAAATAAGTGATGCATTTCTTATAGTGCTGTTGCTTAGACCAATTATTTTTACTGTTATTATATCATAAATCCTGATAAAATTCCTCAATACAATGAAAATGATACATCAAGTAAATGAAATAATTTTAAATCCAGAAATAAAACTCAGGGCTTAATTTGCTCCTGTGACCAGATATTCAGGGTGAGGTTGGACTGGACAGGTGATATGGTACAGTAAGCACTAAAATTTAGAGGCATGATAGCATCAGCTATAAGAGTGCTATGTTAAGTTTGAATTCTTTCCATTTATCATCTCGTGTCACACCTGAAATACTACCCAAATTCAGTGTATATTTTGTATGTGTAGTAATCTAACTTTATAGGGAATAGTCTAGTGATCCTCGTTTACTATCAAGATGTAATGCTGGTGATTAAATTACAGATGACACACCACATCAATTCTTATTAGAAATGTGCAGGCAGTAAAATGTTTACATTTCAGTAGATGATTTGAGCCATCTCTCTTACCCATTTTTCATTATATTAAACTTGGTGATTATCACTGGGTACTTCAAACTACACTTGCTCAAGTTATACATTTGGTATTGTATTAAAGCAAGTTTTTAAAATATATATATATATATTTGCATGCTAGTACTTCTGTAGGTGGTTGTAAATATTAAATGAGAAGACGTATATCAGAAGGATTTGTACATTTTAAAGCCCTATAAAAATAAGATGGCGTATTATATTTATGCAACAAATATTTATTTAGCATCCATTATGTACCAGGCATTCCTGTAGGTACTGGAAATAAATTAGTTGAAAAAAAAATTCCTGCCTTCATGAGGCTTATATTCTATTGAGGGGAGACACATTATAAGGAAGTAAATTTTATAGCATTTCATAATGATAAATCCTTTAGAGAAAAATAAGGAAGAGAAAGGGGATAAAGGGTAATGGGGGTAGATATGAAAAACTGAAATGTACACTAGAATAGTAAGGAAAGGCTTGTGAGAAGGCAACTTTGAACAAAGACTTGAAAGGGCTGGGGAAGGAATTTTTGGAATAAGATGGTGCCAAGCAGGAGGCACAGCAAATTATAAGTCAGGAGTTCATGCAGTATGTTTGAGGGACATCAGATAGACTACTGTGACTGGAGCAGTGTGATTGAGGGCAAGAGTAGTAAGATAACATAAGAGAAGCTAACGCGATGTAGGAAGAGGACAATGCAGAGGATTGCAGACCATTTAGATTTTGGATTGACAAGTGACTGGCTTTAGCCAATGAAATGTGAGCAGCAATGACATTGTTACTCTGTCTGACTATGTGTCTCACCTTCCTTTTCTTTTCCTCTGAACTGTGCCAGATGATGTTATAGGTGGTTCCTATAATAACCTAGTCCTGGGATATCTAAGATGAAGTGATAAGAAGTAGAGTGTTCATCTCACCTATAATAAGCAGGTCCTATGAATAAGAGATAAGCCTTTGTTGTTCTAAGGTACTGAGATTTGGGGGTTGTTTGTTACTATAGCACAATGGGGCTCCTTCTCATTTATAAAGGAAATCATTGGAAGTTTTTGAGCAGAGGAATTACATAATCTGACTTCTGTGTCAAGTGAGTTATTCTAGCTTCTGTAATATGAAGAGTCCATTAAGGGCAAGAGCAGATTCAAAAGATGAGAAGGGGGCTATTGCATTATATAAGCAAGGGATGATTGCAGCTCAGACCAATAGCAACGGAAGCAGCAAAACATGATAGGATTATAGATATATTCTGGAAGAAAGCAAATAGAATGTTCTGATGTATTTGATATGAGGTGTGAAAGCAAGAGATTTAAGAATGACTTCAGTTTTGGGTCTGGACAACTGGAAAGATGGAGCTGCTATTTACTGAAATGGGAATGACTAGGAAAGAAATAAGTTTTGAGTGATAGAATCACAAGTTTTATTTTGTACATGTTAGGTTTGAAATATGTATTAGCCATTTAACTGAAGATGTGAAGTAGATAGTTCTCTATATAAGTCTGGAGCCCAAGAGAGATATCCAGGCTGATGATATAAATTTAACAATGATCGGTAGAGATGGTATTTATTTATTTAAAAATCGTTTTTCACCTAACTTCATTATCTAGATCCTGTAAGAGCTGGTTTCTAATGGCTGCCTTTTATTTCCCTCTCTCTCTCTCTCTCTTTTAAATGATGTGCTATTTTCTTTTGACATTTCTAGAAATATTTGGTTGGATGCTAGATATTGTAAATTTTTTGAAAACACATATATTAGGGTAGCTGCAGATATTGTCATATCCTCCAGAGAGGATTAACTTCACCCTTCCTTAGGCTAATAGCATGGTGACTGGGCAGGCTGTTTGACAGCTCAAGTAAGACTCAATCTATCTCTAGCCCACCCCTTACTCCCCACTGGCAGGTCTCAAACTCTAATCTTTGCCTTGTGAGGCTGCTGAAAGCTCTGCTATGCTTTTTAAAAGTTTTCTGCTTAAGTATTGGGTCTCTTGCCCCACTCAGCACTAGAATTTGAAAAATATCTTGAACATCAAAGACACCCAAGTGACTGGAGCAGTGCCTGTGCATGAAGTTTCCTCAAGTCTCTGCCAAATCTCCACTAATTTCCCTTTCCCCTAGAAATGGCCCCCTATGCATACAAAGGCTTAATTCTAAGCCTCTTATTTGTTCAGAATTGACAAGTGGGCCAAAGTAAATGGCTAAGGAAGTCAGTTCACTTCTAGGAAGTTCTTACCTCTTCCAAGTTTTAGCACCTTCAGTTCTTATTGCCTCAGCAGTAATCTGTGAGTGTTAAACAGATGATTATCGATTTCTTTTCTTTGGTTTCATAGTTGTTCTTGTGGAATTCTAGTCTTCTGCTACTTATTCCATGCCATCCAGAAGGAAGAGTTCAGATAATATTTAAAGTCAGGAGACTGGTTGAGATATCAAAAGGAATGAATGAAACAGAGAAAAGGAGTGAGTACTACAGTCTGGATCATCCTCAAATTGAGAGATATCCACAAAGACAAGAAATTAAATCACATTCTATATGACATTGAATTATATTTAAGAATATCATATCTTACAATTTGTCTATTCTCAATTTTGCTATATTTTCAGTATCGGTGCATTTTTTCCCCTAAACAATTGGCTGATTAACAGTCAAATATGGGACCTCAGATGGCACAAATTCCTTTGGGGTTCTTCCAATGATTCCCTTTCTCCTCAAGATGAACTGAAAAGGGACATTTTTTAAAAACAGTTTTACTCATAGGTTAAAACCAAAAAAACTTTCAATATGTGTGAAATTTAAATATGAATAAAATTGTAGAAGCTCTTAAAAATCAATACATTCAATCTCTAATGATTATTCTATAGATTCATGTTTTGGTAGGAATGGGATAAGTTAAATGGGGATAATTCAAAAAGAGTTTAATGAAGAGTAATGAAGAGACAGGCTTTTTTTTTTTTAAAGATTTTATTTATTTATCCATGAGACACACAAAGACATGCACAGAGGAAGAAGCAAGCTCCTCGCAGGGAGCCTGTTGCTGGACTCGATCCCCAGACCAGGATCACATCCTGAGCTGAAGGCGGATACTCAACCACTGAACCACCCAGGTGTGCCAATGAAGAGAGAGTTTATAAAGAAACAGTGTTTATAATCGGTAGCAGCTAGGACTAAATATTCAAGGACTAGAATGCCCTAGGACTAGAAACACAAGGCTTCATTCTCATCCCTAAGCCTGAGGGGGGGAAAATAATTTACTAGAACCCAGGACAAAGAAGGACAGGTGCCGACAGAAAGCCCACAGTACCCCATAGGGAAGCTATTTCAACCAACCCTCCCTATCTTTTGCCTGTGATTTCCAATGGGAAGCCAGGAGACAATGTACCCCATGAATTCATTCTTACAGATCATCTTGTAACATAACACTGATCTCTCTCTCTCTCTCTCTCCCCCTCTACTCTCTCTCTCCTTTCTCAGAATTGACATATGGCTCCAGAGTGAACACAGCTATAGTACTTCCAGACCATGAAAACTATAGCATTGCTTATCCTTAGCATTACTCATGTGACTTTATAAGTCCATTTAGTAGAACTCTGATACCAAAGCTGATAAAACTGTAAAGATACAAATTGGACTTAACGTACTTAATGAACCTGTCCTGAATACAAAGTATCAATTGTTTCTTCTCATAAGCATTCTTCATATATTTTTTAAAAATGTATCCTGATATATAGCGCACACACAAAAAACAATTTGGGAGTAGTTGACTGAAAATACATAATGTTAGGGACGCCTGGGTGGCTCAGCAGTTGAGCATCTGCCTTTGGCTCAGGGTGGGATCCCGGAGTCCTGGGATTGAGTCCCACATCAGGCTTCCTACATAGAGCCTGCTTCTCCCTCTGCCTGTGTCTCTGCCTCTCTTTCTCTGTGTTGCTCATGAATAAATAAATAAAATCTTTAAAAAAATAAAATATATAATATTGGAAAATTAGATGACATGGAAGGTTGAGAACCAACTTGTTTTAATCTGGTCTGCGTCTATAAAAACTAAATCTAGAACCTTTGAGGCTGAATGGTTTTCCTTCACTTTTGCTATTGAAACCTAAATTTTTAGAACCCTGGTTGCATGTTTCAATCTCAACTCACTCTTCAACTATAATTGCTAGTATAATTTAATTTCATTGTAAATGTCAATAGTGAAGTTACAATGCCAATGGACATAGAAATTGAGCTAGATATCTCAGAGTAATATGCTACTAGAATACATACGTAAGTTACATTACATACACACATACAATACATACTTTAATGCATAATTGATTTTGCAAATAATCCAAAAACTAGACTCAAAAGCTGCTTCGAGTTCTCATGATGACTCTGTTTCTGGGATTCTGACGTGAGAAGAGAGGTGAACTCATAGCTCTTGACAAACCTGTTCCCCTTCCTGTGTGTTTTTTATTTTATCAATGATGTTTTTATTTATCAATGATATTTTATCAATGATAATTCTCCAGTAACCCAGAAACAAAACACTAAAATGGTGTAGTCATCCATCTATTTAATCAATAATCATTTATCAAGCATATACCATCCTGGAGATAAAGCTTAGTCTAGATGATATGATGGTAAAGTTAACAGTGTCATAAGCCCAATAATAGATCTTTGCTCAGTGAGCTGTTGAAGTCCTGGAAAGACACCAAAAGATTCTCTATGCCTACATGTGTGTGGAGGAGTGTACTTCAGGGAAGTTTTACTCCCCTTTTCTAAATAAGAATCACATTTATTTCATCTCTGAGATATCTCTTGGAAATCATTTTCTCTTTTTCATTATGGCTGCAATGACCCTAGGTGGGAGCTTATAACCTTCTCTTCAGCCCATTGTTGTTGTCTCTTACTTAGGCTTTTAACCTCTAATTTCTCCTGGTTATAAAACATCCTCCCAATTATCAGTGCATTATTTTTCCTGGGGCACAGAGTCCACACCTCTTCTAATACTTGACATCCTTACCTTCCCTTTGTTCTAAGCTACATTCCTAAGGGTTTACCTTGTTCTCTCCTGGAATGCCCTCCTTGCTTAGCCCCCCTTTCCATCTTTGAAATGTTGCCATTCCTTAAAGTCTAGCTGGAAGTGAATACTCTCTTCTAAGCTCCCATAAATTTTTCTATTGTTTGATAGTACTTATTACAGTTTGCTTTGTTTTATGTTTTATTCCTCTTGTTAGATTATAAGCTTTTTGAGGGCCTCAATTTTTTTTTTTAAGATTTTATTTATTTACTCGTGAGAGACATAGAGAGTAAGAGACAGAGGGAGAAGCAGGCCTCCTGCGGGGAGCTTGATGTGGGACTTGATCCTGGGACTCCTGGATCACACCCTGGGCTGAAGGCAGGCACCAAACCGCTGAGCCACCCAGGGATCCCCGAGGGCCTCAATCTTATCATTTATTTTTCTGTGTCCATCCTTGCAACTGGTATGATGTCTTTATATAGGAGGGAGAAGCACTCAAGTTTCTCAAAATTGAAACATGCCACAAATATTAGCACAGACTAGAGAAAACATCTGATTTGATCTGATATGAATAAGTTTTGGTGTTAAGGGGAGCGACACAGGAAAGGCATTCAACTTGTCTTTCAGTGGATACATTCAGTGATTAAAGAGTCATTTCACTGAAAGTAGAGAAGTTAGAACTTTCATCTACGTCAAAATTGCATTGAAAACATTTAACAGCTTCCTACGTTCCTATGAATTCTATCATAAACATGCCCTCTTGCAGCCTCGACATGTTGTGTTGAAATCAGAGTATCGAAATGAAGCAGTTCCTTTAAAAAAAAATGTATAGTTTCGTCATGTTATTTTCATGGTAAAAAAAAAAAAATTCACGTGGAGCATACTTTACATTTTGAAACATAAACTCCCTGACTTAAAAACAATCCATTCCTTCCCCAATGTAGAGCTGTCAGCAAGAAGGAGAGATTCGGTAAACTGCATGTCACTATCAGCCATTGATAGCCAGTGATTTGTTCCGAATCCAAAGGCTAAACCAAACCTCATGCTGCTGTATGTCAGATGCAATTGGTCCACAGTCAAAGTTTTACGGCTCAGACAGGGCACACTTTATCCTTCAGGCTGCTACTTAAGATAGCCACGACCCTGAGGAGAACCAGTCAACAAAACAGACAGACAAGAGGATGTGATTTGTATGCATCCCTGAGCCAGCTCACATCACCCCTGACCTGCAGGTCAGGCTGCAAATGACAGCAGGGTGCATGCACCTGATGGGATAGAATATTCTCATTATAAAGCCTGGGAAGAGGGGGCAACTCCTCCGTGTTTACCCACAGACCAGATGCAATCTACCTAGGAAATGAGCAAAAAAATACTGATTTAGATCAACAAGAAGATGTGACCGACATGTAAGTACCTTATAAAATTTTAAATCAATCATTTATCCTAATAAACTCGGGTGAACACAAAATGATTATACAGAGGGGAGTTTATCAAAGGGGAAAACACAGTGGGTTTAATCACGGATAAGCCGTCCGAAGAAAGCTAACCTGAAACGAGTAACCCTTATTGAACTGCAACAAGGCAACTTTATCAGATACACTTGGCCACGATCATTTGTTCTAGAATAGATTTCAGTTAAGCAGGAGTCTGAAACGGTAGCTCAAACTTGCAGACCGGTAGTTTCTTTCGAATGATTGGACGTGGTGAACGCTTTTACGCCTTTGAAAGAAACCTGGATTTCCAAAATAATTTTTTTTTCAAAATAATTTGTATTAAAATGAGAACTTCCATGGAGGAGGTAGACCAAATTGCTATGCGTGGTAATTCTTAGGAACGGGGAAGAGAACTCTGTCTTGGATTATTGGAAGTAACTTTGCCTGAGGCTAGTAGAATAGAGGAGATGACCTCTGGAGGTCCCCATGAGAGCTCTGATTCTGAACAGCAGTATCTGAAATACAGTAGAGATTCATCACAAAACTAATCGGACAGACCACGAGTGGAATTTCACTGTCCAAATTGCACTAGTCACATACACAAAATCCCTCATTACAGTTGGTCTGTAAAGTGGGTATTGATCTTGTTTCTGAAATATTTGAGTAATAAAGGAGCTTTTATATGCCTACATATACATCCATATGGTATGTGTGTGTATATATATAGATGTACGTATATATCTTATCATAAACAATGTCTTGACTTCTATCCGCAAGATATTGTGATGATGGATGAAATCATGCAGACAGGATCCCTCAGGAAGCTTGAATGCAGCACCAGTCAACAATGTTCAAGGGCATCTGGGTGGCTCAGTTGGTTAAGCATCTGGCTTTGGCTCAGGTCGCAATCCTGGGGGCCTGGGATGGAGTCCCACATCTGACTCCCTGCTCAGCGCCGGCGGGGTTGGGGGGGTCTGCTTCTCTGTATGCCCTACAGCCCCTGCTTGTGTGCACACTCTCTGTATCTGTCAAATAAATAAATAAAATCTTAAAAAACGAAACAAAACAATGTCCAGTTCATGTCTCTTTAGCAACATGTGGTAGAAAGGTTGAGTGATTCAACTTTCCATCAATGAGCCTTATCTTCCTCTAAGACCATAAATTTGAAATCTCACAGACAACAGCTTATCTATCTTTGTGTCCTCAACATGCAGAGCAATGCTTGCTGGCTCTGAAAAAGGCCTAGGCTTGAAGGTGTGCCAGTGATGAAGCACTGAAGCCTACTGCTGTTGAATTCCCTTTCTTCCCTTTAATGTGCATTTTGTCCTCTGGATTTCTTTTTCCAATAGGCTCACCCTTCATGTTTACATGAACCACACTTTTGTTTTAGTGTTTTTGGAGATATTGGGCTTTAGAAGGTTCATGGGAGTAAAGGTGAGGGGGTTCAAGTGGCTGCATGTATGCTAATCCTGTGACTTTGGACAAATTACTTGAAGTGCCTGAGCCTCATTTTTAAAAAAAAATTGAAACATAAGAATAGCTGGGCTGATCTCATGAGATTGTAATGCTTTAAAAATGAGAAAATATGTGAAATATTTGTAAAATATAAAATACCTCTAAATGTGAATCATTATGTTATTTTTTCTTCTTCCTTGGGAGAGAATCCAAACATTAAGGCATTATAGTCAAGTAAGAAAATTTAATTTAGTAATATAGAAGCCTTTGATATTAAATAGGTTTTGCTATATGTTCTGCATATTGTCTCATGATGTGATGTTAAATAATGAGAGATAGAATAAAGAAAGGATCCGGTGTTCTTTGGCACGATGTGGCTAAATATAGCAGATAAAAATACAAATAGTTAATTTTAACAGAGAATTGCATTTTAATTTCAGATAATGCATTTTTTTAAGATTTTATTTATTTATTTATGAGACACAGAGAGAGAAAGAGAGAGAGAGAGAGAGAGAGAGAGAAAGGCAGAGACACAGGCAGAAGGAGAAGCAGGCCCCACGCAGGGAGCCCAACGTGGGACTTGATCCCGGGACTCCAGGATCACCCCTGGGCCAAAGGCAGGCATTTAACTGCTGAGCCACCCAGGGATCCCCAACCCTAATCATATTTTTTTAAAATTTTTTTTAGCATATTTTTTAAATGTAAAAATGTCCTATGTAATATTAAAATTTGACTGGATGTCTTGTATTTTATCTGGCAAACCTACTTGGCATCAAAAAACAATTTAAAATCTTGATTAATTGTAACCCAGCTTTTTTCTAAAACTGTCCTCTTGATTCCCATATTAAATGAATCTTACTATGTTATCTTCATTTTAATTGTCTGATTGTACAGATTCTTTTATAATAAGCAATCTCAAAACGTTTGGGGGGAAATCAAAAGAATATGACCAAGAGAGGAAGAAATTGCCAAGTGAGCTATCAATGTTTGACCATCCCTTCCCCCTATCAATTGCTTATTTGATAAATATCCGTAGGGCACAAGGTAGATGATAGACACTGTGTTAGGCATTAGCACACTCTTATATCCACACTCACCATTTTATACTGTCCTTTGTGCTGCTGGGGTTGGAAGTCTACAAACAGTATGTTCCCAGTTCCTCTGAGGTAGCTTGCTATTAGATTGCACTTCCTCACTGAATGGTTGAAGGGAAGAGAAAAGCTCTTTTTCCTTTCCATGACTTTCTAGCAGGAGCAGTTGTTGGTTACTGGGAGTGATTGAGAGTGGCTATGAGCTTCAACAGCAACAGCATTAATTTCAGCAGCCTCCGTAGGAGTTCAGATTCTTTTTTTTTTTAAAGATTTTATTTATTCATGAGAGACACAGAGAGAGAGAGGCAGAGACACAGGCAGAGGAAGTAGCAGGCTCCCTGTGGGGAGGCCAATGTTGGACTTGATCCCGGGACCCCTGGATCACCACCTGAGCCAAAGGCAGAGGTTCAACCACTGAGCCACCCAAGTGCCCAGGAGTTCAGATTCTTGATTTCTTGTCCTGTGGCAGCAATGTGATGCCAACAGCAGTGCCAGTTGCAGAAGCCATGCCTGCAACTTAGCAGTGATGTGGGCCAATGGCCATTATCTCAGAGATGGTAGCAGCTCCCTAATGTTTAAGTAAAAACTTTCTCATGCCTTGTTCTTCTTTAGTTACTTCTCATATTCTTCTTGTTCTCCCAGTTCTTCTAATTTGTTTGTGATCCACACCCTGTATTAAAATCCTGATGTTTGAAATACCTAGACTGGTTTCTGTTTTATTGACTGGACATTAACTGATACAAGAATTTATTGGTGGAAAAATTTGAGAACTGCTACTTTGCAATATCACTGCCAGCTCAGGCCATTTGAATCTTGTGATACAAACTTAATGGAAAAATCTGATTGGTCATAGCTCTTTTAACTACAGAGAACTTTCAGTGGGAATTTTGGGGAGCAGTCTACAATTAATGGTAATCTAAATAAAAATTCTGATCCATATCAGAGGAGTCTCCACTTACATGACAAGCAGGAAGGTAAACATTTAAGGTGAAATTTTGTGTCCTCAGTCACACATAAATAGCAGTAATACATGTAATATGAGAGGGAAAAATAGGCCTGTAAATATCATTAATATAAAATAAAAGAGATCCTATTAGAAGGAGAATTTATTTGTGGATGATCTGTATTTTACATGATTATTTTGTTGAACTGAGTTTGTCTGGTTTACTTCTCAGTTCCTAGATGGATCAAAGCCTTAACTAATAGAGAGTTTTCAAAATACATTTTTATTTAATCCGTTACAGTATTTCATTATCTTAGCATCAAGACATTATATCTTATCTCTAATTAAATTTCTCTTCTTGAAATTTCAGTCTATTTGCTCTTTATCTTTTCTTTATTTGAAAAGAAGAATATATCTGGATTCTTCCTTAATACTCTGCATATTCCTGAAGATAATTAGTCATTAGCCTTCTTCCTGAGTGTTCTCTTTTTTCTAGGTAAAGAAATCTCAATTCCATTGGCCTTTAGGTGTGATTGTTTCTATCACGTTATGGAGTTATTCTTTGAGTATAATTGATGTAACTCTGCCCATCTTTTTTTTTTTTCTTTTTTAAGATCTTATTTATTTATTTATGAGAGACCTAGAGAGAGAGAGGCAGAGATCACAGGCAGGGGGAGAAGTAGGCTCCCTACAAGCGAGCCCAATGTGGGACTCCATCCAGGGACTCCGGGATCATGCCCTAAGCCAAAGGCAGACGCTCAACGGCTGAGCCACCTAGGCGTCCCTCTACCCATCTTTTAACTGCCAAAATTACAGCTAAAATCCCTCTAATCCTGTTAAGAGTGCCATCTAAGAAGTTATTTCAAGGAAAAATATTTGTTTTGCTTTTACGGGAACACAAAAATTTGTGTGGAGAATATCTGACCAAAATATGGATGGAATTAGAGTTTACATAGGACTACTGGTCTGACTTTCTAAATGTGTAACATTGTGGGTCAGATGTTCTTAAATGATATTATTAGTTCTTTTATAGGGGAACATTCTAAACTAAGCCTATAAAACCAAGTAAGTTAAGTGTTCTTAATAAGAAAACTTTGTAAAAAATCTGGCTTGAGATATAGCCTGAACTGAAACAGATGATAAAGGATTGGTCACTGGTTTTGTCATTTTCTCCTTACATCACTATAAACCTAAAATATCGAAAATATTAAGATCCAGCAAATAAACTCACTAAGGAAAAAAAAAAAAACGCCATATGTTCATTCCTGTATTCGACTATATTGTAGTTCCTGGCTCAGAGTCATGTACAGGGTCAGGTACTTAATGCAGGGAATATAAGTAATTATTAAATAATGGCAATAATAGTGTAATTTTAAAATACTAGTTTATTTAAACATGACAATAATAGTACATTTGAAACCTATTTTACAATTTTAAAATGCTCTATGAAGAATACCTGAGTGGGGAGAAAAATTAATTTTTATTATGGCAAAGTTCTCATCCATGCTTACATTGTAATAAAATCTTATAATAGCTAATATGCTACATGGATTGTATCTTAAAAAAATTACTAGAAGAATTTGCGGATCTTGATTTTTTAAAGATTAATTTATTACATATTTTATATATGTACACTAGAATAAATTTTAGTTTAAAATATACTAAAAATCAAAAATTAAAAATTCATTTATCCATGCATAGAAATAACTTATCAACTTTTTAGGCCAATGGGCTTCTCTTTAAATACCTTTAGTTAAGAAATTTCTGTAAAATGTGGTGTTCATCCATTGCAAAGAAGATAATGTATTTGATTCGTAAGGTATATTTAGAGTATTGAATTTTAAAGTTTGTAATATTTACATAACTGCAAAGGTGTTAAAGTGATTTTTGTAGTTCTTGGTGAGGTACCAGTATTAATATTTTTAGATCAACATTAGGAAGATTTTTATATTACAGAATAACTTAATCTTACTGACTTACCATTTACTTAATCTTCCGAGCTGAGTAATTAAGAGTCACTGAATGATTATCTGCTAGAACCTGGTTTTAAGAATTGTAATATTGAACCCAAAGTAAGAGATACCAATTAGAAATTGTGGAAGTTAAAGTACTCAACATTATGTTGAACTGTAGTTTCTTTTTTTCCATCTTCTCTCCCTCCCTCCTGCCCTCTGTCTTTCCACCAGGATGGAAAATTGTAATATTATGAATTCAACCCATTTATTCTCATGTGGTACAAAATCATATATGGTTGTAATAATGGGTGGGGAAAGAAACTTAGGCTTTGGAGTCATATTTGCCTTGCAATTCTACTTTTATGGAACCTGAGCGAGTTACTTTAAGAGTCTCAATTTTCTCATCTGCAAAACACACAAATTAGCACCATTTCAGATTTTATGGTAAGGATGAAATAATGTGTACAAAATGCTCAACACCATACGAGGCACAAAGTTTCTTCTATTTATTATTATCTTAATTGTGCCTTGGGTGTGTAGACAAGTAAGATAAAGTGCTTTTCTCCTTTCACTTCTTTTACATAGAATGAGATTGTTGGATGATCTTGAAATTTCCTCCCGGCTGCAAAATCTGGGGATTTATAGCACCTTCCTTCTTAATGATGTTTGTGTCATAGGGATATCTGCATGGATAGCTGGTCTTTGTTAGCTAACTTGCAAATGGATATGTTAAACGAAAGATACATGATTCAACGATTGAGCAGATGACGTAGGTTTGGACCTTTTCACCACTCAAATTGGAATAACAAATCTGCAATTCTAGTGAATTAGTACTTTTACAATGTGAACTAACAAAAATTTTGGAGTAATCCAAATAATGCAAATAAAACCTTCCCTAGGAATGCCAGCTTCTCTAGGAATAATGTAAAGAATGAGTCAAGTAAAATTTGTTTAGTGGCATGTTGAGTGACAGTACTAGAAATTAATCAATAACAGTTAATGTGTTTTGAACTTCTGTATATACAGCCTTATATCTTCAAGAACTTGGGGTTGCCATACTATTATATCCAGGAGGACCAACGAGCTCCTCTGGTCCGTGTAGTGTCTGTCCCTAACAGGCTTGTCATCAGAGGATCCCACAAATATCTTCAGAAGAAAGTCTATGTCCTAGTCTTTTTTTGTACTACTCACATCTGGCCTAATTACCTGAAGACAATAGGAACTCCAACTGATATGTATTGACACAACAACAACAACAAGAGTGAGTTAAATTTTGCCTGGAAGATTCCAATAGTCTAGGTTAAATTCTGAGAAGTCATCATTTTAAGACACATGGGAGGCCTGAGAGGACAAAGTTGTCTCTTTATTCAGTACACCTTTTAAAATGGGAACAGTGTATTTTGTACATTCCTGCACCATGAAAACTAACGGAATGGTTTTTTTGTCTAATGAAGTCTTTTGTTTGAGAAATGACTTTGAAACTTTCAACAAGGCCTTTCCCTGCCCACCAGAAGTTATAATATTGGGGACAATATGGAGGCTCTAGTTTCTGCTATAAATTAATATTGTGCTGGCCAATCTGAATTTTTAAGCTCTGTAGATTGAATGGATATTCTTTTTAAAAAGGTCAGAATTTATTTAAATAATGAGCAATGTTGAATATTATTACTTTTTGATTGTCTTAAGAGAATATCCTTTGCTTTTCACCAGTCTTGTCTTAAAATTCATAGATAAAGCAATTGTGGTCACTCATATGGGGCTCAACACAGTTATTTTTTTTTCTTTGATGACCCATTGTAATAATTGAACAGCATCAGAGAGCCCTTCTTCAAATGATAGCCTTCTCTTCTTCCTCGTCTTCACGGAACAAAACTATATAGCATCCAACTTGGTGCTTAGAAAGACACTGAAAACCCTCGGGATTTCTACCCAAGATATGAAGCAAGACTCCACAATTAAGACAAATAAAAGCAAGATTAGGGTTACTTTCTGGGACACCAAAAGTTGCAGGGATGGTTTTTAGTCTTTGTAAAAATGTGCTTTTGGGTTTAGGGTTTCCTCACTTCCTTTCACTCACTCCAAATGAGTGAATACATATGTAAATAAAACATCTACAAGAATTCTTATGTAAATAAAAAAAATATAGCATTCAGAAGAAGAAAAGAGCAGTGATAAAGGAGAGCCAGTGCTGTGGGGCTTTGTGAACAAGGGAGGGAAGGATTTCTTTGTGCCACAACAAAATGTAACCCTGCCCATGAAAGGAAGGAGACAGAAGGCTAGTTTTTGCTAAAAGCCCTGCCGCATGTAACTGACCCAGCGGAGGAAATCCTGCTTCTATCTCTAGGGCTCGTTAGCTGTTCAACATGGATCTTACATGTTTGCAGGATACCTGTGTCCGTTGTCCTTTTAAAGCAGGAGGGAAACTGATACCATTCAGTAGAATTATATTTGAAGCTACTATTGTTTAAGGAGAAAGTAAAGACAAGTAAACAAACAAATTATGCTTTTAATTAAAGTTTTGGGGTCTTGGTCCCAATGCTGCTGGTTGCTAACCAGAGGAGAATGTAGTTTCTCCTCTCCTACCCTCTCAGATTAGTGTCATAAGAGTAAAAATCCAAGTTCCCCGTGGAGATGGGCATTTTCAGTGTGAACAAAACCGGCACCACTTGGGCAAAATAGCAATCATCCCTTGAGGTTGGCAGGCTCTCACGAAAATGTTTTTATGGATGTTGGCTTATTTTATGACAGTCTGCATCCTGGCAAAAGCCATAATGGGTTACAGAAGGGACTCAAGGTTTTGTGACATATTCACAAACAATTAAGTCAATAATCTGCAAATTATGGATATTGATGCTTTTCAGGTTCTGAGCAGTAAAGATCATCATCTTGTATGCTTTGGTCAAAAATCTCAGCTAGAACACAAATTGCAGAGATATTGCTTCCTTCTCATGCTACTGACCTGCCATTTGCTACAAAGCCATTGTTAGGTGCAAAATATGTGAATGAGACACTTCTGAAAAGTGGACTCAATGTTATGCACTTGGTTGAAAACACAAGTCAAATGTTGTGTGTTAGTAATTTCCCTTCTCCTCTCCAGTAATACGTTATTAGGTTTTTATGACCTAAAAGTTAAACAAATTTGGATAATATTATAGACTTGGAAAAAAAAAAAGTAACTTTATAGAAGTAGATCACCATGGTAATTACTTGATGCTTCACTTGTTTGCAAAGTGACGGTACTAATTTTTTTTTAGTTACAGTTTGGAATAAAAACATACAAACCTATTTTTACATGGCTTCAGATTGGTTTAAAAATCAGCATTCCATTTAAACGTGAGGTGAAAAATCTATAGTTTGTCACACATTATTAAAATGTCCTGAAAATTTCAATAAGCTAGAAAGAGCCCCTTTAAACAAGTTGAAAACAGCAATCAAGATAAAATTTTTAAAAATTCCCACAAAGGGAAAAACACACAAACGAGTAAGAATCAGTTACTACGTAACCCCCCAAAATTAGCAAAGATTCAAAGAGGCTGTTAAGAGTAGCTGGAGCCCAAAGGTAATTGTCAACAGAGCTTTCTGGTGTGGAAGAAAAATCCTACAGTAACTTTCAGGAGGAATCTCACTGACCCCTCTGACAACTTGGATGCCTTCTCAGTATAAGTCAGTTAATAAAAAAGGCATCTTGCTTTCTGAAAATCACACCTGCAGCCATCCATCCCTGGGAATCATTCAATTCACTGGTGAATACAATCCACATACATCAAAAGTTTCCATTTTTTTCCCCCAGTTCTTTTAACACCAAGATCCCTCCTCTCTCCCCAGGCCTCTTGCAGCTATCCAGGGAATCTTTCACTTTTTGTCCTTTCCCGACCCTTCTGGACCACATTTTCTCTTCTTATTCAGGCCATCTGCTCTCCAGGAAGGTAAAACTTCTGCTAAGAAAGCAATCCGCATCCCTAGCAATCGGTAGCTTTTGTGAACTACTCTGACAGCCACTGCCTATGAGGACACACATGGTGCAAATCACGATTCAAATGATGATAGTAGTTTAAAAATAGTTTGTAATTGATACATTTCTGGCCCCAGCCTCCCCCTTTATCCTGCCAGTGGTACAATCTTCTTGCTCCTGACAGAAGTCTTTCTAAAGATCTGCTCAAGCCTCACTAAGCAGCTGTGAGTTAGGTCATTTTCCCAGGAGTTTTACATGTGGAAAACTGGGCATTAGTAAGGCCTCAGAAAGGACACCATCTGGCCCTAGTGAAAAAAAGGATCATGACACTTCCTGTGGTACCAACAGACCCTGATGAACCAGAAAGGAATTCAGCCCCGGACTGTGATCCAATAGAGACCGGCCCCACAATCACCTCCGTGACAGCCAACTCCATTCATCTCAGCGGTTATCTCATAGCACAATGCACTTTTGTGCCATGCTGTTTACTGAAGGCGGAGCAAAGTCCATTTGGATTTTTGTGTTTAGTCTCAGTGCCTGTCCTCTTTCCTGGAACACATACCACATCAGGAGACAGGGGGCTGCACAAAGAACCGTGCTTTCCGTTCCCATTCACACTTCTCAACCTCCCTCCCACTGTACATGCACCCTAAGAATAAAATGCTGGGCTCCTTGGAGGCTCAAAAAGACCTTTCCCTGACATGAAGTGCCACCCCTCCCACTTGCAATGAAAATGATTTTAAACTATTTGGATCAACAAGTTTTTCGGGGATTTTGTGTGTGTATGTGTGTATGTGTGTGTTGTGGAGGAGGAAAAAATTGAAACTTAAACACACAGGTCAGGATAGCTACCTCACGTGAACACTTGCTCTAGTGTTCTGATTCCATTGATTCCATCAGGTGTTGGAGTGTTGAAAGGTTCTGCTAAAACCACAGCATCAGCCTCAACAAACAAACCAGGGTTTCTTTTTCAAAAAGAGAAGTGTCTGACTCCAGTGCTGTGAGAGTGGATGCCAATGACACCTTTCATTGTCTTAGCGTTTGTTACAGTCTACTGAGGCTTTTTATGTTTCCTACTTAGGAATATGGAAATTGGGAAAGTCGAATTAATAACAACAGATCCTTAATTCTTAATTTTTCTCTTTGGCTGAGTGTATAATAAAAACAGACAACAAGCAAAGAAGCCACTTAATTAACTCATGATCAGCAACTATATATATACATATATATATGCATATGCACACTCACATATATGTACATATACATATGCAAATATGTATATGTGTGTGCTTTTTACACATAAAATATGAGTTGCAGTAGAAGATTGGAAACCCTGAAATTGGTCATCCCAGAAATGTACCATGGCCATTCAGGATCAATAGGGGCTTCCATGTGAGAGCTTTTATACCATCTCACAGCACAAGGAAGAAGACCTGGGTGTGATGGGAAGGGGCTTTCTTAAATCTGAGGGATCCCCCCCTCAATTCTAATCAGTTTCTACTTCATTATCCACCTTTCATCTTTAAAAAATATCTTTGCAGTCCTAAGACGCTAAACTTCATTTTGCCAGCCACTGAGGGCTTCATCTGTACATAAACCCGAATCCTCCCCCACTGTTGGATCCTTCAATAAAAAAGCCATATTGTCACACAAACGGACCTTAGGCTTAGCAAAAATGATTAAGGCCTATCATTTTTCCTATTCTCTGAAGTTCAGCTTGGGGAGGTATATAGAGAGGCTGCCTTTCTTCCACATAAATCTTCTACTGCCCAAATTTTGAAGAACTTAAAAAGCCAACACAGAATGAGTAAGATTTAATGAAGGAAAACATTTCTCTGACTCTAATTCCCTGATGAAAATTATGGGGCTCTAGTGGGAAGACATAGCTGATAACTCATTTAGTGACGTGTGTGTCCAAGGCCTAATACAGGTGTTCTCCTTTAACATAGAATGGACACCATTGGCATGATTCCTAAAGTGCCCATTGAGAGAAGTAACTACAATCCTTATCTGAATGGACTGTAAAGCCCAGGGTTTGTGGATAAGGCTCCCCATGAAGTAATGAAAATGCCTGCAAGTCGCTGCTTGCTTAGGAATGAAGACAGAGATAAAGAGAGAAAGAGAGAGAGAAAGAGAAAGAGTATGTTTCTATCTTGAAAGATCCAAAAACAGAATATGAAACAGCCAGCATTCCACTGCCGAAGTGTTTGTGCAATATGCACACAGTTATTTATCCTATTATGAGTCACAGTCTTTCATCGGATCTTTCCCATGGCTTAAATAAGAAAAGTACCAAAAAAACTTTGAGGCAAGGGCCCGCAGTTAGGGCCACAGCCTTTGGGGCCTGCAGGCTGGCTGCAGAGAGTAGGGGACACAGAGCCATCCGGAATGAGGCCTGGGGAGGGCACAGGATGGGGATATTTGGAAAACCACCTCTGAAGTAGCAGAGGCGATTCCTATAACAGAAGGAAGAGGGGAGGAAAAAAGGAGGAGTAACCCTAGCAGGAGGAGGAAGCCCAGATCTGGCCCACGCTGCCTAACAAAAAAGCCACTTTGGCATCAGAGAGAGGGGCTGAAATATCCAGGCTTTATCAGGCACATAAGTATTCAGTAATTTGGGACACAGACTCATTCTTACCTTAAAGATCGCTAATACTCCCTGTAGGAGTCATAAAGGATTGTTTTTTTGTTTGTTTGCTTGCTTTTTTTTTTTTTTTAAGAAAAGAACAACTGAAAACCTGGTAGATCTTAAAATAATTAACTTTACCTATTTTGTTCTGACGCTTTTCTTGGCATTGATTTTGCAACATTGACGTATTTGTGTTGTATTAAATGATTTTAAAGGATTAAATGTTAATTAAAAATATAAGTGCCACCTCAGTTGCTGGGAAGGCCAACGTGAACATTGTTTTAAGCTGGAGGCCTGTGCTCTCCTTGCCCCCCACCCCCGGCCTCAGGCCCCCCACCTCTGAAAGAAGCTCTATTTTGAGGCAACAGTTCCCTAGGAAGAAAACAACAGAGCAGAAACAATTTGCTCCTTTAAGGATTTGAGAATGCTTATGTTGGAACCTCACAAAAGCGGCGTTATGTCCTTGAACATTCTAAAGATCATTGTTAATAGGATCAATTTTTGTGTGTTATTCAACTGGATCCTTCCTAGCCTGTAAGAACGGCATTTTAGTAGCGGGACATGGTGGCGATGGGGGTGGGGGCGGAGGGTAAAGGAAAGCCCAGCAAATTCCATGTGATCAGTTCAGCTGCAATAATCTCTTTTCTCCTTCTTGACGAAGCCACACATGAGAGCACTCTGGTGTCTTTCATCATTATTTGTCACCCTTTTGTGCGGAGCAACTTATATCCACAGCCATTCCAGCAATTAAAATGAAAAAGAACCAAACAGTATTCTCATTGACTACGCTGAGGCCAGTGCCACCAAGTGCCATCCAACCTATTGAATGTCGGGTATCTAATGCCATTAGAGCTCTGTAA
Source organism: Vulpes lagopus (assembly GCF_018345385.1). Taxonomy (NCBI): domain Eukaryota; kingdom Metazoa; phylum Chordata; class Mammalia; order Carnivora; family Canidae; genus Vulpes; species Vulpes lagopus. Next base: position 16,079,267 of record NC_054824.1, read on the forward strand.
AGATTCTGTGAAAAAAAAAAAAACAAATAAATTGTTACATGCAGAATGTAGAGAATGATTTAAAAAGATAAAATCTCTTAGTGTATTGGCGGTAGCTAGATGGCCTGTAACGGGCGATCTCTCTCTCAGTGATAATGTGAAAAAAACTAAGTAACTGGCAGGGATTAAGACTCACATGGAAAGCTTGAGAACTTCAAATTCTGGTAGTCAAGTCATCATCCAGTGAAACAAATTCAATGAGAAAAAGGCCATCTTGCTTCTGTTGAAATACCTTCCGAAAACAACTATGAGCATTTGATTAGCTTGATTTCCTTGATTTAAGCACATTGTACTTCTCTGAAAACATAATGTGTCACCACATTTCCAGGAAAGCTACATCTTAATGTCTTTTTCCCAAAAAGGGCAAACTGAAAGAAAGTAAAGATAAGCCAACTTGTCCAAGACCACAGACGGAGTCAGGATTGAAGGATGGTGATCACGAGAGTCTGGTGCTAATTTCAGGTTGTGGAATCCAGAATGTGCAGACCCAGCAAGTCACTTTCCTCATTCCAGGAGCCACTCTTTTTTTTTTTTTTTTTTAAAGATTTTATTTATTTATTCATGAGAATACACAGAGAGGAGAGAGAGAGAGAGAGAGAGAGAGAGAGAGAGAGAGAGAGAGAGAGAGGCTGAGACACAGGCAGAGGGAGAAGCAGGCTCCATGCAGGGAGCCTGACGTGGTACTCGATCCTGGGTCTCCAGGAGCCACTCTTTTTAATGTGATATTCATCTGAAAGTTTCAGGGTCATTACAAAAGACCATCAATCTTGAATCTATGTATTTGTTCTTCCGCTCAGGGTGTAGCTTTTTAGAAAATATCATTTAAAAAGTTCTCTGAAATACCAAGAGTACACTTTCCCAGGCATTGTAATACAAACTGCCTATAGATCTTTGTCCTAGAATTTAGCTGGAAAAAAATATTTGTGTCTGAAATGATAATTAGAATTTTTTTAAATTTATTTATTTATTTATGATAGACATAGAAGAGAGAGAGAGAGAGAGAGAGAGAGAGAGAGAGGCAGAGACACAGGCAGAGGGAGAAACAGGCTCCATGCACCGGGAGCCCAAGATGGGACTCGATCCCAGGTATCCAGGATCAGGCCCTGGGCCAAAGGCAGGCGCTAAACCGCTGAGCCACCCAGGGATCCCCTGATAATTAGAATTTAAAGTAACATGCTACTGAAATTCTGGGGAGGCATCAAGGACTTGAGATGATTATAAAGAACCTTCTGGAGAATATCTTGAGATTGGGAAGGAAGAAACAGGGGGCCTGTTTGAGGAAAAGCAGCAAAGCATGTCTGAAAATGACAAAGGTGATGAAAACATGGTAAGCATTTTCTATGAAAATACACCCAGGTGGGCAGAGCCATCCAGAAAGTGCTTCATGTTCCTATTGTAGTATTGGTGCTGACCAAAACTGTTTGTTTGATGCAGAAGGGTTGGAGCTGGAATTCTCAAATAGTGATTTTGCTTTTATGCCAGAAACAGTGGAACCACTGCAGTGTTGTCAGCAGTGATGGGGGTTTGGCTTTGGTTGACTTAGACCTGATCATGGAAAATGGTCGAGTGACTGAAGCTGGCAAGGCAAGAGAAGGGCATATAACCCAGCTCAGGCTTGGAGGTGGGGAGGTGAGAACTGTCAATTAACCCAACATGTGAGAGAAATGCCAGGAAGGCTGGCTCCCCCAAAAAGCCTCCGTCAATGACTTTTATGATCACATAGTCTAGTGTGAGGGGCTACAATGTAGGGTGGCTGGAAACTGGCCAGGTTGTGGTCCAGAAAAGCACTTCTGTGTTACACTCTTATGATGCATGATGAGGTTAAAGAAAACAGAGAAAGAGTCTGTCTTCTCTTCTCCAAAACTGTGATTTGATGGTACTCTCTGTACAACTCCCTTGGGAATGGAAAATTCTAGAACTGAAAAAAAAAAAAAAGAAAATTCTAGAACTGGAAGAGTAACTTCTTATATTTAACATTCTTTCCTATAATCTCAGAAAAAAAGCCATGCAGAGATTCACTGTGGCTTTTACAGGCTTCTTTAAAATAAATACATAATGTTTTATAAATGACAACAATTTCAGGTGAAGCCTTCCTGAAGTTCCCCCAAATGTCTTTATTTCTAACAACAACAATAACAGAAAAGAATTGTAATAAGTTAAATAGCCAGCTTGTGTTGGTCCAGGTAGTTGTGCTGCTGGATAATAACCGAGTTTGTCCCTTTAAAATGACCATATTTCCTTGATGCAATTTTTGGCAAAATATGTGACTTTGAGATTATCAGTAGGGAGTGGCTGGCAATTTGGCTTTAAATTTCCTAAACTTTCTTGAATGCTTAATTGTTTGCTAAGATGTCAGCTGCAAGATTAGTGGAGCTGGAAAAAAAAAAAAAGCGTGCATTCACATTGGCCCTATGTCTATTTTCAGTGTGAAGGGAACTGGCTGGAGAGTGTTGCAAACACTTGAAGCTATGCGTTCTGCATTACAATGAAGTGGTGCTGTATTACACAATACCACGGAGGTTTTTTTTTTTTTTTTCTTTTTTTTTAAAGGGCATCATATCCCAAACCTTTTGAATGCAAAGCAAGAGCAACAGATGACAAATACTAGGATGTGCTAAACACCAGGACAATTACATTAAAATGGACTTTTTCCAGACTAAAACCTCCAATTGCTTGGTAAATAAATAATTGGTAAATAATTAGCTTGAAAACTCTACAAGGATTCTTTAAAAAAAATATTGGAAGGAGGCTGAGTCAGAATTAAAAACAACAGCAACAACTTATCTTTATGTCAAGAACATAGTGTCTGGCAATATATTTACATATCAAGTGTGTATAGGTATGGTGATATTTAAGAATGTGTCATTTGACTTAGTCTTCCACCTATCTGCGAGGAAGAAAAATGTCACAAAGTACATTCACAGTTGGAATTCCTTTTCTGGTTCTGCTAATTATTGTAAATACAGACCCTTTAGTTTTGTTGTACTACAGAGACTCCTAAAAATGATGCTATTATCTGCTTTCTCAATAATTCTCTTTTTCCAACACCAATAAATGTCACTTTTAAAGGACAAAGAAATGAAATTTAGCAAAATCACCTGGCATTTTAGGGACAAATAATACTTACATCTATGATGGAGTTTTAATTTTCTGATCATATTTAACGCTGGCTAAATGAACAGATAGAGGACTTAAACCGGGTTTTGGATTCCAGTTCTTTACCCACAATTCCAAATCAAGCACAAACATATGTCTGCTATCTGACATATGGTAGAGAAGGGACATAGAGCTATTCAAATTTATATAGAGCAGATTTCAATATTCATGGAGTTAGGACAGCAGTTTCCCACGGTATCTTTTCTGTTTAGATCCTATGATCCCTTCAATTTGAAATCTTTTCTTCTGGTCTTCCAGAACACCTTTGGCCTATGAGACGTTTGGTGATTACTATGTTTTGCTGTGTTAGCTACTTTATTTTGGTAGTTAGTGCTAGGGTGGGGTCTGTCTTTTTTACCACCTAGCACAGAGCCTGACACATAGTAGGCGCTCAAGAAGCGTTTGTAGGGTAAAGGAATAAGAGCAGAAAGGATATGCGCACAAGTTTGGTCTTCTTGATGAAGCTGCCAATTCCCAGAGGGAAGAAGGCATGATATGCTTCTGTTGCCCTTTCCCTGGTGCCTAGTACCCAGCTATGACAGGGGTAGTGACAGAGGAGGTTTTATGGTGATGATGACTACTATGGAGAAGGGCATCAGAAAGAAGGGAGAAAACCCAAGAGGGGAGAAAGACAGGAGGGAGAGAAACAAAAAGAAGGGATAATTTAAAGCAGAGAACCAAACTCAGTTCCACCTGCCCCCCTGGAATTACGTCAAACTGCTCCCTTGTTTTAGCTAAAGGGAAGACAGAAGGGAGAACGGAGAAATTCAGAAAGCAAAAGTATAAATCGTGGCTGCAATTGCGAGCAGCATTTCAAATTTACCAAACATTTGCTCACACAATACATACAAAATTTTTCTACAGAGTTACTAGTTAGTGAGCTTCGACTATTATCTTGGATGGTAACGTTATTAGGAAATTGGAGTTTAGTGGAAATGTGGAGAATTTTTTTTAAAGTAATCCCTAAAACTTGGGAAATCATAATTATTTTTTTTTCTAATGAATACACTTAACAAGCTACAGACTCTCAAATGTGATACATTTGGCAAAGAATAGGCCCTGTCATGAAACCTGAAAGAGGTCTGTGCCATTATTAATCTGCTACCCAGGCAACACTTTTTGGGCCTTAATGAATAGCCTCTAATTGGCTGAGATTGGCCCACATACCCAGGAGCTGTTCACCAAATATATTTTCTTTTCAAGATTTCCGCCTCTTTCCTACATCTGCAATATAGGAAAATTATCCTTTTTACATTGTAGTAGATATTCACCAAATACCACCATAACTTATGTGAATGCTTACTTCATTAAGATTTCTTAAAATATACTCTGGCTTTATAAATATTAAACCCAAAATATAAGTGAAAATAATAATTCCTGGATTAAAAATAACTGTTCAATAATAAAAAGCCCCTGTATTTGTATTCAAAATGTAGATCACTGATTCTTGCAGCTCAGATAACATAATTAATCTGAAAAAAATATATATATATACACAATACTTCTGATTTTGTTAGAAAGCCAAGATGTGAGAAAAACTTGTTTTTATGTGTTAAATAATTGACCAAAGGGTTATGGAAGGGACTCTTTGATCCATCTACCAGTGATATTAGAAACACCCAAGGGCAAGGACTGTGGTTTCCCCAGTTCCCTGTTTTAGGATCAGGGCTGCAATGTGGAGTGCACTTCTAAGGACTGCCCCAAGGGTGAGCTGGGTAAGGAAACAGGGTGGGCAGCAGAGGAGCAGAGGGTTTGGGAGAATGCTTTGACTTCCAGCCTCACCCCCATTCTGTAGGAGTCCACTAAGGAAACACTCATCAGATCAGCAATTCCTCCTCCCCTCTCTTCCTAAACACTTTGTAGGATTTCTTGAATAACTACAATTATTTTGTTAGATTTTCATTTACTGCCTTTTGCATGAATTTATATAAAATGTTGGAAGTTTTTAAAAAAATAATCGGATAGGAAATTAAGGGTATTTTTGATAACATCTACAAGAATTTAAGTAGGGACCTTTGGTAAAAGAAATCTGACTCCCATTATAAACTGTTCCATTTCCCTCCCAGGGGAATACAAATTATCCACTTGGCTAGAGTGACTTTTCCATGACTACAGCTTTCTCTGTTATGGGAAGGCTTCCTCTACCTTAGAGTCAAGGTTTTATTATCAACTCAGAACCCCAAACCTGGGGTGGCCTGTTGGAGGACATCACTGGTTCTGAGACACAGAGGGTGCTGCTTCAGAAGAGAGAGAGAGAGAGAGAGAGAGAGAGAGAGATGAGCAGAAACAAAGACCTTTTTAAGGGAGTAGAATATGGGGGACAGAAAGAAAAATCAAGAGGATAAAGGAAAGGAAGGCAGGAGAAAGGGAGCAGTAGGTGAGTGATGTGAAGAGAGAAAAGCACCAGAATAAAGGATGGGTCAGTGGCAGTCTGACATTGTAAATGATTTTGCATACAGATGAGTTGCATTATGATCATCCTGGCCAGAAAAGGGAAAAGTCCAAAGAGGTTTTCTGGAATAGGGCAAGGTGACATTAATATATGAATAAAGTAAAAATTGGATAAATGAGGAATCCCTTCAATTTGATTATGATTAATTATCCAGTAAACTCGAGTTCATGTGATACAGTGCCTGCCTGGAAGTAGTTTTAATGCTCCTGAAGAAGCTGGTAGCTGGGTTCTTATTCTTGGAGTACCACTGTTACAAAGTCTAAGAATTCTAGTAGGGCACGATTCTGCAACTACAGAATGCCCCACACCATTGCTGTAAAACTTAGCAACCCTACCTTCATCTTTGCAAAATCGTGTTTTTGGTGCATCTGGGAGGGAAGTGATATAACTAGACTTCTGTCTGTGTGTGTGCAAGCATGGGGTGGAGGTGGAATGGGATGAGCAGTGGGGGATAGATCATGGTGTGGGGGGAGGGAGGAGCATTACAGAGTGATTTGTAGGATTCAGAAGTCCACAGAGAAAGAAGCTTCTTGTAGGAAAACTTGGTGTCATAACTTCACTTCGTGACAGGACTGGTAAAGGTGCTCAGTAGCTATGCACCTGGCAGCCTACTACCGGCTTGTCTGTTATTTTTCTTGCTCCTTAAAATGTCACATCACTTACGCTATTTTTTAATTCTTTGTCAGTGGACAGATAATTGGCAGAGAAAACCAAGAACAGAAATTTTCTCAGAACATTCTGGTTATGATTTACAAGCTTCTGATTTCTTCCTGTCATGGGGAAAAGTACCTGAGAGCAGAAGCTGGGCAACACTGAGCTGTATCAGAATTCCTTTCTTTGTATTGAAAGCTGCAGCATTCAATCATCTCCAAGAATGTTTAAGACCAAAAATTGACATGAAATTTAAGGTTGTTCCCATCTAAATACGATATTTGGAATGTTACCGCTAGAGCAATCAAAATTGACAAATTCTAAATCAATTAAAGTCCCCTGCTCTGGGATTTTATTATAGACCCACAATTGCATTTATTATCATTGTCTTTGTTATTTTATAATTAAAAAAGTAACTCATACTGATTGCAACATGTCTAACAGTACAAAGGTATATAAGGAAACAGTTATCATTCTCTGCTCCCATCGTTGCCATCTCAACGAGACCAACCTTATAAATGCTTGATGTGCATCTTTCCAGACTTCATCATGCTCATACCAGCAGGTATTAACCCATTTATGTGTGTGTATGTGTATATACACTGGTGCTGTACTTCTGAAACCTGGTTTCACTTTGACCTAATAGTAACATATCATGAACACTCCCCTTGGTTAGGTACACACTGAAATCACTCTTTTTACAACAGCTGAGTAATAATATCCCACCTCATGGAATCTATCCAATCATTCCTCAGTTGATTGGCATTTTCCCCAAGTGTTGTGGGAAATCTCTTGAAATATTTTATACTATTTGTTACTCCATATCAGATGCCTTTAAGTCACCTGGAAGTAGAATTGATGTGAAACATAGCAGGAGATCAGGTAAGCCTCCACAGTTGCTCCTCTGGATGCACCAGGAGTGGGAAATTGGTTTTGAAGTCACTAAGAGATGAGCAAGACCCCACGTAAAGAGACCCTACGCAAACCTAAAATATATAAGCTTACATTATTCATATAGGATTTCATAGAGTCCGGAAACCAGTGAACAAAAACTATTAGGTAACCATGAACTTGTATTTTTTAATTCTTTCTTCCAAGAGAGACCAAGTACTTTGCAGTCATCCTAATTGCTGTGAGTTAGAAATGAAGCTACTTGTATATCAATGAGAGTGAAGGAGTGAAGACTTAGAAACCAAGTTTCCTAATGCTCAAAGTAGAAAAGGTATACACTGGTTGAAAAACACTGGGAGAATAACATTTAAATTCTGAATAGAGGCAAAGAACGAGCTGAACGATGGTAATCCACATTCACAAAGGAGTCTGCTTTATGAAAGGACTTCAGTTCCTGGAGCAATCTATACAGTGAGTGGCCCAGGACCCGGGCTTCCTGACAGCAGTGTCTGTGGCCCCAGGAGGGACTCCAGAATAACCCCCTGTACAACTCAGCCCCACAATCAACCAAACACACTTAAAAGTGAACAAATGGTAACACTGACTCATCACTCCCTTGGCATATCCAATAGTTCCTGTAAATAGAAAGCTTGGAAGTGCATTTAAAATATAATTGATTTAGAAAAAAAAAAAAAGGGCCAAGTGAGATACATGCTTATTCTACATTATGGACCTGCTAGAGAAAGATTTCTCTGAAAAAGGGAAGTTCCAGATGTGGCAAATTATACAGAGTAGTAAATTTCATAGTAGACAGTATTTGGTTGAATAGTCTCTGTGTCTATGCATCTATGCAGGCCAACTAGAATTTCAGTCTTGATCTTAGGTTGGATGGATAATCTTACTGCAGGCCGATTTTCCCAATTCTTAATAAATGGGAATGGTGGCGACTGTCACCCCCTTCTCTATGTAGTGATGAAGAAATGAGGTCATCAGTGTTGTATTTGGGAATGAGGTTGAGATTAACTGAGCTGTCTAAAAGACGAGGATGTCTTGGGTAAGTCCACATTCTGTAGCTCTGCAGGGCTTGGGATGGAGGAAGGAAGAGAAAAGACATCTAATCTGGAGCTCTTTGGGTTCCTCACCCAGGTGGCTCTGCCTTCCTCCCCCAGGTCAGAGGATTCTTAGGCCTGGATGGGGGCGGGAATGCATGTGTGAAAGGAGCAGAGAACTGGGTTCACCTCCACTTGCTGTTGTACCCTTCATTTTCTTCTCTGTAATTATAAACTTGGACATTTCAAGTCTCCTTCTAGCCTCTCTGATGGTGTTGAACTCAGTGGTCTGCTATTTTGGTGACTTTCACTTTGTCCCATAGTTCTTCCACAAAGGAAGCACAGCACAGATGTCTCCTGCTTTCTCCCTGCCCTCCCCTCCCCCCCATTCAGTGTAGGTGCTTGGTAGATTTTCAGTATATTCTTAGCAATCAGTAGTGGCTTCCCCCCACCCTTTCCTGGGAGGCCTCTCCTTCTACTGGAAACACTGATATTTCTACGTGTGACCCATTCATAATGGAAAGAAGCACTTTTGTTAAATCACCCAGGTATTTTGCCTAAACATTTCGTCTTCTCCATGAAACCCTCACTCTGGCTGTTTATCATTTCATGCTTGTTCCTGGAGCATTCCTGTGTCCTCGGGTCTGCTTTCTGAATCCTCTCATCTGGGTCAGTCAATGGTTACCAAGGTAGGTCCATGGATTTGAACCAGTCTAGCCTGAAATTTTCTGAAGGGAAATGAGGTGCGCGCGTGGACACACACACACACACACACACACACACACTATGATTATTTATTTCTCATAAGGCCAAATCCAACTAGTTTAAAGAGCTGTCCTCTGAGGTTTTTGAAAAACACTTTTAGTTTTAAAATATATCACTCTAAATAAAGTGATGGTTATTCTAATGGGTATTATTTTTGGTTTTTATGACATCCCTTGGAAAAATTAAGAGTTGGCAACATTTTGTAAGTCTCCCTTAAAAAAATGTTCCATGAAGTCTTGATATCTGGAATTATCTAATTCTAATCATCACAGCTTTTACAGTGCAACTCAGAGGCTAGCTCCTCTGGCAGGAGATGGCTAACCCTGGAAAACCACTTTCTATTCTGAAATCCTCCTACACTTGCCACCTTTATTACTCGCACATTCACTCAGAGCATATTTCAAGAACTTACTAGAAGGTCTCAAGCTGAACACTGTGGATGTAGTGGTGAAGAGAATAGGTGCGATCCCTGCCCTTGTAGAACTTAAAGTTTCCCAGGGGGAATAAATGTACATATTGGGAAAAATGAATGTTTCATGAAAAAACATAACAGGTGAGGCTGTTTTCATATTGAAGAACAGAATGGCTGTGGAGATATAAAGGGTCAGAATGAATTACCCAGAGAGGCACGGGGCATTGCCTTAAAGGAGTGGCAGTTTATATAACCAGTTAATATAATGTTTGGGAGACAGGAAAGGCTTTGAAGTGAGCCATGTCTCACTGGGACTGAGGAAGAGTTGTGAAATTAAATGAATTTATAGGATGGGATATATTTCATATTATTTAAAAGAAACCCAAGTAATGAGTAGGTAATACGAAGAAAGGGGTGGTAGAAAGGACAAGGGGTGTGATGGGCATGTTCCAGACATGGGAAGAGTAGGTGCAAAGGCCTGGAGAGGAGATCGTGGAGTGTAGAATAAACATCTCTGATTATGACAATCTGTTGCCTGTTGGTACTTCCCAGGTCAATCCACTGTATCACACTCTGCAGATTTAGTAGTAAATGAGATGCAGGCAACAGGTTTCATTACACGAAGCAAGGGAGAGTTAACTAGCTGTCGGGAACAGTACAGTATGAGCAGCCTCCTCCAGTAGGGGCTATGTAATTGCCGCCAATCGTGTAAGATTGGCATTACTTGCTTTGACGAATCTTTGCATTCGACTTGCTGCCAAATCATGTAAGAACTGTGTTTCCTGGTTGGTTGGCACTTATGGACTTGATGAACAGCCTCTCTAATGCTCGGTACTCTGCACTGCCTCGCATACAGCCTTTGGAACATCAGGTAGGTTGCTTGTACCCTATGCGTTGTAAAGTGTTAATTCTGCAATGGTGACAGGGAAAGGTAATGTACTGAAGCTCCACAACCTCCGAAGTAGCCCACATTATTTGTCGTGGGCTCCCCATAGGGTTCCTTTCAAAGAGGGAAAGCTATAGCGAATAAATGAAAACCACCAGAGAGAGAGCAAGGCAATAGATACGGAGACTAGAGAATGGAGATCCCAATTAAAAATTAAAGGCATTCAAAAAAAAATTAAAGGCATTCAAAGGCAGAAACAAACAACTGGAATACCAAGCTGTTTTCATTATGGTAGATTTATAATATGCTTCAGTGGCTGCGAGAAAAGATTAGATGATTCTCTTATTTTTCAAAATTTCCTCTGGTTATTCTTTCATCAAGCCATGGTAATTCTTAAAATTGGATGCTTTAATTTCTTCACAGCAGCCCTTTAAATATTTCTAGAGTTCCTTTTTTTATTTTCAAAACTGTTCTTCACAAAGACCTTCATAAGAACCTATATATATAGTATATTGCCTCTCTCTCCATACACACACACATATAACTGTGTGTATGTATGTATATGTGTGTGTATGTATTTATATACATATACTTAATATATATGCATATATGTATACTTAGTATATAAAAGATATTTACTTAGGCTCATAAAATTAACAGACTTGGCAGTCATCAAACATGCATTGTACGAATAGGTTAACATTTTGGTTATTTCTTGTACTGAAAAAAACTAAAGTAGGACTTTAAAAATCAGTGAAATGCACTGACATGGAAAACACTCTTGATGTTTTTAACACTTGTATTTAAAAGCACAAGAAACATAATTCTTACAGAGAAACAGACCAGATCAAGAAGAGATATCTAGCTGAAAAAATCTGAGAAATATTTTGACAGAGGGTACACATGACCTGCAATTGTCACACTTCACACTCTCTTTTTGTGGTAGGTAACTTCTATTAGATAGAATAATTCAAGGTATAAGCTAGTTCCTTCGAAATTGAGCTCCATTTTTGGTGAGAAACAACACCTCTTTCTCCATCTCTATGCAATTTACACACTCCAATCTCCAGGAAGAAGTCAATTTAAACTGGCAACTTTGGTGTTATAATAAACTTTACAGATATATTCAGCAAATTGGAACCTCAAATATATCCCTAAAATTTCAGAGTGGGTCACAGATTTTTCATCTTCCTTTTTTCGGTTAATACAGCAACATAATTCATTAGACAGACTTCAGCTATTTGATTACCAGTGATGTGATTTCAGCCTTATTTTATCTGTCTACCAGGGTAGGATCTTTGTGCATTAATTATAACTAATACTTTAAAATTGTGCTCTGCTCAACAAGTTGTGCAAAAGGGGTTTCCTTCTGATCCAGCATCTTCTCAAATATCTTTTTGACGGGGCAAAGTCTTCTTTCTTGGCATTCTGAGTCCTGGAGCGGAGGTTTGGCAACAGCTCTGTCCTAGGGAGTCTCTTTCAGGCATCGAAAACTAGCAGCTGCAAGTTGCAGATGAAAAACATGGTATTTACATGTGGACAGGTTGCCTGGCCTCTTGGTGCCCTTTCACTTGACATTTGCACCCACCAGGAGCAATCAGTGTGAGTAGTTTTATCTTCATATCAGAACATATTTATATGTTAGTGTGTATATGTTCATGTGTCCATTGGTACACATGACTGATCAAATATCATGTTGAATGATTTCAAGGGTAGTGTATTAATTGAAACTACATGGGTACTTGGTGGAGCCTATTCCCTAAAGGGTCAGATCATGATGGCTAAAAAAGCTTGTTTTTTTATTTTTATTTTTATTTTTGGCTTGACTTTGCATAGTGCATTCATTCTCTTTTTAATTGGATCACTAGGGGGTTATTAACATTGCTCTAGTTGAGGAAATAGAAATCTAGTAGCCTAAAAAAGTCAAGACATCTTACTAAATTACCTAATTCATGGTAACATTTGTCTGTTTCTGTTTACTGACCATGTGTGTTGTATGCTGGTGCCTAGGGGTGGGTGGGGTGGTCATTAGGCATCACAGAAGGTTTCAAAAATTGCTAGCCAAGGTACTTGGACAAATGATGTAGTTTCTCTACCTCTGAGACTATTTCCAGAGTACCTAATGTCTCTGTATTCTTCATAGAGATGTAGCTGCTCTAAAAAATCAGATATTGCCCAGAAAGTTGTCTTGGCACACAGCTTAAGACAAGTTAGGGTAACAATTTTGGCTTAGCAGAGTCACTGATTTTTATCCCATTTAACCAAACCTTTCCTTTCATTGAGAAAGCTAATTAATTCTTTTTAAATAATAATAATAACGAAGAAATAGCCTACGTGTCTGCCTCCCCATAACAAACCTGAGAAAAAGGAGGTGAATCCAGTGCAGCCACCTCTTTCCTCTTGCTTGTCCTTTCCCCACAATTATCAGACTGCCATGGGCCTCTGCTGAGGGGAGGAGAGGAGGTGAGAGCATGCCCACCCGAGACCAAAGTCACATAGATTACTCCAGTCTAGCAGAAAGGTCCAAAGTGAACTTTGGTAATCTGAGTCAGGTTCCTTTTCACTTGTGTGAAGGGAAAATATGTCCTTCATTTTTCCTGTGGTTTGGGAGTCTTTAGGTTAAAACATGCACAAGAATACACAGTCATAAATAGACATGGAAACATAGACATGTCATGTAGTTATAGAGCGCATGAATTGTGGCTAGTTAGAATTGAAATGTGCCATAGATGTAAAAAATGCGTGCAAGGTTTTGAACACTGCCATTTAAAAAAATCTCATTAATAATTTTTAAATTATGATTATGCATTAAAATAATATTTTGTAGAGACTGGGTTTAAATAAAATACATTATTTAAATTAATTTTATTTTTTTTTCTCTTTTTAATGTGGCTTATAGAAAATTGGAGATTATATATATGGCTTGCATTCTATTTCTATTGGGCAGTGCTGGTCTAGAGATTTCTTATAGAGAAATATTTTCCTAATAGCAGTATTATTGGGAATAGTGTCTTTTGTTTAGCTTTATATAAAGTAGTTTTAGTGACCCTTTCTCATTCTTCTGCTTTCAATTCTTGGTCTACAATGTCCTTCAGAATAAGCTTTAAAGCTTTAAATTTATAATTTTATCTTTACTTTAGGTCAGATGAAAATTTTATGTCAGAGATCTTCATCTCTCAAGAAGACGGTAAATACGTAATTCATTTTCCCTCCCCTCCAGCAAATCTCTCAGTGTTGGGTGGTATGGGGATAGGGTGAGCTCTTAGAATTTTTTTGAAAGTATCACTAGTTATTCTGTGGCAGCTCCTCCTGATTTACCTCAAATCCTTCCATACACATTCAAAAGGTATTGCTACCCCCATTTTAGTGATGAGAACCCTGAGGATGGTACAGGGCAACTGTCCAGAGCCAGAGGCCAGGGAGGGCTGGAAGAGTGATGGAAGTGCCAGTTTCAGTTCTTCTCTGTTAGCATCTTAAAGTCAGAAGATCCACATTACACATTTAACCTTATGTTCATAACTTAAAGATCAATTAATTACTATTAATTTGCATGCATATTGTGCATCCTATAAATTATGCATTTAGCATGTTGGCCAGTAGAGAGAAACCTGAAACCTCAAACCATCAAAATAAGTATACAAAATAGAAAAGTGTTCTTTGGGTTCAAAGGCAAGAAATATGAAAAAAAGTTCATACAAATTTTGAGACAACAATGATTTTATAAACAATGAAATTAATTAAAAATCTTCAAAGAAAAAAATACTGTCACGTTGATTAGGCTGCTTTTGAAGTTATCCTTTCTTAACTTTTGAAATTATTGAATTAGTTGCATCTTCCCTAAGACTCTAGATAAGGCTTTTATCCAAATTTGTGCTTGCTCTATTTTCTAATATGTAAAAGGTCTAATTTATGCTTATGCACTGCATGAATACTTGGTAAACCTTGGTGAACATCTGCCTTATTCCAAGCTTTGAGCTATATGCTAGGAAGACAAATAGGAATATGATATGGTCCCTGCCCTTTCAAGATTCGGTGTTTGGTGATGTAGGATAAATGGATGTGAGACATACACAGCAGATGCACTCTGGAAGCCATAGGAGGGGTGCGTGGTAGACAAAATTCAATGGTGGCTTCTAAGATTCCCACCTTCTGGCACACATGCCCCTTATGATCCCCTCATTTTGAATGTGTGCAGAACCTATGAATATGAGAGGATAGCTCCATCATAATTAGGCTACTAATCAGTTGACTTTGAATTAATCAAAAAGGGAGATTATCTGGGTGTGCCTTACCTAATCAGGTGAGCCCTCAACAGGGACTGAGCCTTTTCTGAAGTCAGAGATATTGGAAGTGAGAGAACCTTTGGAGGAGACCACATGGCAAGAGCCCGAGGGCAACTTCTAGAAGCTGATAGCCATCACTGGTGGCCAGATAATGGGGACCACAGTTCTACAACTGAAAGGAAATGATTTCTGTCAACAAGCTGAGGGAACTTGGAAATGGATCTCACCTTACTTGAGACTCCAAATGAGGACACAGCTGAATGCACCTTGACAGCAGCTTTGTGGAGCCCCTGAGCAGAGGATACTGCTGTAATGAACTTGGACTTCTGGCCTAGAGAACTATGTCCTGATACATGAGTGTGGTTTTAAGCTGTGAAATCTGTGGTAATTTGTTATGTAGCAGCAGCAAACCAAAGCATGCCCCTATGACAACCTATGTCAGGTGCATTGGGTTCAGGAAAGACTTCACAGGAAGAAAGAATAGCTGAGCTGTGTCTTGTTAGATGAGTAAGAAGTGAGGCAATGAAGAAGCCAGTTGAGAAATAAAGGATGTAGATGCAGAGCAAGACTTCAGAGCAGAGAATCTCAGCCTTGACTGCACATGGGAATTCCCTGGGGAGTTAAACATAACTAATGCTTGCGTCTCCTTCCTTGGGATGCTAACATAATCTGTCTGGGTTGCAACCTGGGCATCAAGATTTTAAAAATCTACCCAACTACAGCCAGGATTACATGTTAGATGAGTGAAAAGGAATGGGACTGCAAGTAGTGCAGGGTGGCTGTGTCAAAAAGATGGGTGGAATAGGAAGCTAAGTTAAAAAAAAAAAGTAGAGACCAGATAGTAACTTTCTTTTTTTTTTTTTAAAAAGAAGCAAAATCTAACTGAAGCAATTGATGAAGGCTTTGGATAGAAACTTATTTGGTTCAAAAATCATGACTGCGTGGGGTGCTAGAGAATGGGAGAGTGAGAACTCTGAGGGTAGGGAATGTTTGTGGTTTTCACAGTTAACTTTCAAGCCTATTTCATGGCATTTAACACAGGAGGGGCTCAATAAATGTTTGTTGCCTATTTATTTTGGAATCTGGCTGATTGTACTCAACATTCTCTCTTTCTTTTTTTTTTTTTTTTTTAATTTTTTTTTTTTATTTATTTATGATAGTCACAGAGAGAGAGAGAGAGAGAGGCAGAGACACAGGCAGAGGGAGAAGCAGGCTCCATGCACCGGGAGCCCGATGTGGGATTCGATCCCGGGTCTCCAGGATCGCGCCCTGGGCCAAAGGCAGGCGCCAAACCGCTGCGCCACCCAGGGATCCCTACATTCTCTCTTTCAAGGCACAGCACTTTCCCCACAGATGAATCATATTCCTATTGCTTGCCTCATTGCTATCATCAGGAATAGGAGATGATGCTTCATTTTCATTACTACAAGCCTGATATGGCTAATATCAACCCAAAAGGAAAGAAAAGTAGATTTTGGGTTGCTTTAATAATGTTGATGTTAACAGGTTACTACTGTATAATGTTCAGCTCAAAAGACAGTGCTACAGTAAGATAGGTAGATGGGCACAGGATGCGTAGGGGATATTTGGGAAAGGATATTTGAAACACATTATGCCCAGAGTCATTGAATGACCAGTTAGTTGAATAAATGCCATTCTTTTCCAGTTATTAAATGCTTCCTCTGTGCCCAGTACTGAGCAATGTGCTCTGCATTCATTAGGATACAACATTTCATTTAATCTTTACCAAGCCATTGAAGTAGAGGTTAATATCTCTCCATTTTACATATGGAGATTAAAAACTGAGGTCACATAATTTCTAAGTAATGGAGCCAGGATTTGAAACGAAATCCATCTGGCCTTTAACCATGATGTTAAAAGTAATTCCATTTGGGGAAGGATACTGCTAAAGACTTCTAAATTCTTCTAATGTCCCAGAACACATTTGATCTTTAGATATACCACAGTGAAGAATTTTCTTTCTAGGAAATGGACTAACTGATTCATTGATTGCTGTTGAGTGCAAAAGAATGATGTAAAATTAGTTTAAAAATCAATGAGTTAATACTAGTCGATATCTTGGGTTGCATTAAAATATTCCAGTATTTTGTTTTTTACATCAGAAACAGAAAAATTCAAAATGTGAATCATTGAAAGTAAATTGCTTTCAACACAGATGATATCATCCCTAATATCATATATATTATAAATGCATATATGACTTTGTACATACAAAGGATTATCAGATACATCCATTAAATAGCATTGCTTTCTACATAATGAGCAATGCTTTCCAGAAGTATTTTTTCTGATATTTAGACTGTTACATTTTGATCTTTCATTGTACAAAAATGGGTAAAAATAGACTAAAAAATGTTTTTGTCTGAGCATGTCTCTTCAATGTAAACTCCTCAAAATTCATGGATCCTGCCTTTTTATCCATTGGACTTTTAACTTATGGAGCATTGCATGTGGTCATGTCTGGATTCATTGCTGAAAATTTTGGCTCCTTTTATGTATTAATAACATCTCTGGTACATCTGAAATAATTGTGTATCCTAGAGTAATAATTATATAATTATTATTTCCATCTCACGTTTTCAATCTATATACACTCTTATTTTTAGTTTGGATTTTGCCACAAACATTCTTCTATTTAATTCACTACAAAACTATAAAGTTTCATCCTAAAAAGTCACATGTGAATTGTGTAGAGGTGACGGATAGAATATGATATTAATAGGTTATTGACTTGTTAGGTCTTAAAGAGCCAAAGGGAACATCCCTTGCAGCCCCTGAAATGCACTGGAGGTTTGTTTCATTGATTGGTCTGCTTAACCCATCATCTCCAGGCATTTAAACAATGATATACGCTTGACAAACCTAATATTTCATTTTCTATCTGGGGACCATGGAACAGAAATTAAAGGAAAGAAAGACAAATGGACAGATATACAAGCAGAAAATGATGATAAATGTGAGAGAGAAGGAAGAGACAAATACAACATAGACCAAAATTTGGATCAGTAAATTCTGGAATTGGTGAATGCACAACCTAATAGCAAATGTAATTCCCAGGAGGTGGTGAGGGGACAAAATGTAACATTTCTATTTTAAGCAGAATTCAGATGTAGCTACACAGCAGCCAGCAAACCAAATAAGATATCCGATAAGTGGTGGCTATCTTTTTTGGATGTAGATGCATGTGTGTGTAAGAGAGACAGAGAGAGAGGGTGGTTAGAGAAACCATTTTTTGTTTTGTTTTTTGGAATATTTTTGTGAAGAACAAATATAGGCACTTTATTTTACCTAATCTTTGCTTTTTAAACCTTGAAGGAGGTGCCATGGCATGAGAAATGCTTTCCTTTTCTTCTGTCACCAACTGGAAAAGGGGGTACTTTACAACAGCCTGTCCCAGGGCCCGTGAGTCTCTCTCTGGTGTGATAGGGAACAGAACAAAATATATATAATCATATATTTCTCAAAGACTAGTTATTCTATGAGACTTGATCTGATTAAGATTTCATCCTTAATACGTAGTGCCCCTGGAAACACAACAGTCACTCCCTGCCCTCTGTCAGGAACACAGGATGAGGAGGATCTATTAGGATAACGGACAGAACATTTGAGTAGCTCTTTTTTTCTGGAAAAGGCTGGATACTGGGAAGGTAAAAGTCTCAGGATTGAGTGAGCCACATCCTCAGTCGCACTGTTTAATACATGGATGTTCCCGTGATAAATGACTTTTTAGCTTTTAAAGTATGTGTCCTCTGAAAAAAAGTCTAGGTATTATCTGCTTCTGTTAACAACTACAAAGAGGCAGTGTTTAAATACTGAAGGTATACCAACTGTTTCGGAGCTCTTTTAAGACCTTCAGAGATATTCTGTGAACAAATCATTATTTCCTGTTTCTGTATATATTAGGTGTTGGGGTGTGGGGGAGCATGGAGAAGGAGAAATGGTAAGAGGAATTATCACAAAAAAGTTCTTGCCTCAAGAAGTAGAAAATTGAACAGAACAAGTTAAGTAGGAATAGCACAGTGCACATAAGCTTTTAATGCTGTGTGATGGGGGGAATCCCTGGGTGGCTCAGAGGTCTAGCGCCTGCCTTCAGCCCAGGGCGTGGTCCTGGAGTCCTGGAATCAAGTCCCATGTTGGGCTCCCTGCATGGAGCCTGCTTCTCCCTCTGCCTGTGTCTCTGCCTCTCTCTCTCTCTCTGTGTCTCTCATGAATAAATAAATATAATCTTTAAAAAAAATAATGCTGTGTGATGTAGGAAGCAGGCACCATAAAAATATTGTGGAAATAGGGGAACTTGAACAGATCCTAAGTGATGGAATCACTGGGCAGGAAGAGAAAGTGATTCTAGTTGGAAGAAATGCATGCAAAGGCAGAGACTTTGAGATGTGTGTGAACTCTGGCAGCATTATCCCCTGAAAGGCAGTGAGGTAGCTCAGGCTGGCTCTGGGTTCAAGTCTCTGCTCTACCAGCTGTCCAACCCTGGGGAGACATACAGACATCACAGGGTGACAGTGAGAAATACCTCCCCAATAAACACTAGCTACTATTGTTGTTTTAGAAATAGATCATTTTTAGAGTGGAGAAATAAAATGTGGTATAGAATGGTTGTTGCTGACGTCAGAATTTTTCGTTTGTAAAGCATAGGAGGAAGCACATACAAAAGGCCTAAATCATTAGACTTGTAAGCTACCTCTTTGTTCCCTACCCACTTCTCCTTTAAATTATTTTTCCCTCTTGTTTTAATTCTTTTATTTTTAAAAAGATTTTATTTATTTATTCATGAGAGACACACAGAGACATAGGAAGAGGGAGGAGAAGCAGGCTCCATCTCCATGCACAGAGCCTGATGCAGGACTCCATCCCGGGACCCCAGGGTCATGCCCTGAGCCAAAGGCAGACACTCAACCGCTGAGCCACCCAGGCATCCCTCTTGTCTTAATCCTTATGTTACTTTTTTTTTTTTTTATCATCTCCCAATTCACTTGATGGGGATTATGTAAGTATATACATGCTTTAAGTCATGAGGAGAGGTTTTCTATTAAGATAAATAAATCATAATATTTTATCTACTTCATTGTTCTAAATTTTCATAATATAGCATGTGTAATCCATGTACAAAAGTCACTAAAATGATTTTTAGCTTAATGATGAAGTCAAACAAACATATTTGACTTCATTTTCTTGCGAAAAATAAGTTGAGATTTACAAGCTCTTACTCAACTTCATTCGTTTATCCAAAATATTTACTAAGTTCTGTGCCAGCTATTGAATATTTGAACATTTGAACACAGAAGTTCAATTATAAGATGTACTTTTATCTTGAATCCAAAATAACAAGAAAGGAGAATTATGGCTTTTGATAAATGTTTAAGCAGAGGGTTTGAGATAATAAAGTTATCTTTCAAGATTTTAAGATGGAGAAATTAGTCGCTTCTTATTAGAACTCTATCAGACAAATATATTATATATTTTGCTTCAATTTCCAAAATTCCAGTAGAATATTAGGTCAGTTCCCATCAAACAACATCAGTTTCAAGTAATGATAATAATATTGAAATACAAACTTTGACATCTGGAATTAAGTAGTAAAATCATTGGTACTGAAGATAGAAATAGGGAGGGTATTAAGCTATGAGCTTCACCTGGCATCTTTCATTAGAGTCTGAATAAAATTCTTTGTTGGAATTTGCAACACTGCTTGTGGTTCATCTTATTACTTTTACAGAGGACAAACAGCCATGTAATTAGAGTGTATTTGCAGTATTACACGCTTATTTGTAGCCTGGAGATTAGATACCAATTGGATGTTATCATTTAATGGCAAGTATAATTACCACGTAGCTTGTTCTCTGCATCTAAGAGTTTACATTTCAATACTGCTACAAGTATACAATTATTTTTCAGTTAGCTTATATCTGTATTATTATTTAATAATTTTATCCATACTGGATGTCCTACAATCATTTTTAAGTCACTGCTAGAAAAATGAATCAGCTGTACATAAGAAGCATACAATAAATATTTTACATTATGACGCTTTCTATTTTTACACTAATTTCCAATGCAAGTTATCACAACCGTATATCTGGTTTCTTGGGAATAAGCACCCAGAGTTGTGCCTTCAAGGATTTGAAGCTTACTATAATAACGGTAATACTGCCATATGTTTGTATAGCAACAATTATTTCCAAAGTGCCTTCATGAAGATTAGGCTTCACATTATCCTAAGGGGCTAGGGAGGAGGGGGGATTAGGAACCTCTTTTAACCAGAAGGCAATCTGGGATACAGAGAGTTACACCAAGAACTCCGGGAGCAAAGTGAACTTCTTAGTCATAAATAGTGTCCTTTCCACCTCACTATATATGGCACGATCATAATTTGAAAGTAATCCTCAAAGCATTAGTTCTTTCATTTATTCACATCCCCCCATCCATCCATCCATTCATTGATACTATGAATGCCAAGAAGTAGGCATTGGGGCTCACCTAGGGCAAAGCTGGCTTTGCTTGGGAAGCTGAGAACTGAAGCTAGTCATCCAGTGGTCAGACAGAGGCAGAGGTTTCAGAAGAACAGACATTGTGAGGGACTAGGAACACACGTCTGGAATCAACAAAAGGAAGCCAGTGTGGTGCTTGTTGTAAACCACCAATATCTCTGGACCAGCGGTGGGTTGGTTAATGTTTAACAGTCAGCTTTCCAGGGGATCAAAGCCCCAGTTTGTGGCATTTTCTGATTTTCATGGTGTGAATTATCCCACCAGGGCTGATTCCAAACTATCAACGTGATGTCCCTCATTGTGGAATTGGGCAGAGACATACAGTAGCACATCATTATACAGTTTTCCCTCATACAGTTAGTAAATAACCTCAAAAGCGTAGATTCTAGGAACACGTGACATTATCAGTGATGAATTTTGAGTATTGAATATCTCTCTTTTTAAATTAGAAGTTCATGTAATTTTGTTTTGAATAATGTCTTTAACCTTGGCTTGTAAAATACCTGAAAATTTAACAGTTCTCTCCAGCGGGTGCTAATTAGTCGAGCATACCATTTCTCTGGACCAGGCCTTCCACTCTTTCCATAATTTAGGGGGATCCAGATGCTTGGGCTGTTTTCCCAACTGGAATTCCCATAACAAATACCAAAAGCAGGGTGGCCTCAATGACAGAAACTCACTGTCTTGTGGTTCTAGAAGCTAGATATCTGAGATCAAGGTGTCAGCAGAGTTGACTTCTTCTGAGCCAACCAAGGCTAAGAATCTGTTCCATGCTTCTGTCCTGGCTTCTTGTGGTTTGCTGGCTGTCTTTGGTATTCCTTCACTTGCACATGCGTCGCTCTGATCTCTGCATTCACATTCACATAATGTTCTCCATGTGTGCATGGCTCTCTCTGTTTGTATTTCTCCTTCATATAAGGACACAGTAATATTGGATCAGGGCCCACCCTAATGACTTCCTCTTAACCAAGGACATCTGCAATGTCCTAGCTTCCAAAGAAAGTCACATTCTGAGGTGCTGAGTGTTAGGACTTCGATATATGAATTTTTGTGGGGGAAACACAGTCAACTCATAATAGGCCCTGACTTTGAACAGTTTCCTTTTCTTTTTTAATGTTTTATTTATTTATTTGATAAAGAGAGAGTGCGAGAGAGTACAAACAGGGGGAGGAACAGAGAGAGGGAGAAGCAGACTCCTCACTGAGCAGGGAGTCCAATGGGGGGGCTTGATTCCAGAACCCCGGGATCATGATATGTAAATATGGTAGCATAATACTTCCTACAAAGTAAATGCTCAGTAAATGCTAGCTGTTATGGCACATTGCTGATGACCCTTGCATTCTTCAAGGTACACGTGCTGTCTCTATGCCTTGATGTGTGCTTTGTTCACCACTGGGCACTGAATTTTTAGTAGCCAGGGGCTGTGCCATGTTCATCTTTATCTACTCAAAGGCACATGGCTATTAATAAATGTTGGTTAAATGCAACTATATTTTTAATGATAATATTTTATTTTTGTTACTGATAACAAATGTCTCATCTTCTGACTTGTAGTTATCTATCCTTTATATTCCAGTCTGACAAGGCTGTATATCTTTTAAAAGCCACCTGAGAGTTAGAATATTTCAGTTATATTTCTTTTTTTAGAAGATTTTATTTTTCATCTATTTGAGAGCAAGAGAACGAGAGAGAGAGCACAAAGAGAGGGAGAGGCAGAGGGAGAGGGACAAGCAGTCTCCCCACTGACCAGGGAGCCTGAAGTGGAGCTTGATTCCAGGACTCCGAGATCATGCTGTGAGCTGAAGGCAGATGCTTAACCTAGTGAGAGCTACCCAGGTGCCCCCAACAATATTTTATCATTATATCAGCATAAAGTCCAAAATATGACATGATTTCTTGCCATTTTTTAATTAAACTTACTTTGAGATAACTGTAGATTCACATGAAGTTGTAAGAAGTAACACAGAGATCCTGTGTGTGTGTGTCTGTGTTTGTTCTTTATTCACTTTCCCCATATGGTAATATCTTGCAAAACTAATAATATCACAACCATGATACTGACATTGATGTAGAAAGATACGGTTAAGATTTAGTTCCATCACCCAAACAAACCTTCATGTAGCCCTACTAGCTATACCCATTTTTCTGCCACCAAATTATTTTATAGAATGTCTATACCATTTTACATTCCTACCAGCCATGTATGAGATCCAGTTTCCTCGCATCCTTGTCAACACTTGCTATCGCCAGTGTTTTTGTTTTAGCTGCCTTTAGATATAGGTAGAGATATCTCAGGCGGTTTTAATTTGTATTTTCATAATGGCTAATATTGTTGAAATCTTTTCATGTGCTTATTTGTTATCTTTGTACTCTCTTCAGTGAAATATCTCATATTCTCTGCTAACTTTCTAATTGGATTATTTGTTTTATTACTGTTGAGTTGAGAGGTCTTTATATAATGTAGCTACCTGTCCTTTCTTGGGTATGTGGTTTACAAATACTGTCCCCAGTTGTAGTTTGTCTTTTGTCTTCTTAGCAGGGTCTCTGAACAAAAGTTCCTAATTTTGGTGAAGTCCAATTCACCAGTTTTCCCTCTTATGAATTTTGCTTTTTTAAAATCAAGTCTAATAACTTTTTGCCTAGTCCTATATTCTGAAGATTTTCCTCTTATTGTTCATAGAAATGTTATAGCTTTATGTTTTACATTTAATCCATCATCCATTTTGAGTTAATTTTTATATAAAATGTGAGATTTAGTTTGAGTTTCCTTTTTTTTTTTTTTTTTTTTTGCCTATAGCTGCTCAATTACTTCACCAACATCTGTTGAAAAGGCTATCTTTCCTCCATTAAATCTTTGTCAAAAATCAATTATGCATACTTTGGGGGTCTGTTTCTGGGTTTTCTGTTGATCTATGTGTCTATCCCTCTACCAATACCACTGTCTTGATTACTATAGCTATGTAATGAATCTTGAAACTAGGTATATGGATTCTTACTACTTTATTATTTTTAAAATTTCTTTACCTACTCCAGTTCCTTTGTTCTTCCATGTAAATTTTTAGAATAATCATGCCTATATCTAAAAAAAACTCTTCCTGGATTCTGATAGGAAGCGAATTAAATTTATATACAATTTGGCATTTTTACTCTATTAGATCTTCTAAGCCATGAATGTGATATGTGTCTTCATTTATTTAAATTTTCTTTGATGTCCTTCATCAGCATGTGGTAGTTTTTAGTACACAAGTCCTGTATGTGTTTGGTTAGGTATACCTAAGCATTTCATTATTTGTGTGATTGAAAATGGCATTATATTTTAAATTTTGGTGTCCATGTTATAGTGTATGGAAATATAATTGATTTTTATATGTTTATTTTATATCTTGCACCCTTGTTGACCTCATTTATTAATTCTGGGAGCTTTTTGTTTTGTTATTTAGTAGATTCGTTGGGGTTTCCTCCAGGCAATCGTGTAATCTACAAGAAGGGAGGGCTGTATTTCTTCTTTTATTGAAGCATGTGCCTTTTATGTAATTTTTCTATTTTGTTGGACTGCCTAGAATTTCTTGACCGTATTTCCGGACTCGTCACATGGCTTTCGCTAATACCATGAGCAGAGTCTCACTATGACCTGGTGAAGGTGCAAGTCTAGGTTCCTTACTAGACCTTCCCTTGTGAGGATGGGAGTAGAGTCATAATTTTCTCTTTGGTGTTGGGCTGGAGCAGAGTAGTTATTGTCTGAATCCTTTCTGTCTTGCTAGGCTGACCCTTTCCTGGGCCTTTGGATAGAAAGATCAAGTATTTTTTTTGTGGTTTCTTTTCTGTCTGCACTTGTTGATATTTCCAGATTGCTGAGTTCTCTAGCACCCAGCCTGGGACATGAGGCAAATTGAAAACCCAGGGAGCTACTGACATGTTCCTGAGGCTTCTAGCAGTTCTGTCTTATGTTTGTTTACATAATTTCTAGACTTTTTAATTGTACTTAGTGGGAGGAATAGAGAGAAGTATGTCCACTCCCTCTTTTGGAAGCAGTAGTCCAACCTCATAGCTTTAAAGAAAATGTACTATGGATACATTTTCAAAGGTTTAAAAATGTTTCCTCAATTTTTGTTAGTTATCCTTAATCTTTTTGACAAGTGTGATAGTTTCAGAATTTTTAATTTTAATTAAAAAAGAGAAAAAGCAGTTACTGCAATTACCAATGCCAGAATAGTAAGAAGGGCTTCTAAAGTTCTAAGTTTCTCTAGTGTAAAATACGATCTAATTCAGTGGGTAAAGGGTTGGATAATAGCATATGGTGTTTTGTCAACTAAAAAAACATTCATAATGTACTTATAAAATCTATTGTTTTGGTGGAAGTATATGAAAACCATTGCGGGAATGATAGTGTGGCTTTCACCTTCACATTTCAAATAGAGCTTCTTTAGATATACGGAAGCAAAACATTTGAGGCATGGGACAGTTAGGTTTGAAGTCTGAGTTCTGCCAATGAGCTTTGCAACCTCAGGAAAGTTTTAAAATCTTTCTTCATCTGTAAATCGGACTGGGGTGGTTGTGAAGGTTAATTGAGATAATATACATACAAGTCCTAACAATTCCCAGCACATAACAGCTACCCTAAAAATAGTAGATCCCTGTCTTTAACAAGATTAAGGATTATTAAAAAGAAGTCCAGGAGTCCAAAATGGAATTGTTTGTGCTAAGCCCCACATCACCATACCAATATTAAATTTGAGTTTGCTTGTTGCAGAAATGGAATCTTAAACCAGTCAGAAATTACCTGATCAGCAGTACTTAGGTAATCTTCCTGATAAACTCTTGCCATCCCCTGAAGGCAAGTAACCTTGCAATAACCAACCCACTTTTTTTGCATAGTATACCTATCTTATTCCCATTTTCCTTCTGCCAATAAAAGTCTTTCATTTTGTATAGCGTTTTGAAGTCCTCTCTATCTGCTAGATTGGAAGCTGCCCAATTCAAATTGGTTTTTGCTCAAAAAAAAAGAAAAAAAACCTCTTAAAAATTTTAACATGCCTCTGTTTATCTTTTAATGGGTTCATATTAATTCAGATGAATTACATCTCATAGTCCTAGGCAACTGTCTTTGTTATCTGTCATTTCAGAATACAATGTGCATTGAGGAAATACCAAAGAAAAATTGCTTTAAAATCTTGGAAACAGTGTAGCCTATACAGAAAAACAACAAGTCTGAGACTTACCATTTAAAAGTAATTTCATTGAATATCTACTCTGAGGAAATGAAAAGGAAGGCAAACTTCTCTTGTTAGGTATCTATTAAGTAGGGCACACAGAAAACTTTAGAACAAACAACAATAATTCTATTCCAGCTTCCTTTTAAAACAATGATAAAAATTCTTTACATTTGTATACTGCTTTACAGTTGACAAAGAGCTTTCATATACATTATCTCGTTTCAAAGAGACTCCAAGGCGCCTTTCCTGCCCTGATTGATGTTTATGAATGTACTACTTTCCCCTGGGCTGCAGTCATCAATAGTCAATGAGAAGAAAGGCTGGCTTTTTTGGAAATGCTTTGCTGCCAGGTAACTGCATTAACTCTGCGATTGTTGAATAGAGCCATGTATTAACCGTGCCACAGGATATCATCCATATCAACTAATGAATATTTGAATCCTTGTTCCTTGTGGAGCAGTGTTTGAGACCCATTCCTCTCTGCTTATCCAGTGCCCTCCCTCAGGATCCATATTCTCAATGAAGTTCTGTCTGAGGGCTCTAAGCCATTTCAGAAAAACCTACACCGAAGATACTTAAGTCCTGAAGAAAAAATGTAAAAAGTACATAAACAACTGCTGTATGAAACAAGGATTATACTATTCTGAAGACAGAAAGTGATGCTATTTGTTGAGGTCATGGGAGGCACGTTTTGCCTGCATAGAAAGGACTTTCCATAATAGAAGTGATGGTGTGCTAGTGAGGGCTCTGTCCGTGGAAGTATTTAACACAAGTCTGGGATGGAAAGATAGGAATCTTTCAGAAGGGTACTCTGTTTGGGAATCTGGGGCAGAGGATTTCAAAGGTCTTTTCTGATTCCAGGTTCTCGGCTTCTGAGATTCCTCCTTGTTCTCTGACTGTTTCATTCTGTAAGGAACTACTCTTTATTAAATTCTCTGAATTTCTCTTGATGCCAGGCAGTGTTCACTGCCTGTTGACTGAGAACTGAAGGGAAACAAAACAAAAAACGCATATACTTTCTAAGAATGTTAGTAGGAGCAGAAGGACAATTAAAATTGGTGAGTCAACATCTCTGAACCAGTGACATTCTCAGTTGTGCTTTGTTTTATGGTCATATGGGATTTCTTCGATCTTATTCACCATCTCTAATCTCCATAAATAATTATGCTTGCTACATTTTTCACACCAAAATTCTTAAAGCTTCAGCCTGAGTCCCAATTTT
This sequence comes from Vulpes lagopus, assembly GCF_018345385.1. Taxonomy (NCBI): domain Eukaryota; kingdom Metazoa; phylum Chordata; class Mammalia; order Carnivora; family Canidae; genus Vulpes; species Vulpes lagopus. The sequence continues at coordinate 16,106,804 of NC_054824.1, forward strand.
TAGCAGGATGCTTTGGGCCAGCTGCTTCCTCATCACCAGTGTGGTCAGCCAATCCCCCATCTGAGGGTAAGGTGTTCTCTCTGCCACCGAGTCACATCCACATCTTAGGATCTGTCACTTAGAATGGCCCAACTGCAGGAATTCATTTCAAAATTGCTCATATCTGTTTTCTTTTGGGCAGCAACCCAACCCCAAACAGCTAAAGGCTGAAAAACCCCTTCAAGTCACTACTGGGAAGTGCTATAACTGACCTTGATTATAACTAGATACTTATTATGTCTGTGATACAACCTAATTATTCTGAAACAAAGTAGGTAATGACATTAGGGGATAAAGGGAGTATTTTAAATATTTGAAAATGAAACAACATAAACATATTTCTTTTTTTAGGGATAGCTATCATAATGTATCTATATGTTTATCTTCCCTACCATTCAGCTCACTTCAATAAATGTTTATCCTAGTTTATCTCACTTATAATCAATTGTTCAGTGTCCACTTTTCCTGCTAGGCTGAAAATTCCTTGAAGTCAAGTCAGGTTTTATCATTGACCAGCATACTCATGACACTAATATAAGGCCTATGTGTGGGTGTGTGTGTATGCATTCACGCACACTTGAATGAATGAATAAGTGAAGAAGTGAAACTAGGCATGACATGGTTTAAAGAATATGGGTTCTAGAATCAGACAGCAAATCTAAGCCCTACCATATTTTAGTCTATGAATTGCTTAACTTTTAAGTCTAAGTTCCTCAATTGAAAAAAATTGGATAATATTATTTATCCATGTCAACATTGTTGTGAGAATTTGAGATGAGGCCTTTAAAGTATTTGGGGAAAGGCTTAATAAATGATAGTTAACTCCTAGGGTGTAAAAAATGTTCTGTGCTAATTATTAAAAATATAAGATGAAACTATTGAGAAGGATGGAAAATCATGAGCAGATCACTTTATTCAAAATGGTAAAATAAATTTTAGAGATGAGCATGATAGTGTGAAGCACAAGGCAGGGCCATGCGGTGAGCAGAGCTGCCGTAATTACACAACTTCAGAAATTGCATGCGCATGATAGTCTGTATGAATAGAGGGCACTGCACAGCTGCCATTCACAGAAGCTTATGGGTTGAACGATGTGATATTGCTTATATTCAACCACTGTGACATACAGAAATAAAAATGGGCATGTGCCCTTTGGAACTGAGTCACATGGAGACCCTGCATGGGGAAGAGGAAAGAATCAGAGATTTCCTAGAAGCAATCGTATCCCAGATGAGTGATAGAATAGGAGGTGGAGTCATCATAGTGAAGAAGTAAGGAAGACATACTAAGATGCAGATGTTAAGCAATAGAGGCTTGACAAAACATCCTGAGGTCCAGGAAATTCAATGTTTCTAAGGGTAGGCATTGAAGCAAGGTGAGAAGGATGTAAAATTGGAGAGGTAGGTGATGTTGCGTTATTAAATACTACAGATGCTTTAGTCCTGAAGCAAAATTACCAAGTGGCTATGAAGGAACACCCTAATTCTGGAATCCCAACTCTGTTGGTAACTAAATTAGATATTCCTTCCACCATGGCCTTCTTCAATCCTTTGGTCTAAATTAGTCCCACCCTGCAGTCTCTTTCATGGTGGAGATTCTTTTCTTTCATCACTGGATACATTTTGAAATTATAGAGTATATTTATTTGTTCACTTACTAAATTAAAAACTACAGGAGAGCATGGACCTTGTCCATTTGTTTAAAATTACCTATCCAGTGCCTAGCACAGTGGCTGGAACTAAGTAGGTAGGGGTTCAATAAATGGTTGAAGCAATGAGTGGATAACAAATATGAATTTTTCCAAGTCTGCTGTCTCCATACCAATTTCTCCCTGTGAGAAATATTTTAGGAAAGTCCATTTGAAGGAGCCTACAGGAGAGCCATCTCTAGCACTTGTCCCAATTACCTAATTCACACAAAAGGGGGCCCTTTTAGCTCAAGTACCAGATGTGTGAGGAGTTGGCCTCCTTTCCTCCCGACTCCTGGGTGCTCTGACCCAAGCTTGTGCGATGCCAGGTGACAAGTTAGGGCTGGCTGCATGCCAAAGCAGAGAGATGCACAGAGAAGTGTTGCATATTTTTCTTAACACACTAACTCAAGACCTCTTAGCTGGAGATGAAGAGGTTCAAGTGTTGGGGGGTAATAAATGAAGAAAGTATCTTCTTAAATTTTTACTGAACCTAGGGCCGTTTGTCGTAGAGCACCATCTGAGAGACTTGTTAGTTATAAGAATGCAGCGTGCAATTCATTTTGGCAGCCATTTGGATGTTGTAAGGGCTTGAATGGGATCTTGTACTACATCCTTAGCTACCAAAGGGAGTGATGGTGACCCTGCTGTTTGGCTCTGGCCTACCAATATCAAGTATCTCCTTGCCTCACCACAGTGACTAGTTTTTCACTTGAAAACCATAAGGCAAATGCAGAACATTTCCCTATTATATCCAATTTTGAAAATTGTGTTCCATTTACTTTAAGGGAAAAAAGGAAATAGACTTGATAGAAATACAAAATATGACTATCCCTGCTCCTAAATGCCCACCTCACTGTGGGCAGAACCTTGATCTCCTAATCTCTTTTTCAGCATCCATAAAATGTCAACTCGCATAACATATCAAGTACATTTTCCTTCCCCTAAATGCAGAAATCCACTTGCAGTGAAAACATTTAATATTTGATATTAAATATGTGATGAAGTGAAAGATAAGCCACTTAATTGTGGAGAGAGACTATTTATTCAGATAAACACCCTTCTGGAAGCCTGGGGTAGGTGATTTCCTCAGAGTACATTAGGTCTAATCCTTAAATGTTCAGAATGTCTCCTTTTCTCCCCCAAAGACAAATCCACTCATTGTCTTGGGTATTTGAAACAAAACATTTATGCTAATCTTAAAAGGAGCAAAATTTCCATATTGAGCAAAGGGAGAAGAACCTTATATTGGAAATCTTTGATAGTCCTTAAATATCTGCTTATAAGAGGTACCCCATAAATGTTTAAGGGGCTTCTTCTTTAGAATTTCAGTGCAATTATCTTTGGCTTTCATGGAGTTAGGTTAAATTTGAAGCAATATAAAGATAAAATAGTGAAAAACCAAGCACATTCTGGAACGAAACATCCTGAACTGATTTAAAACAATGCTAATTTGTGCCTATGAGTTCAGTGGGGAGCGAGCACATCATTATCAAGGCTCAACTAAACCAAAAATCTGGGTGGACTATCCTGCTGAAGCAAACAGTGACCCTAAAAGGGGCCAGAGACTATCGTGAGATTTAAATACTGGGGGGGGGGGGGAGGAGTTGCTCTATCAGGCAGTCATTAACAGAAAGTATACTTTAATTACTTGTAGGAATTACTGTGGCTCCTGAGAGAAACCTATAAAAATCAGGCACGTTTCTCTAGGAATTCCCAGATTACATCCTCATCCAGATCTGGAATGATCCTGTCACTGCCCTAAAGACTGCATGAGAAAAGAGTCAAACATCTAGTATCAGGGCTTATTTGCAGAAGAACACGAGATACAGCTCCTTAGGAAGTAAACCAGTTAGCCCACACACTACTTGGCTTGCAACTAATTGCAAGGTGTGCTTCAACACCACGTGTGGACGTTTTTACTGTATTCATTTATTCTGAAAAGCTGCTGGTTTAAGGTCTAGTTCTACCTGTGGGGAAGGGGAGAAGCCAAAACTTGAAAGACTTTGGCTTCCTGCAGAAGGATGTTCCCGATTCTGCAATTTCTGCTTTGTGAGGGGTGGAAAAAAGTGGCCGGCAGATTTTCCCCCTTGTGCTCTCTGAACTCATCTCGGCGGTTCTACAGAGGTAGGACCCTTCCTTCCTCCGCAATAGTTATAACCCTTGGGGAGAAAAGAAAGAAGCCAGTGCTGATATGAATGCAGGCGGGATTGTGAAGGGCACTTGGGGAGGGCAGAGCAATTAACTCCCTTCCCCAACTGTAGAGAACCTGGTTTCTCTTGATCTCACAGTAGACCTTAGCCAATGGCCAGGATTCTTTACAGTGAGCAAAAGAGAGAGTGCCACTACAAATACCAAAGAGCAGACCTGCCCTGGTCCGGCGTTCCTAGCGAGAGAACTTTCATAATGAGGCCTGCGGATAAAGGACTGAGATCCTTTACAGCGGAGGGAAGTGCAAATAGGGTGCGTCTGAGCCGATCTCTTGGAGCCACTTCACCTCTGAACAGGTTCGGAGCTTTCAAGCCCCTTGATGTTTTAAAAAGGCACTGATTTCAGCATGAGATGTTTGCTGCACTGTGCTCAGCTGGAATGAAACGAAGGGGAGGAAAAGTAGCTTCTTTCTTGCATTCAGAAAGCAGAGGCCAATTGAATGGATTCTACTCAAACTGATTGCGTTTGTAGTTTTTGAAAAAAAAAAAGAAAAAGAAAAAGAAAAAGAAAAAGCTAAGAAGTTTAAATCCTATTCACTGAGTTCACAAAAACAAAACCCGATCACAGAAGGACTCTGAGAAGTGCACACATCCTTACAAGAGATGGACAATTTAAAACAAGCTTCATTAAATAAGCCCCTTTCAAACTGGCTTCTTAGTATAATTCAGCAGCTCATACTTCTCTGTCTCATTTTAAGGGCTTTCTTTACTGTAGGCTAGTTTAAATCAAATGTTCTGCACAATTTCATAAGTTTACGAGGGTTTATTGATTCACGGAGTTAAAAACCAAAGTCTTCTTCTATTTTCTCCTTAAAGAATGGAATATATTTCTGTGCCATCCCTCCACTTGTCAATTACTATGTGCTATATAACATGGAAGCTGGCAAAAACGTTGAAAAGCGAAATCTGGTTATTTTTTATTTGTTTGCTCATCCTGCTCATCTGACATCTCCACTTGGTCAAAATGCACAGAACACCACAGGGGCTCTTAGTTGCCTCTCTTTCACTTAATTATCCCCTGCTTATGCAAAACGTTACACATTTATCCATTCACTTAATTCATGCAATGCTTTAAAGCTTATTCAGCTAGCCAGTCTCCTTATATCTGTCTACTTTCACATTCTTGGCCTTGGTCTGAAGGCCTCCAGAGGTCAGGAAATTGGATATTACCTCACTTTGTACAGGACCTAGCAGAGCACCATCCACGGCCCTTTGCTTAACAAATGCTTTCAGACAATGATGACAGTGCTGAGTGGATGGCATTTCACTGGAAGGAGGAAACTTGTAAAGAATGGGTCAAATGTGTCTTATATTGCATGTTGGAATTTATATTTAAGGTTAGATGCTGGCTTGTTCAGGCTACTGAGGTCTAAGGACAGGACTGCATTTAGTTAAGTGATCTGAAGGTGTCATTAGACTGTTTAGTTAATTTACAGAGAAGAGTTTCCAGTTTTATTTTATTTTTTAATCTCTACAAAGTAAACTAGACACAGGGGACACCTGGGTGGCTCAGTGGTTGAGCATCTGCCTTCAGCTCAGGGGATGATCCTGGTCCAGGGATCGAGTGCCACATCGGGCTCCCTGCAAGGAGCCTGCTTCTCCTTCTGCCTATGTCTCTGCCTCTCTTTGTATCTCTCATGAATAAATCAATGAAATATAAAAAAATAAATAAACTGGACACAGAATGGCACGTTATAATATTTGTCAGTATATTAGAGGTTTATATTTTATGAATTACATTTAAACAAATGTTTGTGATCAATAGTTTATGATGTATGAGTGTGCAGTGGTGGGTTCTCATTTGTGTATCCATTGTACAGATTTTTTTTTCTTTTCTTTGTTTTACAAAATGGGTTCCAGGAAACTGAGTGAAGTTGGAAACATCTCATGCTGGAATCACCCAGCAAGGTAAGATTAGAGGTGAGATCAGAGCTCACATTCCATGAACACTAAGCCATCAGTTGAATTATTGAGTAGCAGCCATGATACTTGATTGCTTTTATTTTCTATCCCCAACATCTTTAAATTCCATTTAGATCAAGCTAATATCTAAGCATTTTCTTAGCACTGGGAGTGGGTCAGCGTGAAGGTAATAACATAGCTCTCCATAAACAGTGGTGCGTGTGCTGTGTAAGCGGATATGTCCCCTGTAAGATGCTTCAGGAAATGACTGTAGTCATAACAAGTGACTGGTGAAACTAAGATGTGTTGCAATACTTAACACTACCTAAAGAGGGGCAATATAGGAATATAGGAAGCACATACCGGTCCCTACATGAGCCAACTTGAGTTTCTTTTTCAAAATATTTGAAAATTGATTACTAATATAAGCTGTTGCTGATTCTCCTTCTCCTTTTCTTCTTACTCCTCCTCCTTCTTTATATTATTATAATTAAGTGATCAAATCTCAAATCTGCATTTGGAAGAAACTTTAGACATCTGCACCTTTGGATCAACCTTACCAAAATACTGTCGACGGCTCTTGTTTGTCTCCAGCAGGTAGAATTTAATTGTGATCCCCTCAAGGAAAATGATGACATTGGTTTTATGGGCACCTGTTTTTCTAGTCTTTTTTTTTTTTTTGAGTGATTATTCCAACTCTCCAACACTTTAATTGCCTGAGTTAATTTGTACTTTTTGTACTTGTCATTTAACAAGAGTAAAATCTCTTATGCTAAATATTGTACCTCAACTGGGTGCTTAAATGTGTCATTTTTTTTTTCCTCTGGTGACAGAAAAATGACTTCACTTTTTTAGACATTAGTAAGTAACACTGAGTTGTGTCTCAGGGGAGAAGATGGGGAAAGGCAGTGGAAATTAAACTACCTGTCTGGCCTTGAAGGTAAGTTAGTTACTTTTTTAGGCAAAGCAGGTGTTCACTGGTTGACCGGGGATATATCAACTGGGACTCTTTAAGACTTCTATCTACCCTGGTGACTCCTTGCTCCTTTGGGAAGGAGGAATCTTAGGTTTCTTCTACTGAGCTGTTGAAGAGTATGATTTGGCAGCTCTGTGAACAATGAGTTTCTTTGAGCTTGCCTAAGAAGTTAGGTAAGTAGCCACTCTGTGTCATGGGATCCATTGATGAGCACAAGACGAAGAGGTAGCAGTGGTCTTAGGAAGAAGACAGTGGGGAAATTCCTATGTCAAATTGTCTTTTAAGCCAACCAGATCAGATATATCTGATCAAATAATGCTGAATATATGAGAAGTTCTGAGCATAATGGTCAAACTAGATGTAGGAAAAGTCCTTTAACCTCAATGGCATTTGCCCAGGAAGTCTGAAAGAATTGAAAAGGACTTTAATCTAGAAAAATGAAAACCGACACTTGATTAGAGATGATAAAATCCTATAAGAAAGATTACCACTATTATAATACAATAAAAGAAAAAGAAAAATTTTCTTCCAATATTCTCTGTGCCTAGTGAGTGACTATGTACTGTGAGGCATTAAATTTATCTTCATGTGCTCCTTGAGATTTTGGTGTAGGGCTGACTCAAGTTATCTGATTTATCTCACTGGATGGCTTCCCACGTAAAATAAGCTTCACATCGAGCCTCTTTTTCATCTGTCTTTTAAAAATTATTATTATTTTTGTATTTTTAGCAACAGAACATGTGCACCAGTTAAAAAAATCAAATATATTTCTGGGTTTAGATGACAGATTTAAACTTTTTCACAGAATTTTTTTCCCTGATACCTAAGAAAAAGCACAACTACATCATAAAAATCTCTTGCCTGAATTATTGCAATAGCTTTCTAATTGGTCTCCTTGCTTTTATCCTTGTCCTCCTATACCCTGCTCTCGACAAAATAGCCAAAGTAATGCTTTTAAAATGTTAGATCCTGCCATTTGTTGGTTAAAACCATGAAACTCAGAATAAAAGCCTTTCAGTGGCCTACAAAACTGTGAATATTAACCTACCGTTACCTCCGTGATCTCAGCACATACTACACTTTGCTTCCCTCTTTCTACTCCAGCCACACTGGCTTCCTTACAGTTTACTGTTCCTCATATGCACCTGGTGTGCTCCTACCTTTGCATTGGCTGTTGCCTCTGGCTCTAAGAGTTCCCCTGGAGATCTGCAAACTCATTCCATCTATTGATCACTCAAATATCACCTCATGAGGCCTTCCACAACTGCCTTGTTTAAAACTGAAATTTGACCTTACCACACTCCCACTCCCTGTCCCCAATCTCTTTGACAGGCTCTAGTTCTCCCTCCTTTTTCCCAAAGCACTTGTCAATTCTATGATACTATGGTACCCTGTAGTTTGCTTCTTTATCATGTTTCCTGTTTACCTCTTTTCCCCCACCTAGTACTACCCTCAACCAGCTCCACAGGGTTTTTTTGGTTTGGTTTGTTCAAAGATATATCCAAGAGCCTATTGCCTGGCATATAGATTTTTAAATAAATATTATTGAATGAATGAATATAATACATAGTAATTTCTCTTTCATAAAAAACCGAACATTTGGATTGCATATTTCAGGAATTTTGATACGGGACACTCAACATGGATACATATCCTAGTTAAGGTATTGAACTTCAAGGATTAAAAAAAATTCTTTTTAGATATACGGGTAGATAAAGCAAATCACTATGACTTACAAAGGATCTCAGACTTATTCATAAAAACATTTAATGCCAGACGATGATGGAGTTATTTCTACAAAGTTTTAAGAAACGAAAGAAAACTAAGACATCAATAGAGAAAAAGACAAAGGCAGACATTCTTAAACATGAAAGAACTCAAGGAATATGGCACTCTTGATTCCTTCATGAAAAAAATGCTTGAAAATGAATTCTAACTAATTAAGAGATAAATCAAAATAAAGAACATGGGAATTGAGAAGCTGTGATAAAAAAGGACTGATGGTGTTTGAATCTATTTAAATATAGAATTAAAGACTAAACAACTGAGAGAATTATTGCTATGGAACAAAATGCGAATGTTATTAATCAGAACAATGTAAAATTAGTATAAAGATAATTGGAAAGTGTAGTGAGGGAGATATTCTCATATTTCTAAGCAAGAGTCTACTGATAGTGTAATATTGACATAATATAATAAAGACATTAATGACTCCAACTCTTATTGTTTTTCAGAACCAACCCCCCCAACCCCTACCCTTTTAAGCTTAGTGGGTTCTAAATCTTATGGCAAGAAATCATTTATTTGAAAATTAAGAATTCCTTTAGTTTTGCTTCAGTTTCTATTATTAAATTACAATTAAATCTAGTACTTTGTTATTAAAAATAATATCTATAGATGATCCCATTTTAACAAAAGGTAATGTTATCTATCCATCACCTAGTTATCACAGCCATCATTAACTTTTATAGCCATAAAGCAAGATTCAGAATTGTGTTTACCTAACCTTAGTGGCAGTAATTTTTGGATAGCTGGAATCAGGAAGTAGCTTTTTATTATTATTTTCTTTTATTTCTTGGTATATTTTTGCATTGTATAATCACTTTTTAATGAGCATCACCATTTTTTAAATGAAACAATTGGGGAAAAATTTTAAATTCACTACCTCATGTTTACTCTCACCACCCCCAAGAAAAAAACCTGGAAGGAAATAGACTAACATATTAATGGTAATTAATATTATGTGGCATGGATAACTAAATAATACTGATAATTGTTTTTTTCTATATTTATACCCTTTGTGTTTTTTAAATTAAAAAACAAAAACCAGAGCTTTTTGTTAAATATATATACATATATTTAAACTTGTGCTTGGTTTTAGACATAATTTATTTATTTTCCAATTTTGCAATGGAGATTTGACCTTCTTTATATCTTCTCTCCCCCTACTCCTCCCATAATGTTCTCTTTTACATTCCTCTAATATATTTATGTAGTATTTTTTTTTGTTAAAATTCATTATTTATATTATAATGACTACATAAATGTTATGTTTGGCCACTGGAGTGCTATGATTCTTTTTTTTTCTTTCTCCCTCACATGATCTTTTTTATTTCCTGGAGTTAATAATTGACTTATTTAAAAATTTTAATTTTCCATGTCCCTAATCCATTTTCCTCCATGTTCTAATTGAGTAATCGAATGCCTAACAATAATTCTTCCAAAATGCTCAGATTATCTATCAATTACATCTCAGTCTTTTCCTCCTTTTATTACCTGTGTGATTATTTTCTTTTTAATTGGAGGCCTTTATTCCTCAGTCCTCCAACTTCTTGCTCCAAGCTAGACTATTATTTTCTAAAAATTTCCTTCATTGTTCTGTATTATATCCCTTTTTCTGGCTTCTGTATTGCTCTTTCCTGAAGGACTCTTAGATTTCATAGAGCACTTGCTTCCCAAGAAATGAAACTTTTGAGAGCTTGCCTCAAATAATTTCGTTTTCATTCCAGAATTTTATGCCCAAACTACTAAGCAAGTATGAAGGCAGACTAAGGTAATTTCAAGTAGGCAAATTCTCAAAAGGGCACCTTGGCAATGTTCCAATGTCTTCTAGCTTCCAATGGTGCTCCTGAAAGTTTGGTGTAAGTCAGATGATTGATCTTTTATAAATAACCAGTTCTTTCTCTCTAAAAAAATTTAGAGTCTTCTTTTTATTCTCATTCTTTTGAAATTTTGGGATGATATGCCATGGTGTGGGTTCTCTATATTCAGAGAACTGGGTACTGAGTGGGCCCCTTTAATCAAGGTGTCTATGTTTTTCTATTTAGGGAAACTTCCTTGTGTTTTTCCTCTATTTCATCTTTTCTCTCTTTCTGGAACTCCTAGGTTTCAATGTTGGACTTCCCAGAGTTGATTATCTACAATTTTTGTCTTTATCTTTCCTCTTCCATTGCACTTTTTTTCTTTGGGTGTATATTTTACTCTCTGCAGGATTTTCTCGATGTTATCTTCCATCCATCTAACTGAATTTTTAATTTCTTCCATATATTTAATTTTCAGATCACATTCATATTCTTTGAAATTTCCTATAAAAATGTTCTATTCTTAGTTCATTAATACATATTTATTCCTTTTTGCTGTGTGTATCAATTATTGATTTAAAGTGCTCTTTCTTCTTCCTGTATCATCTCTGATTCTTCTAAATTCCTCTTTTTCTATATCTGTGTTTTGGCCCTTTTATTTTATTTTGAAGACTTCCTCAATATTTGATGATTCTTGGCTTCCTTAAATATTTAAACTTGTGGCTCAAAAAGTTGATAAGAGATGCTAGCTGTGTAAGTGAACTTGCTTTTTTAAATGTAGAATGGCTAGCTGGTGAGTATTTGTCTTTGCTGTAGAAGCTCCAAATATAAGTATCTGTACGCCTCTTTCTCAGTCTCCTCATTCTCAGGCTTCTCCAGAGAAAATTGTTTTAATCTTTCATCACACTGTTATATACATCTGATTGCTGACAGAAGAGCAGAATGGAAGGGGCTTGGAGACTTGAACTCTGGGGATGCATACTTTCATATACTCCTTGAGTTTATTATGTGATGTTTCATCCCTACCTTCCACTATACTTGGTATTTCTGAGTCCAAGCTATCTGAGGTGCAGTTTCTCTAGATAATGTACTTCCAGACTCCTGTAGAGTAGGAAAAAAGTTTGGCTGCTCAGTAACCCTGAGGTCTAGATGTTCTTCATATAGATTTCTACCTATCCCCTTATCCTCACTTTTCCTCAGGATCTGGGTCCTTCTAAACCCTCATATTTTCTGGGTTAGGTGGGAAAAAAATCTTCTCATGGAAGATGAGAATCTCATAGACATTTTCTCTCTTTAGTTCAAGATTTGCCTCCCCCCACTCAGCTATGTCATTCTTTGCTCTTCCATCTGCTTTCCGTCTTCCGAAATGTGTTGACATCTAGTCACTTCCTGTTATCTCCTTTCTGTCATCTTTTTCACCCATGTGTTTAGTGTTTATTCCTATTCTGTCCTTTCAGTGATGCTTCAGAAGGGAGTTCAAACCATTATATACAACCAGAAGGTACCTATATGTATTAATTTAAAAATGATTCACTCACCTTCTATTAAATTTAAGGAGCCTTAAAATTGTATCACAGTTATAATAAGATGAAGAAAAAAAGATTAATGCATCAAAGATTAGATCAAAGAAGTAAAAAAGAAGAAAAGCAAAACTTGAAGCTGTGGCAGTTGACCAAACAACTTGCTTCCAGGGTGATAGTAACCAGAGCAGAGAGGAAAAAAGACATCACCATTTGTACATTTTTCATTGTTGAAAGGAAGGAAGGATACTTTGTCATGAGGGGTAAAACACTTCTTGCCCTGAACTTTCTGAGTAATTTGTTTATCTAATCCATTCATCATTTTACTGGTACAATGATCGTTCACTCGCACAGATCTACTTATATTATTCTTTTGCTTAAAACCTTCCCATGGCTCCCACTGCCTTGGACATGAAGTTCAAGCAGCATATGTTACCTGTATTTTCTCATGCCTATCACTCCAGCCTCATCCACTCCAACTTCACTGGACACACTCTATGTACAATCATATTAGACTCTTGTCACTGAATGAGACATGCTTACCTCCTACTCCTATTCTGGGCTTTTGAATGCATCTGACAAAATTGACATCTTCATATTTAAGGCTCTGTCAAGCTTCCCCTTCTCTGGGAATCTTCCTTAGTTCCCACTTCTCTCACATTTACCTCTATGCTGCTCCTCATGTTTCCCTGGCACCTTATGCATACTTTATCAGAGCACTTATTATACTTATCAAAACTCTTGGTTTACTCCTCTCCTTCTCTCTCCCCTGAATCCATAAACTGATAAGTACAGGGATTATGTTTATTCATCTTAAAGTTTACATTGTCTGCCACATTTCCCCCTGGCACATGGTAGGCATTTAATAAATATATTTGAATAAATGAACAAGAGATAGGATCTAAGTATGTAGTTTTCTTTAGTCTTTCTATATGAATAAAGTTTGGAAGATCTTCAGGGTTGAATAGGTCACATGTCACAGAGAAATTATCACAAATATCAGCTGCCTCAGACAGAATTTGGAGAGAAAAAAAAAAAAAAGGAAAGCAGAAAATTGCAGCCTGAGGTTGCCAGTGGGAACCTGAAAAGAAGGTATCCTGTATTGTTGGCTGAAAGCAGAGCCATATGCTCAAGATGCCAGCTGATGTTTTACTGTGGGAATCTAGGGCCTTCCTAGATTCTGTGACTGATTGAGGGCCATGTCACTCATGTCTGCATAATTGCATTTTGTTCTTTGCATCCTCCCGAATCTTTGAATTGCCAGGCTCTCTGCTCTTCCTGCCACCTACTATACCCACCCCTGCTAGGGCAGCAGTGGCTGACTGTCCTGTTCTCTAACTCTTTCCTTTCAATGAACAATTATTTGCATTTGTCATATTTGCTTCAGCTTTTTTTTCTAAAGATATAAAATACTTCAGATGTGTCAGAAGCTCCATTTGTAGCCGTCTCAAATCCCATCTCTCTTTCTTTCTCTACTCACTCAGGGGTCCATTCAGAACAATTGTAATACTTTTACAGATTGACAAGGTATCAGAGAATCAGATCAAGGAAAAGTTTCTGTTCAGTAGCATAAGACGAAGAGAACTAGGTAACTATCACCAAACCACTAGTTAAGATAGAGCAGATTTATGAGAATGAGTTTGTACCTTAGGCCTGTCATATTTTTTCACCTTTATGTTAGTTAATTGCAGAGTAACATAAATTAACTTTGGAACACAAGCAAAAATGGGAACTTTATTTATGAATTTCTTGGATTTCTTTACCTCAAGCCAAACAACTAAATTGCTACTTAGCATAAATTATTTATGGGCCCTGGCTCAATACCATCCAGCACCAGCCCCTGGAGGTATGGGAGATATAAAAGATTTAAAGCATCACTGCGACAGTGTTCGGGCCGCCATGGAGCCGTGTTTCTTTCCAGAAGGGTCCACTTTATTTTGTTGTAAATAAATAGAGGCTGGATTTCCAGGGAGGGAAGTTAGCTTCCAGCAGGACGGTGGTGGTGTTTTGCATATGTTAATTACACAACCCTTTTATGACAGATAGACACAGTGTTTGCAGAGATATTTCTCAAAAGACCCATAGACCAAATGGATCTTTTCATTTCCTGGCGTGGAGTCATTTCTCTCATTTGATCTCACTTCAAAATGTGAAGTTTTCAAAGCTTGCCACCTGTAGGGGAGAAAAAAGTTTTCTATACCCTTCTAGATTCTTTTGGCTGGTCTATTAATTAAACGGACATAAGACAGATTAATAGGAGAAAAACAAATGTTATTTTGTACATATGGGAGCCCTATAAAGACGCGAGAGGCTCGAAGTCAGGTAAGTGAGGCTTATATGCCATCCAGAGCCAAGTGAGGAGGGTAGGGGCTTGGGGTTTCAAGAATGACAATTCATAGAAAGATGGTAGGAAGAAATGTTTGGTAAATAAATAAATGCCATACCATGCAGAGACAATGGGACATGGAGAGAATTTGAACAACAGGCCCTGTGAAACTCCCTGCAGCATACCACACCTAGCCCATGCTCTTTTTAAGTTATCTCTGCTAATAGCTCTCTTCCCTCTCTTCTGGACCACCCCCTCTATCTAAATTCTTCGAGGTAGTTAAAGGGAAGTAAAGTTCTTCCTCAGTGTTTTGGACCTTTATTGTCTTCTGTTCAAAATAATCCACATGTCAAAGTAGTACATTTCGGGGAGGCTCATTCTGAACCCCTTCCTATCCTAACTAGTTTACAAAGATTTTTTTTAGCAATAAAATTCTAGCAGGAACAAATGTACATCTTCTGCAATCCTGATTCTGTTTCCTTTAAAATTCAAGCTTGATAATGGTGTGCTGACACTTGTGACAAGCCCATTGTCACTTCCCAGGTTGTCTTTCCATAGCTCTAACCTCAGCATGTCACCCTTTGCTCCAAAATACCCTTACATACCTTGTTTCTCAGACACAGTCTGTTTCTAAGACAAGGTCATTACCTTCTTTTTCTTTGGGTCAGACATATTTCATTTAGTTCATACACTGTTTAAATTAAGATCAGCAAGCTTCATATAAAACAGTAGATTTCTGGCTTTTCATTCGATTTCCAAAATTAGAAAGCTGAGCAATTTTAGGCTGTCTTTTCCATTGGGCAGCTATTGGCTTAAGCTGAGTAGTCCTTGCCTCTTCTCCACTCCCTAGTTTGTCACAGTCCCCACCACTCCCTAGTATCTATACCCTGCCTACTTTAGCCAGCTAGGTGGCTGCCTACTTTAGCCAGCTAGGTGTTAGTTTATTCCCTTGTTTGTGAAGCCATTTGTATTTTTGATCCCTAATTTAGGTCCATGCCTTGGCTGATACATTGATAACTTTTATGTTTCCTTGAGTAAGATTATATATTATAAATTACTAAACCCAAAAGAAAAGAAGATCTTGATAGGCCATAGCAGTGGGCTCACAGGTGTCACTATGATTTTTGAGGATGCAAATATATTAATATATTTCCACTTAAATGCAGATTAGACTGATTTACTCATATTTCTTTTGGAAATCATGGTGTGTGTAATCACATTCTTTAAACAACAGAAAATGCCTCAGTGATATTCACTTTCCTAAATACCTGATATACTCTTTGAAATGTCACTTTAGCTTGATCATTTGTCCAGCCCAAGCCCAGTCAGGCTATGCTGTCTTTCAGGCATTTCAAGCCCAGGCAGGTCTTGCACCCTTGCTGCTTGCTGTGTATTGACTCATCCTCCTGGGATCGCAGATCTGATAGCATTTCCATTAACCTATCAAGCATTGCCACTAGGGTTCTTTTCTTAGGCCTTGAATTCAGGTGCATCACTATTCTCCTTTAATATCTTCAGTGGTTTCCTGTTAAATTTCAGGTCAGAATCTGATCCTAAGTGTTACCCACAAAGACTGTGACTAGCTTAACCTGGAAAGCTTCACTGTATCCTCCTGCCCACCCTTCTATTTTAAGGGGATTTTAAAAACAGGGCAGAGGGGAATGAGTGGGAACTTAGGAAACAGACCCAAATTCCAAATCTGATCCTAAATATATTAGACCTGCCTTGGCCTCAGCTTTTTTAAATCTGTAAAATGGGGTAATAGCAGCTATCTTGCAGAATGCTTAGGAATATAATTGCTAATATGTATTTTAAAGGCACTTAGTGAATTATTCTTACAGGTCTGCGTTATGTACTATAAATCCTCTTGCTCCATTCCCTGACTCAGCTTGCCATACTTTATCTTGGTGATAAAGAGAGAAAGTCCTTTCTTTGTCTCTTCATCTATCTTTCTGCCACCACCTATGATGAAGGATTATCCCCTTAAAATGCCTTGACTTCACATCCTGTCCCAGCCCCAGAAGCTGTTACATACCAGAAGAAATAGAGCTGAGTTCTAGCAAAGCCTAGGTCAAGGCCAAAGGAGAGACCATTCTCCTTCTAAGAATACAGAGGGGCTCCTCCTTATAAGGGCTGAGAAAGCTTGGTCCCCCCTCTTCCTTATCTCTTACCCCCATGGAATGGAGAATAGGACTGTGCATGAGCGATCATCCCAAAACTGGCTGTGTTGAATATTTTTATGACCAAATAGTGTGTGTAGATATTATAATAGATAATCTGAATGTGTTATACACATCCTACATAAAACATAAAGGGTTGCTGCCTTTGTCTCACATGCATTTAAAAAGCTCATTTTAATATTTAATGCTTCTAACAGTCATCTAAATCTCAAAAGGTAAGCGGGATATACCATATAACAGACCCAGAGTTAAAACAAATGTTGCCGATATAATCTGGAATTTGTCTCCCTCCCCAATCCACCCTCCTCTCATCACTCTAGCTTCTAGAGAGCACAAGCATAGTGCACCTGTTTCCCCCTTTGTAGTTCAGTGATCCACTATGGGAATGCAAGTTATGGAAAGATACAAGGAATATCCACACTCATAACCCAGTATTCATAAATGCCTTTTTAAAAAACTCTACCTTTTGTATATCTTTGTCTTTCAATATTTGTTGTGAATTTTCAAAAATGTCTTCTAAATTATAATGTATTAGACAGTCTATCTAATGACTTCTGGGACGAAGGTATATCAGTTTGTAGTGGCACCTAAGGCTGCTATCTACAGCAGCTGATGTGCTGGGCAATTCTTTGGCAAACTTGCTAAAATCACTAACTGGCACAACTCTGGGCTAGGCTATTCATTTGAGTACTGGATGATTTCGTAGCAAAATAAATAGAATCCCTTTTAGCACAGATTAGGTTACTCAGATAATTCATTTAAGCTTTAAATGTCAGAAAACATGGGGATCTTTTTTTTCTGTATTAATTATGATGACTGTTATGCACTGAATGTTTATGTTCCCACAAAATCTGTATATTGAAGCACTCTAACCCCTCAATATAATGGTATTAGGAGGTGGGGCTTTTTGGTTTAGATGAGGTTATGGGGGTGAAGCCCCCATGATGGAATTAATTTCCTATCTATAAGAAGAGGAAGATACTAGAATTCTCTCTTTCTCCTCCTCCTCCTCCTCTTCCCTCTCTCTTTCTCTCTTCCATATGAATTTACTGCAACCCAGGAAGAGAACTCTCACCAGAACCCAACCAGGCTAACACCCTGTTCTTGGGCTTCCCAGCCTGTAGAACTCTGAGAGATGTCTGAAACCATCCAATCTATGCTATTTTGTCATAGCAGCTTGAGCTGACTTAAACAGAGTATATCAGTAACTTGTGCATGTGAGTGCATATGTGTGTAGATTCTGGCCTGATGGGTGACTGGGTACTTTCTTGGTCTACTTTCTACTGTGTAAGATACTGTAGTTTCTGGAACAAACTCTTCTCTTTGCTGAATTGTAGAATAGAATTGGGAAAGGGAAGGTAGCAGAATACCTTAAAAAAAAAAAAGAAAAGCAATACTTTTCCTTTCATTTAATGGAAAAGTAACCCTTAGAGATAGTCAGGAGTGCCTGAATTTAGGAATGCTTGAATTTTTCAAGCTCACAGTATAGAACGGGGCCTGAGTTTCTTTCAGTTTCCTTTAAAAGATCACCTTTCCTTTGCTAAGAATCATGTTGAGGCTGTTATAATTGGTCTGAGCTCAGTTTTAGTGGGAGACTGTGGGCAGGCAGGTGAAGAAAGAACATGGTCAAGTGAAGTTTTTAAAAATGCACGTTTTTCTGCCACAAAAGCAATTCCGAAAGCCCCGCCTCCTCCTCTCCCCATCCCCCAACCAACTCTACTCAAAATGTGTGAACTTTGCATTTAAACTTTGTATGTGCCTAGTGTGCAGTATGGAAAGCTCTCCTGGGTAATTTGGGGAAATATATGTATTAAAATGAAGTTATGAAAAATTGAAAATTGCTTTTGAACATCCATGGTAGTAAAACCCATATATAGCTCTTTCCTGACTATTTTAATATGGAATTTTTGCATGAGAGTTAAGTAGCCATGCCTTTTAGCTTTCAAGAAGAGAGAAATCATGTCTTCTATATATGGTTATTTTATGTTTATACATAGGTGCCAGCTCCTTATAATTTGTGTTTTGACTTCTAGTCTCATTTTTTTAATTTAAAGAGAAAAAAAAAACCCCGTTAAATTCCTTTTAAAGGATATTGGTATTTTTAAAAAAAACATATAATATATTAAACTAGTTGTTATTCTCAATTTCACATGAAATCAATTCTATGTAATTATTACAGAATTTGAATTTTGAGGGGGTGGGAGGTGGGAGCTAGGAAACACACCTTTTCCTGGCACAGTTTCTTCTTAGGCATGGCAAGGGATATGCCTCCCTATTACTCAACCTGCTTTCTTTGTTTTGATCAAACTTACTCTTGCATGCTACCTTCACATTGAAGATCCTCAAAAGGGAATCCCTCCTTGCCCTTCCTAGACATACTTTTCCTTTTCCACACAGGGACACACAAGGGCCTGAGGACTCCCATCAGAGGGCAGACATTAGATAGGGAGACTTGGGAGATCTGCCCTCCTGGTGAGCTCTTCTGAGAAGGCACCTTCTCTCCATCTCTGCGCATTTATGCATGTCCTTCTTTTTCCTTCCAGAGTTTAGTAAAAAAACAAAACAGTGGGGAAAATCAGAAAAAGTACCAGTTTTAATAGCAGTGTTAACCATCTATTATTACGTACTTTCAGCTTCAGACTTTTTTGAAGTTATCTTTTTATATGAAATCACCAAGATAAATGGACAAGCTTATAGATAGATATGGGCTTCCATAATTACTTTGACTCCTTCTTCCTGAAATGGGATGGGAAGTAGGAGTAACAAGATACTAGCAACAGTGGAATATGCCCTCAGAAGCCTAATCTCACCCTCTGAGTGGAGAGCAGAAGGGGGAGAAGAAGCAGGAACAGGGATGGGTGAAGATGGTTTCTCTGGATGTGGGAAGGTGGAAGAGGTGGAAGAAGAAGGGAAACTGTGAGAAAGAGACAATGTGGTATAGGAAGAAGAGCTTTGGGGATCCCTGGGTGGTGCAGCGGTTTGGCGCCTGCCTTTGGCCCAGGGCACGATCCTGGAGACCCGGGATCGAATCCCACGTCAGGCTCCCGGTGCATGGAGCCTGCTTCTCCCTCTGCCTGTGTCTCTGCCTCTCTCTCTCTCTCTGTGTGACTATCATAAATAAATAAAAATTAAAAAAAAAAAAAAAGGAAGAAGAGCATTGGATTAAGTCAAAAGACCGGAGTCTCAGAGTTTGCTCTGCTATTTACTGGTGGAATAATCTGAGGTCACTTTGCCTCTGAATTCCCTCCCAAACATCAGGGTCTGCTCAACTAAGGCTGTTGGAAACTTTGGGGCCTTGTAATCTTCCAGTCTTCTCGCTGCTTTTTGGCCATCCGTTCACTACCACAAATGGGCTCTTTCTGGAGGGCCGTGCTTCCTCTCTAGCTGAGGCTGCTCATGTTCCCAGGTTATTACACCTTTACATTTGGGCAAAAACTGTCCAGTCCTTTGAGGTTTTATGTCTTCCCTCTGAGCAGCCTCTAATGTCTCCTCGTTGATGACATCTACAAAACTCCTGGCCATGATTCTTCATTCACTGGTAACTATAGAGCCTTATTTACTCTCATCTACTTCAGTTCTGACATGATCCTGGCACCTTAGTGCTGTGTGGACATGCTGGAAAACTAGACTCTGTTTATTCACTTCCTCATTAATTCAGCTACTTGTGTCTCTATACTGTTCCTGACTTTCCCAGGATCTGTTCTACTTGTGACCCTCAAGTTCAGTGCTCTAGTCACAATCAGCTCTCCTTGCATTTCTTCCAATCTACTTTCCCAAAACCCTCAGATCACACTGATAATTATCTGTAATGAGGCTGAGACCCAGCATAAGAGAAATGGGATTTTACTTTTGATCCTAAAGTGAGAAAGGTTGGCAGTTCTCATGAAATCTGAGAAGGCTGAGTATTCGTAAATATGAGTGGACACTGTGGGGTGGGAAAGGGTCATAGAGCTGCATCTTATTTATCAAATGAGTTCTCAGTAAGAGTTCAGACAATGATTCTAAGGCAGGACTCCAGTTTGGAGTTGTCTAGAAGTGTCTAAAGAAGAAAATACATTTTGATCTAACTTAAAGTATAAGAAATTTATTTCTGATAAGTTAGAATGTATCATTATAATTTCTCCAGATTCACCCTTTGTGGTGTTACATTTGCACAGAAGTGATAAACTCAGGAGGAGCTCATGGAAATGTGCTTAGGAAGAGCACATGACTTATATACTCTTCTTCCTCCATCCATTCACTCGTTAATTCAACAGATGTTTACCAAATACCTGCAATGCATCTGGTACTCACTGGCCATCTCTCTGTCCAGATGTAAATCTTCTGATAAATTATTGACTTACCCTATAAACGATTTTATTGCTCGCAAATTAAGGAAATAACAGGGGAAACCACTACTCTGGATGTAATTCTTAGCAATAAGGAAGCTTTCTTTATGGAAAGAGCTGTAGAATAAAATGGACTTGTCATCTTAGAGTCTAGAAAGTGGTGAGAGGAATGATCAGACATGTGCCTTCAATATTTGAAAAGTGAAGTTCAATACCTGTTCAATGCCTTCAGGGATGAGGATCCTGATAGATAAAACCCCAGGAGGGATGGAGAGGTCCAGGTGAGAAGTGGTCTGATGGTAAATGGCAAGTGGCCTTGATTAGTGTGAAAAAAAGGAGCATCCTGTGGAAGAACAAGTGAGATGTTATGTTGAGATGGGAACACATTCAAAGGTGAACACACAGAAACACAGCCTTGTTAGAGAAAAGCCTCTTGGAGGAAGTTTCTAAAATACTCTAATATACATAGTAAAAAGAATAAGAAAAGACTTAGTCTACTACTTGGGAGTGGTGGTACCAGCCTAACAAATAATAGAGTAAAAGAGAAACTGCTTAAGCAGGCTTTTGCCTTTTTATTCTCTGCAGGGTAACTAAACTTTGAAGTGAAGAGAATGGAGTCATAGTGGTTTAGGACAAAGTGGAGCCACGGGAGCAAGAAGGTGGGAAATCACTCAAAGGCTCTGATGAGTTCTTCTCCCGACCAAGAGGAATGAAACCATAGAACTCAAGACAGCTTTTGAATGGAAATCTCAAGAAAGCATTGGAAATAGGGGGGGTGCCAGGACACTCAAGATGAGTCAATAGAATTCTGGGTTTTAAAATTGGGATGAGGTTTGATTGCAGAAATTACAGATCACCAAAGTTTTATGGCAATCTTGGCAAAATCCTATAAAATATTTTTAAAGAAAAGGTTTCTGAGCACCTGGAAGAATAAGTAGCAGGTACTGATCTAATGATTAATTCAGTAGGCTAAAGTCTCCACAAAGTTTTATTAGGTTTCGACTATCAGATTTGATTTCAGTATTTTTGACTCATAAATCTGGAATTCTACACCTGTGAAGAATCCTGATTTCATCAAGACGTTTGACAACATTTCTTATGATATGCTTGAGAAGAGATGAAAAAATATGGAGTAGACAATAGGATTCTGAAAATGTGAGTAAAGAATGGATTGAGAATTAACCCGAACCTGTGGCTGCAATGTAACGCTACAGGATTCTATCTTTGATTGTATCTTCCTGTTAAAACATCACAGTTCTATAGAACTGATGGCTTACAAAACACCCTCAAATCTATTATCTTAATACCAGTTTGAGTAATGTCAGTTTATTAAGACTATATTACTTGTCAGATGCATAGCTAGAAAACCCATTTTAATTCTTGGAACCAACTTATAAAGCTGATATTAATATTTCCATTTGTAGATGAGGAAGCTCAGGGGAAGGGAGATTTAGCAATGTATCAATATTATAAAGCTAATGAACAGTAGAGTTAGAATCCAAAACTTATTCTGTCTGCAAATCAGATTGTGTCACCTCTGCTCCCAACCCCTCAGTGGCTTCTCATTAGTCTTAGTTGAAACCGGAAGGGCTTCCCTGGTCCATGGGGCCCTCAGTGCCGCTCCTGCACATTTCCACCATCCCCCTACCTTGCCCACTATGCTTCCACCATATCAGTCCTCATATGATTTTTTTTAACTGTGATAAAATATACATAATGCTAAAAAGATAAACTGACGCTGTCTGATTCCAGAACTCAAAATGCCTTTGGGGAATCACTGAGAATTCCCAGCCTCACTTTTCAGACAAAGAAAAGGAGACCCAGGAATTATAAAATTTGCCAATAGTTGCAGAGCTGGTAAAATCAAAGTCAGAACTTGCATCTAGCATTTTTGATTCCACATCCAGTGCTTTTCATAAAGACACGAGCAATAGCTTGAAACAAACAAAAACAAGTTAACAGTAATTGGGCTAAAATTAATATTTTTTACTTAAAATTCAGTTGGACAAATACATAAACATCAACATCTGATTTACCATAGTTTCTGTAAAGAAAACCAAGGCAAGAATTCTCAAAAAGTGGTCCCTTGACTAGTAGCATCGATATTACTTGGCAAGTTGCCTGAAATACAAAATCTTGTGCACTACTCCAAACCAATCGAATCAAAAACTTGGAAAGTAGGGTCAGGGAGAGGCCTGGGAGACCTTGTTTTAAGAAGCTCTCTAAGTAAAAAAAAAAAAAAAAAAAAAAAGCTCTCTAAGTGAGCCACCAAGCTAAAGAATTTAGTTGAAAAGTAGTCATCAAAAGTAAAAGTGAGAACACCAATACATGGCTCAACTTCTGTTCAAGGAATAACAATCCCAATGTTTACTTGTAGAAGGGACTGGGGATGTCTACAGCCTCTTCTGAATGACTACTGTCGTTTTCATGTGAGAAAGAATGAGCTTATTCTCATGTCACAAAGCTTAGCAAGTGATTGAATTTTTGAGCTTAAAGCATTCCCAGGAATCATCTGGTTACTTATTATTTCAAATGTGCTCTATGGACCTGCAACATCAGCGTCACTTAGGAGTTATTGGAAATATAGAGTCTCGGACCCCATCTCAGAGTGATTTATATACTCATTAAAGTTTGGAAGCACTGCTCTGGCTGAACTCCGTTGTGTTATGTGAAAGGAACCTTAAGTCATCTGCCAAGAGTCATAGAGCTGACCAGATATAGTCTGAAATTCATAAAGGAGGGATTCTAACAATTAATTTAGAGAAAAATCTCCAAGCGCCTGGAGATTAAGTGTCCAACTCTTGATCTCGGCTCAGGTTTTGATCTCAGGGTCGTGAGTTCAAGCCCTGCATTGGTCTCCATGCTAGGCGTGGAGCCTGCTTAAAAAAATCTCTTGTTCCAGTTTGCCTACATTTTCCCTTATCTTGGAGAGTTGTGAGTTCACCATCCATAGTCATCAAAGTTACTGAATGGGTGCTTTATTATCAGGGGTTGGTAAGATAAGGAGTCCTGAACTGATTAGAATGTTGGACTAGAATTGTTTCTATTTTTAAATACTCTACCTTGGGATCCCTGGGTGGTGCAGCGGTTTGGCGCCTGCCTTTGGCCCAGGGCGCGATCCTGGAGACCCGGGATCGAATCCCATGTCGGGCTCCTGGTGCATGAAGCCTGCTTCTCCCTCTGCCTGTGTCTCTGCCTCTCTCTCTGTGTGTGTGTGACTATCATAAATAAATAAATAATTAAAAAAAAATAAAAATAAAATAAAAAAATAAAAATAAAATTAAATACTCTACCTTGCCAATCATTGCATTTAGGATTTGGGAGGAGGATGTAATGGAGAATCAAAACCATTTTTAAATTTATTATTATTATTATTAATGGTAAGTGAGTTAAAGACGTGGGGTCTTAGGTATTGGCTGGGAAGGAGAACCTAGTTCTTCCAGGAGAGCCATCTTTTTGGCTCGTATTTCAATTCCTTCCCCAGAGACTTGCTGGAGGAACCCTGTGACTGTTTTGCCCAGTTCCGTACGTTAAAATAGTCCTCTATCTATGCTCCAGTAGGAAGCAAGTCCTGATGACATACTGGAATTGTTAACATCCTTGGTCTGGTCCTCTATGGGTTTCCCAGCTTGACAATCTTTTTTTAAATTTTCAATTAACATATAATATATCATTGGTTTCAGAAGTAGAGGTCAGTTATTCATCAGTCTCATAAGATCCAGTGCTGTGTCACATCCTGTGCCTTCCTTAATGTCCATCACCCAGTTACCCCATCCCCTCATCCCCTCCCCTCCGGCAACCCTTTTTGTTTCCTGTGATTAAAAGTCTCTTATGGTTTGTATCCCTCTCTGATTTTGTTCAGCCTGACATTCTTTTTTCTAATCTCTTCCTGGAATTTTCAGTCCTTAATCTCTAGCTCATTCCCTTACTCTGAACTTAAAATTTCTTCCTAAAGATCTCACAGTTATTTTCTTGTTTCTATAAGCCCTTGTCTTTCCTCCCTATCTCTGATCTACATTTTCTCTTTGGACCACATATGCTTCCAGATGCTCTGAGAAATGCCATGGCGGAGATCAGTTGAACTTTGAAGGTTACATACCTATGGTCCCACAATTAATTTTCTTGTTTCTATAAACCCTTGTCTTTCCTCCCTATCTCTGATCTACATTTTCTCTTTGGACCACATATGCTTCCAGATGCTCTGAGAAATGCCATGGCGGAGATCAGTTGAACTCTGAAGGTTACATAGCTATGGTCCTCAAGGGTCCTTCCATATCTCTGACAGAAACATCATGACAATTTCTTGGAATTTAGAGTCTTCTAAAAGTAGTGCATACAAAATGCATACCATCAAGTGTAGGGCAATTTGAGATTAAGAGAAACAAGATTATTAGTAGAATGCCAAGGGTGAGAGCAACATATGAAAAGTCTGATTCATGGAGGTCAGATTGACACAGAAGACCACACTTGAAGGTAAAGTTTACAGTTAGTTTACTAAGGAATTCTTGGGCATCCCAAGACAGTTTCCTTGTCTACCAACAAGTGGATTTGTTGGTTTTTAAGGTCCCTGTTAAACTCACCAGACAAGTTTATAAATTGATACATGAAAATGATTAGGAATTTGTAGATTCATGTACTTTCCCCGGTTTGTTTTGACTAAATCCATCAGTGGCTTGATGAACTTACTGCTTGTGGTTATTTAGGGAGTCTAAGGTTATAAGTTCATCCACAATCATATCTTCAGGGAACTTTGTGCACCATGATTTTTTGTTTGTTTATTTCTTACTGTGGGTCTAGTTATTCCTATATAATTATATGGATTAGAGGTACAAACTATAGTCCAGAGGCCAAATTTGACAGGAGCAGCCCGTTTTTGATAGAGTTTTTTATTTTTCATTTGAAAGGTTGTATAAGAAAAGAAAAACAAAGAAAAATATGTGACACAGACCATATATGATCCTTTACAGAAAAAATTGTTGACCTCTTATATAGAATTTGCTCACCACAAAGCTGCTTTTTATGAGACTAGAACCAAGAAAGAGCTTTGTTTCACTTCATATTTGATACAGTCTACTGCCACTCTGTTTATTTTTATTTTATTTTACTTTATTTGTTACTTTATCTATATATCATAATCTACTTTTATCTCATGGGGCAATTGGGAATGTTTCTCTTTACTTCTGAAATTAAATCAATTAGATAATGCAAGCCTCTGTTAACTTGTTAAATGACATCATTTTAACTGGTTGAAAACTTTGCCACATTTGTTGATTCGTATAACATTCATTCTTTCATTCATCGATTCAATGGATATTTAGTGAGCACCAACCATATAGTTGACCTAGAGAAAGTCAAAGAGGGAGGAAGACTAAGCAAGCATGGATACAGAAAATTAAGAGAGTAAATTATAATAAGTGGTTATAAATATTATCATAGATGCAGACACAGGATGCTAAAGAAGTTCAAAGAGGGGTACCTAAGCTCTCTGGAAGAGAAACTTGGAAGTCTGAATTGAAGTGAAGTGTATTTGAATTTAAAATCATGATCTGCCAAGGGACACTGATTTGCTGGGGAGGAATCAACGTAATTCAGTATGGCTGGAAGGTAAAGGCCATTTATTGAATTGACAGTCCAAGGATGAAGTAGGAGGGGCCAAATATGGGGGCTTAGAATACTATTCTAGAAATTAGAATTTATTTTGAAGATATGAGTAGCCACTGAAAGATTTTTAGCAGCTGAGAAACATTATCTACATCTTCAAAAAGTCTTGCTCTTTCCCCATATGCAAATTGTGTTGAAGAGAAATAGGACAAAGTTATAGGAGACACTGTGAAATAATCTGTGAAGATATGGTGAAACCTTATCTGGTGAAATACACCAGATAGGTGTATAGGTGCTATTAGCATCCTCTATTTCACCAGATAGGTGAAACCTGTGAAGATATGGTGAAAGTCACAGTAGGTGGCATATAGAAGAACCACTCAGAATGGTGCAGTTATCATGACCATTTGGATGTGGTAATATGGGAGCGAGTGGAATGTTGAATCACTACAGTTTCTGTTGGAGAAACTAGGCATCCAGTGGTGTCATTAAGTGAAGTAGAAAATAAGAAACCAGGTGGGGGAGAGAGAGAAAAGGGAATATTAATGATAGAATTTAGTTCTAGACATGATAAGTTCAATATTATAATGAGATTTTCAAATGAAGATGCTTGGGAGGTAGCCAGATACCCAGATCTGGAGCTCCAAAAAGAGGTCAGGCCCAGGGATAAATATTTTAGAATTTCTTGCCTATGGTGGTGATAATTGTCTACTTCTGAGGGTTCAATACCTATGTGTGAATATCCATGTTAACTCTAATGTTTATTGAACTCAAGTTTGCAGCATGCTTTCAGTTTTCTAGCTTACCAGAGTGTACACCAATGTGTTAAGATGTTCACACATATATTTTTCCCTCAAATCAGTAATCCAATTGAAAATTCCCTAAAGACCAAGAATCTACCTTTTGATTCTTGAGTCCCTGGTGCCTGCCAATTCAGTGATTGGCACAGTATGGAACTCAGTAAATGTTTCTTGAATCAGTACACAAATCAGCAAGACAGACATAGAAAAATATAATTGTGATACACCATGCTGAATGCTATAGTAACCATAACAAAGTGCTCTTAAGAGTGGACCTGTAAGGATAAGCCTGGGAAAGCTTCACAGAAGAGTTGGCAGTGGATCTGATTGATGAATAGTTTGCCACATAGAGAAGAGAGAGAACGGCCCTTCAGGAATTGGAGATTTGTGCAAAAGTAAGGAAGGATACAAAGTGTTCCAAAAATTCACTGTGGCTGAAAAGTTTCATGCAAGGGGGTGTGTATGTATGAGTGGGCTGGTCCAAGGCTTTTAGCATCTTTGGATTCTGGAAGAACAGAAGAAAACAAGGGGTAGACAGGGAGAGAAGGTATGTTGGCCACTATAATGAGCAACCAGGCATTTCCCGGTGTCCATAGGGTTCTGAATTAGGCCAGATTAATTGAGGCACGAAATGGCATTTGTCTGAAGGAGGCAGTGGTTGGTATATTTAAAGTGTTAAAAGAACTTTAATCTAATTCCTGTGATTTTAGGCAGGTGGGAAAGCCTTAATGCAGAGGCGGTGAAAGCAAAGTGCCCTGAGCAGGAGCTCAGGAGATGAGAATTCTATTGATTTTATTCCCAGTTCTGAAGCCGCTAGTTATAAAATCTTGGGCAAATGCTTCCTTGTCCTAGGTCTTAATGGAACACTCCCCTAGCACAGGGCCTGGCTCAGGAAAGCACAATAAAGGATTGTTAAATAGGACTTTGTCCCATTTTCAAAGTGAGGCAGATTAAAGCAAGGCCATTGACAAGGAATATTCTAGTCTTGACATCGTGTGACTTCATGGTCCTACACTCTAATTTTTTTTTAAGATTTTATTTATTTATTCACGAGACACACACACACACACACACACACACACACACAGAGAGAGAGAGAGAGAGAGAGAGAGAGGCAGAGACACAGGCAGAGGGAGAAGCAGGCTCCCCGCAGGGAACCCAAGGCAGGACTCGATCCTGGGACCCCAGGACCACACCCCGGGCCGAAGGCAGGCACCAAACTGCCGAGCCACCCAGGCAGCCCCCTACACTCTAATTTTCTTTTCTTTTTTTTTTTTTTTCTAATTTTCAATAGCATCACTAAAACCGCAAGATAGTGAAATAACATTTTTGTGTTAGTACAATTAATTAATTAATTAATTAATACAAACATTAACTATTTACAAAACACTTTCAAATATTTTATCTCAATAAAATTAACAATCATGGGAGGGAGGTTTAATTGCTCACATTTTAAGGAAGAAGCTGAAGCTTTATCAGTTCCTGATAAAGTAACACATCTTGGATTTAAAGCCAAATCACCAGATTACAAATCAAGTGTTTTCCCCACCCAACGCATGTCTTTCCCCACCGTTCTGAGAACCATGTTTTTCTTGTCACGTCTCTCTTGAGCATTTGCCCCCCTTTCCCCTGTAGTATGACATTGCAGCACAGCCTGTTGTGGAATCTCAGATGAGAGACTATAGATTTTTTTTTGAGGAATTTGAGACAAAGCCAACAGGGCTAGCAATAAAAATACTAACGACATTTTGAAAACCTTTGGTCTTTCAACTAGAGTCACTGTGGCAGTGACTTCGCATTCTTCCTGAAGATCTTGAATCACCCATTGCACAGAGTTGGCCGTAGAGATAACCAGGCACATCCATTCTGCTTTCCACCTGTGCTGGCCCTGGCTTTCTTGGGGAAGTTTAACGGTAACAGTGGGATCAACTTTACTGACATGAGGCACCAGATAAGTGAATTGAAATGGATCCAAACTCTGCGAGAGCACAGGAATGCCCAGTTTTAAACATGCTATCAGAGCTCTTTGGGCAAAGGCTCAATTACATTAAATTAAGCAGCCAGCTAGCATGGCTAGAGGAGTTAGTAGGCAAATACAATGTGCTCTTTTACAATAGCTCCAAGAACTCCAGGTCAGCCTCTACTTCTGTTGGGAAAATAACATTAGAGGAACATTTGTAAAGGGCCTATCATTGTCTTGATAAGTTGATACTGAAACTGGTAATCAGTGAAATTGGAGGCATCCTATTTCCTGTTTGAATAGAAGTGAGGCAGTGGCACAAAGAGAGAGTCCATCTCAATTTGTCCTAGTATTTCCTGATTCAGATCTCTCAAGCCAGTATCTCTTACTTCGTCATACCTTAGGTGTAGCTTCCGGGGAAAGTCAATGATACAGTACACGATAAGAAGTAATTATAGGAGATTGGATTAGCTGATTTTTCCTTTATAAAAGCAGGCACACACAATAGAAGTTCCTATTGCATAAACAAATGGAAAAATCTTTAAGTGGATTCCTGAAATATATCTTTTAGAAGAGTGAAATTTTGTTTGCAGTGTAGTGCAATATCTTTCAATTACCAAACCCACAGGTACTCTGCTGCATAAGACTTTCTAGAGGGGAAAAGCTAAAATCTTCAGAATCACGTTAAATCCTTGATTTGGGACAGCAATACCCTCAACTGTTGACGGTGTCTGGATATGCAAATACTCAGTTACAAAGGATTTTAGGCCACAGCTAACTGAACACACTTTCGTTAGGAATGAGTCATAGGTGCCTTTCCCTCTGCTGTCTTTTTCTTTCTCAAGTGAACAAATATTTCTGTGGCTAGACCTGGGAATTTGGCACAGACACCGAGGCTGCAATTAATCGTCTCCTCCTTACACCACAAGCCACTATTGTCTATGCTCAACTGAGTAAAGGCCATACCCTGCCATTAATTTTTCCCCTAGATTTCTTACTTATTGCAAAGGGAGTACTGCTCCCAAATTAATGGCACAGAATGTCCCCAGGTACCTGGAAATTTGCAAGTTGTGGTTCTCAAAGCCATGAATTAGGCAGCCAGGATATATGGGCACAAGCAACATCCGAAGGCATTTTAACCCTCTGTCTTCCAAAGTTATGGTCAAAGACGCCCCAAAGTGGTTATCATTTATTTTCTGCCTGAATTTTCTTCTTCCCTATAACATTGTGCTCTGAATTTAGTATTGCACTATTATGTTTCTCTGAGGATGGGCCATATACACTGTTGAATAGCCTGAATATCACTGTGCAGCCTCTGATTGGAGAGTCATTTCTTTCTCACCAGTGGGGCCTCATGTACTACCTGCTTAGTCAGGAACCTGGGCTTTTTTCTCTAGCCCTGCCGGGTCTGAAATACATCGCAGCCCAAAATACTCACTGCAGGTTCTTTGGCTGAAAACAATTCTAAAACAAAGGATGATTTCCCACACTTATGTAGTTACCAAATCACTTTCATATGTGAGTCTTTCTTTAATTTTTACAGCAATCTCGAAGGTACTACTGGCCAAGTATTCTAAGCAATTTTCCATGAATGAGTGTAAGAAATGTATTCTTGTGATCATCAGGGCACCTGCTTATTTGGTAACTACTTTATGTCAGTGGTGGGTTTCAAGTCCAGCTCTACCACTCAATGGCAATGTAACCCCATGTAACCCTCTGGTGTAAATAACTGGGAAAATCCTCTCTTTATTTATCTCCAGATTCAAATTAGGTTTAGTTTTGTTAGAGAATAATTTTTAGCAACTAGAAACTTTCATAGCTGCTGGTAAAATAATTGGTTTTATATTACTTCAAAGGTTAGGTTAAGAAACCTTTTTATGGGGCAGCCCAGGTGGCTTAGTGGTTTAGCACTGCCTTCAGCCCAGGGCCTGATCCTGGAGACCCAGGATAGAGTCCCATGTCAGGCTCCCTACATGGAGCCTGCTCTGTCTGTCTGTCTGTCTGTCTCTCTCTCTCTCTGTCACTCATGAATAAATAAATAAAAAATCTTAAAAAAAAAAATAAAGAAATCTTTTTATGTGACTAGTGGTCATTTGGATTTTCTTTTCTGGAAGTCTGTTCATTCAGGTCTTGAGCTAATTTTTCGATAGGACTAAGTTTTTCTTTTTTAAAAATTAAATCTGTAGTTTTCTTATCCCTGAATCTAATATGTCAATCATAGCTCAATGAGAAAATATTTTGTAGTTTCCTTATGATCCTTATTTGATGAAAATGGTTATATAACATCTATGTATTAATTCATTTAAAATAACAGTAATAAATCCATACATGCTAAAATAATTAATACATTTCATGAAAACTGCCTATATTTTTGAGAACAAAAATCAATGGAAAGAGCAACGTTGTTTTACATTTTTTGCAAATCTCTAATGTCTGGCTAAGTGGAAGATGACCAAATGTGTATACCTGCTTCTTCATTCAATTTGTTGTGATATGGTGTTTTATTTGCCTGGTATCAGTGGTATGATACCGGAATTTATTCACTCATTATCCGATTGATGGGAATTCTTTATTTCTGGCTTTGTGGGGTGTTTTGGTTTTGGTTTTTGCCACCATAAATAGTGCTTCTATAAACAAACCTGTACATTTTTTTTTAAAAAAGCATCAGATAAGAACATTTTTTAGAATAGAAATATTTATTAAGAGCCTAACATAAATGAGATCTTTCCATATGTTATTTCATTTCACCCCATAATGTGCCATGAAAAAGCTAAGCTCAGTTAGAGTTAATTACTCCTAATTATGTCATAACTGTAGACCAGGGAGGTGGAGGCAAGACTGCTGATTCCTACCTTTGCTATCTACATCTGGTAGACAGCATGAAGGTAGGCATATCCAGGGCCCTATCCACCTAATTGTACCTGCCTCCCTGAACCATGGCCTTCTGTCTCCTATTGGAGGCCATTGCCCACCCAAGGCCTGAACACCTTCCCTTTAGGGTGGTAGTAGATTGCATAGGGCTGCACCCATCGTATGATAAAGACTGAGAAATTATTCTTTCCCTCAGCCCTAAATCCACAAGGGTCTCTGCTCCATGGATTTGTGATGGTGTGTTTTCTCCAGATCTCAAGCTCAGAATATACTGACTACTGCTGAGGAGTTCAAGCTGGTCTGTGCTTTATAAAAATCAAAATGCCATTCCTGTGAGGTTGGCAAGGGAGCAACCTTTTTCCCTTTCATGGACGATGAAATCAGCCCATAGAAACATTAAGCAAAATGCTTAGGATCACACAAGTAGTACACACTATCTGTGTGAGCAAGAAGGTGTGTGGAATCAAAAGTGCCACTAACGTTCCTGGGGCCATTCCTTTTATCTGCCTTGGCTTTTGTGGAGTAGAGTATGTTACTGAAAATAGACTTTCATGTTCTAAGAGGTCTTAAAATGCAGATCTGATTAAGACTCTACTTTCATACTGTTCAAAACTGTTCTGGAATTCTTCCAACTGAAACTTTCGTTTGCATCATTTTATATTGTTTATACCTTTCAAATAGGATATAAGGCAGTTTGTGAGAGATTCATATGTATTGAATTGAAATAAGAATAAAGCCCACATAAAAAATCCAAGTAAAAAGGCAAGGAGTTTTTTTTTTTTTTTTCTGCCTGCCTTCCTGTCTTCTTTCCTTCCTGAATAATTCAGTCCAAAAACTATCATGTGGGGCTGATCAAGGTAGGTGTCATGATGGGCTTGGGAGGAGGAGGGTGGAGGCAGAGACAGCCTTGCATGAGTTGTCAGAACCTGTGTGTACCGACAAAGGATGTCCTTGTCGGTGGATAATGGCAGTGGCCCAGAGTGTGATGTTAGAGCCTGGATAAGGGGATGTTTATGTACAGGAGGGATTACAGTAATAAATGTGGTAAGGATAACATATTGATTATACTAGTTAATATAATAAGGATAACAAAATCTAGGTTTCCTGTGACTAGGGAATGGTGTTCAATATATGAAAAGGGAGAAAATTGGAATAAACTTTTGGATGTTGGATTGAACTCATAAGTATATGGTTCTGGAAGTGATGATACTCTAACAATGAGGAGCACATTTAGGGCTCAGATCTTGGTTTATTTACATATCATTCTCCACTAAAAAGAACAGAGTTCCTTTGACAAACAGCAGGTTTTATGGTTGGGCTGAGCAAGTATAAGATAACCCAGGAACATCTTCCTTAGAAACTAAGGAAGTGCTCAAAGAATATTAAAGATACAGGAAAAGAGAGCACTTTCCCTGATAAACGTAGAAGGAATAATTGATTTAAAAAAATTATTTATTTGAGAGAGAATTAGCAAGGGGAGAAGCAGAGGGAGAGGGAGGGAGTGGGTCTCAAGCAGACTCTTCACTGAGTGTAGAGCCCAATGCAGGGCTCAATCTCACCACCCTGAGATCATGACCTGAACTGAAATTAAGAATCAGATGCTTAAATCTCTGAGCCACCTAGGTGCCCCAAAGGAATGATTGATTAAGGAGGGTACTTCTTGTGTTGAGCACTGGGTGTTATATACAAGTGATGAATTGCTAAATTCTCCTTCTGAAACCAATATTACACTATATGTTAACCGACTAGAATTTAAACACAAATTCGAAAAATTAAATTTTAAAACAATAAGAAATGATTGAATTGGAATTGACATACAGAAGGACTGATTAAACTAGAAAATCACCATTTGTCAAAATCAGTGGATACTCAGGAGTGGGTAAAAGTTCAACAAGGAATGGAATATTTACCTTATCTCAGAGTATCTCTCCACATATACTTAGTAAATCAAAGAGGAAAGAAGGAAATTTACAGTGGAGAAACTTGGCCAACTCCCCTAATTAAATAATCAAAGATAATATCATCAATAACGGAACTCAAAATCATGTACCACCTGTTAAGATGAAAAAAAGAAGAATATAGCATATCTTCTGTAACATGCCAGAAACAAAACACAACACAACAAACATACAAAAATCACTTCCATCTGATAAAGAAATATCAGACAAACCCAAATTGAAAGACCTTCTAAAAACTGGCCTATATTATTCAAGATTGCCAAAGTTATGCAAATCAAAGAAGAAATGACGAGGTGTTTGAGACTGAAGGAGACCAAAGATACATAACAACTAATGCAATGCATCATTTTGGACATCCTTCATTCCTGAGGATATTATGGAAATAATTGTTGAAACTTGAGCGAAATCTGTGGATTTGATTATGGTAATGTATCAATCTAATTTTTTGACTTTGATGGTTTTATTGAGGTTATATAAAAGAATTGTTTTTGTACACACTTCATAATAAAACACTCAGAAGTGATGGGGAATCATGTCGGTAAACAAACTCTCAAATGGCTCAGAGAATACTTATTTATTTCTTGTATTGTACTTGCAAATTTTTCATGGTTGAAAGTATTCCAAACCAAAAAGAAAAAAAAAAAAGTAAATGAAAGGACAAAGGAAGAGTTGTATCCTAATGTCTTAGGTGGAATTACTCAGATTGAATATATAGTTTTGAGTTCTGGTAGTTGGTGCAACAAAGTCTAAGAGTGTGTGACGAGCAAACAGCAATCTTGTTGCCCAAGTCCATGAGAAATGGATGGTGTGAAGTTTTGGATTGGTAACACCCAGCTGGCTACAATCTTCCCACAGAATCATTCAATTTGCACAAGCAGAATGATATGAAAATCTTTGAAGATTTTCCTGCTAGTTTTAGTTAATATTCTGAAGTAGTTTAGTTTCTAGATCAACATTTTCTATAGTAGGTTTCATGACGTGTATTTGGGGGAACTGAATAATTATTGGTAGACAATCATGAGGTTGTAACATTTATATGGGGAGGGTTGGTTGCATTACACAAATATTAAGCCTTTGCCACAACATGTCAAACCTCCATGCATCGAATTAGCAATAAAAACTATTCTTTACTGAACACCTGTCGTGTACCAGCATTCTACCAACATTATCTCCAATCCTAGACTATCCTTATAAAGCAAGCGTAATTTGTGCCCTCTTTACAGAAGAGGAGGCTAAGGGTCATAGTGACCAAGCAATACATGTAAGCTCGTAGAGAGCGTGTGACGGGGTTGAGATTCAATCCCCAGTCTGACTGGATTCAAGTCCTATGCTCTTTTTACTGTGTTTGTGATCTTTGTGATCAGTTTTATTTTACACACCCAAGGGAAATTAAGCCTTAAGTCAGATCCCCCAAATAAAACTTAATCTCTAAAGTTTTTAAGCTGAATATTAGGAGTGAAGTGTTGCTCTCAGTCTCCGGTCCTTGAGCATGTGAAATATAATACTCTGAGGACCTAAGCTACTTCCTGTTTTCAAGTTAGACACAGAGCTATCACATTAGTTTTTCTAATCCACTGGAGCATTTTAAACTATATGTGCATTTTGAAACAGTTTCTCACACGTAACTTCAAGTTTTTACTTAAAGTATTATTATCCTTCGTACTGGTTAAAATTCCACAGTAGGTTCTTGACGGGTCCAGATGCATATGATTCATAGTGGGTGGTATTTCAGTCCTAACTGAGAATATGGCACTATCTTGGGAATCATGTGGAACCTGTATGTCAGAGGAACCTGTGTTTTAAGTAATCCTGGGATTTGGACCATTGTCCTACCCCTGGTATTATGGGGATAGTTGGCACCTTGGGTTTGGATTTAGATGGAATCAAATTTTAGCTCTAATCTGTGCTAATTGTATATGCACACATGCATACTGTCCCCACCTCATTAAAAGAAGAATAATAAAGGAAAGAAAAAAAAAACCCAAGAAAACAGAAAGGAGATTTGAGGTAGCTGGCTCTCTCGTTCAAGCCCTGCATCCTTTAAAATTCCCTGGTTCTTTGTTTCCTTCCTTGTAAAAATGTCAGTGATAATTATATCTACCCATTAGGGCAGATAATAGTACTTAACTCATAGGACGGCTTTTAGGTTTTAATGTGTTAGTACATATAACATATAACTGACTCTATAACAGTTAGTACGTATTTGCAGAAATGTCTGGCTCATAGGGAGACTTTATGAATATTTGCTATTATTACTATCAATGTATTTGAAGAGATTGACACGTATAGGTGTTTATAAATGCTAGTTTCCCTTCCATTTCTTACAAAATTAGAATAAGTATACAGAGATTTTATCTATTGTTTCTCCAAAGGGTCAGTATAGCTATTAGTGATCAGAGACGTATCCATCCATGTTACCGCAAAAGATCAGAAGCCACCTTGGGCATTTGCCTTTCACTTTGGGATGCTGCCAATGGTGATGTAATGTACTGTTGATATACTGGTGAGTTGATCTTGCAAGCCACATTTGACACAGGGATTGCTTTCGTCTTGTTATATTGTTTCTGTACAAATAATATTTATCCCTCAGGATAAGAAGTCATCCATGTGGAATAAAGAACACCTTCTGTATGTAG
Organism: Vulpes lagopus; assembly: GCF_018345385.1. Classification (NCBI taxonomy): domain Eukaryota; kingdom Metazoa; phylum Chordata; class Mammalia; order Carnivora; family Canidae; genus Vulpes; species Vulpes lagopus. Next base: position 16,143,379 of record NC_054824.1, read on the forward strand.
GTGTACAATTATCTGAAATGTAAGGATTGACAAATGTTCGCTTGATTGAAAGTTTTGCAGGAATTTGAGAGTTTGAATCGTTTTTGAGATGGTGTTGACATTCTCTTTTGTTGGTTATCAGGATCCCCTGGTATTAAAGTTTGGGCCTATTCTGTAAAAGAATGATTTAGTCATGGTTACTCATAGCATCTTTAAATTTTGGCTCTATGAGAAACAGAAGTTATTCTCTAATTCAGGGATCAGCCAACAATGGCCTACAGGCCAAAACCAGCTTGCCGCCTGTTTTGGAATGGCCTGTGAGCTAAGAATAGTTTTTACATTTCTGGGGGAAAAAAAAAAGGCAAAGAAGCATATGTGACAGAAATCATATCTGACCTGCAAAGCCCAAAATATTTGCCGTCTGGCCCTTTACAGAAACAGTTTGCTGATACCCTGTACTAACCCAATTCTCTCATTTAAAAAAAAAAAAAGAGGAAAATGAGGACAAAGGAAGTTATGTGGTTTTTACCCAGGATAATGCAGCTCGTTGGAGACAGAGCTGGAACTTGAACGAACTCTCCTGTCTTGCAGCCTCAGTCTCCATCAGCAGCGCTGCTTCCTCAATTAGCCCTTCTCCTCTCCAGTGTCTTTCACCTAACTGATAAGAACAATTTCATTTAGAAAGATAACACTAATATTTTAAACTTATGTGACATCTTGTCCCTGAAGAACTCAAAGTACCTGCAGCTGGATGAACCCATTCTGCCAGGAGAGGCATGACATCTGGGTGAGAAACTGGACCCTTAGGTAGCAATGGCAATCACATATTATCAGCATTAACAATATCCTCAAAAGGTCAGAAATAAAATATTTAACTTGTTTATTAGAAGCAATAAGACACTGAACACAAGAATCGTGTTCTTTTTGCTTCCAATGGAATTATCGACACACCCAGATCAAGGGATTTAGCACTTCCCTGTTAATCTATAGGTTTGAGTTTTGCTAGATAAAGGTGGAGGTGATGGTGGTGAGGTTTCAAAGACTGGGATATACTCAGACTTTCTGGTAAGAATTCATGAAATGATCATTTTGAATTTAAACAATGGATACTTGGAGATCACTGGAAACATGGCCTATCAGGAAAATTGCATACTCGTGGATGGATTTTCCCAGCTTATCAATTCCACCCCCCTCCCCAAATCCTCTTTGTGAGGTGAAGATCAATCTTGGGCGCATTTTTTTCTCAAGATATTTGGGATAAAGCATACTTCGAAAAGAATGACCAGTAATTTAAAGTTTTTTCTTTAAATTCAACTTGTTTTAATTCTGTACTGTCATATCAAAAATTTATTTTAATATCTGAGTCAATTATTTCTATACATTTGTAAGAGATTTGCTAGCTCACTTAGGTTATTATTACCCAAGGTGTTTCTTATCCAATATGTTTACACGGAGTCCACTTTTTTCCTCATAGTCAATTTTATTAGTTTAACAAGTAAGTCAGGAACTTTTCTTTAAATCCAAACTCCAAAGTAGATTTACTCTCAGCATTACAGCTGCTCTGATCAGCATTCACTCTGCAAATGATGAGAATAAGAATGTGAGTTTAATTGAGTGGCATGCATTTGATTGTAACTGAATGGAGATGCCCCCATTGAATTAGCAGACAGGTGCCAGTTTCCTGGAGTGTCTTTTAGGTTCTTCTAGGATCAGCTAATAGTTGATAAGAACCTCTTTAACTACATGGGTTATAAAATACTGCTCAAGAAACTAGAAACATATGCAAATTTGAGTACATAAAACTACTCTTTAGATTTGATACATTTCTCAACAAAGCGACTTGAATTAGCGCTTAAATATTCTATAGATGCTTGTATATATGAATATCCTTATATGTTATAACCTATTGCATTGAAAATATGGTTTTTCTTGTGAATTCAGAAAATCTACAGCTGAATACATTAAAGCTTAGCTCATAGATATCTAATACATATTTTTTTTCCGATATCCAAAATTTAATGGGGGATAAAAAGCAATAGGCATGGCTTTCCAACATATAAAATATTCAGTGACATGCATTACACCAGACACAATATGCTCCAACCTATACTGAATAAAAATTACAGTCGATATTTGTTAGCCATACATGTTCTGAAACTGCAAAGGATATGATGAGCATGAGAGAAAATGACCACGTATGTAATTGAGCAAATTTCTGGATGTATTACATGTTGTGGTCAAACATAGGTTAGGAAGCTATTTGAGCCCATTGGCTCAGCCACAGACTGTTTATTCCTCACATGATGCTAATCACAGTGATTGTGCCTGTCTCTGTTATGTCTGGCAAAGCAACTTGTAAGAAGTCAGCTCTAGCCAGGACAGCCAAACACACACAGAAAAAAAAAAAAAAATCCATTTAGCTAGGATACCTTCTCTACATTCTTTATTAAGGTTCTAAAATTGATGGAAATAAAAATACAATCTCAATGTCTGGGTATCTTTTGATGTTTTCCAGTTGTAGTTTGATATTCAGGAAAATTAAAGCAAATGATTATTTTTGTATTATTTGAACACATCTTCTTTTTTTATTGGTCTTTCCCCCCACTCCTCAACATCACATTTTTGACTAATCCTACATCCCAGAGAGATGGATTATCAAGGAGAAAAGGGTCAATGATCCTAGAAGACTTGGCACAATAAATATGACTCCCCCTCCAAATGCCACACAGGCTTTGCCCAGAGAAGAAAGTGTAGATGTTTCGGGGCAGCTCCTGGGCGCAATGCAATAGGAACTATGTGTTCTAGTCTCAGGCACTTGTTTCAGAACGATCTTTCCACACTTTTCTCCTGGCATCAGCCTCGTTTAAGGTGCTGAGATGGAAGTTTCCTTAGATCTAAGCCCACTTCATAGCTGTAAAAACCAGGGCAAAATACTTCCTTTCCTTTCCATGGAAAGGACAAAACACTTCCTTTCCATACAATGCACCACTTGCAGGGAAAAATGGTGATACAGCATCAATGATTCAGTTGTATTCTGAAGATGCTTCAGAGTGAGGGACACCTTCACTTAGAACTAAGTGGTTACTGTTATTTATTTCAGAATATGATTTGTAACCAAATAAATATTTTAGAGATTAATAACAACTAAATGGAATCAAAGTTGATCTTCACCCTTCAAGAGTGATTCTCATTCGACTGAGAGAACTTGCATGTGTTGCCTTAACATTAGTGATCAATGCTTTGTGGTGTTGTTTAGGGCACTTACAACATACAGCATATCATCTATCCAAAATGTCCTAATCAGTATTTCCTTAATCCTAGTCATATGATAGTTGTGTGTGGTGTGTGTGATGAGTGACTAAAACATTTAAATCATAACGTTGCCAGACATTTTGCAGTTCCATTCACTACTGCCACCGTGTGAACAGACTACTATAGAAAAGTTACTCGTTTTCCCATTGATTTTCTATCTAGTATGATACTGTGATTATATATTACTTGGTGTTTCTCTTTATTATCCCCTCGGATATTAACGGTGCTATTTTAAAGCATTTAATTCTATGGTGTGAACCTTAATCCCATTGCAGAGCACTTGCCTATGTGTTACATTGTCACAATTCACTCCCTAGTGTAAGTCTAGGGGGTAGTTGCTTTTATTTAAGAAAATAACTGTGTGCTGAATTTATCATAAGTTGGAAAAACAGGTCCTTTTCCTTCATTGAGCAGACCACGCATATTTCCATAAGATGTAGTGCTATGTTGGCCAAGGCTCTGTGTGAACAACTATCTATTGTAAAGTGGTAAGAGAATAACTGTGAACTTTTCTAACCAATAAAATTCAGAAGTGGCACATTGTAACTCGGTTTGCAATATTTTTCCCAATATTTTCTTAAAGCTTCATGTATGGAAAGTGTCTTTGTTTTCACTCCATTTTGCATTTTGCCAAGAAAAAGTGACAAAACAGTACTTATCATCTTCCTTCAAAACATATGGCATGTGCCCACGGAATATTAAATGATCTTTTACAATGACAACAAATGTTGTGATATTTCATCTGAAACTCCCAGAATGTAAGGTTTCTTGAAGCAGGCAGGAAAAGCAAAAAGATGGTTCAGGGGGATTGGTTTGCTGGTGGAGATGGTGATGCAAACATATGCTACTTCAAATCTGAAGGAGTACTGTGTATATATCCATGTATAAATGAGGGTGGTAGAAAATACATTATCTGGACTTAGAGATCTTAAGTAAGATTCTGAGGCCAGTTCAGTGTCCTCTGGTTTATAATAGGCAAGAAATTGGGTATACGTAATTGGCTTCTCTTTTTTTCTATTACATCTCACAGAACCATCTTCCAGTGATTGCAGGTACTGAGAAGACGATGGGGTGCCTGGGAGGCTCAGTCGGTTGTGTCCAACTCTCGGTTTCAACTTAGGTCATGATCTCAGGGTTTGAGATGGAGCCCAGAATTGGGCTCTGCACTCCACACAGAGTCCACTTGAGATTCTATATCTTTCCCCCTGCCTGTCTCCCCGTGTCTCTCTCTCTCTCTCTCTCTAATCAATCAATCAATCAATTAATCAATCAATCAATCTTTTTCTTTTTTAAAGAAGCCTTCCCACCTTTTCTCTTTCTCTCACAAACTTCTCTCCAAGAATAAAGGAATCCTTTATTTGATCCATGAACTTAGGAGAGGACCTAGGCATGTCTGGCTTGGGCTTTCCTTCCTATCTTTCAAATCCACCTGTCCCTGCATGAGTATTTCTATTCTCTCCTGCCCCCATGAGATAAGCACACCTTGTAGCCATCCCATCCTGTCTTCTAGAGAAGGCTCCAGAGTTCCACAGCTCCAGCTCTCTCTTTCCCACTATTGTGGCTCAGCAGTGTTTTCTGTTTAGTTGGCCTGATAAAAATATCTGCTTAGCAAATTCCTTCTTCAGTGGATGATCCTAAGGGCTAGATGGGGGCAGGGTGGGGTGTGTGTGTGTGTGTGTGTGTGTGTGTGTGTGTGGTATATGACTGGAAGGATACCTGATATTAGCCATGGGTTAAGTTATATTCTCTCCCTACATTTTGTTCCCAAAGATGTTTGCTCTCTATCTGTCCATATTCAGGGACCATCTCTTATTGGCTTAGAACTCAGAGGGGAAACTCACATTACTATTTGCCATGTCTTCATAACCCAACATGCACCGTAAGGATGAAATAATGTTATATAGTATTTGGATTCATATTGAGCTCCCCAAGAATAGTCACTATTAATAACATATACTTGAGAAGTTTTTTTTTACACCACAACTCTTATTCCATATTAATATTTATTTAAGTAATGAAGAAATACCAAATAGCATTGTTTTAGAGAATTTTGGCTTTTAGTACACTTTAAAACTGTAAGCTCATCTGCTAATTCTCATTTCTGTCTTCTTCCACTGAAATGCATCAACTGGGAGGTTTATAATGCTTAAGGAAAGATAGGAGAAAGAAAAAATTTAGTGCCATATTAATAATAACATTCTCAGTTAATATGTTCATACTAGTTTAATTAATTTCTGTGGAAATTACCATTCCACAGAGGAATCAGTCATCTGTGGTGCAGACATGGCCACTACTTGTGACTGCTTTTGGCCTTATGGGGCTGGTAGATTCAACATTTTCATTGCTAAGCATATTATTTCAGAAGAAAAAGATATTCCTTTGTTCACCAGATATATATAGAGAAACTACCATGTGCTAGATATTATTCTAGGTTCTGGGTTTACATCAGTAAAAATACAGGGATTTTCATTGTCAAGGAAACTCACTTTCTAGGGGTAGGGAAGCGGTAGTAGAAAATAAACACAATAAATAAGAACTTATAGTAGCTGTAGTTTAGATAGATTAGTCAAGGTCGTCTTCACTGAGAAGGTGATAATTGAGCAAAGAATGAAAGAGGTGGGCAGCCTGGGTGGCTCAGTGGTTTAGCGCCTGCCTTTGGCCTACGGCCTGATCCTGGAGACCCGGGATCGAGTCCCACGTCGGGCTCCCTGCATGGAACCTGCTTCTCCCTCTGCCTGTGTCTCTGCCTCTCTCTCTCTCTCTCTGTCTCTCATGAATGAATAAATAAAAAATCTTAAAAAAAAAGAATGAAAGAGGTAAAGAAGCAAGCCATGTGGATATCAGTGAGGAAAAAACATGCTAGATAGTGGGTGCAACCATTGCAAAGGTTCTGAGGAGGGGCTGTGTACATGCAGAGGAGGGAAGAATGAAGACAGGGAAGAAGGAGGAGAAGATGGGAGGGAATGTGACCAGAAAGGGGTTGGGTAGTGAGTGCTCCTGCCTTGCAGGTATTGTGAGAATTTTGACTTTTTCTCTGAGACAAATAGAAAGCCCCTGGACAGTGGAGTAACCCATGACTCAAGGTTTAATGGGATTGTTCAGGCAGCTCTGTTGAGAAGACGCTTTTGGGGGATGAGAGTCGAGAAAGGGGAATAGTTAGGAGGTTCTTGCCAGAGTGAGAAACAATGATGATTGGATCAGATGACACCAGTGGAGGTGGGGCAGTGATTGAATTCTTTTTTTTTTTTATTTATTTTTTATTTTTTTTTTTAAATTTTTATTTATTCATGATAGTCATACAGAGAGAGAGAGAAAGAGAGAGAGAGGCAGAGACACAGGCAGAGGGAGAAGCAGGCTCCATGCACCGGGAGCCCGATGCGGGACTCGATCCCGGGTCTCCAGGATCGCGCCCTGGGCCAAAGGCAGGCGCCAAACCGCTGCGCCACCCAGGGATCCCTTGAATTCTTGATATATGCTGCAAGTTGAACCAAAAGGGTTTACAGATGAACTGTATTTAAAGTGAGAGAGAGAGAAATTGAGAGAGACATGAGTCAAGCATGGCTCCAGGGTTCTGGCCTAACTAGATAGATTCTCCATTTACTGAGATGGGAAAAGGCAGGGGCAAAACAGCTTGAGAAAGGGTAATATCAGGAATTTAGTTTTAGATATTTTAAATTTGGAGTGTTCCCAGAAATCTAAGTGAAGATGTCGAATCCACCGTATGATATGTGAGTCCAGAGTTCAGGAAAGAAGTCTAGGTTGGAGATATAAATTTGGAAGTTGTCAACATCGAGATTCTATTTAAGGTCTGACTGTATTCTTTGATAGAGCACTCCTCATGCCTGTTCCTTTGGAAAGGAACTTTCCAAAGTCCTGTGAACGTTAAGCTTTTCTTCTCAGCCAAGTTTGAGATTTCATAAAGGTTAGCCCTTTAAAAGGGAGCCCTTGAATGATGAACATTTTCTGCTGAAAAGTGACATTAAAAGAAAAAAATTGCCCTTTGATGGCACACGCACCTTCCTGCCACGATTACAATGAAATGGATTCAGAGAATCCAGAGTTAATTTAGAGAATTCAGAGAGTCAAGCAGGCACCAGCTTCCATCACCGGAAGTTCTCTTCGATTCCTTGCAATTCTTTCATACTTCTGTGTCTTTGTTGCTTGTGACCGTATGCTGGATGGCTTGCAGCCAAGGACCGAGTTCTCACAGATTCCGTGGTCAGAGGAGAAATGACTCTTCTGGTTAATAGTCAAAACTACTCAAGTTTTATAACGCGTTTATTCATTGTGCACAAGGAGTGCTGAGATGCTACACTACAGGCCTGAAAGAGTTAGTTCATTTCTCCAAAGAACCTAATGCAATCCTAAAGAATTTCCACATTGGGAGACTCTGGCTCAAAATAACAATCTACACAAGACTTTCTGAGTCAGAAAACTATTTAAAGAAGAGAGTGCTAAACAGTAATTCCAATAAATACTGGTAACTCTTTTGCATTTGAGCATACCACAATAGAAAGAGTGAAAGAACTATCTTTAGAGCGCACAACGAGATGGGTGCAGAGAAGGGCAAAGCCACCCTTTCTGCCTTTCAGCTGTGTGGTCAGGCCCTGCGTGACATGCCTCGGATGTCGACAACTGAATGACACTGGTTCTAACACTGTCAAGCTGACTTCCCCTGTGATTTACCTTGTTGGCACAGAGTCATGTAATATTATTACTCCTGAGAGAGTGGCCACCATCGGGAGCCTTAGAAACATGGCTTGAGTTTTCAGTGTCCATCAAAAGAGAATGCCAATTTTTTAAAATGCAGAGAACAAGATTTTGCCAAGCTCAAACTTAACATAATTTTTCTTGGAGAAATTGTCCTTAAAGCAGTCATGACAATATTTCCTGTTATAGTGACTGGCCTCTCACTCAGGGATTTGCAAATGCCAAACAGAAAGATGAATATGAAACCTGAGCTACTGGGGCCCTGGGCCTGGGTCAAAGGTCAAAGGTCAAAGGTCAACAGCCTGAAAGGTGAGGAGGGGTCCCACTCTACTGTGAAAGGTGAGGAGAGAAACCTGGTGCAGGCTTTCAGGGATGGCCCTGGCTTTCCTTCCCTGACATGGGCAGACTGAAACCACTTTCTCTTCCCCGTTCTGTGGAGCACCCCCCTCCTTAGGGGTTTTGATCTGAGCTTGGTGGGAGAACCGAGGTCTTGGGAGATGGGAACCAGGAGAGTACTGGGCACAAATCCTGGCAACAGATTGCCCCTTCCCACTCAGTTTTCAGCCATGCACATGTGTACTATTTGAGTACATATCACTGGTGAGCTGGGGATCTGTTCCTTCAGAGAGCACAATCTGGGACCAACTTTCCTCATTTACATAGAGTAGGGTAGAGGGAATACTAATCAAATCCATGTATCTGCTGCATATCCATCTATCTTAATAGTCAAAGCTTTCGCCAGACAAGAGAGGTGGAGGGAGGAGGGGAGGATGCTGAGTCAAGAGACTTTCCGAGGTTCCTTCCTCCCAGCTCACATGACTGATTTTAAGGGGCAGTGATTTCAGGTGACTTCCTCTGTCATTATTCAAAATGGCTGAGTCTGGAGGTGGGCACTTCTGGGTTTTGGGTCCCGCGTTAAAGTTGAATCTCTCCAATGTCCATGGAATTATGTTTTCCAAGCCAACATCCTACTGAGGAGTTGTACAAGAACAGAAGACATCAACTTTATGATCCCATTTCTTGAAGGCTGTACCATTCATTGCCTGGTTGTATTTGATTAAATTTGCCTTAATGGCCAGGCAGGTGCCCCTCAGGTTCTTTGGGGTCACGTTAGAAATAGATCAGCCTTTGGAAACTTCACCAAGTGAATGAAGGCTTGATTTGATATCCGAAAAGCACTCATTTGCTCCCTTCAGACCTCACATAAGTTTGTCAAATCGGGAAAGCTCAGCAGGTGGTGTGTCTGAAATCTTACTTTTCTTTTCTTTTCTTTTCTTTTCTTTTCTTTTCTTTTCTTTTCTTTTCTTTTCTTTTCTTTTCTTTCTTTTCTTTTGTTTTCTTTTCTTTTCTTTCTTTTCTTTTTTTCTTTTTCACTTGATTCTTGCTGCTCTTGCCAAGATCGGATGCTTTGAAACTGACAACTGAGGCTGCTTGGTCAGATCTCCGATCTCAAAACAGAGAGCTGCTTCTCTTCGAGAGTGAAATGCTAGCCCTCATGAGGGGGTAATTACTTTAGAAGTAATTGGCCTGGTCTCTGTGGAGGAGATTTTAGTGAAATGGCCCTGGGGTCTATGTGTCCAGCTACTGAAGGACTCTTACCTGCCTGTAGGACAAATGGGATCTTCCCTCAAGAAAAATGTGAAATATTCTTCTCATTAAAGATTGAAAACATCACTTTATTTGCACTCACCTCTCTGTAGAAAGAGAATCCACAGTCACCTTCCCACAGGACGCATTCACTCACTTGCCCAGTCTGCATCTTCTTCTCCCTGGAGCCTGGCCCCAGGTCACCTTGGTTGCCAATCACCAGAATTGGCCATCCAGTGACCTTTGTCTCACATCTATCTCTTGGCTGGCTTGGGCAATGAATGCTTATGGCTCTGGGCACTTCCCAGTGGAGGCCTCTGCTTTCTGCTCACTCTCCTCCTCTCCTCTGCCCCAGGCTGTCCCCAGTCTAAGCCATCGATGGCTTTCAGGGCAGTGCACTAGCTGCCCCCACGCTTTGGTCCACGTTTTATCCACCATTCAAATGAAAACTAAAATCATCCATTTTTAAGGAAACTTCAAGAATAGAGTTGGAGGCTCTTCTGACTTAACTGAATTCAGTCTCGCCGGCTCAGTCTTCACATCTGAAGGCCGTTTTTTGCAGCCAAGGACTCTGTCTCCTTCTCCAACAGAATCCCTGAGGGCCCCATGAGAGCACTTCTCAAACTGCTGCTCTGGGAGGCCTGGGGGGCCTGATGCTGGTGCCTCTCCCTCTTGTCCTTCCCGCCAGGACTCTGCACAGTGCCTGGCAATACAGTTTTCCAGGAGAGTATCCTTCTGGTGTGCCTTGGGTATTTAATCAGGGGACCTAGGCAGGCACTTTGGGGGAGGAGATGGGACAGAGATGGGGGGCTCTTCAGCCAGACTGCATCTAACTGAGCCTGGGTGTGGGAGAGAAGGGGGCCTCGATGCACTCTTTCCCTAGTCTGTTCTCCTCCAGGTCTGTTCCCTCACTAAACACACTGCTGTGGTTTATCACTGGAGCTGAAGTTGGGGACTAGACAGGAAGAAGGAGAAAGGCAGGGAGATCCGGAGGGGAGATAGCAAGGGGGGGTGATTTTCAGGGTGTGTGGAAGGGGAATTTGTGTCAATGGGGAGCTCCTGGCTGGTTGAGTGCTCCCAGATCGCAGGCCCTAGTTGCACACTGATGCAAGCCACCCCTAGGCCCCTTGCTGGGGGCCTTCTCTGGCTCCTTCCCCACAAAGCTCTTCTCTGTGTGAGATTATCCCCACCTTTCTGGTCCTGCGTTCCCTTCAAAGACCCATAATTACCCTAATCTAGGATAGATCTGGGATATACACAACCTTTGACAACTGGCTCTTTTGGGGGAAATTTCAGTATTCTCCAAGTATTAGCCTTCTTAGGCTTTCTGAGCCTGGGAACTTCCCTAATCCAGGGCAAGCCAATGGGTGGTCCTTGACAGCCCCTCCCATTAGGTCCCGCTGGGTTTCAGCAAATCTCATGGGTGAGGCTAGAAGAAAGGACAAGGCATTTTGATTCCTACCTCCTCTAGCTTGAACTTTTCATAGGGCAGAGAAAGAACTCATTGATTACTAAACCTTGAAGTCACTTGGGCCTTTGTTTCGTTTTGTTTTGTTTTCCTTAAATTCATTTGGTGGAAGTATTTACTTAAAAAAAGAAAGAGAAAACAACTTACAACATGACTCGGCATCACAAGAACTCATTTCATGTTTATAATTGTTAAGTTCAAAAAAAAATTGAATGAACCTTTCAAAGTGAGTAATTTTTTATTTGAATTCTACATCCTTATGTATTATGTAACAATTAGTAATGATGTGATGGATAATTTTCTTTGGAACAGTTCCTGATTCCATTACTCAACTACTCGATCGACCAGTAATTATGAATCATATCTTTAATTAGCTGCTGCTCTTCAGAAACATATGAAAGCCAAGGGCATAAAGTAATTGGCATAAAAGTTTTCCTAATTAATTTATCTGTCCGTGTAAGTAACCAGGGCTAGAGTCTGGGGATCATTTATAACTCCGGGAAGGCCAGCCCTAAAACTCACTGTCGAAGGAGATTTATATTTGTGAATTATAAAAAGACAACAAGCCACAAAATTGCATTATCCCCCGACTCCAACAATACAGCCCATAATGTGCCGTTCAGAGATGAGCAAAAAGTTCCTATTGATCCAATTCATTTTCATCATATCCTCCAGTGAATCTTTCAAATCTCTCTTGCCTTTTCCTCATTCAACATTGTAACAGTAATCAAGCACATTAAGCAATTCATTAAACAACAGCCCCGCTGACCACAGGGAGTACTGCAGCTAACATTCATTAGGCAGCCAATAACTTTATTTAAGTAGCAAAGGGCTTGGGAGTAAAAACCCGCTCCTTTGTTTCTCCGCACGGAAACGCACGTTTCAGCACTGAGCAAGGCCCATGCCCTCTGCCCACAAGGTGCTTTCAAATGAGGATCTGTCTCTGCATAAAGCAAAATTAGGGTAGGGCTGAGGTGTCCTGATTATGTTCTCTCCTTGCCAAAAAGGCAGTCCAAGACTTAGCTCACTGCTGAGCATGGCTATGGAAGATTTATGTCTAGTCTGGAAACAGAATGTTCAAATATTGATATTTGGGTGCCAGATTTTCAGATCTGACTTTAAAAATGCTAAATGACGGTTGTGGGGCTTCAGAGAACCCTGGCTGGCTTTGTGTGGTCATAAAAGTGATGGATGCGTTTTCTCCCTTGACAACAGAAAGAGAGCTGAAATAACAAAAGCAAGTCGCACAAATTGTTTCTTCAAAACATAATTAGAGGCATCCTAGAAAAGTCCTCACAGCCTTCTGAGGTTTGGGGGCGTCCTAGGGAGGTAGTAAAAGAGGAAGTCACTGGAAAAGTGGAGCTGAGATTGTACGTGGCAGGGAAAGGGCATCACGCCAGGGCCTCTTGGGGTTTGGGTTTCTTGAGCCCTTTTCATTATCCGGTGAACTTTTTCTTTATGGAACAACTTGAGAATGTTGTTATGTAGGTTAAGTCGTCATAAATAACACCATCCGTGGTTAGGAGAAACTATTTTCAGAAAGGATTATTTTTTTCCTTGAGGGGACCAGAGGAAATCCCCTTTCACAAGGTATTATTTTATTGCCTGAAGAGTCTCTAGGGGAAACACATAAGGGAGTTGCGTTTCTAAGACTTTCCTCCTACCTCTAAAGAGTGGCTGTGTGTCAGGATTAACCTGCATTTGATAAGTTCTCTTAATTCACAAAATGTGCTTCTCTTTTAAACCTTTAGTCTCACGGGTAAGGTGTTGGCATCATTCTTTCAAGCCCGTATCTATTGATTAAGCTACTGACATTGTGCCATCAGTAAATAAAATAAAATTGTCCTGGTTTTCGACTCTACTCTGCAGCACAGCTAATAAAAGCAGACTGCATAGCGGTCTTGATGTATGAGCCCTTTTCCCCAACTGCCACGTTGGAGATCTGGGTTCAGAATGGGGCTCATCCTGTGCTTGGGTCATTTCTGGGATCATTCCTGGAACTTCCGAGAATGGGGACTATCTGCGAGGCAGGAAGCAGAGAAAGACCCTGGGTTAGGGCAAAGGGAAGACCAAGAGTCAGTGCTGGGTAAGAATAAGCCATCAGAATGATGATTCCAGCAAACAGTAAGGACCTAAAATCATCACCTTTAGAGACACTGCTTTAAAGGAAAATTAACAAAGGCAGGTTTTACTTCCTCGTGGACTTATAACAAAGTCAGTTTGTATCCTGAAAAGATTGACTTCAGTCTTTTCCAGAATCCAGAACCTCGTATTTGGGCATTTTGGTCATAACAATCATATATAGAATTTGAGGTTTCAAATTGGAACAGATTGTTGTGTTTTACTTAGTTGTACCACCAGGGCTGCTACATTCAAGCTATGGCTGAGAGCAAAGAAGGAAAAGAAAAAATAATTGTAGTGCATCAAAGACAGTATTGCTGAGGACATAGAAATCAGAGTGAAATGTGGCTCTGCCCTAAGATTTAAATCCCCTTTAACCATGAATTGTTGCAGCTGAATTCGTCTTTAATGCCAATATGCTGAATATAGTCATATTCTCTCTCTGGGTGATTCTATGGTGTTATGTTACTTTCTTGTCCTAATGTTTAGAAATATTGCAGATAACCATTCAGGAGTCCTACTTAATAAAAATGTATAGGGATAGTCAAAGTTCTTTAAAAGAATTACTTTTAAAAAATGAATCTTAGATGACATTTGGCCTTCATACTGCTTAATAATAGAAAAGACTAACATTGTTGGAATGTGTAATAAGCATTATAAGTTCTAGGCACTGTGATAACAGCTTTGTGTGCAGTATTTCATTGAATCCTCTCAATAACACAATGAAGCAAGTACTCTCATTTTTCCTATTTTAAAATTGATGAATCTGGGGATTAGAGAATTCGCATGATTTACCCAAGATCCAGTAGTGGCTGGAGTTGGCTGATATGCACCTGGGAGGGCCAATCATGCTGGTCTTTTCTCAGATCCACATTCAGTGACTTCACTTGAACAAGATGGGATCATTTACTCCAGGGAAATGGACAAATACTACAGATCAGGGTTCCTCATTCCCCAAAACCATTTATAAGCAGCTGCTTCCAACATCATTTAGTAAACGATAGTAAATAATAGGGCCAGAATTTGAAACCAAGTTTGCCTGACTTTAGAGTGCATATTTTTAGTGGTATTTTAAATCACCTCACTAAATTATCAGACAGTTTATGACATTTGCTGGGCACTTTTGTTGCCCTACAAAGTACTGTATTTGATGCTTTGTATTGATTTACTCTAAATTGGGGAGACCAAGCTCCAAACTGGGAATATACCTAAGGATGTTCAGCTGGCCATACGCTCATGCAGTCTGGCCAGATCAGCTGGGAAGGGAGACTGTGTCCTCAATTCTTCAGTAATAGGTCCACAGAGGCATAGATAAGGTGGTTTTTTTTTTCTAAAACTCTCCATCCGGATGTTGACAAGGTACAAAAATTATAGAGGGCAGGGTTGCTAGATTTACTGCAGTGGTAAATAATACAGTCAAAGTAAGGTAACAGACCTAGACTGGGCATCCCCTATGATCAGGATCAGTCGCTGTAGGGGTTATGAAAAGGATAAGAAGAAATTGTTAAGCTTATTTCTTTAAGATGTGTTATAGGTATTATAGCGTATTTAAAAGATCCCCTTTCTTTTGGAGATGTCGTTATTGAAATATTTTCAGATGAACAGATATGATGCTTGCAATTTGTTTCAAAGTAATCTAAGGGTAGGGGAAGGTGGGGATTGTTGGAAGTGCAGATGGAACAAAATTAGTGATAAGTCAAAAATTTGTAAAGCTGGGTAATGGGGACGTGTGAGTTCATTTTACTAACCCTCTTTTTTGTGTTGTTTGCAATGTCCTATAATAAAAAGTAAAGCCACAAAATAAATTACTAGACCACAAAGATGCAATTTGGTTCCATAAGAAAAACATACAGAACCTATGCCAAACCTATGCCAAAACACATCTAAGTTTACAGATATTAAAACAGGGAAACAGAATCTTAATGGGGAACTAAACATGCAATGGTCAATCCTGACAGACCTTATTCTATAGCTAACAAGATTGATTCAATCAGGAATGTAGGACCAAATGGGCAATTGCAAAGTAGTTAAATCGTTATTTATGTCCAGTGGATGAACTTCAAATATCAAGTATTTTAACAGACTTTCCTTCCTTTTTTTGTTTTCAGTTATCAATCAGGACTGTTACAATTGCTTTTCTTTCATCACTTTAATTTTCAAGTTCAGCTTCCCCACTAAAAAAGGAACAGTGATTTAGATGCACTAATACAATTGTTGGGGAGGAAATTTTTTTCCTTTAATCTTCTAGATTCTTTGGTTGGTAAACTGATATGAAACAGAGTAACAAGAGAGAAACAAATTTAATTATGTACATACAGGAGCCCCATTAGAGATCCAAGGATATATCAGGCAATTGAGGCTTATATGCCATCCTGAGCTAAGGAATGGGATAGGGCCTTGAGGTTTCAAAGGGGAGGAGGATAATTCACAGGACTGTAAGAAAAGCAGGTAATTAGATGTTTGCCCCGCCACACAGCTAGGTCATTCAAATAAAAGTTTTCTCTAGTTATAGCTTTCTTTCTGGGCCCTTCCCCCTATCTAAACTCTCTTAAGTAGTTAAGAGAGATGTAAAAGTTGTTCTTAAATCTTCTGGGTCTTGATTGCCTTCAGTTCAAAATAATCCACCTGCCAAAATGGCATATTTTGGGGTCATGTTTCTGTTCCCCCCAACTTTTTCTAAACATTGATCATTTACACAGCATCTTCTGTAGCTTTTTAAAGAAGATGACTACTTTAAAATACAATTGGGGGATCCCCGGGTGGCGCAGCAGTTTAGCGCCTGCCTTTGGCCCAGGGTGCAATCCTGGAGACCCGGGATCAAATCCCACGTCGGGCTCCCGGTGCATGGAGCCTGCTTCTCCCTCTGCCTCTCTCTCTCTCTCTCTCTGTGTGACTATCATAAATAAATAAAAATTAAAAAAAATAAAAATAAAATACAATTGGCCATTCTTCATCATCCAAGTACAGATGTTTTAAAATGGTGGAATTTTATTTTATTTTTTTAAGATTTTATTTATTTATTCATGACACACACACACACACACACACACACACAGAGAGAGAGAGAGGCAGAGGGAGAAGCAGGCTCCATGCAGGGAGCCCAGTATGGGACTCGATCCCGGGTCTCCAGTATCACGCCCTGAGCCGAAGGGAGACACTAAACCGTTGAGCCACCCAGGGATCACCTACAATGGTGGAATTTTAGCATATTTATCAGTCACTACATTTAATAATAAAACCTCAATGTCAACTTTTAAAGGAAACTCTTAGATCTAACTTTGAAATCTTTCTCCCTAATCATTACCTTTTTCATTATTGATGAATCCTTCTTCTCTTCTTATACGCAGTCCTTGACAGAATTTTTTTTTTTACACTCACCAATCTCACCTTAACTTAGAGATAAAATGCTTCTCAGTCTTTGACAGCACTGTATTTGAGGTGAGCTGGGGGTTAAGGGCCCAAATACATTTCTCTTAGCATTGGCACTGATTTGTCTTGGTTTCAGCCACCTTGAATTACCCACTTAGCTTGCAAAAATTAATTTTAGAAAGGTCTTAATTTTCAACCCTACACCACCAATCAGCTAAAGAAGTTTAGGTTGCTTCTCCAGATTCTTTGCTTTGCTCTTCTCGAGGAGGCAGACAATATCCTTCCCCTTTAGAGTATGGTACTGACAATGATGTTGCCACAATTTCAAAGAAGTATTTTTCTACTTCTTCATTTTAAATGAATTCAGTCCAACCCCTTTCACTCATAAACTCTCAGAGAAAGGAAAAAATAATTTCTCTTTGCAATTTGCAAACATTGTTGTTTTCCTTTAAGATTTACTTCTTATTCTACTAGGTATTTACCCCAAAGATACAAATGTAGTGATCTGCAGGGACACCTGCACCCCAGTGTTGGGGTGCAGCAATGTCCACAATAGCCAGACTATGGAAAGAGTCTGGATGCCCATCAACAGATGAATGGATATATATATATATACATATATACATATACATATATATTTCACGGTTAGTACACAGACATCAAAAGGGATGAAATATTAGCTATTTACATCCATGTGGATGGAACTGGAGGGTATTTTGCTGAGCGAAATAAGTCAATCAGAGAAAGACAGTTATCATATGGTTTCAATCATATGTGACTATAAGAGATAGCACAGAAGACCATGGGGGAAGGGAGGGAAAACTGAATGAGAAAAAATCAGAAAAGAAGATAAACCATGAAAGACTCATTAACCTAGGAAACAAAGGAAAGGTTGCTGGAAGGGAGGTGGGTGGGGGGATGGGGATGGGATAACTTGGATGATGGGCATTAAGGAGGGCACGTGATGTGATGAGCACTGGGTGTTATATGCAACTGATGGATTACTGAACTCTACATCTGAAACTAATGATGTACTTATATGTTGGTTAATTGAATTTAAATTAAAAAAAAAGAGTCACTGCTTATTCAGTGCTTTCTTTGAATCAGATACTCTTGATGGATGTTTTAAATACATTACTGTTTAGTGTCCAGTTATTAAGTCCTTTCATTATATAAGGAACTGGAGATTAGGGAGACAGACATGAAATCACTTGTCTAACCAAGAGTACAGAAGTAGTAAATATTGGAGGCAGAATTCAAACTCAGTTTCTCTGACTAGCCTGGGCTAGTTCCTGTTGTCACATAGATTATCTAATTACACGTTTTCAGGTGGTTCTTTTAAGCACCAGTTTTCAATTCTGTCCTTGCTCAGTCAGTATGAATTATATCCAAATAGCACAGTTTGTCTAACATGAATCAGAAAAAACTGCTTTCTTCATAAGCATGGATCATTATTTTATAGTAGCCTTCAAATAGCAACTTTCTGTCACCATGGCACTCAGTTAATTATCAGCATGATACTTTAACATTTGTGAGCAGTTGTGTTTCAACCTAAGTTAAAATAAAACAAGAATCTATAGCATCATCGCTCTCTTTGAGATGTCTATAGGAGCCTGTACAATGTACCACACTCTTCTTTTCCCTCAATGTTAACCCCAGGAGATTAGCTTTCATTTTTAATTTCTGCTTTGTATCTTAAAAGAAGCACTTAAAGACAACATGAGTGTCACTAGAGAACAGGAATTGTTAGATGAACACTTAAGAGGCACAAGAGCCCTCATTTTCCCTACCTGGATGATGAGGTTGTCTGCATGAAGAATAAGAAAGGGAGGAGTGAGGTGTGGAGTGTGAACAAAAGTGCAGAGAATGAATGTTTTACAAGGCTGTGGCCAAGAGAGTAGGGAGAGCAGTCTAACTGGTGTGAGAGCTTTGGATGCGAAACTGAGCATGTCAGATGGCTTCAAGTAGAATGAAGTAGTCAAAGAAAAGGTTCAAACCCGAAGCTGTTAAAGATAGTGAATTTTTATGGCCATTGTAGACTGCTCTTGGGTAAAAGAATAAAAGCGGAGAAATCCCTAGGAATAGGGATGATAGAGTAATAGAAACCCAACTATGGGAAGCCCTAATTTGGAAGTAACGTGTTAGTACACAGGGTAACTTTTCAGATACTTCTAGGAGAATTTGGGGACCACATGGCTGTTGGTGAAAGAGGGACATATATTTATATATATGCAGTCACTGAGTATTATGATGATGAGGCTAAGACTGAATGGATAGAAAAACCCAGTGAAGGAGAATTAAGAGAAAGATCAGAATTCAGTCTATGTGCTCCCAAGACAGGATAAGACTTTCAGCCTTTATATGGAAGGCATGAGGAGATATAGCATTGAACAGCTAGGCAAAGGTGAATATTGAAAGGTAAATCTAGAAGATAGATGTGCAAATCATCAAAAATAAAGCCTCTCAGATTAGTTTATAGCTTGCTTTGAGTTCAGATGGACTTTCTGTCCACAATGCCTCACAAGTGGCTGATATGCCAACATTTTTGTCGCATTCTAGAGAACACAAAATGCTTTGTGTTCCTTCTTTCAATGAGATTTGGGATTAAAGACCAATCAAACTGTCCAAGTAGAACAACTATGGTGATTTTTTATTAGTGATAGTGAGAAAATATGATAAAAAACATCTGGAATAAAACATGTTCTACTGATTAGATATATTCCCCTGACTGCCATATGTACAGAAAGACATGAATTACATGTGTATATAAAGCTGTGAATATATCTTGGCATATCTCCTGGAAGAGATGCCAAGCTTTATGTATCTATCTATACATACAAACATATAGAATACACATATATACATACTGCGTAGAGTCATGTTATATGGCTCTGAGACATTTGTTTAGTCCATTAGACACTAACAAGCTATTGAATAAGTCAAATCAGAAGACAGTGCCAATTGAACCTTATGTGTCTGCCATACTGGATGTGCAGACCTGCCTCAAGGCAGGAAGATAGACTTCTGCTCAGTACCAAGCTGTATATATACCCTGTGACATTCGATAAACATTCGTTAACTGACTGGCTGGCTGACTGATTGTCTAAGATGACTTCTTACCACCCCTTCCAGTCCATTTATACAACCAGGGTGGATTTTAATGTAAGAAGATGCCCAAGGAGAGAGTAGAGCAGAACTAATACATCCATGTTGGTGACTGAAGATATAAAGGAGCAAATGTGTTAACCACGTACTACCCTCTCCCTCAAATTGCTTATACTGAATTAGGTAAGATGCAGGCCCCCTTCAGATTTAATTATTGAAAGCACCTGAAGGACTTTGTTATAAAATGAAGGTCCCTGTAACCCTGCCTTGTGGCTGAGGCATTGAGAATGGCACGAGCACGTTTAAGTCCACACACTCTGTTTATCTAATAATCCTAAGAGCCAAGTTTGAGGCAAAGGCAAACAGGACTCAAAATAATCAAGAGAAGATGGGGATTCAGCCTTACGTTTTCTTTCAAAATGAAAAAAAGGCTTTTTCTTGAGATCCAAGAAAATGCTTTTTTTCTTCTCTTTCATTTTTTGATGCTCTTCATTAATTTTCAGATTATTCAGGGATGTCTAATATTTTCCACATCCAGTCTTTTTATTTCCTTTTGCTACCGTATTTCCCCATTCTTAATTAGTCCATTGATTTTTAAGAGCTGCAAATGCCTTATAGGAAAACTTTGAATAACGTCCTCTTTAGAAACAATTATTTTTTGTGTGTCATTTATGTTTTACATTTCCAAGTATTTTACTTCTAAAGTAATTTATATACGGTACTACTAAAAATAAAAGCATCTGGATTTCTGATTGCTTATTTCATCTTCAGTGATGGTTACTCCCAACCAAAGTTGTGTTTCTCCTCCAGACACATTAAGTAAATTTTGCTGTTGAGGAAACATTTATCTGTAAATATTATTATTGGGGCATAGGTAAAGACTTTCTGCTTATCAATTTAACTGATCTTAGTCCATTAAAGCCCACTCTTAGAATGTTATCACATAATTACAGATATTCCAAGAATAATGATGAATTGATAAAGCTTCAATAACTATGTTTCCAGATACGTGTTTCCTGTCTTGTTTTCCTTAAAGTAGGAATATCTGCTTTTAGACTACTAATGTATTTGCGATGTTCATGCCACACACAATGACAGACACACACATATAATAATTCTGAAATTTATATCATATATAAAATTGGTTTAAAATATTGAAATAATCAAATTTAGCATGAAATTGAGTAGCAAAAACCAATAAAATATTATAAAAAGTTTCTGTAAATGCTTTAAAAAACTTTGATATATCTTTTATTTTATATCCTTCAGATACATTGGTAGGTTTTTCAGGTTACTTCCTCTGTCCTAAATAAACATCAATGGACTCTTGGCCCTTTGGGAAGGACTAAAATTTAAGAGTCTGAAATGAAGTTTATACTGAGATTTTCTATTTAATAAGTGTGCTCATGGTCAGGGTCCCGAAGTTTTACTCCATTACTATGTAAAGTTGAAATATTTTCTTATTGCTTATTTGCCTTTAAATGTTTGGAAGACTAATTTATTAGCATGAATATGTATCTTATAAGGTGGTCAGAGTTCTATGAAAGACACAGTACAAGTGATTAATCTGGATTTATTTTGACCAAAATCTGCTGGCATAGCTATTGTTACTCACTTTATTAGAGAGAAAAAAATGAGGACCAGAAGTTGAGGGAGACAGATATTATATTCTCAGAGCTGAAAGTTACATTGAAGGTCATGGAATCCAATCACGTGAGTAAGAGAGGGACCTGGGCTCTAGCTTTTTTTGTTGGAGTCTCCATTTCAAAAATCAGGACATGTATGTATTTTAATTGTTTAAAGCTAGGTTGAGGGAAACAATCATCTGCAGAAATTTTCTAATACTTATCTGAACGCAAAATTGCTTTAAATCGAACTTTTTCATGTCTTTATTTCAAAATCATGACAAGTTTTTGGACTCCTGATTTCAGAGCTGCTTCAAGTGTGAATTCTACTATCCTGAGCTGAGAGTGAAATTAGCTTGGGCTCTGGGAGTTTTTCATTTATCAGGAGCTGGTTTAAAGCACGGAAGGCACTAGTAAGCCTGATAATTGGCCCACGTAGAATTGATCATGTCTTTATAGGGAAATGTTTAGGAATAGATACTTTTTACCTGTTCATGGGAACATTCTGTGCATTTTCGAGTTATGTTCATCTGAAACTTATATAAAAAAGATTCTGATGGTGGCTATAAAATTAGTTGGACAATCTGGTCACACAGTGCATAGAGCAAAAAAATTCAATAATTAAATTTTACCCTTCTTTTAAAATGATAGTTTAAGCTATTAGAAAAATAGTAATCTTTTTCTACACTGATCAGCAAAAAAAAAAATAAATAATATCAGAGGAAAAAGATCATAAAAAATGCTTGTGTATTGATACCATAATTCAGTGAGCCTCTCTGGATTTAAAACCTGTCTTCCCCATTATTCTGCTAGCATGGTAGACTCACAGAGAAGGCATGTTTCTTTATATAAGGTTTTTGTTGCTTCCAGCCAGTTCTAGGTAAACCCCTAGTTCTTTTTTTTCCCCAAACTTTATACATACTCTAGTTCCTACATCAAAGCACCATTGACTGAAACTATATAAAATCCTTGGCCTCCAACCAGAGAAGGCCTAAATGCAGGAAAGTAAGGATAAATTAAAGTGACAGGGTCTCAGCAGTGGAAATTAGTGCAACTCTTCTAATTGCATGTCTAGCCTGAATGATGGGATACTTAATTCTTACACATCCCAGACAATTGCTTTATACTAACATGAGCTCTGGGAAAAAGGCAGATTCCACAGACATATGGAGCAGTAGATGGAGTGGAAAAATAAATCAGAGACCCTAGCCACTCTGGGAAAAAAAAAAATGTTTTATCTACATTGTTAATAAAGGTGTTGCCACAGTTAAGCAACGTTGATACGAGGGTCCCTCAGTCGGTTCTGTCCATAAAAACTGAGCATTAACTAGTCCAATGGCAGTGCTCCAACCTGCCTGTGTTAACTCTTGTGCAGCAAAACAACAACAAAGGCATGGTTGGGTGAAGCCATGGTTCCCTTAGTAAAAAGCAAGGATGCCTGCCTAAATATGAATCCCAAGGGACAAATGGATCAGGAACAACAGCATCCCCTTCTCCCACTACTATAAGGACTGCTAATAAAAGCCTTCAAAACTAGCATGGGTTCTTATATCTATTTAACCTTTCGCCCCAAGAAGCAAAGAGCATCTGGTTAAGTGGAGAGTAAAAGCGCAGCAACTTTTCATTATCAGAGCTCACAGGCAGAGTGTGGGAAGCTGGAGCTGCCAAGCCTGGGTTAAATGCTTGTTGCCTTCACTGCCTGAGGCCATCTAGCGTGTTTAGAAATGATTAAGTACTGCAGCCTAGAAAGGACCTGTCCTGAGCGTTCATCTCTGACTTCCAGCAGAAAGGAGAGGCTGGCAATGACAGAGGCAGATGGATGAGTCTCATTAGTATGGCGAGGCAGCGAACCAGACTGCCTTCACAGAGCTGTCCAAAAAGAGGGAGCAAATTAAAATAGGATCTGGGAAAACCAATGAGCAAGTGTTTTAACTCTCTGCTACCTGGTTTCTTCAGCTGGGAGGTTATAGAACTGGCTTGGCTTCCTCGGAAATGCTGCTGCACCATGAAATGAGTGGATGGCTTTGCAGACTCACACGGTTCCAGTCTGCTGTCTGTTTGCATCCTTTAGAAAATGACTCTTGAATTTCCAACAGCAGAACAACACAGCTGATTTTATTCCTAAGCATGCGTTACTGCCACAGAGCAGAGCGGGGTGGAAGAGGGAGGGACTTCCGTCTCCAGAGAAGGTGGGAGGCCTTGCATTGAGTGGTGCACTGGGCCAATGTGGTGGAGGTGCCCAGGAAGGATCAAAGGCCTGCTCCGGAGCCAGGGTTCCAGGTGCAATGGCTGAAGCTCCTGCTGGAGAGGCGGCAGCTCTATGCAAGTGTGTTGCCTTCCCAGATGAAGGGACAGTGCCACTGAAGGCTGCCTGACCTGGTAGTTTCAGGGACAGGAAGTTTGCAAATGCAGACCCAAGAGAGCTTGTCCAGGGAGGGCCCATCTTACAGGATGCTGGGCTATCCTCTTTGTGTGGCTCTTGCCTCAGGGTGTTTTAGGCGACCAAGTTAAACCTACTGTGACTTTTCTGACTGCCACTGAAGGAGAAGCAATGGAGGAATCACCAGGCTTGTGATGAAAGCCTCTGGTCTACCCCCTCTTCTGTTGGGCTGCTGGTTTACATCATGGGCTTGGGCTGGGGACATATGGCGTACTAATGCTATGGGGTGCCCTTGGAGGTTTTGCAAAATGTTGGTAGATATTATTTAATTGTTTACTCATTCATTCAGCAAACATTTACTCTGTCCCTGGGGTGATATGAAGCCGAGGAACCAACAGATGACTAAAATAAAATATATCCTCCACTTTCTTCAAAGATCTAAATTCTAGTAGAAGACAGAGAAACACAATAAACAGGTGAGAGGTCTCCTAGAAGCAGCCAGGGTTGCCTCAGCAGCTGAGTGGAGGCTTAACACTAATGGATACATAGAATCTGCCACTGAGGAGCTTATGGCTCAGGGTAGGAGTGGGACATGTTGTGAACAATCAATTCTAGATCAAGGCAGAATGAAGCAAGTGGCAACCAGAGGTACAAGAACCCTGTTGTAAGGATCCTGGTGCAAAGAACAATTAATTCTGCCTGGATGGAGAGCAAAAGGCTTCACAGTATAATTGGCACTTCTGTTGTGCTTTGCAGGGTGCACTGAAGGCATATTATTTAAATAAGAAAAAGCTATAAATAAAGGTTTTTTGTTTTAAAAAGAGACTTATATATCCCTTTCCAAATATACTTTTGCTTGGTCAAGTTTGTGTCGATGTTAGGCCTTACTTCATCTTGACTCGTTCCAGTTGACTGTGTGCCAGAAAAAGGGAAGCAGTCTGAAACTCCACCAGAAATCACGAGGAAGAAATGCGACCGAGGGGATGAGACTGGAATTGGCTGAACATCTTTTTGATGTTGTTTGGATTGTGTTTTCCTCTCACTATAGCATAGAGAAGCTTAATTTGGAAAGAGCTGCTACTTTCCTTCAAATGAATACCTTTAATTTTTTTAATTAAAAAAAGCAAGAACAGAAAAAGTTATAAAAACAATGAAAATCAACCAAGACTGATGGGATTTTATCCAGCCGGGGGTTAAAAACAAAAAACAAAAAACAAAAAACAAACAAAAAAAAACACCCCTCTCTAAAGAGTAAACTTCAGATCACAGAATCTGAAAAATCCTTGGGTCATGCCTTTTTCCTGGGGGATCATCATTTTTATAAATCTAAACTCAAAGTAGGTGGGTGTTCAGTTAGTGACCTAAAAAAGAAATCACAGAAGAACTTGCTCTAAATTTATGAAAGTATAAGCTATGCACTGGCAGCAAAATTGTTTTTGGACAACGAGCATTATTCTATAACTTACCAACTAACCCACCTTCCTCATCATAAACTTCACAACAGACAGTAAGTTTTGCAGGGAGTTAGCACTTACAAATAGGCAGGGCTAAGCGTCTACATGATGGTATACGTAACAACCGGAGCTAGTGCTTACTGACAAATAAGCATGCATTGTGGGGGTGAGGGCTTGGTTAGCTCCCAGGGAAAAAAAATAAAAATATATATTACTGCTCATGTCACTACTGCTATTCAGATAGATTTTCCTTGTACACACATGTAACTTCTGTTGACATCAGGGCCTGAGTGGCTGAGCCAATTGACTTTGTATTTTAGAGTTGCTTCCTTCTCCCACTCAATATAAGCAGAAACCATTTCTCATATTTATCCTCATGTAAAATGTACATGGATAAATCATTTAACTAAATGTAAGGTGTCAGAAAATGGTTCATACAAAGAAAATAATATTATGCAGTATAAACTCCCATTAAGTAGTAATGTGGCTGACATTGATTGAGGGAGATTAAGTCTAAGACTCTTTTTCTCATGACATTTGTTCAAATAAATAAAGGTAACAGGAGGGAAAAGTTGATGCTTTTCTTCTTATTTGCATATAAATTTTACCCGTGTGATTTTTTTTTAGCCACATTTATTCATAGTGCAGTATTACTGGATATATTACGCAGATTCTGGATAGCCGTGATAACTGTCAGTAAAGCAAGGTCATAATTGACCTTTATCACTGAAAAAAGGTTGGCTACCTAAAGATAAACTTTCATGTTGAATTTGGAATGTAAAGAGGAAGGTTGAGGCCATGGAAGGAGCACATCTGAATAGAAATCTATGAATATTTCATGTCTGTTAAGAGGTTGGAAACTTGGTATGACATTATCCTGACCCCTGTCCTGAAATATTTTCAAAAGAATATTCTGATCGGCAGCAGACAACTTCAGCAGACATAGATTTTTCTTACTTAGTAGGGAAATTAAATTGTGGTATGAAAATGTCTGTTCTTAAAGCTATTCTCCTCATGAACTAAACTGCATGCTCATGTTCTAGAAGAATGTGGCTAACCGACTTACTCACTGAGCAACCTTACCAATGTGTCGTGTCCCTTCAGGTTGGCAGCTCTAGCTGGCGCCATAGCTGCTATGCTGCCCCTGATCCAGACAAATGACTCAGAAAAGACACTTCTACTCCAAACTTCAGCACAGGGTATTAATAAATACTCAGTGACACTCGTCTGATTAATTGGATGTGTTGTTCTTTCTACCCCAAGGTACCTAGGCTCTGTCGACCTAGGTGTTCGTTAATAAAAGTGATTTATTGAGAAATGAACAGGTGTCAAATGCTATGCTAGGCCCTTTGAATATTTCAAACAACAATATCAATAGCCAACATGAATAAAGTACTTAATAATCTTCCATGTATTCCATTACATTTCTTAAATGTATCATTTTACTGAAAGAGGTACCAAGGTGTCATTGTCATTCTCATTGTACGGACGAAGCAACAGGCACACAGAAGAAACACAGACATCTCTCTAGGATCACACAACTGGTAGGTGATCGAACCTGCAGGTGCCAAATTTCTTATCTCTACAGTCTTGTGAAGATAATCTTAGCAAGCAATGAGGGACAACAAAGAAGTGGCGTGGTAGAGATGATCTAGGATAGGAAGCCAGAGAAATAAGAAAGAAGAAAGAGAAGCTTTTTGAAAAGAATGGTAGGGAAAAGGAAGCATTCCAGTGCAGAGAATGTGGTGATGAGTAATGGTGCCTTGGTGTGAAGCAAATAAAAATCAAGAATTTGTTCCATTACTAGTACTAAACAGCAATTTGGCACGTATCTATATCTTCTGTGATTTGGGTTTCCTTGATTTATAGCACCCGTAAGAGACCGTCAGTGCCCAGGCTGATCTTGGCGGGCTTAGACCAAACTCTTTCTGTCTTTGGGACATTAACCTCAAGCTGAACTGGATGCTCTGGCTTGGCATCCAGCCAGGGTGGGAGATGCTCTAAGGGATGGAGTCAAGTGCATATACTTCTCTGTGCACTGACTGCTGTGGGCTGCACATTGGAAGCCTAGAAAGACCAGAAAAGATGAGGTGTGGGGCCAGAGTGCTGAGGGATGAGATTGAAGGCAGCATATCCTAGGAATGATTTGGACCAAATTAATAAATTAAGCAACCACTATACGTTTCTAATCAGCAGCCTGGTTTGGAAGGTAGACATTTATACTTGGTGCATATTCTAGTGAAGGCTGCTTCTTTTAGGTTAAAGATCTAACCAAGAAATTCATCCAATGAGGACTGCAGAGGCACAACACTGAAAGAAGCAGATCCACTAGAGGATTAGGAAAGCCTTTGGTGTCTACGGCAGTGTAAAAATGCCTTTAGGGTTATAAGTGTAAAAATGGACTCTTTCAGGAAACCCATAAACCTGCTCCAGGCTGAAATTCTCCAGTTGGGCATAAAAAACAGCAGTTTGTGTACACTTCTGGTTATGAGCTAACAGGTGTCTGGAAATGAAGAAACAAAAGTCACATTTCTGTGATAGAGTGTCACTGAATTTCAGAGCCAATAAATTTTCTTTGAAAAAAAAATTACTCTGTTCTATCACTATTGGTTTATAATAAATCAGAGCTTGACCCGCAAGTTAATAAAGAAAGCATGTTTACTAATTAGACTTTATTCTCATTGTCCCATGTTAATTGCAAAATATCCACCTATCTCATTTACGAATATGTTAATTTGTGTCAGGGAGGCACAAGTTTTGAGTATACAAACTCTTCCTTTAATTAGATCAAAGGAAGGTCCATCTCAGTTTTATAAGACGGATTCTAATTTTTAATCAGTAAAAGAAGTTTGGTTCCTAAAAGGCATCTTCGTTGACAGTTGGAAAACACTAATTAACAGACATAACTGTATTAATTGCATTATATTCCTGAATTCTTATCAGTTAAGCTTATGTTGCCTGCTTGCTAATGCAAATAGTTGTGGCTTTGGTGGAGTCAACTCATAAACGTCTTTCTAATGCTAACTAGCAATCAATGCATGTAAAATTTCTAATGCTTCTTTAGGGAATTCTACATAATAGATGTAGTTTCTCTTTTGAGTTATGCCCTGCTCCTTAGTATAATTAGTCCTTAAAGCTGCACCTATCATATTATCAGCTTCCTGAGAGATAAAGAACACACTTTATTTGTTTAAGAACAAAGAATTATAATAGTTTCCTCTAGGAACCCTTCTGTAATAGGCTAAATGGAAATCTGTGACCTACCAACTAACTTTGAATTCATAACAAATAAAAATTTGTACCTTTCAAAGAATTCGCGGAAAGACTTTCACAGGGAGGGAAGGTCTGGGGAAGGTTTGGTGCTGTTGGCCCCTGGGACTGACTACCAACCGTGTTTTATCACAAAGCCACAAGGAGAGCAGCACGTATTTCTCAGGTCAGGTCCTTCTGTTGCCCTGGCTCCATTCTGCCTCCCAAGGCACACCTCAGGCACCAGGGGATAAAGGTGCTGGTACCCCATGGCCTCCTTGAGCCACCGAGGAAGGATGTGACTGAGTGTTGATTGTGAAAGGACTGATGTAAGTAAGATCATCTCTGTTTTCTCCTTCTGGGCATGCTTCTGGAATTAGATGCTCTCCCCATATGGGTGACTGAAGACGTTTTCAGTTGATCTTGGCTACATTCTACTAGAGCTTCTGAGGCAAATTTTTCCATGGCCTGTGGAACCTTTCTGTTAAGCCTTGATGATGGGGGTCTTAATTTTTTTTTTTCCCTACCACATAAAGTATTTCCCAATGAAAATATGCGGTTTGAGTTAGTCCTAATGAGTAGTCTAAGACCATGAGGACAGGCATTGAGAAAAGAAGAATCACACAGAGGCTGACAAGAACAGTGAACGTGGCCGCACTGCCGTTAAGGCACACCCAGGGGAGGCTATTAGGACCTAATTTTGAATCCTCTAAATCCACATACAGTCGAAATCCTCTAGTGCTTGGAGACACCAGTTCTGCTGGTTTGCTAGGCATTAAGTAGCCTCACTTGTGTCTGTCCAGTTTATTTTTCTGCAAGTTTGCACCTGGTCCCAAAAAGCCTACGAGTCCGCAGTAGAGAGAGAAGTAAAACTGACATTTATAAAAAAAATACCGCCCGTGCACTTCAGAGGGGCCCAGGACCGCACATACACACACTGCACAAACTAATTGTGCAATGCAAAAATGTCACCGTTTCTAGGGTAGGCATCTTTTTACATAAACTCATTTATCATCTAGTATTATGGTAATTTAAAGGTAAATTTTCCACTTGGTCTTTTCCCTTGTGTTTCTACTGTTTCCACCTCCACTTCCCACCTACCAAGAAAACACAAAAATAACAAATAAAACTTGGTGGAGGGAGCTGAGAAAGACAATTTAACTGAATGGAGAAGGCCAAGGCGAGGTGCAAAGGACAGCTGAAGAGTTTCTGACAAGGAGGTTTCATTATCACCAGATGTTTCCTTGTAGGCATTCATTAAAACGTCAGCCCAGCTTGAAGGTATCCCAATACCTTCCTTCGCTGATCCCACATGGGAGTTTCTCTACAGGCCACGGAGTGAAGGAAGCCTGTGTTGAGGTATTCTTGAGGTATTCAAGCTCTGAGGGCTCACTGTCCACTTACTTCTGACTGCTTTCGAAGGGCCTTGCTCACCGGCCTCACCCAGGCAGAGCATTACTAATGCATGGTTGTGTCT
The DNA here is from genome assembly GCF_018345385.1 of Vulpes lagopus. Lineage (NCBI taxonomy): Eukaryota > Metazoa > Chordata > Mammalia > Carnivora > Canidae > Vulpes > Vulpes lagopus. Next base: position 16,173,215 of record NC_054824.1, read on the forward strand.
TCTAAGATGGCCCTTGCCCCCGGAAGGGGAGGAAGAACAAAACGTTTCCCATGAACTCTAGCATAAATGTCTAGCTCCTGGCACTGCACAAAAGTGCCAGAATTTCCCTGCAGCTGTAATATTTGCGTGTGAAAAGTTACATTCACTCAACTTTATATAGACTTCTCTGAGGGAGAACTGCATCCACTGCCAAGTCATGTAACCAAAATGGAAGCAAGTTCCTATTAGAATTTCAGTATCAAATTTAATTCTAAATGAGGCTGTCTTTGGAAAAAGAATCTTTCCTTTGCAGATCTGCTCGTTTGATTCCTTAGTCGGTTGCCCTCATAACTGCGTCCGCTCCATATTTTAGACATTTGTCTTCAGAGAGAGCGAGCGATACTAGTAGTCATTCCAAATCGAATCTGGGTGGCTTTTCATTCTTCAGGACTCTTAGGTAAATGGTGCTAAGTGAGCACAAACTTTTGTTGAGAGTGTAGCCTACACTGAATACATATCTAGAGGGATCCATTCTGTGCCCAAACCTTCTCAAACGCAAAGACGAACACTGCCTTGGTATTTGGTTAACAGAGAGGACAATGAGTAAAGTGGAAGTAAAAGCCTTGCAGAGGGTAGACTGTCCTAGATCTTGTGAGGGATGGTTGGCCTAGAGTTAATTAGTTATCTGCTTGCATCTCTCCCCAGTTATACTTAGGCTGAACTAAGTATAACAAGCAGCACAGACCTATTCATCTGTCATCCCAAGGCCAGAATGATGAGATGTGCTGGGCTTGGTGCATCAGTCTTCTTTCTCTCTTTCAGTTTCCTGTTATAGAAAAGGCAAGGTGGATTGAGGGCGATCCATCCAGGAGACGTTTAGGCATCTACCAGGTGGCTTTCAGGGTAGGCTGTGCTTCCTTTTAGGAGTGGAAAAACTCAAAAAGTGTTGATAGTAGGGAAAGCCCACAGTCCCTTGGAGACCTGTTCTCAGGGACTCCCTTTCAGAATCCAGGCAGCCGGAAACCCCTATGCTCTGGTAGCACAGACCCTCCAATTTCTATCCACCACTTGAGATTCCATTTAGAGCTCCACTCAGGCCAGAGATTGCTCTCATAACATAGGGACCCAGCACCATTTCAGTTTCAATTACTTCTTTCTCTTCACTGTTTTCTGGAATATTCTCTCTCAGAGACTCTGTTGCCAAATACCAAAGGATTTTATTTACTTTTTTCTCCTCTTTGTTTCCTTCCTCCCATTAACAAGGAGTTAGATGGGAACTACTTATCATCATCTTAGCTGAAGAGAGAGTTCCTCATTTATTTATTTATTTATTTTTCTCTTCGTCTCCAAAAAGAATCTTTAATGATTAGACCATCTGTCTCCTTATTCAGTGATTACTAATTTAAAAAATTTCAAGATAAAAGGAATGTTTTTAAAAAATAGGTAAAAATATCTCTTCACAGCATCTTAAAATGGCATCTTAAAATGAATTTATTAATGAGACCAGAAAGTTGCTTTAAATTTTTTTAAGGCGGTCCCTTCGGCATTTGATTCCTCATATCCCAGCACAGTAAGAGTCTTCTCTTTGGGATTTAGGAACCAGGTTGAAGGTGTTGTTCTGAGGTGGAGAGAACATGGGATTTGGAACCATCCAGACCTGAGTTTGAATCCTGATGTACCTGCCGTGATTTACCAGCCACATGACTTAGGTTATTCAGTTTCTCATCTGTAAGAGGAAGATGATCTTAGCCACGTCAGAGAGATGTGAATATTGAATTTTTTAAAAATTGTGAAAAACACTTGAAAGATACTAAGCACTTAATTAAATTTAGTGTCTATCTTCAGTCTTCTCCACTTGTAGGCTTTTCAGTCCAGTAAGATGCTAATCCTGTGCAGCTTTGGATGACGGTGTAAAAGATCCTGGAGCAGCAGAAGCACTCGCACAGGCGGACACCGGCCCATCTTCGCCTGGGCTCAGGGAGGAGGCTGGCTCCACCATGAATGACACTGGGTTTGGCCCTGGCTTCTTCCTCACTCAGCTTTCAGGGAAGCACCCAGTGTGCCTTCCCAGGTCAGACACTACTGGAGTGTGAGTTCGTTTTGTAGAAGACTTATAAAGGGACTCAGAGAGAGGAAACATTCCTTTTTCCCCCTCTCTGGGAAACCCCACAGGGACCATAAAGATTACAGTTCCAAAGCAGAAAAAATAGCATTAATCCCCAATACCCATTTGCTTATAAATTTCTGCTAAAGGGATCAGTCTAGTTATGGGCAGTGTATATAACCGGCTGAAGTGGAAATGACTGTGTATTATCTGTTTATTCTCCAAATATAACATTTATAGGGACTATTTTAGTGCCAGGCACTGCCAAGGTATAACAATAAGTAAAAGTAAGTATGGTCCCTGCTGTCATTGAGCTTATGGTTTACTGAGAGAGAAAAACAGCCAATAACCACAGGAATAAAGGCAAACCTAGAACACCGATACCAGCCTAAATGAGAGGTACATGGTATATTATGAAGCTGGTAATAAAAGGAGATTTGAACTTCTTGGGGAATAAATAAGAGGGAAGCTGGTGGTCAGAAAAGGCTTCCTTGAGAGCTTAAGGGAAGAGCTACCTTGGCCCGGAGGAGAGAATTGCAGGGCAAGGCTGAGTGGCAGAGGAAATACGACAAGCACCAGAATCTATCTGAAAGCAGCCCCTTGTGTCAAGAGGGCGGAGATGGAGAGCCATGTCTGGGGGTAGGCTGCAAAGGTGGGCAGAGCCCAAGTTATTCAGCTCTGCACAGACCATTTGTGCATCAGGATCGCTAAGGGTCCTGGGAATTGGGTGAAAGCACCGCTTTGAAAGCAAGAGGGCCTGGGCTCAGATCTTGCTCTGCCTCTTCCTCGCTGTGCGACATTGGGAGCACTGCTCAACCTTTCTGACTCCCAGGATCTTCAACTTCATAATGAGGTTGGTAGCAATAGTATGCACCTCATGGGACTTTGATGCAACTTTAATGAATTGATCAACGTCAAGCCCTTAGGATAATATCTGCACATAGCAAGCACACTGTAAGAGTTTGTTAGCCGTTATTGTTATTTTGCCTTTCATCTTAAGGGCAACGGAAAGCCACTTGTTCTGTGGTTGCCCCGTCCATAGCAGGATCAATCCCTCACCCCATATTGGTTTGGATGTTGAGACTGATGATGCCACATGTGTACCAACCAGGAGAAGATGGGAAAGGTGATTTTTACACAGAAGAAGGCTTTCTGGGGAGAGCAGAGTGGGCACCCAGGCACCTCTGAAATGGTTTGAGTGAGAGGCTTGGGTTTAAATTGAGGTTATAGAGGTGGGGCTGGGTTGGAGAGTCCCACTTAGAGGCCACGTTTGTGCAGCTTTTGAACTTCTTCACCTGCACCCAAGGAGAGCCTCTCATGTTTTGTTACCAGCTCACCCAGATCTGGGGAAAAAGAGAGGAAAGAAGCGAGATAAGACGCAAAAGCCGTCAGTGGCCCAATATCAAGAATGGAGTCAGGCTCTCTATTCCACCACCAGAGTGTTTTCAGAAGCGAGGTGACTTGCTCAGGAAGATCAATGAAAATGTTATTTATCTTTCATACTTTCTTTGAAAAACGAGGGATATTTTACTTTCCAAGCATCATAGGGGTTCCGATGACTTGTCGAAACATTTTGTCAGCTAGATTGTGGCTGTGTCCCTTCTTGTTTACTTCTTGGTCATATGAATAATTAATAAAAGTTACGTGAACAATATATACCCTATTAATGATTTCTGATAGAATTTTACAGTGGCCCCAATATTGACTGAGATTACTGTGATACTTCTGTATTCTTTGATAATTTTTACATTTGTGTTTAATACCATTTGAAAATGATTGAAAATAGTAGGTGCCAGTTAACAGGCCATGCTGCAATGTTTGTATCTTTAATTAAAACATGCACCCTTTTTTTTTTTTTTTTGAGCCCTTCTTCCTATCATTGCTCTTTTGTCTTCAATTGGCTTACTTTAGGCTAACCTCACTGAATTCAGCAGACTCAAGAGCACAAGAAGGGAGTTTTGTATCTCTCTGTAGTTCTCCTATTGTGGAATCATTTGCTGTCCTTTTTCTATGTCAGGTTGAGTCATGCCGATCTGAAAATTTCCCCACTGTACTCTTGCCTAAGCACTGAATTAGCTCACTCCAAGCAATGAATCTATTCTTTGACCCAGCCCAAATGTTTGCCTACAATCTGTGTAGCGTCCATGACTGCATTAAAAGTCATTTTAACTTTTAAATTTATGTGTGGAGCCAAACTCCATATCTCACCTTGCTCTAAATCTTTCCTCCTCCTGATTTCCTCAGTAAACACTAATGTTTCACTCACCAAACTCTCAATTAGACGTGCAAAATCAGTCAACCTCCCACTCTTATTTTCCTGTTGAAACTGTTGCCAAATCTCGTCAATTAGGTGTTGATTTTTAATTTACATTTTTAATCAAAGTAATGCATGCACATGGTTAAAAATCAAATGGTTCCAGCAGAATTCATGTCAAAAAAGCAACAGCCCCTTGTTCCACCCTAGCCTTGCCCACCACTTTTTTTTAAACTCATTCTGTGATGACATTCATAGTGCTAACAATACCCTTGTGCTATTATTTCTAGACTTATCAACTTTAGATGTTATCTGTTGACTTCCTTGATGATAAATGAGGTTTATATCGTTCATGCCATTCCTTCTCTCCCATCCTTCCCCAACTTAGTTATAAGACTGACTTTATTTCCTTCACCGGCTGCCTCTAGAGCCTCAATCCCCCTGCCTAGATCTCCACCTTGTGTTTCCTCAAATATGGATGATATTTCTTGACCACCGTATTGAGAGATCGGGACATTAGTGCTCACAACATTCCCATCACCTCTCCCCTTCTGCTTCCTCATCTCTGCCAGCAACGTCATTATCTTGATACTATGAAAGTCATACTGTTGACATTCTTTCTCTTAGAACACATAACTCTTCATAAGTTAACAGTTACTTATAAAATTAAAACAAAGAAAAATGATTTACATGATTCTGACCTCACAGATACGTGCAGAGCAAAATTCTGTATGTTCTCCTCTAGCCTCCTTTCCTGTTTTTCTCGTTCTTGCCATCGCGCTAATTCGCAGTGCCTCCTGTCCATACCAGTGCTGTAATCTTTAACTGGCCATGACTTCCAATCTGTCTCCATTCAGACTGAACCCACAGCGATGCAAGATTAATCTCTGTAAAGCATAGCTCCATTTACATCATAGCTATTTTCAAAATCCTTCAAGGGTTTGGCTAAAACATCTTGTCAGAATTGTTAGCTTAGCTTTCAAGATCTTTTACCAACTTGTCTCTATGTTTATGTTCCCACTGCTGCCTCCACTCATTTTATGCCCTACATTTCTTCTGTAAAAGTCCTACCCCATCCCATTCTCATACTGTTGCCTACAATGTACCCTTGTTCTAAAGTCTACTCACTAGCCTACACCTGATAAAATCTACCCTAAGGATGAAATCAAATGTCTTCTTCATCCCTAAGCTCTCTTATGTGGTAATTTTCTTATAGCACAATTATTGTCTGGTACTGTTTTTACTTTTTATGTCTTAGTATCCTGCTTAGATTGTGTCTTTGTAGACTTTTTTTCTTACTCACCATAATATCCATCATTTTTGGCACTAATCATACTCACTGAATTAAAAAAATGTTTGTTTAATTGAATGTACTTTTAAATCTTTTTCCTGCTCTGATAGGAACATTGCATGGCAAGGGGTTTTTGTATGCCTTCGTATGTTTGACAGACTGGAAACACAGAGAAAAATTAGAAAATATATTTTGTGATTTGTAAATGACTTTGATTCCTGGAGAAAGGGGCAGTATCTATACATGTAAAAAACAAGAAAGGTGATAGGAAGTTTTTATCTTTAAAATATGATTAATTTAACTATACCTTTTTTCTGCTGTTGACTCTAGCAAGATATACCAATTCAGAATACATGTGTTACAATTTCTTCTTCCCTGTTCAATGTCTTTATACATGGATGGCTAGTAAATAGCTTCAAAAGCCAGTGTTTGGGTATTCTCTTTTTCTTTCAATTTCTTGATGTTTCAGATGAAACCTGTCTGGGATTTCATTTTGTTCGTAGATATAAGCATAATGACTCTCTCTGCTCTCAGTAATATGCTCTCTACCTGTGACAGTTCATCTGTGAATGGATATCACTAGTAGAAACTAGTAGGATCTCCATGACCCCAGCTCTCTTTATGTAGGAAAATGGGGTCCTGAACCATTTTTACCTTGAACTTTCCTTTCTGTCTCTTATATAAATGCAAGCAACTTTGCAAAATCTTATGGATCCTTGGAAACTTCTTTTCAGAAGCTGTTCTTGCAGAGGCTTTTGTTTTCCAAACATATGCACATCTATCTTTTATTTCACCTTCTTAAGGACCTACTAACATAAAGTAAGTGGGCCATTTAAATATCCATTTGTAAAGGCATAGAAACTGGTCTTCAGAAAATGACCAACCTATCAGCCTTTTCATGGCAAAACAAGAGAATTATAACCCGGAACACCTTGCCACTGGTAGTGCTCCTCCCATGATGCTATAGAACTCCCCATCTGTGGTTGCTAAGACTCAACATCTAGCGACAAGTTTAATGTAATGATGAAAAATAATCCCTATCATGCTAAAAAGGAAAGCATTCAGTTTCATATCTGTGTGTCTCATCTATTTGTCACAGAGAAGACATGTTCCCTTTAGTCTACTCTGCTTCTAGATCTGTAGTATTCTCCTCTCTAGCTTATATTCTTTTATGAAGTATTGTACACTTGCGGAGCAAGATATTGAGATGTGGAGATTAGTGTGATGACCATAGAAGCACATTCCTTTTCCCCTCATAATGAATTCTCATTCTGCAGATTGCTAACTGCCCCTTGTACTAGCTATAGATCTTCGAGCAAGTTCTCTTGGTCTGTGTTTCCTCCGGGTTAAAATGAAGACAATACTACTACTTACATTATGTGGTTGTTGTGAAGATTAAATGAATTGATATAAAGCATGTTAGAACAACGCTTAGTGTGGGTAAGTATTGCTTGAGTATTTGCTGTTGCTATTTTCATTATTATTATTATCACTACTAGAAAGTTTAGAAGAAAATAAGAATGGTTAACTGTCATGACAGCAGCATAACCAAAATGGTTGTGTTTTCTATGGTAATTCATTCATCTGACACAGCCATGTCATTTTAGTTTTCCTGCTTGTATCAGTTGTGCCCTCTTAAGTGCTATGTGACTGCTCTAGTCTGTTGTCACAGATAGAACTTGTATAGTTCCATGGCCAGGAGTCTTGGGCTACTGGGCCTTCATCTCTACCCCTCTTCTGACCTTTGCCATTCGTGAGCCTTCTTTTTTTTTTTTTTCCATTCATTCATGGCCTTCTTATCCCCACTTTTTAGGTCTTTGCCTCCCAGGCCTGGCCAGTTCCCCATTCTCTGGTCACAAACTGAGTTCTTTGGAACTGAGCCAAGCACTGGGCATGTCCCTCCTGTAGTCGCAGCCATGGGTGGGAGACAAGGCAGGTGAGGCGGGAGAGCAAGGAGATGGGGAGTTGATGACTGGCGTGTTGGGGTGTTATTTTTCATGTTAGGTTTTTACATATTAATGATCTCTCTTCCTGGGGAAGAAGTGCTAACCTGTTAAATTTTCCATTTTAAAATTCATAATGAAGAAAAATGGTCTATCCCAGAGAGAGTGTTTAGAGCACACCCGACTGAAGCTACGGTTAGGACTCAAAGGAACTTAAATAACTCTTAAGTTGTCTAAGCCCTGGTTAGTTTGTTTTACTTTAACAAAGGAAAACAACAAACCAAAGCCTGCCATAATAAAAAGGAAGACATTCAGTTTCATTTCTGACCCTGAGGTCACTTCTGAGTTATGCAAGGATTTTTTTTTTTTAACCTATTCCCTTTCTATATACCCCCCAGAACTACCCTGCTAAAGTTATCTTTCTAATACACCTGCCATGGGGTTGAGAGTGAAGCATCGTTTTGTCATTCCCCACGTACCATGGAGGTGTAGGCAGCTAGTTTTGGTGACAGCAGGTAAACTGGGCCTCCTGGCCTTCCAGGATCAGTCAGTTCTGGGGCAAACTTTAAGAGACGGCCAGAGTGGCTGTGTTTTTGCTGAAGGAGAGAGGAGTTTGACTCCCTCATGCAGAGCATCCAGGAAAGGGGTTGGAATAACTTTCTGTTGCTTGGTTTTAGGCTTATTTTCCCTCTGGAAGGAGGGATCCAGACTCTGTCTTCACATATTTATGTTCATCGGGGGATATTTTTTCCCATCATAGAAGACAAGTGGAGGTATTTGGGTAACAAACTGGTAGCAGCTGCTACCATCTCTCCCAAACCCCAAGTTTCCAGATCTTTAACTGGTATGGATCAGGTACCTTAAAGACTTATCTAACAGTGACAGTCATGCTCAGATTTCATCCCAAGGCTTTCACTCTTTCATTTAGCTGTGGTAGACAGATTTCTAAAATGGCCCCTATCCCATGGTGTGTGTACACACACCTTCACCCATTTATTCAATTAAATGCTGTTCTAGCAGTGATGGGGTTTTGCAAATCTAATTAAGGTCCCAAATTAGTTGACCTTAAGAAAGGGAGATTATCCCTGGTGTGCCTCACCTAATCAGGTGAGTCCCTAAAAGGGACAGAGCTCTTCCTGAAAAAAGAGATTCAAAGTGTGAGAGGGAGTCCATGCAAGGGAGATTCTCTTTAGCTGGCTTTTTTTTTTAAGATTTTATTTATTTATTCATGAGAGACCCAGAGAGAGAGAGTCAGAGACACAGGCAGAGGGAGAAGCAGGCTCCACACAGGGAGCCAGATGTGGGACTTGATCCCAGGACTCCAGGATCACACCCTGGGCCAAAGGCAAGCACCAAACCACTGAGCCACTCAGAGATCCCCTCTTTAGCTGGCTTTGAAGATGGAAGGGCCATGTGACAAAAAACACTGGTAGCATCTAAGAGGTGAGACTGAGCCCTGGCCAACAGCTAGCAAGTAACAGGGACCTCAGTCCTACAACCACAAGGAACTAAATTCTGTTACAACCACATGAGCCTAGAAGACTGCAAGGGCCAGGTGATTATGGTTAATAGCTTCACTTTGGTTTTGTGAGACTCTGAGTGAAGAACACAGTTACACGATGGTCAGACACTGACATGCAGAAGCGGTGAATGATAAATGGGTGTTATTTTTAGCTGTTAAAGTTATGGTAATTTGTCATGCAGCATTAGAAAACTAATACAGTGGTTGCAATGTACCATGGAATGTTGTCATAAAGTCACCATCCAGTACAGTCTGGGAAGTGTGTGAGTTTTTTGTTCTGTTAGAAACTAAGAGATGAAGCTCCCTGTCTTTCTTCCTAAAGTAAGCTCTCTAGGTAAGGACCTAATCCACATCGGATAGCCAGTAAGGAAAAGTTTATCTCTTATCTTCTTTCATTCTTTCTGGCCTTAGCGTCACACAGAAATGAATAGAAGAGCACACTGTAAACTCTAATGTTCTTTAAAAAGACACATGGCTTTGGGATCCCTGGGTGGCGCAGCGGTTTGGCGCCTGCCTTTGGCCCAGGGCGCAATCCTGGAGATCCGGGATCGAATCCCACGTCGGGCTCCCGGTGCATGGAGCCTGCTTCTCCCTCTGCCTGTGTCTCTGCCTCTCTCTCTCTCACTGTGTGCCTATCATAAATAAATAAAAATTTAAAAAAAATACACATGGCTTTTTATATTTATTTATTTATTTATTTATTTATTTATTTAGGTATTTCAGGGAACTTTGTGTGTTTAAGTTCTTAGAGCCGCAGTGCAAGCTCCCCATGCTTTCATAGTTAAGCACATCCCTAAACGAGAATAGCTTCATCTAGTAAAGAGAGAGGTGGCTCCATGCTTGTGATTCCCTGGTGTTATGGGGCATCAGCCTATTTTCATTTTTTGACAAGTTCCCAGATATTTTTCTCAGTTCACAGGTTTAAATCTTCCCTTCTCTGTAAATAATCCTTGTCAATAGAGTGTATTTTTATAGGTAACTGAATCACTACTGTTAAACTTGTGGTATCAATGAAGAAGTCAGAGCTGTCCCTGTAGGGCTGTAAGGAAGAGCTTAGAGTGTCTGGTGAGAGCCTGGCCACTTCGCTGAAGAAATCATTGAACACAGTTTATTGGATCGAGGCCCATTATCCAGGTGGAGTCCTGACACTTGTCAGGCTCCTTTCTTTACTCTGTGTGAACTACAGGGCAGTCATGAGGCTGAATTTTGAAAGCAGCTGCTAGAAATCAAGTTCACTACCAGTTAGTTATACGGATCCTACTTGACGATCGGTTAAGGGAAGGGCAGTGAAATATTCTCCATATTACTGGAGACATATGTTGCTTATATAATTAATTTATTTTGTACTGAGGTCCTACCAGTTAAGGACGACTAGAATCTTTTATACGATGCTAAGCTACTTTGTCTTATTTTGCTGCTTGAACGACTGTTTCATTATAGGTAAGTACTGATCATTTAAAACCTTTAAGTCTGGCTCTGTATGAACGGGCTTCTTGTATTTAAATGACCACATAAAATGTTTCATTTGGAGGTGCAACATTTTAAGAAATGAGAGTCTTCTACATTTATCTAAGATTACACAAACACCAGAGAGCAAAAGCAAGGCCCCTCCTCCAGCTGCTGAGCCAAATAAGCACCAGGGCCAAGCAATTAGTGCAACACAAAGGCAACCATTAACAGTATCAGAGCCAACCTCCATTGTCCCACAGCACCCTGCAGGCTTGACAAGTTTTCTCATGGGCTGAAGCAACTGTGATTTGGAAAGTAAACAATTTATATGTCACATGGTTGGATTGGTCCTGTAGGCATCCACATGCCTGCTATGATCTCTGGACCCCAACCTTAGCCATGAGGCTGGTGAAAATCCCTGGGACCGATTCACATTTTGGACACTGAAAATGAGAGAAAGTGGGAATACATAGCTTGGAGTTTCTGGTCTTGTTTTTGTTTTTTATCAAAGGGCTCTGTTATCAAGGAGTTGTGGCCTGAAGGATCTGTGTGGGAGAGAAAGGGATGGAGGTTGTTGGAGGCAAAAGTAGGAGGGAAGTTTCCAGCAACAGGCTTTGGATTTGAATGAATCTAGGAGAATTTCGTTTGGGGCCTCTTAGCTTGGAGATAGGAGCAGGAAACTGAGATCACCTCCCTGTGTTCTGGGGTCTCCTGTCTCCTGGATAAGATAGTGAGGTGTAATTCTTCAATGTGGGAAGTCCCCAGAAAGCCAGCGTGTAGCAGTCCTGATGCCCTGGTAGTGGACCACAGGCACTTCCCCTTGCCTAGAGGCACTTTTACTGTGGGCTACACACCTGGGACCCAGACGTTTTTATCTTTCCTCATACATCATGTACATAATTATACATAGCAAACAAGCCTTTTAGAATAAAACAATGTAGGGAAATCAAATTTATCTTCTTACTATCATCAGGAATCCCTTAAAGTGAGTGAACACCATAGGCAGAGGGACACCGCCAAATAATCAAAATAAAATTCTGCATTTCCTTTGTAGGATATCCTGCTTGACTGCAAATTTACCATAAGTATTGAAGTCAGAACAAACTCATCCACTTAAGCTTCTTATGTTTCTGATGATCCAGTTTTATGTTTGGCTAATAATAATTTGAAGCAAAAAAAGCTTTCAGAACGTGCTTTCAGAACGAGGAGAAATCATTTTTCCTCTGGAATGATGAGCTCGGAAATGTAAGGAAGCTGTAGAACTATCTGATTGATGGCATGGGATTCATCCATAATGACCTATATAATGATGGACAGTTATTCCTCAGATTGGTGCTGGTCATTGAATAAGGAGCTAGACAGTATTTCAGGCCGCTGCACCATGCAAGAGGATGTGGGGCTATTGATAATTTCACGCAAATTTGCCCAAGCAGAGAAATAAGAGACTTCCAATGTTAAGTTGTGTTGTTTAGGTCAGGCTATCCCTGGTGAAGATGTCTTGCATTGTGGCAACATCATATATTTCATTTAACATCGTATTCTAAACAGCAATTGCAATAATTTAGAAACTGATTACATTTTAAATTACTTCCTACAATAGCCATGTATTAACTAATATTCATATTCAATCTTTCAGCAGCTCTATGTTTTATATTTCTTCATCTTTTCTCCCTCCCTTCCCCAATAAACTTAGAGGCCCCAGCTATGCAGCAGAATAGGTAATTACACGTATTTTGGAGGCAGAAAGATCTCTGTCAAAGGTTGATTCCACTGTTCACTGGTTTGGTGACTTCTGTGCTCTTCTCTGAGCCTCCATTTCCTCACCTATAAAATGGGGGTTTTATTTCTCATGGTTATTGTCATGAGGATTAAATAAGACTATGCATGTTACATCCTTGGCCTCACTGCAAGTTGTCAGAAAAGGCCACTGTTAGGAACAGTCACATCATCCTTATCTAGCTTCTGTCTGAGGAACAGTCATTTCCTCAAAGGCATCTTGTGCCCCCTGCCCTACATCTGTCCCTGCTGGAGTCTGCATGGCATGATATCTGTGGTATGATCTGTCTGCTTCATCGTTAGCTCTTACAGATTCTTCAAACTCTCTCAGCCAAGGAGATGAGGAAACTGGTAAGCTGGATCGAGTTCCCTCCCAGCAACTGGGGTGCTCTCAAGCAATGCTATAGGTAAAGCAAAGTGGGTTGAATGCTGGAAGACAATCCTAAGGCCCACGTTTTCACGCCTTACTTCTTTTCTGGACATAGTACTATTCCTTTTACATCCTGGTTTCAAGAGGGCCTTGGCACGGCCCCACAGCAGACAGTGGGTGATGCTTACTGGGTCACAGTGGGACCAGGCTGCATTGCCACTGCGAGCCACCAACCTCCCATTGGAGTTCTCTGACCAGCTTACAGCCTCCCTGGGACTGAAAACAAAGCAGCCATTGTCACACTGTGTTCTGTGGAAAAGGCATTCTGTGGTCAAATACGTTTGAGAAGTGCCATGTATGCCATCCCTCTCTGGAAAAGTCAAGTGTGCCTTAGCCTATTAACATCTCTAGACCTGTGTTGAAGGAAGGTGATTAATTTTTTTAGCTAAACACTCCATTCAATGTATTTGACCAAGGAACCACCAACTTCTTCCCAAAATACCTGGATAGAACATCAGTCTTTGGGAGACTCTGGAAGAGTGGTTTGGTCTGCCATTATGAGAAGTGTTGTTGACTATTTGACTTTCCTGCCTGGAAGAGATGCTCTGGTAAGCCAAAGAAGGGACATTTAAATGAAAAACATATTAGTCAGAATTTGTCTTCTAAATTATAGAGACTCTTTCTGTGAGGAAAGTGTGTATATATCGTACTGATGTAACACCATTTTTTGAATTGGACTCATTTCATAACTCTGTCCTTCATTTCTGCCAAGATTCACCCACTACCCAATACCACCACTACGAGATTCAGGAAAAGAACAGGCACAGCCAACACTGTAGCCACAAGCGGTTTCCATACATGCTGATGAATGTTTACATTTGTTACATGCAGTCATGAACACTGTGATAAAACCTAAATGGAGATAATTCTGATCACAGTTCTAAGTACAATTTGCACTTACAAATTAGAAAGTAAAGTATAATGATGTAGCTTTACTCAAACCAAAAAACAGTTCAGTCTCCCCAGATAGATACATAGTAGATACATAGAAAAAAAATATCTTCCTCTTTGAAAAAAATCTGAACAAATGAAAATTGCCTTCTCTCCTCCTGGCAGTGCTTGGTATGTAGAGCTCAGCTAACTGTCCACCAGGAAAGGATATTATTGAAGAAACATAGAAAATTAAGTTGCTTCATGGATATTTAGTTCTTCTGAGGCTTTAAAAATAAGATGATTATCCATAATGTGGTAATTTTAGCTTCATAAATGTTATAATTGAACAACTGTAGTCTTTTTTCTTTCCTTATCTTCCTCTTTGTACACATATATGCTGTGTATCATCTTTACATCAGATCTGTCTTCTAAATTAGAAAAGCTTTTGAAAAAATTTCAAGGGTATCTTTTAGTTTTAATTAGCATTTGTGAAAACCAGGATCATACACTTGAGGAAAATGAAATTTTTGTCTTTGTGTGTAAAAACATTGGTGTTTTTATGGCAATGACGTTAATCAATTAGTTTATAGAGTTTAAGGTAACTTTCGCCAAATTATTTTTTTTTTTTTGCCAAATTATTTTTTAAAGCTCTTCTGAGCGTTAGAGAAATAATTGATTAGGATATTACCGCCCAAAGAATCGGGTCATAGCTTTGTAACTTATTTCCAGAGAATTGCGAAAAGTTTGAATCAGTTCTGAGCTTAACTCAGGTAGATCTCTTAAGTAAGACCTTATTTTACCAACCTTACTAAGCTCCTTTGGATCTTGTCATCAGTTTCTTGGTCTACAAAATAGAGGATCGTGATTCCTTTGAACAAACTTGCTTTATGGGAATGTGTAAGCCATGAGTCAAGTAGTATTTCACACTATTTAGACTTAAAGAAGAAAATACCAGGTTATTGGATGAAGTAATAGATTTTTCTTCCTTTATGGTATATAAATAATGAAGATTATGGTTAGATTTTGGTCTTAAATAGTAAAAATCAGTGATGATGATAACTAAACTGGATCTAGGTTTGGCAAATGCTTTGGAGAGCATTAGGAATGGAGTATTTTTAAAGCTCCAGTTGATGTGCATCCAGTACATTTATAGTGGTTGTCAGCTCTCCTGTGGATTTGTCTGTAGGAGGTGCTGGGATCACCTCAGCTCCGACCAGTGTTCAAAGCATTGTGTCCAAGAGACTTCCCTTGCATCGACACTCTTGTGGGTCTTATAATGTTCCCACTGTATGGACCCTAAAACCACCACTCTAAAGTGCTTCATTCATGACCATTCATGACCAAAGGGAGACTTGGATAACTTACTACCTTCCATAACAATCAGAAAATAGTCACCACTATAGTAAATACTTAATTTTATAGTATTTCCAGATGTGGATATTACAGGAAGGATGTATTATATACTTAGAAAGGAATAATAATAATAATAATAATAATCCCTCAGATCTTTGAGCTGAAGGATCATTGTTTTAACAACAGTACGAAAAATGGATTTTGAAAAATAGTCTTTGGAAATAAAAATAAACAAAGAGTAAAATGATTCTGTGAAAGAACACTGTTTGAAATAATATGTTCATTTCATCTTTATAGTTCCATTCGAAAAATGTGAGACTTTCTGAAGCAGAATGACAGCAAATAATACAGTAGAATGATTTGGCTGAGCTACATATTTGGGTGTGAAAGTGAATTTCTTTGAAGTCATAAATACGCTCCAGATTTTTAGTTAAAGTTTAGATTTCCTAAAAGTTCTGCTACCACTAGACTTGTAAAGCCATCCAAAACAAAATCTGTAATTTATTTTCCTATTACCTTTTTATGAGGCCTTATAGCCACCGTAACTTCTTTTGTGCTTCGAGATTTACAGGTGAGGTCCTGTAAAAGAGCACTTGTATGACCCTCTAGGCCAGGGCTGTATATCTTGCCTTTCCATTTCTGGTCCACCAAAATTAATGAGGGCATCTTTAAGTGACAATCTCCTTATAATGTTCAAATGACCAGAGTCCAGGAGGTTAAATAATTTTACCGCCACTGTGCCTGAATTTCGACACTATAATCAAGTGAATTGACATAGAAGATAGTGTTGACAAAGCTCACTGTCCCTTGTGCCTGATTTCAAATGGGAACTAAAATATTGATAGAATTCCATTTGGGATATTATCGAGAGTGTGGTATCTTTACTTTGAATTTTATTCGTGTTTGCAGTATTATTCAAAAATCGAATGCACCACAGTACTGCTGTCACTCAGAGTGCCCTCGTTGTTTGACTAAGAGAGATTTCAGCTTCAGGGCGCTGTGCTTTTCAGCAGAACGTGGTGCCAGGAAGGGCAGCGCTATGCCTGCCTGGGAGAAATATCCCCTTTTATAAATAGCCCTACCGTTGCCAGTGCCTTTTAGACTCCTTAAAGCATTTTTAGCTAAAAATACACAGCCATTCACAACAGAAATTTTATTCTCTCCTCATCTTTTATTTTTTACCTTCTAATTTACTACATAATAGAAACAGCATTTCATGCCCCGGCAATCTTTTCTTTTAATATCCTACATTGTACAGCTTTTTTTTTTTTTTCCTTAAGGACTCCTTTAAACTATAGTAACAATATTTGGACTTCAACATAAAATATTACCCTTTATTCCAAGATAATAATGACTCTACAATAAAAAATAAATAAATGAAAAAAAGAGAAAAGAAAGAAACCCCAAACAAGCCACACCATCCAGTTTCGGCCAAGCTGCCAAATCCTATTACAGATTCAATCCTATTAAAACGTTCCCAGGTTTAAGCCTGCTTTGGAGTTTTTCATAGGAGTGCATGACCCCTACCCAAACCCCTACATGTGTGGTCAGGGACCTCAGGATAATCGTAAACTGCCTGGACTCCCATTAATCTCGCACAGTCAGATATTAGTGCTTGTAAATCAGCACCTAAACAAGGACAATAGTTAAAGCCATCAATAGTCTTTTAATGAGGCAGATCAAAAACAAATGAAAGCAGCAGGACACTCGGATTTGCCAAGGAGGGGAAGGGGAAGGCCATAAGCTTTGTCTGATTTCTTATAGAAAAAAGTGGACAGATTTAGTCCAGGTCCTGTCTTCTAACTATTGCATCCACTGTTAAAAAAAAAAAAAAAAAAATATATATATATATATATATATATATATATATATATGAAACAAGATTATTTCCAGGAATTTCCTTCATTTTCTTTGTTTGGGACAGAGCAGCTGTCACTTTCTTCCCTTTCTCTCCCTTTCTCTTTATAGTTCCACACGAACATATATCGACATATGTGCATTAATGTACACATATTTAAAGGAAGAGGCCATTGCAAATAATAACTGCATGTAGACACATTAGGCAATGATCAGTTACACTTTGTCAAGAATTGTAATTACTTATCTGCATCCTTGCAGGCATTTTATGTGCTTTTGAAATTTTCACAGATGTTTTTTTGTTCATTAGAAAAGAGGGAAATATCATGTTTTGTAATTCCTTGTTTTAAAGAAAGAGAAAAATAAAGCAAGATAGGATTTATTAACTAGCACGCATGTGCAGCAGCATTATAATGGTTGCCAAGCAACCTAAAGGAACCATATCATAGTAAAGAGGGGGGCAAATGAATGAACAGATGCATGGGATTAGATATAGGAAGGGGAGAGAAGAGGCTGCCCTGAAATGAGCTCACCTTGGCACATGACTTTCTGATTTTTGAGTGGGATTTGCTCTTATTCAGGTATATTTATCTCGAATATCTCCTTTTTGATTTTGTGCGGGATTTTTATTTTTGCTACTTGTTTAGTTTACCATTTGACTGAAAGGCTCAGAAAGAAGAGGTGTGAAATGCTTATAAAATTCTTGTTCTTTCATTGTCAATAACATTCTTTCAAGACATTTTTTTGAGAAGCAGAAAGGTACAGAAACAAGCTTTCTCCTACATTTGCTCTGACATCATCCAAGGCAAACACATACATTCAAAGAAGGAATTTCTTTGGTGGTGTTATCAAAACATAAATTCACTTCAAATTGACAGCTTACTTGCTAAACCACTTTTGTTGCCATCACTTAAAAACCTCACTATGTATGCAATTTTATGTATATCTCTATAATGTATGCACACATATATATGTACTGTACATATTACAGGTAGTCTATAGATCAAAAATAAACATCTCTTCTTGATGCAAGATTATGGATGGTTAGGAATGAGCACTACCCTGATCCTTTTGGAGGAATGAAACAGATGCGTACGGTGTACCCAAAATGGTTTAAATGATGTCTTGAAGACACCTACCTTCACAGGACAATATACTATCCAGTTTGTACATTCGAAATATGAAAACTTATGCATTCAATAGAGAATATCTCTGGAAAATCAAATCATGTAGTAGAGGCAGGCCTCAATGTTAGATTCCAGAAGGCGCATCTGGCATAAATTCTGGTAGCCCAGTCCAGTTTCATCTAAGAAATGGAAGGAAGTATAGACTATATTTAAGCTCCTATAAATTCTTTAAGAGATGAGATGGATCACAAATTAGTAAATGTTTCAAGAGTGACTACAAGTGAGGACATTCAACTGGGAAATGTGCACCATGATGGTTTCTGAAAATGCAAGAGATGAGCCTTTGGTTCCTCAGAACTAGCCATTGAGAGAGGATAAAAGGTCTAACTGAGGGACAGATGTGTGATGGCAGAGTTCCCGCCACCTGAAAGGATGTCTATCACCCCCTACCCCGTAGCAGCTACATTTGTGAAGAGTGCTGGCCTTGTGGCAAGATGTTGACTGAGCCAGATCAGCTCTTGGGGGTCATTTTTTGCTTTGGACAATGCGATGAAATTGTAGCTCTGTGGTTTTCCCAAGAAATGGCAGGTGTAGTTGCATTTTAATCATAGATTGACATTAAGCTATTGGGGAATTATACTGTGTCTACTAATATATATTCCACCTCTCTTGCCCTAATGAGATCACCTTACACTCACTGGCACTGATGCAAACATTTAGAGCTGAGTGCTCAAAAGAGGCTGGAGTACAAATGGTACATAATTCATTACCCTGGGAAACGCGATTTTAATGCAACATAATGCAAGGTGCTCTCAAGTATTTCTGAGGCAGGAAGAGTGAACCACAGTCATGGTGAAGTGACTGTTTACATCAGCCTGATTCCACTTGTTCTTTACTAGAGCTAACAAGCCCTGTGCTGTATTATTGCATCCACTTCTACTTACCGGACTCCACAGAGAAATCCTTGCAGCTAGAGGAACAAACCCTTTGTTGCATAATCTACGAAGCAATGGAAACTGGCATAAGTATAAAAAGGAAGATCCTGGAAATTCTAAAGAACATTCCTCTGAGCGATTTTATAAGGTCTCAGCAACCCGGAGAATTTGCATTTAAAATAGCAAACTCTATTCTCCACTCCCACTTCTCCACCCCCATTCACTCTTGTCAATAACCAAAAGATGGCAGCATTTTGCCCATCATTCATTAGTGACACCTTCAGAGGAACTGGGTCTGCATTTCCACTTTCATGTGCATTGTGATTTCCTCTTGGTACTAAATGTGGATTGATAGTGCTGTGGCATTTATTAACAACAGTAGCAACAACAAAAATGCAATTTCAAAAAAGCTCAGAAGATTAATTATACAAATTATGGTGTAAAGCATCAGAATTCCTCTTTGATGAGGAAATGCATACCAGTCTAACCGCAGTGACACTGCAGAGCAATCAAGCTTGGCAAGTGGTATCAGAACCCAAACACCTTGTCCCTCCAGCCAGTAGGCTTTCCTGGCAATGGGCCAGAGAACGGAGTGGGGGAATCAGGGGCCGGCAGTCTGAACCTAATGTGAGGGAAATGAAAAAGGGCCCTCATGGGCATATCTGACAAGGTTTGCACCAGCCCAGGGATGCTCCTGATCTCTTCCTCAAAGCATGCCCTAATAAAGAGGGTAAGGTTGGCTAAGTGTCTGAGAGAAGGGTTGTCAATCGTTCTTACTCCTGGTATTTGAAATGGAGTAGATTCTTGTCCACATGGGCGTGGGGCATTCTTTCCCAAGGCGCCTTTCAAAACCCACTCCAGACATTTCTCTCAATCATTTGATTCCCAATAAGACCAAATGCCTCATTTAAAAATCTCCGTATCTTGAAAAACAAGAGGGCACAGCTCTGCCACAGTTGCTTGCAAGGGGAATTTGGTCCTTTTTTTCTGAATGTTCATTATAAATAGGGTCGACATTTAAAAGCAATAAGCCTCATCAGCTTCCAGCTCACTCTATGTAGCCTGCTCAACTAGGCTATTATTTCCCTCTCCTACATTGTTGATTAGCATTATCGAGATACAGTAATAGGCCTCATTCCTTCCTAAGTACCAAGATTCCCAATTTTCTTGAAACAAGGGCAAAAAAAACCTTTATTAGAAAATAGAGGTCCATTTTCAAATTTGATTAAAATCACCCAGGACAATGCAGGCAAAAATACCATTCAGAAGTCTCTCTTGTTTGTGTGCCAGAAGTCAATTATTCTGGGAGTACTTTTGCTTTTGGACACAGTATCTGTACATCTGGGAGAGGGGTGCTCATTGTTTTGATGTCACTAACAGAGGTATCAATATATTGATATGTGATGGGAGAAATGTTAATCCATTCTAATATAATGGGTGCCACTAGACAGAGTGGTAAATGTTGATCTTTCACAGAAATGAAACTGTAGAGTGAGTTTATAGATATAATCAACATATGTACATAGCTTATAGTGTTTAAATATGTACAATTGAAAATGGGATTGAGGTGAACTTAAATTTAAGAAACACTATGAAGGGATTCCACAGGGAATTACAATTCAGCCTCACAAGTGTCTATCTTAAAAAATAGTGAATTCACTTATAAATAACCTGTATTACAAGTGCATAGAATTTCAAGGAGAACCCATTGTGCTGTTAAAAATCCATAAAGCCAGCAACTATTTAAAAATGAGCTTGGGTCCCATTTCTTCAACTTTAAGCTGTGTGGCCTTGGGAAAAGTACTTAACCTTTCTGTGGCTCACGTTCCTCATCTGTAAGATGGTAATACAAATAGCTATCTCTCAGCACTGTGTTAGGATTCAGTGTGTTGCCCAAGAAGTGCCCATTCCCCATCATTAGGATGGAGGAGATGTTCTTATTATTGTTACTAAGACCTAGATTAATATTCATAATAACATGTAACTGATGGTTCTAACCAGACATAATTACCAAAAATCAACAAGTAGTAAGCCTGGAAAAGATGGCAGTAAGTTTCTATACCTCCCTATTATCCTGGAATAGGATTTTTTTTTTAATTTTTATTTATTTATGATAGTCATACAGAGAGAGAGAGAGGCAGAGACACAGGCAGAGGGAGAAGCAGGCTCCATGCACCAGGAGCCTGACGTGGGATTCGATCCCGGGTCTCCAGGATCGCGCCCTGGGCCAAAGGCAGGCGCCAAACCGCTGCGCCACCCAGGGATCCCTGGAATAGGATTTTATAGAACTATTAATCATTTCCTCTTAAGCATTGCACCTCAATTTCTAAACTGACAGGTTTCTGTACATTTCTTTTCCCAGAACAACTTGCTTGCTGTCTTCACTCTTTTTCTTTCAGTGATACATCATCACACAACTTTGTTTTGTTTGTTTTTTTATTGGAATACATCATACATTGTTCTATTAGTTTCCTGTGTACAATATAGTGTTTCAATAATTCCATACCTTACTCAGTGCTCATCATGGTAAGTGTAGTCTTAAACCCCTTTATCTATTTCACCATCATACTTTTAATATTTAAGCTTATGTTTGTTCATCCAAAAGTTCGACAGCTTGTCATTATACATAAAACAGTATCCTGGGTGTTGTGTTTTGGGGGAATAGAAAAATATCGATTAGATTTTTCTGCCTTTGTTTTATTAGGAGAGATGACAGAAACTTAGATTCCTCAGAGTACTTTGAGCTAGGTAATATTTGTGGGTGAGTGCTTCTACAATACTCCCTCCCCTTAAAACATACATGTGCATACACACACACACACACACACAAATACACACCCTCTCTGCTAAACATTTGGATGTAACGTCAGGTTTGCTTTTGTTACATTGCATTATCAAAGTTTAATATACTTTTTTTTTGTCATTCCACACATCTAATTCATTAGGAAGTCTCTCAGACTACCTGCCAACTCATCTTGAATTTGTTCACTTCTCATCAGGCCTGTATATATCTTTTCTAAGCTGCCATCAGCTATTTGCCTGGACTACTATACGAACCTCATAATCGGTATCTATGAGTCCGTTCTTGCTAGACCACAGTCCATACCTTCTAGAGTAATTCTCTACCTCCTGGACTGCAATCTCTTTACTTCTTCAAATGTGCCAAGCAAGTTCAGGCTTTATGGTCTTTATAATAACTGTTCCCTAGAATTCCCTTTCCCCAAGCTTCATGTGGCTGCCTCTTTGTCGTTCATGTTTCAGGTCATCATCCTTCCCACTCAATCAGTCATGCACACACTCTCTATCACACATAAAACTTATCACTCTCAGTTACATTCTTGTTGATTCATTTTGAGTGTTGCCCTCCCAACTGGAGTGTAAGCTCTTTAAGGGTAAGCATCTTGCCTATCTTGTTTATTGTTATATCCTCAGAGCCTAGAATAGTGTCCTTGGCATGTGATTAATGCTTAATAAACATTTGTTGAAGTAACAAATAGTTGATAATGATTATGCATTTGTTTCCACTAATACATTTTGAGGTTTTGACCTGGGGACTGTGGTTCATTCATCTTTGACTCACTAATTTCTAGTACATAATAGAAGCTCAAAGAAAAAAAAAATCTAGCTGCTTTGGTTTGAAATCATCAAGAAATTATTTCTTGCTGATTGATTCTGAAAAGTATCATGGAGAAGGCGTTGCAACTGAAATTTGAGTCCATGACAAAAGATGATGTAGTTGATTTCAGGCAGTGAGTACTATGAGAGAAAAAGGTTGAGACTGAGAAAATTTAGTGAACTTTAAAGATAATAGTGAGTACTAATTCAGATAAGCTATAGTTTGTGTAAAAGGGTGATATAGGATAAGGATGGCAGGGAGGTTGGGGGACAGGTTAGGCCTGACCTCAAAAGCCAAATAGAGAATGTGAAGTAGATATATTTAGTAGGCAGAGGACAGCCATGGATAGCTATTGAAAAGACAGTCAGTGATTCATAGCTCTGAAAAGCTTAGAAAGGTTAAATGGCAGCCTACGTAGCATAAATTGGGGAGGGGATGAACAACAGGACCAGTTGGTTGCTAGTAGAGTAGTTTGCAACAAAATAATCATGAAAAAAATGAGGTTGATGGCAGTGAGAATGTAAAAGGAAATACAAAGTCAAGAAAAACTGGGGGGAAAAAAAGAATGGCTAGAAATTGGTATGGAATGTTCAAAGTGAAACTCACTTTGAGGTCCCAAGAATAAGTAATGGGGAGGATGGAAAATATATGAAGAAAAATGGAGAAGCCAGAAGGAAACTCAGATTTGTTGTGACAGAGCAGAGATCCACTCTAATTTTTACAAGTAGATTTTTAACTTAGGACAAAAATTCCTAGAAGTGCAGGTATTAAAAATGTGGCAATGGATCTCAGAAGGTTTTGGTAGGAAATACAGCTTTGGAAGTTGTCTGTATAGTGACGATATTTGAAGGAGATGGACTGTGTAGGGAATCTTGATGCAGTGATAGAAAATACCTTGTGAACTGCCCACAATAACTAAGATCACGAAATTAACTTGACTTTTCTCTTAGTTTTATCCCCCATGTCTGATCAGTCACTGAATCATAGCCATTTTAAATGTGGTTGACATCTTCATTCCTTTTGCCCAGAACACTGAAATAGTCTCTTAAGTGGGCCTTACTTCCTACATTTCCTGGTCTAATTCCTGCTGCACAAAGCTAGCAGATTTCACCCCTTGACTCTTCCCTACAAAGTCTTCTAGATGCATGTCTTCCCACAAAAAAGAGTCCAACCCTTTAAATATTCCATAACAGATAGTACCTGTAAAAAAATAAATATTACATAGGTACAGGGAAGCAAATTGGTAGTGTAGCTTTAGTACATAGGTCATAAGTAGGACCTTGTTATAGGTCCTAAGCTGCCTCGGAGACCCAGCTCACCAGGATGACAATCATGAACATGGTTTTGTAGAG
Source organism: Vulpes lagopus (assembly GCF_018345385.1). NCBI lineage: Eukaryota > Metazoa > Chordata > Mammalia > Carnivora > Canidae > Vulpes > Vulpes lagopus. The sequence goes on from NC_054824.1 coordinate 16,197,076, forward strand.
AATTCTGTTTCATCACTTTGTTCAATAGCTCTGTGATCACCTCAAGGGTCGCAGTTCAATGTACAACTCTTGAGGGTGCCTCTATTCAGATAAAAATGTTGAGTCACCTTGTAGCAAAGAGGAATAGTTTGGTCAAGAGAAGCAGGAGACACTGTAGGCTAGTGTTAGGATGAGCATGAAGAATTGATAGGTGTCCTGGGAAAATTCACTCCTCCTCTTGACAGTGTATTGTAATTAAAGTCCTTTTCTGTGAGTGAAAAACTATGAAGCCTGTTTAGATAGAGATGAGCTTTGGACTGCAGCTTAAAAAGGGGTCACCTGGAATAATATTCTGTTGCTTCTACACATGTGCTCTCCCCTATAGTAGCCACAGCTGCATGGGGCTGCTGAATATTTGTAAAGTGACTAGTTTGTTTTTTTTTTTTTTTAAGTGACTAGTTTGAATTGAGATGTAGTATAAGTTTGATATACCAGAGTTTGAAGATCTAGTATGAAAAAAAAATGCATGTGCACAGAGAAAAGACCACAGTAAGAAAGCAGCTGTCTGCAAGCCAAGAAGAGACACCTCAGGACAAACCAACCCTGCTCGCACTTTGGTTTTGTACTTCCAGCCTCTGGACTAGAAGAAAATAAATTTCTGTTGTTTAAGGCACCTGGTCTGTAGTATTTTGTTATGGCAGCCCTAGAAAACGAATGCATCTGTCTTTCTACTCTTTAAATGTGAGTACTAGAAACTTTAAAATGACCTGTAGCATTTGCATTTGTGACTTGTGTGATATTTCTGTTGGACCAAATGCTTCTAAACTCATGGAGAGTAGGTGCAGGGATGGGAACCAAGATGGTTTCATGGATCACAGCCTAATACTCTGTGAAACAACAGAATAGTGCTGGGTTTTGTTCCAGGAGAAACTGGAGTGGCAGTGGGACTGATAGTTTTGGGACTAGTTCTCTATAATCCAGGGGCCTCAGTCAACTTTCTTCATTCACTATTTCTCTCGCAGGGATTTTATGTCCAAAAGCATTAATAATGCTTTTAGAATACAGTCTAAAAGTTGATCATTGAGGAATTTAGCGGATCAAACATAATTTATCTTAGGTAGATTTAGTGAGAGTTTTGAAAAGGGATGGAAACATAAAGAAAAAGAGGTGATTTGGGAACAATGATCCAATCAGCACTGGGTAAAGAGACAAAGCCATGACTCCTGGACGTACTAGGCAAGGAGCTTCTGGGCATCTGGAAACAGTCTGACAACTTGAAGCAAAAGAGATAAAGGAGGAAGGTTCAGAAAGTTCTCTAGCAGGAGAATCAAAAGACAATTTGGCTTAGTTTATATCAGGGTGTTAATGGGATTAAATGGATTAATATTGAATCAGGGCTCAAACAGTGCCGTGATCTTGTCTTGTCTTACTCCTATCCCCTTCCCTAATTCTGGAGACCTGATGAAAACACATTCCGCTCTCTTCATTTGGAGCCCAATGACAAAAGAAGTCTCATTGTGCTCCCTACTGTGTGGTCTTTCCATAGAGGCTTTGGAGTCACACAAGTGGGGAGCTAGGGAAGAACTCTAGATGGCCTCCCTGGTGTAAGCATCTCGTAACCTATTTTTGTTTTCCTCTTATGTGGTTTCTAAAGCCCTTCTAGTTGGGCTCTTTTCAGAAATACGATTTCCTTCCCTATGTCACATTCATGACTGCTATGTGCAAGAGCCTCCTTAAGGACATTAAACAGATCTTGTCCTTTGCTTCCATGTACAGTTTTTCTCTTCTTTCCACTCTTTCTGGGGTGAGAAAGATTGGGCAGTCTTTTAAGAAATGGTCTGAGATTTAAAGTTTGTGATGGAGAGTGTGTGCAAGCAAAGGCTGCTTTGGGATACCCCACCTGGGTTATAGGAGTTTGATTCTAGGTATAAAGTGGTTGTTGAGTAAAGTTAACAAGAGGTAAATAAAAGACTCTGTACTCACAATTTCCTCTAAAAAAAAGTGAGGATTACCCCAAAAATGCGTAATCTGAGAGAACCTTGAAAATAAAGATTAAAGTCCAGGAATCATGTAGTAAAGGGCTATGCAGAGTCCCAAACTCTAGCTAAGGAGTTTGGCTGTGGGCTCCAAGTAGAAGATTCCCAAAGGCTAAGGCATAAAGGAAACAAAGAATGGAATACAAAATATATTTTCCTTAAAAATGATAAGGATGAGTTTTTACTTAAAAAATGAATTGGAGCCCACAAGTGCCTGGGTGACTCAGTCAGTGAAGCATCTGCCTTCGGCTCAGGACATGATCTTGGGGTCCTGGGATTAAGCCCCATGTCGGGCTCCCTGCTTAGCAGGGAGTCTGTTTCTCCCTCTCCCTCTGCCTCTCCCCTCTGCTCATGTGCTCTCTCTCTCAAATAAGTAAATAAAATCTGGAAAAAAAAAAAAGAGAAATACAGCCCAGATGCTGTAAGAACTGATCAGTGTCTTCCACATATAGGTTCATGATTCATTTTTGCTGAATTTAGGATGGAGTGACACCTGGTTGTTAGGTCATTTGGCCTTGCCATTCATATTTTTAGCTCCGTAGTAATTTTGTAAGTAGTAATAGCTGCTTATAAGTTGCTTTGAGTTCTCTTCCTCCTCTTCTTCCTCCTCCTTCTTCTCCTAAGAAATTATAGTTGACACATGTACTAGCATAAGTGAGTATTTCCATCTTGGTTGATACATTTATTTGGTCAGCAAAAAAGTGGTTAAAAGACAAGATATGGATAGATTTACTTATGTGTTCCACAAACTTTAACTTTTGGCATTATGTACCTGCATTGACAAATATTGAAAAGCAGTACATTTTTGTTTTTCTGCCAATCCTTATTGATTTACATGTGACATTCAATGTAACAATAGTGTGCCAGGGGAAAAAAATTCAATAGGGAAATGCTGGAGGGCTGGATGAGGCATTTCTATTTTATCAAGAAAGGAAAAATAACACCTCATTATTAAAAATAAAAATATAATGGACTGTTTCAGCTGTGTATTTAAAAGACCAGCTCAAAGTTTTCAAAACCTAATGTATATGCAGCAGTGGTATAAATCTTATTCTGAAAAATAATAAAGTATGCCACATGAAAGTTTGTAAGCATGGCTATTTTTGTGTGTACTTTTATTCTTAATCCAGTTCATTTATTCAGCCTGTAAACTGTAAAATAATCTTTGACTATTTGTTTATTATCCTATCATATTTTGATCAATCTCATATATTCAAGCAGTTTCTAGGGGGTTGGCACACAACGTGGGCATTGTGATTTCTAAGTTATTTTTCTTCCACTTGCCTTTAAAATTAGATATAGCAGGTGCGAGATGTCTCCTTTCATGTACTCCCAAAGTCATTTTCTTATATACACACACAAATGTCTTCTAGGATCAATCACATTTGAGCTTCCGCGTGCCAAGTCAAAAGGCACCAAGCTTGCTCACTAAGCGAAATGTAAATAGGAAGAAATGAACTAGGAAATGAAGGGACACAGATTATGTATGTAGGCTTCTTTACACTGTGACAATTTCAGAAAATAGGTGAGCATTTTAGATAACTCAGTTTTTGATATGTGGTAGAGATATATGTGCCTGATTCTTACAGCATCAGAATTAATTAGAAACTTTTCAGAGTTTTGTAGGTAGGCCACAGATTTATTACTAAAACCCAGCACTGAGCCACACACCAATAGAATCTCTTGAAAACTGAAGTTAAATATGAGCCATGTGTCAACTGTATTTATAAACCAAGTTCTTTCACACTTCATCACCAAAGTGTTGTCCTATTCTCTACTTGCGGTAGGGTAAGGAAAAGCACAGATATCATGACTGCCAAAATATTTTTGTGCCACTTCAAATGTCCTGGCTACCTTGCCTTTTCCAGCATGCCTTTTTTAAATTCATCTTCAACCCCGCAACTGCTTTTGAACAGTTCATTTTATTGCATTCAAAATATGATGTTTAGAAAAAAAAGAACTAGAGCATAACCTCACAATCCAAATCAAACTTTTCTTGGGGTTCCAGAAAAATTGAGTCAGTATTATACTGAATTTCTTGAGCAGTGTTTCATTCACATCACTTTCTCTCTTAAATGAAAACCTCAGAGTGGAACTTCCTTCTATCTCGTTCTTTTTATATCTGCCCCCAAAAACTTGTAGTAAGGTAAAGGGACTGATGTAGGCATGATCTTCACCTGCTGACTTATAGAATATTCTTTGAAATAGGCGGTCAGTCCTAATAATGGAATTAAGTAGACTTATGGAGACCATAAGCATCATTACCTGTGAGAAGAGACTTCCAGTTGAAGCTCTCAAAGACTCAAGGCTCATTTTCTTAAGCTGATAATAGGCATCCTACGTAGCTTCTCCAATTCATCTGAATGCCTTGGCTTGGTTTCTTACACGGGAGCAACAAATGGTGTTAAATTTCCTCCAAATTTAATAGAAAAGATGACTGAAAGTCATCCATTCCTGAGCTTCAGAGGTCTTGTTAACAGCAGTTCAATGGAATACCAAATAGTGTATTTATAGGAAGCTGAACCATATTTTTACCTGGAGGTAAAGGCTTTTATAATTTCAAAATCGCATTGAAATTGTTAATGTTATAGGTTAGAGCTTTTTTTACTCGGAGGGAATAGAGATGTAGTTTTTATTCCCATTTTTATATTTTCGGAAAAAAAGGTCATATTGCCATCTTCTAGGGCAGTGTGAATCCCGATGACCTGTCTCTTCTATTGTCTTGGTAGCTAGGGAAGATAATTTTAAAGTGCATTTCTTGTGTACTTTTTATCTAGTAGTTCTCTGGGATTTCAATCTGTGTAAAGATTATGAGTAATTGACATCTCTGGAGGTGGTGGGGGAACAATCTTACAGAACTGGTTTTTGAAGCATTTCTAAGTAACCAAAATACCAATAAAAAATCTACTTATTTTGCACCCTTTCTACAATCTACAGCAAAATTAAGGCAAATGTTATTTTGGGGAGCCCGCTTACTGGTCACATAACCAACATTTTAGTTAAATTTCTGTCAGCTGAACTGTAAAAAATTAAAGATCCAAGATAAAATGTGCTCCCATGCTTCAAATCTGACCAATTCCATTACGTGCACTATTGAAGTATGAAACCTTTCTCCTTGATCAAAATGCTGGTGAGGATCTATACTTTTTTTTCTTTTTTACACGAATACTCTCGGTATGAAAAAAAAAAGAGTTGGAAGGCCAAATGAAAGACTGGAACAAGCAGCCATAAAGTGACTTTTTACATTTTTTAAGTAGGTCACAGTAAGGTATATTATTCTTACTGCAAAAGTCAGGTTAAGCTTCTCAATTAAGAAAAGATGCATTTATAGAGTTCTTCCATTTTTATTGATTTTTGATGTCATTTTAAAAATGATGAATAACCATATTGTAGGAAACTGGACCCAAGGAGCATTTCTTTCCTATCTTTAGTTACTGCCAAAGAGCATGGTTCTGGCTTTCACAGGTCTCAGGAATATTACCTTCTAGAGCAGCTGGAATGATAGGCCCATCAGAAGGGGTCATCGTCTTTGACATTTATGAATATATGAGTGTCCTTGTCCTGGGGCTCTGCTGTGCACCTGAACATAGCCCATGCTTCAGACAAAAGCAAGGTCTCTCATTTGGAACAAGGATAATCTGCTTAAAAATCTAAATCTCTTATAAATGGCTGACGTGTGCAAGAATATCATAGTACATAGCTCTTTGTAAGGTAATTTTAAAAGAAAATGATACACATTTTGCTCAGCCAAGCAATCTGAAAGTTCAAAAGGTAAGAAGCACTTCTCAGCATGAAACTGTCAAACATATTTGAAAAGAAAGTTAATTACAATTGGCATTTCCAGGCCTTCTGCTGGCCATGGCTATCTTACTGAAAGGTGACATTAGTGACATCCATCGTACAGGGGCTGAGAAATGAAGAGGATCAAAAACTGAAGCTCTGCATTTCTGTAACATAGGGTGAACAACTCTAGGGCAGTTGTGATTTTTTTGTAGACATATTACAGCTTTGTGTAGGTAAAGCCTAGGACTAGGTGCAAACTAGAGGTACAGAGAGAATAATGGTGTTCCAGAGAGATTGTCTCAATTCTTCCTTCGATGGGGAAGATATTGGAGCGGACTGATAATTATGCAGACAACTTTTCTTGTTTGGTTCACCTTTGAGTTTTTCTGAATGGGCTTACATTTTCCTCTGATGACTTTCTGATAACTTTTTACCTATATTTTTTTTCTAAGAAAGAAAGAAAAAGGGAGAGAGGAAAAGAGAGAGGGAGAAAGGAAGGAAGGAAGGAGGAAGGAAGGAAGGAAGGAAGGAAGGAAGGAAGGAAGGAAGGAAGAGAGAGAAGGAAGAGAGAGGGAAGGAGGGAAGAAAGAAAGGAGAAAGAAGGAAAGGAAGGGGACCAATTTAATGATTTAGGTGAATTGGGCTTGCCTAGCTCCTAAAGAACTCTGATAACAGAACATGGCTGATCTTTTATGTGTTTCTGAGCTGACAGAAACATGAGATGTCAACTAGGTTGGTTCTAAGAGACAGTACCATGAAACCCTGGGCAAAATCAATAAACCTTAGTTGTTGTTATTTAGCATTGTGTCAAGCACTAAATATTCATCTCAAATTAGAGTAAGTATATGCTGGTGAGTCTAGGATGTTGGAAATAGGAAAAGTTAATGGAAAAAGACGGTACCTTCTGGGAGCATCAATTTTATTTGAAGTTTTGAGAGAAAGTATTTAATATTAACATAAGTACACATCTTATAGATGTAGAACGCAAACATTCACATCTATATTTCAGATAAAATGAAGTATCTCAAATTGTTCTGATTATACGCTGCTTTAACTAGTTCCTGGATCTCAGGGGTGCACATTTAGTTTCCTTGGCTACTAGGATAGTTTTGTGGAAACTTCTGAGTGTCACTGAATCTTAAGACTGGAGTTACTAATTAGAAGTCATCATTTAAAAGTTGCTACAATGCGAAACTTACCAATTGGCCCGGATATTCCCTTAATAAAACCCACATTATAGTGTTTATGCACACTTTTAGCCTTTGGTAAGTATGAGGAGCAAAGGGATACGCACTGGGAACTTTCCATCAGGAAGTTCTAAGCAAAGAAACACTAGAGACAGAAGAGGTCACTCGGAGTTTTTTAGTGATTCACCAAATGATGCAAGATAGTGTTTTTATAGTATTTTTCACAGGGCTTCAGTAGGACCTAATTAATGTGATTATCTTCATTTGGGTAAGAAATTAATGGTCGTATCATTGTCAACATATGTATAACACTTACTATATACCATTATATTGTTTTTATTTTGTTAGCCAACCCAAGAAAAATATAAGTGAGATATTGAATTACTATGGGGTTCTAACTATACAGGTGTCATAAATTATCAATACTTGTTGATGAAATGGCCTGTAAAAGGAAGATGCTCAGAAGTGACAAACAAAATATTTCTTAATTTTCAATTGGAACCTGTAGTCTAGTTAACATTAATCTTAGGCACTCATATTTGAATTTCTGTATGCAATTACAAAAAATGCTTAAATGATAACTCCCAAAATGCCATGTTCACATTTTCAAAAAGCTCTGATTAGTTTTCCATGTATGGGTACCTAATTTTAATGCCCAATTTTAAGGTTTCTGCTGTGCTCAGTCACCTAACTATGGGGTCTTCTAATGGCACAGTGTTTTACTCAAATGTAAATTGCTCAGAATAACAATGATAACAAAATCTGTGAGCCAAGTGATTTTTAAAATCTATTTTCAGGGTTTGTCTAAATAGTTATATGAATCAATTCTGGTAAGTGGCAAAAAATACACATTGACAAAGATCATATAACAGAAATCACATACATTTTACAAATAACTATGTAAAAGCACTATTATAATATCACACCTCAAAGAGTATTTTTATTCAACTTGATGCAATTTTCACTATTTTGGATCCTGCACATTCCTCCCTTCCATAGGTTAAAAACTAACAACTGGCCTGAGGAAAGGGTATTCATTGAACTAGGATTTGAAACTTTAAAACTGAACTATATTTGTCATCATGCCAAACCACATACTAAAAAAATATTCTGAGGCAGAATGTCAACACAGCTAATTTGGTTATCTCAGGTTAGTAGCAAGTGATACCTTGAGAAAGTTAGGATTAGAATCCATTGGATCTGGGGACCCACTTACAGAAGCTTAGTGTTCTTATTTATGCTTTAGGAAGTAATAAACATATTAATTCATTCAATAAGTGTTTATTGAACACCTACTATGGACTAGTCACTGTTCTAGGTCTTGGGGATATAGCAGAATGGGGGAAAAAAGCAGACGAAAATCTCTTGCTCTCATGTAGTGTGTGATCTAGGGAAGAGATCATCAATAACAAAACAGATCACTCATTTATCAGTTGGTGATATGTGTTCCCTCTCTCTTCAATCTATTACTCATTGGAAAATATTAGATTTGCTGGCATTTGAATCCAGCTATTTTGGTCTTTAAGGAAGTTTTAAACCAGAAAACTCCATCAACAGCTACTAGGATCTCAAATAAGAAAATGAAGAAAAAGTTAAATTTCAATAACAGCTGAAAAAAAAAGTTAATCTTATTTTGAATATCTCCTAAGCCATTTGTTTGAGACTGAACAAAATAGACTCTCTAATTACTGTCTAACACATTTGGAATGTTTAATACAAATTCCAACTTATTATATGCATCAGGCATTAGGCAAAACTTTGATATACCTCTAATTCTTATATATGATGTTTAATACCTTCATTTAGCTTTTTCTTTCAGTTTGGAGGGTTTTGTGAAATGCTTTAAGAGATGAAAACAAAATTTCCCTCTTTGTTATGGCTAGGAATGATCATTATTATAATTTTTGGTAGCGAGTGAAGCTATAGTGATTCTTATTACAGTCAAGTAGCAGTTACTGGCGAGGGCACAGATGATCAGTTTTAGACTCTTGTGCTGCAGAATTCAGCCAACAACTCACTCATCGTGACTCTAACAGATTTTTCTGCTATTCGGACCACTGGGAACCTTATGAACCAGTTAGTTCTGCCCTCCTTCTTATGACAAAATGCCAATACTGTCAACATCCAGGAAACCAAGCACCAGAATCATTTGCTACTGCAATGAGCTCTCACGTTCAGAGTATAAAACAAAGAAAAATAAAATTTTCCTGAAAAGTGATGATTTTTCAATGCCCTTCAGCTTTAGAAGGCCTAAAATTCTCTGGCAAAAATTTCTAGCCAAAAGGTAAGAGTATTCTTGATCCTAATAATACTAAGTAATTTTCTTTCTCTCTCTCTTCCTCTCACTGTCCCTCCCCCTTCCCACTGCCCCCCCTCCTCTCATTGAGTAGCAGAGGATGATTTCTCCTTTATATAGACAATCTTATAATTTTAGAATTGGAAAAGACCAACTCATTTTACAAAGGAAATGGGTGATTTGGTTAAGATCCCAAAGGTAGGGAATAGAACTGGTCTTTAGTTTCAAGTTCCTAACTTACAACTCAGTGATTTTATTAACACACTCCCTGTTGTCCCAGCCTTTTGGGACATGATCGTATTCTTTTGCTTATATGTCTAGGCGACATGATTTGGACAAATTCATCAATTCATGGAATTTTACCTCCATTAAAGACAGAATTTTTTTCTTTTTTTGTTCACGATTCTATTCTCTCCTCAGTACCTAAAACAGTGCCTGCCATATAATAAGTGCTCCAAAAATATAGAAGAGATTAATCATGCTTAAATTTGTGCATTAGAGAGAGAAGTAACAGTTAAGAGATTTTCTATTTTGCCAAAGCCAAGCCAGAGATGTGCAAATTCTACTGGGAAAAAAGTTAACTTGCTACAAATAAATTCAAGAAATAATGAATGAAGTGGTATATTGGGAATACCATTTGGTAATCCAGAATTCGACTGAGCTTGACAAAGTGTCCAAAAGGTACTGTGAAATATGATTAAAACGAGAAATCAGTGATAAAAATGAGACTAAGAATCATAGCAACAGCTAAAATGTATTTTACATGTTTATTCTGAGAAAGAAGGCTGTAACACACATATAATCTTCCCTTGCCTGCACAATATTTTTATAAGGTAAGTACTGAGTGTATATTTTCATTTTGAATCCAGGGAAGCCAAACCACTTGCCTGAAATTAAAGAAAGTCGGAAGAATGGCTGGAAGAAAAGGAAAGGCGTGGTCTCACTGTAAGTCCAATTCTGTTTGCATTTAGACCATGCTGCTTCTGGTTTGGTTTAATCAAAATAATAAAATCAGTCAATAGGCCACTAGCTGGGCTTTAAACACTATTTTAGCAGAAAAAGGAAAGCGCATAATCATCTCTGTTTTTGACAGCGTTCCCAAATGAGAAAAGAAACTCAAAGCTTGAGTTCCACTGCTATTTGGAACACGACTGTTTAAAGAGCATACCTGAGTTGCTGAGCAATAGAAGGCTAATGGAAAGCAATGACGGACTCTGCACAGCCCGCAGAAGAGCTCCATGGTGCACTGGAGTCAGAGGTGAGCTGGAGAAGTCGCCCTAAGCTGCCATCTGGGTGATGGCCGAGAGTGGTGCAAAGCTGAAGGCTGGCTTCTGCCATTAGATTCCCATACGGTCTCTTTTGAAAACAACCTGGGCTTCAATGGCACTTCTGAAACCAGACTTTTTTTTTTTTTCCACAGAATTAATTTATCCTCAGCATCATGAATCACAAAAACACATTTTTGCTTGAACACAGGCATGAAATATAATTCACTTTCTTTGTTGCTGTCCAGAAATGCCCTTCAAAGCACTTTGGACACAATTGTCAAACAAGCATGATTTACTCTATGTGCCATGTTTTTGATCAAAAGTTGGAATTTTCTTTGTGTTTTCCTTAGAAAGGACTACTACATTTCTTTACCCCTCTTCTGCAACCCTGGTGCCCTCCTCACTCCCACACCCCCACACAAAGACACTCCTTAATTGTATTACTGTTAGGCTGACCTCCAACCCCAACTAAAATGAGGACAAGGCTAGTTTTGTGTTTCGTGGGATAACAATTTATGAGCAATTAAAAATGAAGGGACACAAAGCATTCATCACAGTCTCAGCTAGACAGGCAGCTGAGGTCAAAGGCTCTAGCAATGAAGTGTGCACAATATATTTTTATTTCTGTTTTCACTAAGAAGGAAACGGGTTAGCTAAAAATTATGGCATGTAGCCTCCAGTTCAAAATAGGTGCACTTAATCTTTGGAGACAGTCCACGCTTGGCCAGATAGGTTATGACAGCACATGCGAAGACATGCACAAACACACACACACACACACACACACACACACACCACACACACACACATACACACATACAACCTGAATACCAAACAATATGATGTGGGAAAATGAGACATTTCCAAGTCCAATTCACATACAATTTCTAAAAGAAAAAATGTGCTAAATAAATATTCATTATGATTTTATAGCCAAGTACACAATATTTCTCTCCTCTTGTCCCTATTATGGAAAACAAAATAGAAGATTTTAAGGTATAATTCCTCTTGGCACATTTCTCAATCTGTTTGGAATAACATGAGAGTCTTATAATTTTATTTTCCTGGAGCATCAGTGGTATATTACATGGAAGTTGAGATTAATGTCTTGCATGCTGAGCTTCAGTCAGAGTTACATATCAAAGCACTACAGAAAACGCCTTTCAATGTAATGCATTCAGTTTTTAAGATTTGTTTTTTTCCTGAAACACTACAGTGTCCAGATCTGACACTGATCTTCTGACTTAAGGTCTTGGCCTGGCCTGAGCAAAAGTACTGGTGAGCTGACCATATATTATGCCACGAGACAAACATCACTCTTTCTTATAATGTGTCCAGAATTCTCAATAGGAAAAAAAAAAAAGCCTTTGGGAAGCAGATCATCAGGTTTTATTCTGTGCGTAGGTTTGCTCAATTAACCAAGGTGCTACAGTGTTAGAATAAACAGGAACCAAATGGTAAGGATCATTATTATTAGATGCTATGAAGGTTATCCCAGGTACACATATAAAGTTCTTCCCATGAGAGGAATAGAAAGTTCACTATCAAAAATTGAGAGTGGCTTGTACTTTCCTGGGCAATTTTTACTAGAAAGGCAGACTAAATTTTAAAAGGAAGTTCATTTTGCACCTAAGCAACATCACTTTGCTAGAAGATAAAGATTAAAGGCTATCTATAACTAACTCAGATTGAAACAACCTTTCTCTCATCAAAAAATATCAAGATCTTCTATCAATCCTAAAATCACTAGCCTATGTGTCTATCCCTATGAGCTTTAGCCTTTTAAAAAGTGTATTCAAATACCTTATTCACATACCCACTTACATAATTTTGAAATATAACACATATTTTTTCAGTAAGCTTGGAAAAATTCAGAAAAACAACAGATAAAAAACATTTCTTATAGTCGTGCCATCCAATAACCCATGATTATTACCAGTAACACTTGGTATAAGTGCTTCTAATGTTTCCTTTTATTTATATCATATTTTTAAGTAATACCATACACTGCTTTTTCTCTTTTATGCTGTGACTATTGTGACTTACTTTGATTAGTATTCCAATGTTAAACCGACCTTGAATTCCTGGAATCAATTGTGCTTTGTCATGAGATACTATTCTTTCATATATTGTTGGATTTTATTTTTGTAATATTTTGGGACAAGGATTTAACTGGCCACAGAAAAGGAGAGTGGAAATATTCCCGCCTCCTGTATTTTCTGAAACATTTAGGAGTGCTATTATTTTTAACTTAAATATATAATAGTATTTACCATTGAAATCATCTGGACTTATTGTTTCTTCAGGGGAAAGATTTTGATTATGAATACAATACAATACAATTTCTTTAACTGACCTAGGGCTGTTCAGATTTTCTATTTTTGTAGTGTCTTCTTTGCTAAGTTATGTTTTTCAGAAAGTTGTTCATTTCTTCCAAGTTGTTAAATTTACTGGTAGAAAGTTATTCATAATATTTCCTTATTGTAATTTTCATGTCTATAGAATTTGTTATAATGTTCCCTCTTTCATTGCTTATATTGATAATTTGTGTTCTCTCACCTCTTCTTGATGAGTCTTTCTAGGTGGTTGTAAATTAATCATTTCCAAAAACCAAACTTTTTTTTTGGAAGATTTTATTTTTATTCATGAGAGACACACAGAGAGAGGCAGAGACATAGGCAGAAGGGGAAGCAGGCTCCCTGTGGGGACCCTGATGCGGGACTCGATCCCAGGACCCCAGGATCATGGCCTGAACCAAAGGCAGATGCTCAACCACTGGGCCACCCAGGCACCCCCAAAACCAAACTTTTGACAGTACTGATGTTATGCATTATTTATCCAGTTTTTATTTTATTGTTTTCTTCTTTTTTATTTACTTACAGTAACTTACTTTGTGTAAGTGAAGAAACATAATATGTTCTTCTTTTCTAGCTTCTCAAAGCTTAGATCATTAATTCTACACTTTTTTCTTTTTAAATATAGGCTTTTAAAACTAAAAACTTCTCTTCAATTTTTGCTGTGATTTCTTCTTTCACTCATGAGGTATTTAGAAGTGTGTTATTAATTTTCAAGTATTTGGAGAATATTTCTGTATGATTTTGATTCTTTTTTATTAAGGTAACTTGTTTTATGGCAGCTTATGATCTATTCTAGTGAATGTTCCATGTAAATTTGAAAGAATGTATATCCTTAGTTGTTGGGAGAGTGCTCTATGGCAGTTAGTTGATAGTTGTTTAAATCTTTTATATTTTCCTTGATTTTTTCTTTAATTGACCTATCAGTTATTGAGACAGGGCTATTAAAATATCTAGCTATAGGGACACCTGGGTGGCTGAGCATCTGCCTTTAGCAGGGCATATCCCAGTCCTGGGATCAAGTCCCACATCAGGCTCCCTGCGAGGAGACTGCTTCTCCCTCTGCCTGTCTCTGCTTCTCTCTGTTTATCAATCATGAATAAATAAATAAAATCTTTAAAAAAATATCTAGCTATAGCTGGGAATTTATGAGTTTTTCTAGATTTGTGAACTTCGCTTCATGTATTACAATGCTTAGGTTTTAGATATATAAGCATTTAGGATTATTATGTCTTCCTGAGGAACTAATATTTTTAGCATTACAACATATCCCTTTTGGACTCTGTAAAACCCTTTGTCTTGAAGCCTACTTTGCCTGACATTAATATAGCCACAATAGCATTCTTAAGAATTTCCATGCCGCTTTTACTTTTTACTTTTAACTTACCAGTTTCGTTATATTTTACATGTGTATAAATTATGAAAAATTCTATAATTCTAAGCATTTAGTTGCACTCAGCTTTTTAGTCCAGTCCAATAATCTTTACCTTGTAATGAAGTGTTTAGCCATTTACATTTACTGTGATTATTGATATAGTAGGGTTTAAATGAAGGATTTTATATTTATTTTCTATTTATAACATCAACTCCTATTTTCCTCCATTATCATCTTCTTTGCCTGAATAAAATATTTTTTAGTTTTCTATTTTATCTTTTTAAAAAATATTTTATTTATTTATTTATTTGAGAGAGAGAAAGAGAGAGAGAGAGAGATTGAGCACAAGAGCAGGGGGAGGGGCAGAGAAAGAGAGGAGCAGACTCTGCTGAGCAGGGAGCTCCTTGTAGGGCTGGATCCTAAGACCTCGGGGATCATGACCTGAGCCAAAGACAGGCACTTAACTGTTTGAGCCACCCAGGTGCCCCTATTTTATCTTTTTATTGATATTTTTGTATACTTATTTATGATTTTTTTACTGGTTCCTTTAGATATGCATCTTTACATTATCATAGTCTATTGACAGATATATAATTTTAGAAAAAGATTAAAACTTACAATATAATTCCATTTGTATCCATTCTGTGTTCTCATTTTGCCCTATATTTTACTTCCACACATTATTTTTGCTGTAGACAATCAATAGTCTATCAACAACTGTGTACATAAGCAAAGATAATAATTTGTATATCCATTTCACATCTGAATATGGATTATTTCAAATGTTTTCCTATTATGAAGAAAGCTGCTATAAATAATCATGTACAAGGTTTTTTGGTGGACGTATATTTTCAATTATCTTAAGTTAATACTGAGAAGTGAATTTGCTGCAACATATAAGTGTTAACCTTATGAAAACCTACCAACAAGCTCTCTGAAGTACCATTTTGAGTTGCCACCAACAATGCATTCCAGTTGCTCTCTTTGCCAATACTTAGTGTTTTAGTTTTAATTACCTATTTAAGTGAATTGGTATCACATTGTGGTTTTAACATATATTTTTTCTGAAGTGTGTGTTCAGATGTTTTGATTGCATTTTTATTAGGTACTATTAAGTATTACCTTATGTATGTATTATTGAGCAATGAATTCTTTATATAATTGGATACAAGCTAAAACATCTGTGTTTTGTTTTCATTCATGGGGGAAATTTTAGTTTTTCACAATTAAGTATAATGTTAGTGGATGAATTTTTTAGATGCCTTTCTTTTTTTTAATATAAATTTATTTTTTATTGGTGTTCAATTTGCCAGCATATAGAATAACACCCAGTGCTCATCCCATCAAGTGCCCACCTCAGTGCCCATCACCCAGTCACCCCCACCCCCCACCCACCTCCCCTTCCACCACCCCTAGTTTGTTTCCCAGAGTTAGGAGTCTTTCATGTTCTGTCTCCCTGTCTGATATTTCCACTCATTTTTCTTCCTTTCCCCTTTATTCCTTTTCACTATTTTTTATATTCCCCAAATGAATGAGACCATATAATGTTTGTCCTTCTCCGATTGACTTATTTCACTCAGCATAATACCCTCCAGTTCCATCCACATCAAAGCAAATGGTGGGTATTTGTGGTTTCTAATGGCTGAGTAATATCCCATTGTATACATAGACCCATCTTCTTTATCCATTCATCTTTCGATGGACACCGAGGCTCCTTCCACAGTTTGGCTATTGTGAACATTGCTGCTATAAATATCGGGGTGCAGGTGTCCCTTTCAATTATTTCAAGAAGTTCCTGTCTTTTCCTCATCTGTTAAGATTTTTTAAAATTATGAATGAATGTTACATAGTTTCAAAGTCTTTTTCTGCATCTACTGAGATAATCATATGGTTTTCCTTCTTTAGTCTGTTGATATGGTAAATTATAACATTTGATTTTAAATTTGTTTTTCTGGATTAAACTTAACCATGCTGCTTTATTCTTGAGATAATTGCTGGATTCTATTTGGTAATATTTTGTTAAAGATTTTATGTCTATATCCATGTGCAATATTATTCTTTAGTGTTTTTTATGCAGTATCTTTGGTTTTGATATTTGAATAATATAGGCCTCAATAAAATTAATTGAGAAGTGTTGCTTTTTGTTGCATTTGCTGGAAAAGATTAGGTAGAATTGGTATTATTTCTTACTTAAATGTTTGATAAAAATCACCACCGAAGTCTTCTAGGCCTGATATCTTTGTAAGAAAGATTTTTATCTTTAGTTGAATTTTCTTAATAGATACTGGCCATTCAGACTATCTTTCCAGAATCAGATGACTTCCTCTTTATGTCAAAGAAGTATCCCACCCTCAATAGTAGATAATTTTTGGTCTTGTGTAAAAGGAAAGTCCATGGCTCAGATGGGTTTTTTGCCCTGTGGCAGCCAATCCCCACCTTATACTCATGCAGAGCCTGGAATATTAGGTGGGTTTCTCCACATACTTCTGCTCCATTTTCAAATCTAGGCAGGCTCTGCGTAATTAGAATACTGAGGAAGCCTCTCTTGTCTTTTTCATGAGTTTCCTATGGAGGCCTCTGAAAAAGAGCTGGCAAATTGATGTGAACTTCCCTTCTGTCTGGGTTCCCAGCTATTCTAAACTGTCAAATTAGTATACACTTGGCTTTTAAGATTTCACTAAAATTCCACTTCTTTTCTTATTATCTTTTCCCTCTCTTCCTCTCATGTTATGCCAAAGTTGAAACAAATTTTGTTTCTTTTCTTGGATGTGCTTGTCAACCTCTGGAATTCTGTTCACCTCAGGTCTTTTATGGTCTAAAATGAGAGATTTTGAAGATCATCCAGCTTTGTGTCATGTTTATAGTGGGAACAACATTTACTTGTGGGTTTTCTTTCCTCAGCAGAAGCAAAACTACAGTTCAGTCCCTTTTGTGGGATGTGTTGTTCACTTAGCAGTATGTCATGAATATTTTTTTCATGTCAATAAATATTTCTCTACAACATGGTTCTTAATAGTGCATAGTAGTTTTTCAAATGTGTCATTTTTTTTTTTGTATCCTCAGCTCTTAATAAAAAGTCTTTGGATATAGTACACAATTAATACATCTTTGTAGAACTGAATGAGACTTTTGAGTAGTGCTGATAATTATGTTTAATTAAAAAAAAGAATCTTCTGCTGTAATGAATATAACAGACAAGACTGACAAAGAATGGTTCTGTGTTGTTGCTAAATATGCAGATATGTGAAGTATGTGGTGGTGCTCTGCCTTAGCTTGGGTTGTCCTGAGACCAGATCTTAAGGCAGCTGGCTTTTGTGATACTATTTCATTATGGAGCACAATCCCATTGGGGAACTGACACAGAGATGAAGGAAGACCAGTGATATGAAAGATTGTAAACTAACTAAATTTAGAGGGTGCAAGTTATTCTCAAATTTGTCAGGCAATGTATGTGTATTTCTTTCCCATGAAATGTTTGTCAGTATGAACAGAAGGATTTAAGCAAGAATCTTTCTAAACTAAAAAATTCTTAGAGCTGGAAGGGATTTTTTTAAACTCATCCTCCCTCCTCACACCACTGCCAATTTTATGGATGAGCAAATTGAAAGCTGGAAGGTTAAAGGCCTTGCTCAAAGTCATACAGCTAATTTATTTTATAAGAATCATGAGTCTATATGGACATGACATACAGGCAATGTGGGTTCTTTATTTGTCCATTTATTCATACTCCCTGCAAACATGAGTTGATCACAATTTTATGCCAGACACTGTGCTCATTGCTGTACTTTAACATTTCTGATACTGAATGCATTTTTGCATCCTCATTAATATTGGTTTGCTCTATTGCTGCTTCAGGTATAGCTGTGAGACAAACCAGGCTTCTAAGCATAATGCCCAGGGATTCATATCAACTTCCATTCCTGTGCTCTGAGACCATCCAACAGGTATGTTGTCACAATAAGTACAACGTGAGTGTCTAATACTATTCTAGATGCAAGACCAACTTGGAATTGTAGCCAAGATAGAAAGATATACTGAAAATATAGAGAAGTATTAATGATACTTTCATTAAGAGAAAACTACTCTTTAGCTTTTTAAGATTATAAAGAAACTTACTATAGCTGAAATAATATTTAGAGAGCAAATTTCTTCAGGTATAACCTCCACCAAAACCTATGCCAATATCTGTGAGTTGGAATATTAAAATAAGAATGGTGCCTATGGAATGTGGGAAATAGAAATGGTGAGTCGTTTTATTTAACTGTCACATCGGACCTGCATTTGGTTGTTCCCAACTCTAGCTGCACATAAGAACCATCTGGGAGCTTTTAAAAATACAGATGCTAGGGTTACATCCCCAGAGATTTTGATGTAATTGGTTTAGAGTGAGGTTTGGACATCAGAATTTTTTTTTAAGGTAAGTCTAATGTCTAGTATATCAGGAAGCACAGGTTGGAGATACCATTAGAAGGCAGTTTAGAAAGAAAAAAACCTTTTATACTATGGAAGAAAGCTTTGACTTTGTAGCCAAGGGACAATATAAAATTAGGGTTTAATTAAGATTAAGCTGATGACTGGGCAGAGTGGAAGGGGTGTGTTTGTGGGCATGTTGTGTAGGTATAGACTAGAGGCAGAAAGCCAGTTATCAGACTGACACAATAGGGCAACTGGGTGGTGATAAGGTGTGAAATAAGATTAAAATAAGGAAATAAATTCAACAGAAAAGAAAGGTTTCCTTTCTGATGGGCATGGGAAGCAAACAGAAAGGAGCATATCCCTTTTTGATCTTCCTCCAAATTAGCAGTCTCCCTCTAAACTCAATTAAATATTATCTTTCAAGTATATATATATATGCATATATATGTATATATATGTGTGTATATATATAATTCAATATATGTAGCAATATATATATTCAATGCAAAAGAGATACTTTAATTATTCATATAAAGCGACTATTTCTTCTCCCAAAATAATCTCTAAGAGAATAAATTTTGCACATGTTCTAATGAATAGTTGAAATTTTTCAAAATATATGCTAACATATCTAAATCTTAATGAAATCAACACATATATTCTTATATCAAAGCTCCTTTTGGAATAGATTACAGAATCTATACCTGCATAATTAAAGATCCCTGAAGGGACTTCATATCAGGATAAGATCCTGAAAAAAAAATAAATGAAAATGTACATTTCTGCTATGTAGCTTCTACACACCAGGCTCAGGCAGCCCAGAGATAAAAGATTATCTTACCAAATTAAAAAGTTTACTACAGCTTGGGCTTGTGAAGTCTAAGTGCAAATGTCTTTGTCTTAAAATAAGTAAAAGGAAATCAAAATACTCTCCGATTCTAGCCCTACCAGATACATTTCAGCTTCTCCAGTGTGTTATGGCCCCTCCCTTCTTTTTTCCAGAATATTATCCTGAGCAGGGCCAAGGACAAGTGTCTTCTGGGTTGCCACCTCTCCCAGGAAGCCCTCTCAGACCATACAACCCTTGGTCTCAGTATTCATTACTACGTGTATCTTTCCTTATGTCACTATCACTGCCTGTAATTCCCCTGCCATTTGTAATCAATTAATTTGTGTCTACTTCTCAGACTAGACATAAGCTCTGTGATGGTAGGAAATGTTCTGCTCTGCTTGCTTCACAGTTTTAGCACCCAGAGAAGCACTAGGTATAAAGCAGATGCACTAGGGTCTGATAGTCAAGAAAATAGAAACTATATCAGTTTCTGTGTTTTTTTTTTTTAACAGGTAATTCAACATGGAAGGCCATCATGGCACATAATAGTATGTAGAAGGGTGAATTTGGAGCTGAGAGTCAATATCTTAATAACTAACACATCTAGAAATGTTTTATAGACTATATGTTTATAGAATAAATGAATGAATGAGTCAGGATAAAGCAAATTAAAGAATAAACTCAAAGGAAGAAGGTAATGAACAAAAGTGGAATGTGCTCAATGAATCTGATGCAGTGACATAAGAATTTTAGAGTAGGTGTCTGAAATCTGAGTTCTAACTCTAAGGCCATATCCGTTTAGCTGTGTGTCCTTGGGGAAGTCACTTAACATCTCTGTGTCTAGATATTTCTTTTCTATGCATTGTGGTGTTGAACAAGATATTCTTCATTGTCTTTTACAGCTTTGACGGTGCAGTCTCTTTTAGTTGATGCTCTATACTCTCTGTGGACTCTTGGGTTTCTCACATACTCTGCAGTGATATGCTGAGCTGTAGCAAGAATCTGCAACAAAGCAGAGGGAGAGGTGTGTTATTAGGAAAGGTGGATGAGAGTAATACAAACTTGAAGGACATCACTTTATTCTTACTCTAGGAAAAGTGTGGCTGAATCCTCTTCTGCATTCACCGACACAAGTTATATATTACCATGTTATTATACAACTTATCACTTTGTATTTGTGAGGTCTACGGAATTGCCTTTTGGCTTCCTTGTTAGTCATTGAAGTCTGAGATCCTGGTACTGGCATCTTTAAATTCCTAACATCTGGCAGCATCTGGTACATGAGAGGGGCTCAATGGAATAGAATTTAGTGAAGAGCATTAGGGAGGGTGGAAATTCTGTTTAGGAGTAAGCCAATTTTCAGGCTGCTCAATGGACCTGATTATTCCTGGCAATCAGAATAGTTTCAACCTTTAAACTGAAGCATGAAAAAAAAAAAAAAAACTGAAGCATGAACAGTGTCTTCTTAGAAGTCAAGGAACATCATGTAGATTGAAGAAGAGAGAATATGGGAGGAAAAAGTCATGAATGAAATACTCCATCTGCCCATTAAAGGTTCTTTAGACCTCAGACCATATCCAGCACAGAATTTACAAACTAGCCAACAGAAACTATAAGACATGATGCTCCTGCTTAAGAGACTTACAGTCTAGCAAGGAGGTTACCAGGAACAGTACAAGGCTGAATCTAAGAGAATATGCCAGAAAATAATGTTTTGTCTATCTTCAAAATGTGTTTGGGATCTAACCACCAAACACTACCACCACAGTATAGTTTAAGTCACCATCATCTCTTGGGCCTTCTCGCCTAGACTGCACGGCACTAGCATCCTCACTGGCGTGCCTGCAACCGCTCTTGCCTCATTTTGGTCTGTTCTTAACTTTATGGCAGAGTGGTTAAAGCCTATGTTAGATCAGGCCACTGCTCTATTCAAATCCACCAAAGCCTCCCCAATCTTTAAGAACATCTCTACAGTGCCCTTGCAGTGACTTCTAAAGGCCTACTTCTCAGACCCCCTTAGCTATTATTCTTCCCCCCTCACTATTTAGAACCAAGAGTCTCACTTGGCAATGTACAACTTCTCTGGAAAAATTAGCAATTTGGGACACGATAGATAACCCCAAATTCAAGCATGCTTGAAATTTGGGGTGTGTGTGTGTGTGTGTGTGTTTGTGTATGTTTCTTCTTCTGATTTTCTAATGGGAGCTGTGTTCATGGCATTGGAGTCGGACAAATGAGTGGCAACCCTGTTTCACTATTTACTACATAGGTGACCAGTTATCCCATGTTTCTAAGCCTCAGTTACTTTTTCTAGGTAATGGGTATGATCACACTTCCTCTTGGGTTTTCTGTGTCTTAAATGATATCATGACAATCAAAAAGATTTAGCTCAGCATTTGCCACATAGCAGAAGCACAACAATTGCTAGCTCCTTTCAGTCCTGTGTGTGTCAGGTTTGGACACTCACGGTACAAAAGAGGGAGGCAGTGGTAACTGCTCAGGGTAGGCTCACTAAACTGGTAACTGATCAAAAAGGCCAGGCCTACTAGAGGTAGTAGGCTGGATAGGAATGGGTTAAAGGAGTTAACTGGCTGCCCAGCTGGACCATTCTCAATCAAGGGCCTGCATAAAAAGCCAGCAGGAACAGAAGTGGGGGCTGGCCATGCTGGGAGTGCCTTCGGAGGCCAGCAGCTGAGAAGTTGCTCATCTCCTGGTTCAGCCTGTTGTCAAACCCTGGAGTGGGGGCCTGGGGGTGGGAGAGGTTGGATGGCCTTTGTTAAAACCCTGAGAGAGAGCGAGAGCAGTGTTTTATATTGAGCCTGACAAATAAAAGACCAACCTGAACCATCTGGTTGTGTAACATATGGGAAACACAGATTTCCATTGTAGATGACCAAAATATTAGTCTATTGAATCTTAAGGCATTTGACTATCAGGAAGAATTTGAATAATGAAATAAAGAGCTCTTAGAATGGTCAATCTGATGAGGGGAGTGATAGAAGAAAAGGTTTAGATGTTGCAAACAAAGTGATTATTGATTTTGGTACAGTGCATCTCATCACAGGGCTCCCGATTGTTTAGAAATATTAACTCACTGATCCTTAGAGTATCGCTAGGAGGGAGGGAGGGAGAATTGTTCCAGTGGAGGGGAGCATGAGCACAGATTAGCTGAGAAGTCAGGAGACTGCTATTCTTGAGCAAAATGGATCAGAAGTGACAGTGGGACTATCGTGCTGCCTCCTGTTCCTATTTTTATGGTATGTCTTTGACTCATTGTGAAGCAAAGATTAAACACAGTAACCAAACAAGAGCCCTTGAAAGGCCTGCTGCTATGTAGGCAATTAGTTTAAAAAAAAAAGTATGAAATCATTTGACAATCATTCAAGGATTTTTATTTTTTAAAAGCTATTTTTTTCCCCTTGCTTTTGAGGTCGGGTTCTTCAACCCCTAGTAACAAATGGGACAAAATGAATGCAAAATTCAACTCTAAAAGTAGTCTGAGAGAAAAATAGCATAGGTTGCTCATTTCCATGCTCAGAATAAAGCATTGTTTAAAGTTTGTTTTTGAAGGGCAGAATGTAGGAATGGCTGATGACGAGCCCAGTGGATATACTATAGATTGATTTTAGCAAAACATTGGAAAATTCTTAAAATTTATCCTTTGGTCTAACCCAAATTGTCTTTGACAGGCTTAAAAGTGGCATCATGCTTTTCCTGAGTTGATTTTGAAATTGGTTGGGAGTAAATGCTAACGCATCCAGAAGTGAGGTGGTACACAGGCAAAATGGGTCTTCAGTGTTGCTTAATTGTGTTGCTAATTTGTAAAGAGTGTAAAGTGACATCTGCAAAGACAGAAGGGTGACAAGTGCCAATACTAACCGAGTGTTTAAATAAAGAGGCCCAGAATACTCAGAAATATTAACAAGACGTTAATGGGCTCAAAAAAGTAAAAATATATTTGGGAGGGTAAGGGCTTTGTCGTGACAGGGGGGTAGAGTAGATAATAATAATGTCTGGTATTCATAAAGCATCTGTCTTTGGGGATTTCAAAGCGCTTTGGATGTATATTATCTCATTCAGCACTGCCCCCTTTTGTCTGGAGTGGCTAAAAAGAGTGGCCATGGGGGAGGTGGCCAGCATGCCGGCTGGAGACTTTACCGTGTGTTTAATGACACTGAGGCAAAGTGTCTGGGGCATAGGGCACTTCAGAGAGCTGAGAGGCCCAGCAATTTCACACTCTGAGATTTCAAGAACAGGACTGGGATGATTCTCAGCTTAGTTCTTTGCTCGTGGTTTTGTAGCATGATGAAGAGGTGAGGGGAGCTGAGGAGCCTAGGAGGAAACTGAGGTGCAGGGAGATGGAATAGACTGTCTATTGGTAAAGGGGACTTAGTCTCCCTCATGGG
This sequence comes from Vulpes lagopus, assembly GCF_018345385.1. Classification (NCBI taxonomy): domain Eukaryota; kingdom Metazoa; phylum Chordata; class Mammalia; order Carnivora; family Canidae; genus Vulpes; species Vulpes lagopus. The sequence goes on from NC_054824.1 coordinate 16,221,008, forward strand.
TCAATTCTGGGCTTTGTGATTGGGTGTCCACATAATGATGCCCTTGAACACAGAGATGGAGATCAAAAAGGGTCATGGAATGCAGGCGATGGAATAGAAGAGGCAACATAGCCACACAACTCAAGCAGACCACCCTGGAAAGTGGCAATATAATCGGAGTTCCTCATTACCAGGAGGCTGGAGACAAGTCGGAGTCGGAGCGGGGCTGCAGGGATTGACTTGTGGCTGAGCGAGCTGGTGGTAGCCGGGACACACTAAGTCTCCAGGCAGAGGAGGAATGATTGGGAGGCATGCATGAGGAAATCTGGGACTAATGGGATAGAACGAAGAAACTTTTCCAACAAAAGACATCCTTTGGATGGTGGGACAGCTCTAAGTCCAGTCATACTTTTATTGAAAATAACACCTATAATAAGTTCTATCTTTGCTTTTTGACTGGTAAACACACCTTATCATCTATGACCATGATACAATCAACAAACACCATGCAAAGGTTTTTGTTCATGTTGACCCTTACTGTACAGCATCCAACAATAACTAGAACAGATTAAACTCTGCATGATCCTTGCGGGGAGATACAGTTCCAAGATTTATAGCTGAAGCTTTTCATTGAAAGGATGAGCACAGCTTCACAAAAGGCCATAACCATTCCCTGTCCAGCATAGAGTCAAACCTTAGCAACCTGATTTTGTATTTTCCCAGAGGCCCCCAGATGAAGGATAACTGCTACAGAGAAAGTAGAAACAGGGATGATGCTAGAAGTTGAGCAGTTGTGCTCTAAAATCATGTAAAGTTTCTTGATACATTCATTCAGGCGGAGTTGGCTGAAAAAAACCCTCAGAAATAAATACCATGATTCCTTCAGGACGTGGTAGCTGTAGCCAATATAAGCCACTTCCTATATGATTCTGCTGAGATCTCGAATACATCCTCCTTCTCTGCATCATAGTAAAAACAACTGAGTAGAGTAAGGGGAAACAACAGTCAAACAGCCACATTATGCAGAGAATGCACAGAGACAATTAATGAAACGTGATCAGTCTCGACATTTTTCATATTGCAAGTGGAAACGTGCATGGTATCTTATTACCTAATAAACTCTTGAGCACACTGACAAATTCTGAACACAGTGCTAACTGTTCTGGTGCACACACATTTCTTTCTTTTCCAGATTTTTGTTAAACACATACAAAAATGCCCCTGAACAATAAGTAGAGCTACTCACATGCCAAATCCCATTAATAACGTATTATAATGGTTCTCTTATGATGCAGTTTTCCATTACTGACCTTGCAGATTTTATCCAAAGTATGCCTGACCTCCCAGGGTCATTCCAGGGAGCCTGTGCTCAATTTCTAAACATCAACAGGACCGCTCAGACATGAAATCGCTGTGTCTGAAGAAGTGAAGCCAGCTTCTAGTGTTTTAAAAAGAAGCCCTTCTATGGTTGTGAATTTTTTTTTTTGGGGGGGGGTATTAGATTCATGATTTAATCAAAAGACTAAATTAAATAAGTGAGCAAGTAATAATATGTAGCCATTTCTTCAACTTTCCTGCTCAATCCTGCTCAAATGAGTTGGCAGCCTTTCTAGGCTGGTTTAAACTTACACAATTACAGGCTTCCAAACTAATTAGGGAGCAGACGTTATAGGACTTGCAAAATTTGGCAGCCATTGCTAAAAATAAGAGTTCAAAACTATCTGTTATGAAAACGACTGGAAGGTTCCAAGGAATAGCAATACTAAACCATCAGCATGGCCCCGAGCAACTCTGCTTCCTTTTGTGCACCTTTTCTTCCTTTTTCATGCTAGTGGTGAGAGGAAGCTACGCAGCTTTCTGTGCCAAAACAATGCCACCCGCACTTGGTCTAATTTACAGAATCAGTGCATCAATGCTTTTATTATTTTCGCTATAAAGCATCTTATAAATTTTTGAAAAGTTCTGAGGTTACAACACTATTAGAGTTGTCTCTAAGTATTCCATTTTGATACTGGATTTTTTTATGTCTCTTAAAGAACTGCTGCTGTAATATGATTCCTAGAAGGAAAGATTTGCCCTGAGTAAAAGCTCTTCAGGAAGGGTTCACAGACTGATGAGAGTGCATACGTGCTAACTTATAATTTTGAAGTCACTGATGCTGAGGAATCTGTAAATACAGCCAAATGGAAGGCAACTGTTGGGACAAGTGTGATTATCATACAAAGAAAGCAAAGTCTCAAAAAGTTGAATGATTTCCTTCAAGCTCCCTTGACATGTTTGCACGTGATAAAACCTGGTAGGGACAGCAGCTCTTTCCTTCTACCTTCTTGTCTACACAGAAATGAGGATCCTAGCACTTTCACAACGTGGGACAGTAACCCTGCATTGGGAAATGGGTATAGGAAGGGTCACAATCCGATTTATTTTGGTTCTTATAGTTATTGAACAACCAGAAACGCCATAGCCTGATTCATTACGTGGTCTTGACACAGACCCCAGGGGCCAGAGCTGGGTTGAGGCCACGAGGCGTGTGCACACATGCAGATACATACAACACTATTTTCTCTAGTACATTTTTACACTCTCGGGTACCTACTGAAGTTACAAAAGAGAATACAGCAATGGGTGTAGGAAACAGAAATGCCATCATGTACATGTGGGATTCAGTTCTTTAGCAAAAACATCCTGTACTAATGTTGAAAAATAGTGTCCAAAAAGAGGTGCCTGGTAAAAATTTGCTGATGGGTAGAGTTTTGGATAAATTGAAGGGTGTTCCCATATATATTTGGAAGATATTTCTTTCTTTTTTTTTCTCTCCTGATTGTATGTGGCGGCACTGTCTATAGCATAATTGGGAGTCATTTGACTATCAGGATTGGGAGGGTGAACTTGGCAGGCACTGGAATAGATCTTCACTGACTGGCCTATGTGGGAGTTAAGCCTTATGTTAATTCAAACAACATGTCTATGTTTAGACAAAGGCGATATTGTATAAATGTAGCAGAAGATACTCTTCCTTCTCTTTTGACCCCCTTACGTCACTGTATCTTCCTTTTCTTTCAGATTTTAAAATCTCGAAATAGCTACATACACTTTCTACCTACACTTACCTTTGTATTTATTTTTTCAAAATCTTACAATTTTGCTTTCACTTCCACCAAGCTCCCCCATATAGCTGAGGCCTGAGCCCACATGTGCTCCTTTAAATCCCATCAGGCCAAAACCCATCTAATTGTCCTTCGTGTCCCTTTGCTGGCTTCTGCTCCTTTTAAAAAACCCCAAGGCCGGTGTTTCCATTTCAGCTCTTTTCCTTCTCATTACTACCTATTTGCTGATGACCAACCTTTATCATTACTTGACACATTTGTTAGGAATTCCGGATCCATATGTTTAACAGGGTACTGGGCATCACCATGAGATGTCCAACTCAATGTGTCCACGCCTCACTCACTCCCATAGCCCCTGTCTTCACCTTCCCTCTTATTTCCACTCCAGTTCGTGATTTTGCCAGCCCGTTGGCTATCCCAAGGAAAAAATGTGTGAATTCTCTTGCTCTTCCTCTTTCCCTCATTCTTCTTATCCAAATGGTTAAGTTCTGTCAACACACCTTACAAACTCTGCTCAAATCTGTCTGATGACACACTCTGTCTTGCTGGTGACACATTCCATATCCTCATTATATCTTTGTAGACTATTTTGGTGGTTTCTCCTCTGGGATCCCTTTGGTCAGGACTGCCTCCTCCCTAATAAGTCTCTGCCTGGTTGTCAATTTCCAAAATGCAAACCTGCTCATGTTACTTTTCCCTTTAGAATTTTGCAATGGTTTCCCACTGCCAATAGGATAAATCCTTCTGATGGCTATATGGCATCTGAGATCCTCCATGATCTAGCCACTATTTAGCTCCTTGGTCTCACCTTCTAACACGTTTTCGTATACATTTCAGGCTCTAATCATGGGGAAATGTTTGCAGTTGATTCTCCTCCATTCTTTCCTTTTCTCTGCCTAGGTTATTCCATCCAGCCTTATCTCCACATCGGTAGTTCTCAAAATTCTATCTCTGATCTAAACTTTGTTTCTGACTTCTAGATTCATATGTTCATCTATTGGATGTCTAAGACACATCTCAAACTTAATGTATTCTAAACCAAACTCCATTCTTTCCATGGTCTTCTTCATATCAGGATATGATAATTTTTTGTTTCTGGTTGGTCAAGCCAAAAACTTTGCAGTCATCCTTGATGCCTCTCATTCTCTCAAACTTTGTATCAAAGTGATAAGCTGTTCTGTCAACCTTACCTTCAAAATGTATCTAAAATCTGAGTTACAAACTTGGTCACAGTCACCGTCATCTTTTTCTGGTTTGCAGTTACTCCCTAACTGGTCTTCCTGACATTTCTTTAGTCTACTTTCAGCCTATTCTCAACAAAGCAGTCATTGTGTGTCAGATCATTGCCCTCTTCTGCTCAGAACCCTCCAATGGCTTCCCATCTCACTCTGTGGAAGCCAGGGCTATCTTCAATAGCTTTTTCTGTTTCCATGGATTTTCATTTCCTAATTCCCACTGAAAGATTTATATACATTGGCCCCTACATTAATTAGAATCCTCTGCTACTTTCTGCATCCAAAATTTTTCAGGACCCAACTCATTTATCAATTAACTGTGTAATATTTTTCTTTGCACACTGTTACACAGAGGGGATATTGTTATTTAACCTTTAATGGTCTTGTCAGCAGCCAAACTGTACAACGGTGAGAGTAAAAAAGTGTGTCTTGCATATCTTGTTATCCTACACAGACTGGTCCATAGAATAGGATCCAGAAGTATTTGTTCACATTATTGATTATGTTAATATTAAAAAATAAGTGGTGCTAAACCACAGGACTATATAGATGTTACTATAAATATGTATATTACTATATAATATAAATTATATATAATAATTATAAATTATATATTTTATATATAACATATATATATAATATATATATACATATATATTATATATATATATATAGATTTAATTTTGTGGTCCAGGAGTCCTAGATCTTGTTAATCTATGAAGGAGAAATAGTTTGATGTACATCTTATTAACAATAGCCACAAAGCTGACCCCAAGGAACCAAGTATTAAATCCGTCTCTCTGTCAATATTGGTGTCAGAGCCCTTGAAAATATTTCTGATTTGTAGCCATCTAAATTACATATCTCCTTGAGATTAGATGGATACCCTACTCAGAATTAGACTAGCCCTTGGAGAGTTTACTTTGGTTCTTAACCTTTTGGGTATAATAGACTGTTGGAGGTTTTGATGAAAGCTGTGACCCTTCTCCTCCCCAAATGCCCATACACACAGTCACTTAATATTTCTATAATTCAGGGGCTTAGGTTATTGAAAGTCCACCCATGGATTTTCTAGGATTCTATAGATCCCAGGTTAAGGATCACAGAGCTCCTGGACCGGAATTATATATTTTTTTCTTACTACCTTAAATGGTTACATGATTTTAGGTAATTCACATACCATATCTGTGCCTCAATTTTTGTCATTTACAAAAAGAAGTTTAGTCAGTCTAGCGCACAGAAGGTGGGCTGACTAAATCCCTTGGGCATTATGCAGATTGAAAGTATAATTTCATCTAGGAGAGTTGAGTCAATAATGAGAAGTGTGGAGCTTTACATAATAGTAACTCACCTTACTAAATAGTTATGGTTAATTGAACCCAATTCACCTAGATGCAACAGAATATAACCAAAAAAAAAAAAAAAAAAAGAATTAGCTTATGTCAGTAAATGCTTCATTTGAAAGTAAATAACTCTAGTTCTTGGAGCCAGTCAGTCCCTGCTCTACTTTTCTTAATCTGTAAAACAGCTCTTAGCATCAATCTCTCTTTATCCTATGATTAATTAAGCAATCATCTCTTTTAAAGATTTATTTCTTTTTTTGTAAAAACTGATGGCATGTTTTTAATGAAATTGTAAAATCTGATCAATGTCCTCCAATCCCACACAAATAAAGGAGCACAACATTGTGTGCAGAGCAATGATTTTTTGAATCAATCTGTTTTATTTTTTATACATCCATTTCTCCCCAACAGCAAAAAAATTTAAAAATAAAATAAAAAAGATTTTAAGGCAATAAAAATTAGTAATGTTTTAAAAACCTTTTCCTTAGAGGCCCTGGCTTTCTAGAGGGCTCAGTGATGGTGACGTAGTGGGGCTACCAGATGAGCTCTATGGCTTCCTCTCTAAAGGACGGCTTCTCCTTGCATAGCTTTGCCAAAAACCAACAAGATGTGACATGTTCATGACACCAAGCAAATACCCAACCTGGTCGCAAAGTGTCTAGACCGTTGTGTTGCCTCTGTCACTTGTGAATCTTGCCAATGCCAACTCATTACATTATATTTACATCTCATCTTCTTTATCCTACTCCTCTTCTTCCTCATAATTGTCCCCAACCACCATTTACTGAGCACTTAATAGAAGCCAGGCACTATCTATTTTGCTACATCCTTCAATTATTGATACAACCTCATAAAGTAGCTATTATTAATCTGATGTTACACTTTAGGAAACTGAGGCCAGATGGAGGTAAGTAATTTTTCCTAGGTATTTAGAAAGCGATGGTGAAAACAGAGAAGAGTTAAGACGAAGGACGCAAAGGCAATCAGGAAGGTAGTAGGTGGGAAGAAGACTCTGAGAATCTAAAAGTGTTCTGTGAAGCTGGGCCAAATACAATTTCCCTGAATAAAAAATGTTACAAGGAGAAAGGAAGGTAGAAATATGACTATGTTTGAAAAACAGAATTGTCAGGGTAGAGCACAATGCTACATGAGGAAACTAGAGTTAAGAGGTTCTCCTCCTCTTTTTTTACCCTCAGCACAGAAGGGCTGAAGTTCTTATCTCTGGACATGAATTCCACTTATGGAGTGAGCTCTACACACAGGGAGTGATGACACAGGACTACTGGCAGAAGGGGTCCACTACTCCACCATTGCCCAGAGTAACTCTGTTTTTATCCCATATTTCATTCTCCACCCCCACAAAGTTGCACTGTGGGTAACCTAACCCACATCACTGATGGCCTTCTGCTATCCTTTGAGGCTGCCTTCACCACATTGACTCCTGTCCCCAAGAAGACTTTGGATCATTGAATTTGATTCATCTCATCTCAGTGATGTTTTAGCACCCCCATAGATTGGCAACCTGAGTACCTTCCCATAGGCCCACCCCTTAAATCTATTTCTGCTTTTGGAGAGTCACTAATACATTCATTTCACAATTATTATTTACGTAGCTGTCCCAGTTCCAGTCTCTAGGGACACAATAGTGAACAACATAGGCATTGCCTCATTCACATATGAATCATACACACATATACAAGTAGGAGAACAATGGGAAAAGGGAAACCAAGTACTCATTCTATGTAGATCGTGTATATCATTGCTGTATTATACAGAGAGGAGGAAAAAAGATAACATCCCAAAGACAATCTTCTTTAGTCACTGTGTTTTTCACTTAAATTACAAATTTCTACACTATGGCAATAAGAAGAAAGAAGTGGTTGTGATGGTTCTCTCCTCAAATCATCCTTCCTGGGATAGGATGTGTATAACCTACCTGCCCAGCCGAGACAATATCACATATCTCCTCCCCATGTTGCTTGGATGAAACCCACTCTTGAGTTTCTAGGGCTCAGGGGAGTTGAATGGGCTAATAGGCAATCCCAGCTGAACCTTGGCAGACCTTCCCACCAAACCTCAGGGGTTACTGGATTTGTAATGCAACCCCAAAGGCATTTGTGAATCAGCTGCAGTGGAAGTGCTTGCCTGTGGCATCTTGCCAAGACCCTATTAGAAGTCTCTCAGAAGAGCCTGACAACAGATATTATAAAGGCTGCAAAAGGATGATTATGGTCTGTCATTTGAAGAGTCTACACATGGACTACACATTTAGTTTTCTTCATTATAGATGAAAATGCAAATGCCCCTAACTATAAACTGTCTAGCCAGTACCATCTACTGTGTATTGACTGCAAATACAATGATGATGCTTTTAATCATCTCAATTCTTCCTAGGGCTGGTGGGAAACTTAACAATGGAAAGTCCATAATCGTGGTACAAATTTGCTATCTTCACCATATCAATTCCTGGTTTAATGCAACATCTTTTTCTGAAACAGTATGACTAGCCACTGAGAAAGACATACCTTCTGGGGCTGGCACTTGCTCTTAGAATCAGACATTCCCTCTCCGGGTTAAGCAGCCTAAAAGTTAGGACTTCACACACTGATAGAGTGCTGCTTAAAAAAAGGGGAGAAAGAAAGAGAATTGTTCCTTAAAAATACTGATGGAGAGAGTTTCAACACACGCAAGGGAAGGAGACAGTGGGAAAGTACAAGATTATGATGGAGTGGTGCTCACATGAAACAGAGAAGCTTTGAGAAAAGTATTCTTTCCAACTCTCAACTCTCCTTTATACTAGACCATAACTAATTATACATGAATAGATTTTTTAAATTTAAAAGTTGTATAAATAGCAAATTTTTCCATTGCTGCACAGAGTATGTAAAGAAAATAAACCCCTCTCTGAGACAGCACACCTGCTACAAAGATGTTACAAAATGCAACAGATACGATCTTTTTGAGAGAATCCTCAAAATATGATTTATCCCAACTATATCCTCAGGCTGCTTTTAGGCACAAAGTAATTCCTGCTCCTGTTGGTGAATTTCAGATTTTTTTCAACAGAGTTACTGAGAAAGGGGTAAAGAAAAGTCCTTTGATATTAGGAGGGGGAAAGATAATGAAATTGAGTAGAAGAAGATATTAGAAGAACTTAAGGAAGGAGAGCTTGACATATTTGAAAATAACTCATAACAAAGTGACAAAGATTAAAATTATAGGACAAAATCCTTCATTCAGCTATTTACTGTAAATATTTATTATAAGAGCAAGCTTGTCTCCCCTCCAATGATATCACTCCTCTGACCTCTCATTTTACATTTCCAACAGCCTTTGCTGTATAATCTTCACTTAGCTACTTTATTATGACTCTTAAAGTCTAAAATTAATCTAATTCATTCATTCACTCATCTGCTTGATGTTTATTAATAACTTACTATGGACTAGATGTGAGAAATGGAGGTTCCTGTGTATCTAATTTAACACCTGGTAATCAAGGCCATTCCAGTCCTTCATGTTTCACCCCCGGTTGTCTTTGCCACCACTCAAAATGTAAGCCTCTCTGGTGACTGCATACTGTCATTCCCATGCTGCTTTGTGCTTTCTATCTCTTGATTCAATCTCTCGGCACTCCTCTCTCTCTGCTTCTTACTGCTTTTCCTCTGGAGTCTCTGTGCCATGGAAAACAAATTACTTCAGAACATTATCTTTTTTACAAAATACTTTGTTTTATTTTGGCTCGAATTAAACCTAAATTTTTATCTAGGATACTGCCTCTCCAGGAGCTTGAATGAGTAGAGGCTTCAATGGGACCAGGAAGTTGGGTCTGCTTTTATCTGGGTCCTGAGGCAACTTCCAGGTTATATAAAATTTTCTTCTCCACTGAGATTCATGCCATATCACTCTACCACCTTCTTTTCAATATTATTTAACTACTGCTAGTCACTGCTTCCCAGTCACTAGACACCCTATTCACAGTCTTCCTTTATGGAAAGACTTGCCAACAACATAGGTAAATTCAGTGTCCTGGCCTGTTACTCTTGACACCTTGAAACTATGATTTTATTTTCCTCCCCACAAAATTTTTATAAAAAATAGACCTTATTTTAGAGCAGTTTTAGGTTCTCAGCAAAATTGAAAGGAAAGAACAAAGATTACCCATACATGCATAGCTTGTCCCATTATCAACATCCTCCACCAGAGTGGTACATTTGTTACAGTTGATGAATTTATGTTGACACATCATCATCACCCAAAGTCCATAGTTTACATTAGGATTCTCTTTTGATGTTGCATTCCAGTAGCTTATATTCTCTATTTTCGAGCCCTGTGGCCCCCTGACTATACCTGGCCCTTGTTACCACTCAGTTCTATTCCTAATCAAAGAGCTCAACTCCAGTATCCCACTCTGACCATAATCCCTATTCTCTCATCTCTCACTACTACTGCAGGATTTCTGCAACTTCCTAGTATTTTCCCAGCATCTGAGCATGCCATTTTCTTTCCACTGCTTCTCTGGAATCCTTATTGACCATTTATTTTTATTCTTGTTTTTAGAATTGTTAATATTTTACAGCCTCATCATTGCCCTTGTCTGTCAAGCAGAATTCTTCACTATGTCATCTTTTTTTCCAGCCCGGTCTTCTAAGAGCAGGGAGAGGGCACCACTACGAAGATTGCTCACAGTAGAATTTCCCAGTTCTCAGTCTCAGCTTGGCCCTGTGTTCTAGCTGAAGATGTGTTCATTTGTTCATAGTCAATATTCTTAAACACTCAGCCATTAAGAGGGCACAAACTCACCTAGCCTCTTATTCCTGCCCTCCACAAATAGATGTATGTATGTTGGCACATTTCTTCTTTCTTTCTCTCTTCTATGAACCTGGTTCTGTGCCTTTCATTGCCTCCAGGACATTAGTGTAGTGCTTGATCTCTTTTTCTTGTACCTTCAATGTAATCTCACTATGAGTTTCTTTCCCCTAAAGCTAAAAATATACACTAAATTCATACATCCTAATATAGTCATTGATACATGCACAATAATACTGGGGTGAGTGGAAAAAGATACAGAGCTATATACATAAAATGAACTCCCACTTCATAAAAATAATTACATAGAACAAAACCTGGAGGGAAATAGAGCAAAACTTTACTGTAATAATCTCTTAGTCATGGGATTTTGGATTACTTTGATTTTATTGATCATCCTTTTTCAAAGTTCCCAAACTTCCCATGGTTAGCATATATTACTTTATTTGTTACACAAATAAATTTTTTCTAAAAATGCATTTTTCAAAGACTTATGATCATACTTTTGATCCCATGTCCTACTTCACTGTATTCTATTTATGTAATATTTATCTGGATTATATAATATTTATCTAGCAAATGTCTACATTTATTCTACTTTTTCAGTTTCATTCAGTTCTCAACCCACTGCCATCTGAATTCCACTTTCCCAGTTTGTTTGAGAGACTCTGGTATTTTCAAGATGACCTTCGATACCATTAGATCAGAAGACTGTCACTTTCTGTCCTCTGAACTTCAAGGCTGCATCTGCCCCTGTTCCCCTAAGACACTCTCCTCCTTACTCCCACTCATGCTTTCGGTTTTATCTCCAACACCCTGTCCTCTCTCTCCTCTTGCTCCTTAAATGTTGAGATTCCCTAGGAGTTAGTCATCACTCCTCTACTTTTATCTCTTTTTTCCCTCCCTGGGCCATACCAGCCACACAGATGCATTATCCAGGACACATCTCCTCATAATTCGGAAATCTCTACTTCTTGCTCTGGTCTAAAGTGTTTCCAAGTTTAAGGGACATAAATGTACTTCATGTATAGTAGTAAGAGAAATAATAGCCCTTTTAAAGAACACATTTAATAGATTTTACAATATAGTATATTTTATGTTTCAAATGGAAGTTGGGCTTATATAGATAGGATAGTTCTCATTATAGCCAACCGGGAATAATACACTCAGATACAATCACATAACAAAAATCTCAAAGATGGGTATTTTCACATTTGATGTTATTGGCGCTTATGTGGTAGATCTTACATTTCAGTAAAACTGTAAGCAAAAGCAAAAGAAAGCAAACACAATATAATAAGAATAGCCCCAAATAAAAGCCAAAATTTTCAGTATCATTTGAAAATAGAGTCCTTGTGACAAATGCTGTGGATACCTGATTATTTTATTGTTTCACATAATCATCTCACCACGAGTTATAATCAGACATTCTAAATTATCTACTGAGACTTTATAAATAGTAATAGAAAAATGGCTGTTTTATTTCCCTTTCAAGGACGTCAAAAAATCATTAGAATACTCAAATGGTAATGTACAGACGCTCACTTGGCAAATGGTTAAGATAAAGCAAAGAACTATAGCAAAGCCCTGATATACCAGTGGGACAACTGGAGAATGAACAAAGAAATTAGATTCCCACTTGGTGTAATTAGTCTTTATATTCCTATATTCCTAGCTCTTTGAGATAGGTGTGGCATTCCTTCTCACCAGCCTATGCCATTCACAGAACCCCGGAATCTGAGTCTGTAGACCTAGCTCAAAACTATGCTCTGCCACTTGGACTTTGTGTGGATTCTGGGTCTTTTGCTCTTTCTGAACCTCATTTTGCCCATCTGTGAAGGAAGTTCACATGGTGGGCTGAGCAACAGCCCATGTGGCCACAGTGACACTCTTGTCAAGCACAATAGACTCGATGTCTATTGAATCTCTTGACAAAATAATCAAGTCTGCAGATTTTAAAAGTTCCTCATTTAAGGGCAATAGAGAAAAAAATTGGATTTTATTATTTACTCTTCCATGCACTAACTGGCTGATCTCGGGCAACTCAGTTAAACAATGTGTGTCTAAGTTTCCTCAGCCTTAAAATGAAAAGCATAGTTGAAAGGAATTATTTTTCCACTCTGATTCTAGGATCCTAAGATCCTAGAGTTACTTTCTAAAACATTAACATGGTCCTTTTATTTATTCTGCTGTTTCATAGAAGAAGCAGCTTCACTTTAAAAATGTTTTGGAAAACATTTGGAAGTCAATATTAAACTTAACTATTTTGAAACCTTTCAATGAAAACTAAAGGATAGTATGATTTTTCTTTTGCTTTTCACAAGTTTCTTTTGGAAGTAAGTGTGTAAGTAATGAATAAAACATCTAACTGCATATGTGTGCAGATGCAAATAAAATTAGGCATTTCATAGCTGGTTGGAGCAAGAATTCCTATTCTAAGTTTCTCTCTTCACTTATGCTGCTGTTCAGAAAAAGCAGGCAGAGAGAGGCATTTCGCATCCATGGCTAGTCATAAAGTGACTATGTTTTCTGGGGATAGGAAGACATAAATGACATCTTTAAAACTCTGGAAAACTACTGCCAAGTACTTGGGATCTGAGATGATCTGGGGCAACCTCTAGAGATTTAACACAAACCCTGAGAGCCATCCTTGAGGCCCCTGGGAATTACCAGGAGAAGTCAGAGTGCTTCTACCTGCAAAAGATGTTCTTCCTACTGTAAAGAATGAATCATCCACTGTCACCTTGAGAGACAGTCCCAAACAACCAGTCCCAGTTGAGAAGTTTCCCAGCCCTCACCACTCAGAATGAGACAAGATGATATAATTAACAAAGTAAAAACATAGTATCTTTTACTACAACTGATAATTTTTAAAATTAACTTGTGTCGTTTATGGGAACCTGGATTTGTCAGATCACTGACATCTACTGATAGCTGGTGATCCTTATTTAATACTATTTGAGAGTTAAATTCAAATTTTGCACTCGTATTTGAAAACACATCTAAGTCCCAACATTTCTTTGCAAATTCTTGACATCCGGGACCACATATTGACGAAGATCGATGCAAAGATGCAATAGGCCTCATCTATGTGTGTTTCAACAATTCTAAATGAGAAATTAGCATTTATTAAAACCTTTTCCATAAAGAGACAGACCTAAAAGAGATTAAAAAAAAGAAGAAGAAGCAGCAGCAGCAACAGAGGGGTAGACCCAACACCTAGCATCTAGTGTGTTGTGGTTCATGAGTTAACTGCTAATGTAGCTGCACCGCAAATTTCCTAAAGCTGGTACCCACCGTACCCTGTGCGTCTCATTTTAAAACAATCATTTATGGGTGTTAGAGGATGCCTAGGAAAGCAGAAGGGTTCTGTGTCAATCAAAGCTAATCACTGGTACAGGCAGAGGGCTTTTGTTGGCCTCCATGCTCTAAGCTGTGCTTCCACATCTGTGTTTGAAGAGATTAGAGAGGTGCTTCATACAAGAACTGTATTAGTTAAAGCTGATCGACAGTATTTGGAATAAATCATGAAAAAGTTGAGTGCCAGAAGGGAAGGCATGGCAAGTGGGAGATTGAAACCGACGAGGACTAAATCCACCCCCGCCGGTAGCCCCCCCCGGACCCCCCCTCATTTATATTTCAGTTTTGCTCACTGGAGAGCATTACCAGGTGCCACGCTCTCGCCACCTCCTAGCAAACACGCAGCGACCCAGCCAAGAAGCCCGACGCCAGTGTTTCCCGTGACCTGCTTGCCACACTTGGATGAAGGGCTCCAGTTTTATTTGAGGTGCTTCATGGAAAACAGATTAGCCCAAGTGGGTGAGTGGGATTTGGGGACCAGGGATGGGAAAGCATGAAAAGTGAAAAGAGATCCCAGCAAGAATGAACACCAGAGCCCCCTCCCCGTTGATAGCCGTGTTCTCTCGGCATGAAGGCCATACACTGGCAAATAAATTATGAGTGACAAGTATTTGAACCAATAAAGAGGGCACTATATTTTATATGCAGTAAATTTAATTCCAGATTGTGTTTCACCTCAGCAGGGTGACATGTTTATTGCCAGTGAAAGATGAAAGCCGAGGGAGTCAGAGGCAAGCGTCAGCAGTTCTAGTGGGCACCCGCAAAATGAAGATTTGACAGACCAGTGGCTGAGCCCTTGAAATGAAATGCCAGATCAAATTTTACCCCAAAGGGGTCAGATGTACTGTCATGCCCCCAAACTCGCAATACCAGCTGAATAAATGAGCCCGGTTCAGCAGGGAGCAGGAGGCCAAGAGCATGCTCTGTGAATTTTCTGCTCCTGGAATCATCAGCTTTTCCAAGTGCACCGAGCCCGGGAGGACCAGGGTGAGGTGTGGCTGCGGGAGGATGTGCTAGAAGGGATGTGAAGTGCCGCTGCCTCTGTGGGGCTCTAAGTGTCGTTTTAAAAATCTATTAAACAGATCGAAAAGTAGAAGTGAGTCTAAATTGATCTGCCCGTCTCTCAATTTCATCCTACAAGCGCTCAGCTCAGGTGTTCAATTTATTGAACCATAACCCCTTTTTAAACAATCAACATCAACACGCAATAAATATGCTCAGCAAGGGCAATATTTACATGCATGACTCATTGTTTTAGAAGATTTATCTGTGGGGGAACTGACTGGCAATTACACGGGACTTCCTTTGGCAGACGGTGGCACAGTGGCATGTGCGTCCAGTTCTGGTTTCTACAGAAACTCAGCTCCTGGAGAGCTTTTCCCTGTGAAAGGTGGGGAGGGATTTTTGTTATAATCTGCACATGATTTCCCTTGTCATTTCAGATATAAGGAGAGAGGGAAGAAGGCAGGGAGGGAGAGAGGGAGGGAAGGAAGGAAAGAAGGGAGAGAGGGAGGGAGGGAGGAAAAGGAAAACTTACTGGCCTCAGTTGAGTATGTCCACAAAGAGTTTATGGGCTAATTCCTATAATGATGCTGATAATTCATGTAAAACGGTAGCCAGTCTCTCCTCTGCGCACTTATGAAACAGGTTCTGTTTTCCAATATATGGATTGGGCTGGCCAACCGCTTTCGAACTCATTTGTGTAGACATAGTGTCATCAACTCTTGAATCAATCAGAAGGGTTAACGTTTTAATCAGTCCCTTTCACTGACCTTGCTCTGTGGGACCAACAATAGAATCTACCATGTATTTAACTTCACATAAATGTATTTTTAAAAAAGATTTTATTTATTTATTTATTCTTGAGAGACACACAGAGAGAGGCAGAGGGAGAAGCAGGCTTCCTGTGGGGATCTCAATGCGGGATTTGATCCCAGGATCCTAGGATCACGACCTGAGCAAAAGGCAGATGCTCAGCACTGAGCCACCCAGGCATCCCATATACATGTATTTTAAGAATGTTTCTCCTGGTTCAATGTCAGCAAGATGAAGATGATATAACATTCCCGGACCCTATAATTTCAGAGTTTCTTCCTCTTACTTGGTGCCTCTTTTCTTAGTTTTGTACATCTTTTCCATATAGTCACTGAAGTTACAAAGAACAGGTACTCTTATGCCTGGATGAAGGACAATGGATATGAATAATGATCCTAGCACCACCTAGTTGCTTCTTGGAACTTTAAAGGACCCACTTGTTTCCTGTGAGAATGGCCTTCACATTTGGTGAACACAGCTTTGGAACAGAAGCAGAACCTGGCGTCCTCCTGGTGACGACCAGGAGGGACCTGGTCAGCGATTGCGCTTCTATTCCTCACTCACTCCTGCCTTAAGGATGTTGTGATGGTGACTGTTGGCCAGAATGCGTGGACATGTTGTAAGGTCTTTAGATAGAAGAGTTGCAGTGTGAAAGAGACTTGGCTGTCACCATTACCACTACCCTGGTCCCGTGCTGATTCCTGATCACCATTTTACTCTGGTCATTTATTCCCTTGGCTACATTCTCCCACGGAGCATAGAACTGACACATTTTTAAGCTCACATCCTCTGTGCTGCTCCAAGTATTCCAGGAGTCTCTCTTTCATGACATCAAATACATCCCCCTCCTCTCAGGTTCTTATGCCCTGACCTTCCCTATGTCTATGTTCCCTGCTGTTCCCTCCACTTTCTTCTCCAGCCTCCTTTGTCTGCTCTTTTCAGACCTCTTGTGTGGGCTGCACTTGGAACAGAGTCCCATTTGTCTGGCGCATGCCCTTCCTCTTGGCCAAAGAGCTCCCGAAGGCTCCACAAGCTTTCAAAGCCCATAGCTGATTGCCAGCCAAATTAATCTATTCAGTTTGTTTCCCTTCTTGCAGATCATAATTATTGGTCCCACTTGCAACTCATTATAAATTCTTGGGATAAAAGAAGCAAGTCGTAGGTTAGGAGGATGGGTAGTTTCCAGACAACCAAAAGTATGAATGATGTCAAAAGAGAAATGATATTTAACTCCACCATGGTCACATTCATTAAAATCGATAATGTACCAGACTTCCACTACATTTTGTAGTTAGAATAAACACATCTCACATGGTGTATGCATGATAAACCTTTTCTTTCTATCCTTCTGTGTTTGCCTGTTACTCTGTTAGTCCTAAAATCCTGTTGTCAAGTAGTTTTAATACCTTCTCTCAAGTTCCTCATAGATTCATTCCTCCTTTCTGATTCTGCAGCCAAATCAAGAATCAGTCATCTTTCACTCAAACGCTGGCCACCTTAGGGACCTCCTCACTAGGCATTGAAGCCTTCGTCTTGTTTCACGGTCTTGGAAGCTGTTTCCTTTTTCTCTTTCCTATAAAATTCAATTCAAACTCTTCATAATTCTATTTAAAGCTCTCCATTCTCTGACCCTTCCAAAGCCACCAGCCTGATGTGGGGCGTGTGCTATGATGATTGGATCCTCAGTTTCCTCCTAAACATCTGCCTTGATGGGTGTTTTTGAAGATAGAGATAGGCATTTTCAATCCTGCCCACCACGGCTGGCATACAATAGCTGCTCAGTGAATCACATGTCATTATTTATTATGACAAGTGGTCCCTCTACTTCTGCCTAGCGAATCTGCACCTCCTTCTTAGAAAGTGACTTCACTCCCACCTTTTTCCCCTTTGCTCATGTTTTTCACCACACTCAGGTACGTTCTCCCCTTCATTTGTACACCCTGGTTCGAAGCTCCCGTCCCGTCAGAAGCTACAGCTTACTATGTGCTCTTGGGGTCTGCAGGCCAGGAAGAAAGAATCAAGATACCAGAGTGGCTCTGTGGGTTATGTTTAGCACTGTTCTCCATAGCTCCTAGAGTTTATGATTACAGTTTGACGAAACACCCAAATGCGTTCAATAAGTACTTCTGCTGAATTATGCTAAGTAATTTAAGTTTTAACCATCAATGGATATTTAAATTTTAGCCATCCTTCAAGGTCTAATGTAAATGCCTATCCTCCTCCCCCAGATGAGTTACTCTCATGATGTTTGGCCCTAGATGAAGTGAGTCTCTGTTTTTAAAGTCCTAATGTTCTATTTGGCAAGAATCATTTATTATCAGATGTTGTGGTTGAACATATCATGTCTGCCTTGATGGAGGTTCAGTGAACTCCTGGAGGAAGGAGAGAGGATAGTTCAATCCAGCAAATGTTGGCCAAGGCTCCAGGAGAAGGCCACTGATCCTGGTGGTGCAAGCAGTAAAACATGAAGTTGCTTCCAGCCTCTAGCTTACAAGCACTTACATTTCAGAGTGTCTGGGGCCAGCTGTGAGAAGATGATAGGAAGTATAAAGTAAACAAGAAGAAACTATTTCATAAGTGCTCGTTGGCACTCCAGGCTCCGTGGAGCATCAGTGGAAGCTCGAGGAAGAATTTTGATTTGCATTGGGATCTATTTAAAAATTTGGGAGGTGCATGAGATGATTTTTTTAGTATTTAAGCATGTAGCATAATGACCCTGGATAGTATATAGTTTATGAGTCTTTGCTGAATGAATAGCAAAGTAAATGGTGTACTGTTGCACTCTTTCCATTTAATTGGATTTTTTCCCCCACATCTAGTAATCTCAGAAGAGTTGGTAGCATCTGACTTCCATAGGATGTGTTTATCTCCTAAGGTGAGGGTCACCTGTATGGTAATCTGTGGGCCTGAACTTGAAATTGATTATAACTGAGCTCAAGTTGAATTGAGATTCAAATGGACGGTGGTTGTGTCAAGGTCAAGGAAATAAACAAGAGAAACAGTTGCAATTACAGTGTAAAAATGAACAGTTTAGAGCAATGTTGAATAAGAGTATTGCTTGGGACAGCCAAGCGCAATTGTGCTTGCGCAGCTAAGATTTCTTTAGCACTTCTTCCATATAGTCTTCCCCCAAGATGTTAATTGATGTTGGCATTGAATCTTTTGAAGCGATGGGAATTCATATGTTAAAATGTCCAAGAAGCAGCAAAAATGAGTGATGGAATGGGTCACTGGATATTTTTAAAGGCCAAGAAGCACCTTCATTGGAGGGTGTCTAAAGCACAGGCCCCAAACAGCCTCCGAGGATCGCTCCTTCCACTTTTGCTCTATCTCTTTGTACAGAGGCTAGGACAGCAGCATACAGCCCCCAAAAGGAGAATCCTCACAATTTTCTTCAGAATGCCAAGTGTTATAGTGAACGATAAATAACCTTTCTGTAACAAGCAGCCCTTTTTTTCCCCACTGGAACAAAATGTTCAACTCTATTTGAATAAAAAGCCCACACATATATCAAATTAAACAAAATAGCATTGTTCCAAATACAGATCAGGCAATCTTCCCAGACTCGTGTCAGTAAAAATTTCATCGCACTCCACACCATTGTATAGTAGCTCTCTCTCCTCTTCTTTATGTGTGAGTGCAGAATCACTATTCTTAGACAAAGGAATGCAGACACAGGCCGTGTCCCCCATGCACTTGAATAAAATAAAGGTTCAACCAGGGATTGTGATGGCAAGAAAGAAAAAAAAAAAAAAAAGAACGCACCGCTGCAAATACAGGTGGAGATAGTACCCCACAACGATATTAGGAGCCATGGATCAACAAGAAGTTATTTTGCTTATTGCCAGGACAAATATTTTCCCATTTGATGAGGCATAACTCTGGATCGATGCTAATGAACCAGGAAGCTAATTGTGTGGCGTGTGTGTGCTGAGACGGGATGGAGGCGGTGGTGTGTGGGGCTTGCCTTGCCCTAACTCGTGAGAGTCGATTGTTAAATTTTCAGGGTTTTGCAAGCTTCTTCTTCTTTTTTTTTTTTGTTATATACGATTGTTATTAAAAATTAACATAAAAGTGTGTAATAAAATTCAAGAAGTTACATCAAAAAGAAAGATAATATCCAAACATATTACTTTGTATTTTACTGCATTTTACTGTGATGTGTGCTCTTGAGGTTATTTATATCTTTTGTATCTATATGGTAGAAATAGTATGGAATGGTGTGATGCTCTCTATTTGTTCTGCAATCCTCATTCACCCTGACACGCTGGTAGCTTGGAATTGACTCCCACTACAAATCAGAGTTATGGCTTTCTTTTGTTTTTTGCTTTCCAGAGAGCTGATTGTTAAACATTTATCAGCACACTACTGGGCAGACACTCTTTGAGAACAGACCTAACTTCCGATGCAAACTTGGGCTGCTGAGCTGAAGAGGCTTTCGAGCGGGGCCTCCCTTTAAGGTTAAGAAGATGTACCTGTGCAGAACAGGGTTCGGGGGGCAGAGTTTGCACCCTGTGCTGCCTTCTGTAAGAGGGATTAAAATAAATCCCTCCAGTCTGACAACTCAAGTGTTTTTTTGAACACCTGATTTCAATGTAGGACTATATTTATTATTAGGCCAAGTTGGTTCATCAGGAAAAGTTTATATTCATTCTCCCCAAGTGCAATATTTCCCCAGTCTTACTAAATGCGGTGGATGTTCAGCTGTAATAGGCAGTAACTGAACATTGGGTGGCACCGCAGCAGGCTTGCGACCACCACTTTTCTCTCTCTTCTCACCCTTTCTGAGATTCTTGCTCTCAGTACACTGAGGAGGTGGAGTAGGATAACGTGAGCACGGTTGGGAGAGAAAGAGGCAGAGCTGATAAGTGGTAATGAATCAGGTATCCTTCCACGTTGGGCTTTTGTGCCACGTACCCCTCTCTGGGCTTAAAGCTAAAAGTGACATAATTTCTCACAGTATTTGTAGCAGATTTGAACTCAGTAGGGGTTCTATAATTATTTTCCTTCTAATTCAACCTGTATGGCTGCATGAAGCCAATTAAATTATACTAATTTATATTTTAGTAATTATAATAAAAATATTTCATGTAATGTCCAGGATTATATACCTATATACATGTATACCATACATACATATATACTGCCTGTATCTACACTTATATATGCATAATATAGTATACTATGCACACATATGAGATATATATTCAAATAAAATATTTTTAATATATATTTGAATACATATATATTCACATAAAAAGGTGTGAACGTATACATTCAAATAAAAAATTCCACAAAAGGAATATCTGGTCAGAGCTTCTTGGGTAATATGCGTGTCAGGACCAAAGCAGCATTTGCCTTTAGAATAAACATATTTTGTAAACCAAGCAAGTGCATTTATAAATAAAGTAGCATTTCTAATAACTACCATACTACTATCTCATGATTTTATGCTACAAGAGGCCAGTGACTATTACAGTGGTTCCTCAGCTAAATGCCCTTTTTTTTGTCAGCAAGTAAATTCCTCTAAGAATGTCATGTGATCTTGCTGTTTGGTTCTGTGCACAGGGTAATCTCTCTCAGTGTATAAATTGCACAACTGTCAGATACAGTATACCTTGAGGATCAAATCCCTTATGTCACAATATTAAACAATTATTTTTGGCTACACCATTGAATTTCCACTGCCTGAGGTGTCTCTTGTGTTCCAAATCAAGTCAAATTAAGAATGTATACACTAGCAAATTGAAGAAACAGATAAGCAGAGGCAGAAAAAAAAAACCAATAGGAAGATTATCCTTGTAATGTTTCATTAAGCAACTTCCATTAGGAAAGAAAAAAAATCATTAATGCTAACCCATGTTTGAACTTAAAACACAAAATTCAAACTGATTCACACAGTGTGTTTCTACATGTAACCTATGCTTTTAGTAGTCACTCTTTGTGTACATGACAAGTATCATCTTGAATTTTATGTGAACTGATTCACAGAAGTCATTCAGCAAATTAATGTAGTTTTGGAAAATTAACAGCAAAGTAGGCATGCCGCCAAATGTCTAATGACAAATTGAAGGGTTTGGAGATGTGTCTGTCTATTTGCAGTATTGGGACTGTTTTCAAAACAAAAACACACTGAACACAGTGCTGGCATGACAGGAGATGCAGTCATTATGCAATTTTAATTGACAAATAATTCTATTTTTATGGGGATAAATTCACCTAGCCAATAACTGCATTATCATCTATCATGTATTGGTTTCCCTTCCCATCTCATGCACCCACTAATTTTGATGAATTTGATCAAATGTATCTGGCAGCATAGTTGTATCTGGCAAGTCGAGGAAAGACCACAGTGAGTTGGAGGGAGGGGGCCGGGACGAGGGTGGTGATTTGTCACAAGGATGAAGACCATCCTTAGCATTACCTGTTGTGCAGATATTATTATCCCCCATTTATCTTCCGGCCAGAATATTCAGATTGGGATGTGTCTCATTCTTTCAACAGGGTACTAAGCACCTCTAATTTAACTCAGGTATATGTGAGGGGGTATATGTGGGGAGTGGAGGGTGGAGACTGGGAAAATTAGAAACCTTTTATCGATCTACACATAATTAATCTTCAGATGTTGGCTTTAAGCTACAGCATAATAGCCTCAGTGTATAGTCCACTTTCACATAAGGAGCAGCTGAAATGCAAAATGATCACAAATATGAACATACTCTAGCTAAGGGCAGGTATTCCAATGGCGGCATTAAATATAAATACAATAGAGTATTGACATAATGTAGTAAGGTTCCCTCGCTATTAAAAGGCTTTGTTCTAAAGCGTATCTGTGTACACAATGAGATGATGAACACAGTGCATCACATAGCTAAATTTAATATATGCAGGGGTATGATGTTTGCAATGCATGCATTTCAGCAGGTCCCATTAGTGCGCCTTTCCCCTCCAGTGAAAACAGAATGAACCACAGCCCCTTCTGGTTTGCATAAAGCAAACAAAATTAGATTTGCTTTGCTGAATTGAAACCCGCTTGGGATTGTGAGCCTCTCTCGGGGACAAATTACTTCAAACAATCCCTTTGTACCATAACAAAATCAAAAAATTCAGGCCAATCAACATGGCTCAAAACCCTTAACACAAGAATTAATAATACAACCTAGTCTATTTTTATTGCTTCTGCGCTACAGCTCCTTGTTTTAATGTAATTACACTTATTTGCCGTCCACATGTTAAGTAAGCTTGCATATGTTAACTAATGCGACATAAAACAACTTTCCTAATTTTACCGTTGCTACAAGCATTGTTCCCCCTGGAATAAGATCCGAACATCGGACAAGTTGAACACTAATGTTATTAAATTAAATCTATTTTTAGATTCTTCATACATGAATATAGGCAAAATGTCAAATGTTTCTTGAGATAGGTGCAAAAGCTGATTGACAATCAGATTAGTCTATTAAGAATATTGGTTTATGGAGTCTTATTCACTTGATATCTCTTGGCTTTTAAAGCCTAGTCCCCTGCAGAGGAGAAGGGTACATTCCTCTGTAAATATGGAATCTCTTAAATCAGGTATCTGGTCAACGACCGCTTAAATTCAGCAGCTTGTGTTAGTATCAAGATGATATATATTCCTACTGCTTTTAACACCTGAAAATCAACAGAGCTTATGTGCTAATAAAACTTTCATCTGAACCACAGGTTTACTGACTTCTCTGATTTAAAATTTAGAATCTAGGATAACGTTTTGCCCACTGCTTTTTAAAATGTGTAGGTCAGAATATTGAAGTTCACAAAGTCTTGGACTTTGGAGATCAAAAGCTTTTCCCCCCCATTAGCTAGTCCAGCACGAACATAATCTCATCCTTAGGAAAGAAGAGTATGTCAAACATTTATACATTAAGGGAGGCTTTATCTAATTGTTAGAGGTGGTTAATTCTGTATAACTTGGGTGAGCTTCGCCTGACACTGACCAAATACCTGAATGAAGCATTGAAAAAGACCTGTCTTTCAGCATGGATTTATTTATGTAACTCTTAGGCTATTAGACACAAATAACCTATCAATTTGGTTCAACAAATTGTCAATTTTGTTCAAAAGATCATTTAGTCTCATTGTTTGCTATTGAATAGATAAATAAATATGATTGGCAGATTTCTCCTCCTTCCACCCAGCTGTGTAGATTCAATCTGAGTTTCTAATATGAAACACACACACACAATTATATAATCAAATGATTTATTAAAGGTCTCCTTATGTTAGATCTTTCAAATTAGACATTCCTTTTAAATACGGCAGACAATTGATCAAAACACTTAATCTCATCCAAAGGTCTCAAATTGGTTTTGTCTGCAGGAAAGGTAAAATTAGAAGGCTGTTACATGGGGTATAACTGCTGCAGAGTCCTACCATTCTTCGTAGCATTAGACCATGTCTGACCCCTGGAAACACTTATATTTAAGACCCTCTGATTAGTCACTTATATTAGGATAACTTAAATGTTACACAAAGTACTTGAGATAAGGGTATAAAAGTAGAATGAAGACACTAGGGTTTCTCCATATAAACCAAATCCAGGCCTGAAAGCTACAGGAGAATGTGTCTGTGTGTGAGTGCGAGTGTGTGTGTGTGTGTGTGTATTTGTAATTCCATTTAACTCCCCTTTAGAATCTGTTTAATGGGACAGGTGGAGGTGGGGAAAGAAAAGACCTAAGGTCTGTGGATCACACTGACATACGATTTTAAAAGACCAGTCTCCGCTTCTTTAAGTCAAAATGTTAACAGCACTATTCTTCTAAAGAACAAGAGATGATGTCATTATTGCAGTTTTATTCATAAGACATAGGAATGCAAACTACCTCAGTTTTCTGCTATTTTTGCTTTCTATTATTTAGGTCTTATATTAAGCCTTTGGATCAGTTCCCAACCTATTGTGATTCTAATTTGATTTGGATACCCTGGTCTTTCTCAGAGGTACTTTAAAATCTTAGATAAAAGAAAATGAATTAGTTGTATGTACGTGCCAGAGCAGTGAGAGCAGGGATGTAAGGCCAGTTGAGCTGAGTTTAGCTTCAGAAAGAACAATTAAGTGATCAGACACCTACCCTCTCTCCTCCTTGCCCCCTCACCTCACAAATCACTCTTTTGTTCTCCAGCCTTACCTCAGTGCCCCATTCCTTTCTAGTGCCAGGGCTAAGTGCCCAGGTTAGCCATCTAGCTCCCTTCCCTACAACTGATAAGGCTTTGGTTCAATGCCTTAGCTCCTCAGATCTTTGCTTTCTCTATCTCTAAAGTAAGTACCTGTCCTCAATGGGTTTTCTTAAATTATAAGATTATCTCCTTGGAGGACTATAATGCAGACTACATATGTTACTATTATTTCCCTGCTCATCCTCTCTTGTCTCCCCTTAGTCTCCCTCTCTCTCTCTCTCTCAGCTCACTGTTAATGAGTTAGATGAGGATTGTTAGTCTAACAAAGGTAAAAGCACACTCCCTCAGATTAAAGGTGATGAGCCCTTGGTTGATGGTTTTCTTCTGATTCTGAGGAAGAGGAGACCGATGCTGATCTAGCAGAGCTGGGAAAAAGCTACCAGGCCTTGCCTTACATGCCCAAACTGTCCCTTGAACGTTAGGTTTTGCTCTGATATTCATGCAATGTATAGAGTATTGCCATGGGTTGGGTACATGTGATAGAGAAGCTGGAGAGATCCTGGGCTTGAAGGCCAGGTTTAGGCTAGATTTAGGGCATTTCTGCTGCTTCCTGGTAGGCAAGTTACTTAGCTTTGGTGACCTTACATGTACTATGGGAATAATGGTACTTACTTTGCAGGCTCATTACAGGAATTAAGGTGGGATAATTTCAGGGATATAATAAACACTCAATAAATTGTAGCAATTAAATATTTGATTGCTATGGAAAGCACATAGTATAGCACTTGGCAAATAGTACATGATCGATCACGTTACTTGCAGTAACCCATAACTTCCCTCAGTTTAACCAAAACATTAGAAAAAAAACTCGATGGACTCTTTAAATTTATAACCAACACAAATTAATACATCGAAGAACTTTTCACATTCTAAATAGGGTCTAATATTGGACAAATATTTTTATCTCATTATGAAGATGTCAACTAATTGATTTGATTAATCCTAAAATTTATCAATAATGTCTGTAAGAAAAGTGAGCCTCAAGATAAAGTCATTAGTAATGACAACAGTAGCAACTAAATGCATTCATGCTGTTGCACATATAGACCACACAATTGCTCAGCAACTATTAAATGATTAATTAAAAATAAGAATAGTTAGAATGAACTCTGTTGTTCTGAATAGGGTTGATATTTTTACTTTCCCATATGGCAATGAACACTGATTTCTGCCCGAGAAATTACCTTTCTCTTTCCTTCCTTCCTTCCTTGTATGTGAGCTCTTTCTCCTTCCTTCACAGTCCCCTGTAAAAATATAGTAATCAAGACAGTGTGGTTAGCATGAAGATGTATGTATAGAACAATGAAACAGAGCCCAAAAATAGAACCACAGATATATTGTCAGTTGGCTTTTGACAAAGATGCCAAGGCAATTCAGTTGGAGAAAGAATAATTTTTCAATGTATGGTGCTGGGTATTCTTATGGGGGCAAAATGAATATTGACTTCACACTATATACAGATTTAACTCCAAACTGATCATAGACCTAAATGTAAGAGTTAAAACCATAAAACTTAAAAAGAAAATACAGGAGAAAGTCTTGTGTCCTTGGGATAAGAATTTCCTAGAGATGACACAAAAAGCACAAGTCATAAACAAAAAAATGATATATTGTACTTCATTAAAATTAATAAGTTCTGCTTTTCAAAATACATAGTTCAGAAAACAAAGAGGCAAGGTATGAACTTGGCTTTGCAATACAGATATTTGCAGTATGTATATACCAGATTAAGGACTTTGTCAAGTTTTATAAAAATTATTACAACTCAATACTTAAGAAGATAACCCTAATAGAAAGTAGGTAAATTATTTAACAGATTTTTACAAAGGAAAAAATACAAATGACCAGTGAGCATATCAAAAGATGCTGAACATCAGTAGTTATCAGGGAAATGAAGTTTTTTTTTTTTTAGGGAAATGAAGTTTTAAAAGCACAGAGCAACTAGGGATTCAACACGCTGTTCGTTGGTGGGAATGTAAAATGGCACTACCACTTTGGAGAATTATTTGGCAATTTCTTATAAAGTTTAATGTGCACTTAACATATGACCCAGCAATTTTACTACCGGTCATTTGCTAAGAGAAAGGAAAACAATGTCCATACACAAATGTTGATAAGAACTTTATCCATAATAACCCAAATCGAAATAATCTTAAGTGTCCGTTAACATGTGAATGAATAAACAAATTTGCTATATCCATGCAATGGAATACTACTCACCAAGAAAAAGGAATGTACAGAGATGACTCTCAGCGACCTTCTGCTTAGCAAAAGATGCCAGACAAAAAATGAAAATGTATGATTCCATTTACATGAAATTTTAGAATGGGCAACTCTATAGTGATGGGCCTGGGGTATGGGAGAAGGAATGGGCTGTAAAGATGTGGGAGGAAATTTTGGGGAGTGATGGAAATGTCTTAAACTTGATCATGGCAGTGATTATAGGAGTGCGCATACCTTTGAAGAACTCATTAAACTTCATACTTGAAAGGGGATCACCTTACTGTATGCAAATTATACTTCGATAAAGCTGATTGTTTTTAAGTAGTTAATCTCTAAATGCATGCAACATCGGACTATTTAGCCACTACTATAATACTATTCATTATGAAACCAATTGCATGTGAAATTACAGATGGCAAAATGCATTTCTCTTGGGAAAAAATTACGGTTTGAAATTTTCTCTGCTAAAATAATGATTTGGAAAAAAATGATTTGGAGTTTCTATGCTTGATTTAGAAATTTGCTTTTAACTGTAGACTCTTGTTCTGGCCTTATAATTTATTTTCCTTTGGCAAGTCAGTTAACTTCATCAGATCTTAGTTTCCTATGCTGTGAAATGAGAGGGCTGGACAATATTCAATTTAAAAAAAATATATTTATTTATTTTGAGAGAGAGAGAGAGTGTGTGCACGAGTGAGGTTGAGGCAGGAGGAGCAGAGGGAGGGGGAGAGGGAGAGAGAAAAGGAGACTCCTCACTGAGCAGGGAGCCCAATGCAGGGCTCCATTCTAGGACCCCAGGATCATGACCTGAGCCAAAAGGCAGATGCTTAACTGATTGAACCATCCAGGTGCCCCAATATTCAAATTTAATTTAAAAAAATTTATTTAGCACCTACTCTGAGACAGGCACTATGCTGGGTGGCCTTGCATACTTTTTCAAATATTGCTTTCATGTGTCATTCCATATTAAAACAGTAAAGTTTTAGGAGTTTGGACTTTTTGTGTTCAAAGAAAATTGCTCTACCCAAAAACACTAGTTTGGTTATATTATCTACCAATCCTGCTAAGCATCAGAGAAGTTCTAAACCTTATCATGAAGTACAAATCTGATTCTATGTGTCTAGATGAACATTTACTTTGAACTGATCTCAGGCCATTTATTCTGACATGAATAAATGTTTAAGTTTTCAGGTCAGGTCCCAATAAGCTTCAGTTTTCTGAGCCATAGAATTCTCCCACTGGCCGAATTTGACTTGACATATTCAACTTTAGGGTCTAGGGTGGGAGGAGAAGCCTACTTATCAACCCCAGGGCATGAAAGAACTTATTCCAGAAGTGCCTAAGAGTTTCAGAAAGAAGTATGCTAACTGTGTGCTTTAAAGCATGCAAATATAACTCAGTGTCCCCCAAGGGTTTTCTTCCAGGGAGAGGGAATTAGAGCAGAACCCTTGGGAAGAAAAAAATGCTCCACTAGAGACAGTGAGTAGAATATAATGATTATAATACAGAACAATGGCTCTCAGAACATACGAATAGATGACAATTAGGAATGTAAACTTCTGCTACTTCTGGACACTGGAACCACTCAGGTTTTTCTTTTTATATTTATGTCTGATGTCCCTGTGTCTTTAAGCCTTTTTCTTCCAGAGGACCCAGCCTCTCCTATTTATCTGTTTTTTCCTCTGTCACTAATTTTCCCCTCAGTTTTTTCTTCTCTTGTTGTTGTTGTTGTTGTGTTGTTGTTGTTGTTTTAGACATTTCTTGGCTTTTTTTGGCATATTTATTTATCTTAAATTCAATTAGCCAATATATAGTTTCAGATGTAGTTTTCAATAATTCATCAGTTGTATATAACATCCAGTGCTCATCCCAACACATGCCCTCCTTAATGCCCATCACCTAGCTACCCCATCGCCCCATCCATCTCCCCTTCAGCAACTCTCAGTTTATTCCCTAGAGTTAAGTCTCTCAAAATTTGTCTCCCTCTCTGATTTTTTCCCATACAATTTTCCCTCCTTCCTTATGGTCCTTTGTACTATTTCTTATATTCCACATATGAGTGAAACTATATGATAATTGTCTTTCTCCGATTAACTTATTTCATTTAGCATAATACCCTCCAGTTCCATCCAGGTTGATGTAAATGGTAGGTATCCTTTCTGATGGCTGAGTA
Source organism: Vulpes lagopus (assembly GCF_018345385.1). Classification (NCBI taxonomy): domain Eukaryota; kingdom Metazoa; phylum Chordata; class Mammalia; order Carnivora; family Canidae; genus Vulpes; species Vulpes lagopus. The sequence goes on from NC_054824.1 coordinate 16,250,262, forward strand.
ATATTCCATTGTATATGCAACATCTTTATCCATTCATCTGTCAAAGGACATCTCAGCTCCTTCCATAGTTTGGCTGTTGTGGACATTGCTGCTATGAACATTGGGGTGCAGGTGCCCCTTCACTTAACTACATCTGTATCTCTGTGTAAATGCCTGGTAATGCAATTGCTGGGTCATAGGGTGGTTCTATTTTTAATTTCTTGAGGAACCTCCATATCTTTTTCCAGAGTGGCTGTACCAGCTTGCGTTCCCACCAACAGTGTAAGAGGGTTCCCCTTTCTTCACGTCCTACTCAACATTTGTTGTTTCCTGTCTTGTTAATTTTAGCCACTTTGACTGGTGTGAAGTGGTATCTCATTGTGATTTTGATTTGTATTTCCCTGATGGCAAGCGATGTGCACCATTTCTTTGTGTACTTGTTGGCCATTTGTATATCTTCTTGGGAGAAATGTCTTTTCATGTCTTCTGCCCTTTTCTTGACTGGATTATTTGTTTTTTGGGTGTTGAGTTTGATAAGTTCTTTATAGATCTTGGATACTAGCCCTTTATCTGCTAAGACATTTGCAAATAACTTCTCCCATTCTGTAGGTTGCCTTTTAGTTTTTTGACTGTTTCCTTTGCTGTGCAGGAACTTTTTATCTTGATGAAGTCCCAATAGTTCATTTTTGCTTTTGTTTTCCAAGCTTTTTAAATATTTATATAAAACAGAAACAAATGACAATGGACTTAACAGATAACCTAAGGACTAAAAGATAACTAAAAAAGAGAAAAAAGAAAAAGAAAATCCAAATCTCCAAAGAGTATCATTAGAGAGATTTGGAAAAATATTACATCCATAAAATAATAATGAATGCTGTAAATAAGCTACAATTATAGGACAAGACCTTTGGGAAATCTAAAATAGGATTGATGAAACAAATAATGTAATGCAAGGTTTGGAAGATAAATTTTAAAAAGTATTTCAGAAAGTTAAACCCAAAGACAAGGAAATGAAGATATAAGAAGTAAGAAGAGTCACTTAGAATGTCTATGTTCTATGAATGGGAGTTTTAGAGAGAGAGAAGAGAAAAAAGTAGAGACTAGGAAATTAGAAGAATCATTCATTTGTTTATTCATTTACTCATTCTTTCCCTCATTCAGGCATTTCTACCATATACTTAGTCATGCTCTAGGTATTTGAAATATAGTAGTGAACTAAACAGTCAAAATCCCTGCCTCGTGAAACTTATATTAGTGAGAGAAAGAATAGATGGTGGGAAGGACAAACAAATTAATCATAAAATGTATCATATTCTTATAGTGATTAGTGTTCTGTAAAAAAATTAAGCAGGTGAGGAGAAGAGGAGCACTTGGGGAGGAGAGAGAAGGGTTACAGTTTTATAAAGAATCAGCATAGGAAGTTCTCTCTGATAAGGGGACATCTGAACTGAAAGAGATGAGAGAATGAATACCTGGAGAAAGAGTTTTAGGGAGAGGAATCAGCAAGTAGCCGCAAATACAAAAACTGGAGTTGGAGACAGCCTGTGGTATTCAAAGAATAGCATGGTGGGATAGAGCAGAAAGAGCAAGGTAGACAGCTATACGAGAAGGGAATGAGGAATCACATCTCATAAGACCTTGTAGCCATTGTATAGACTTACACTGGCTTTTAATTCCAGAGAAATGAGAAGCTGTTGTACAGGTTTGAGTGCAGTGACATTACACTGACATGTTTTTAACAGGATCATTCTGATTGCTTTGTTGAGAATAGACTGTAGGAGGATAAACAGAAAGATGGCTTAGAAGACCATGACAATAATCTACATGAGAAATGATGGTGGCCAGACTATGGTGGTCGTACCGAGAAGTGGTTGATTCTGAATATATTTTGAAGGCAAATGCATTAGAATTTGCTGATGGATGGATTATGCGTAGAATGTGAAAGAATAATGTGAGTCAAAAGTATCCCGAAATGTTTGGCCTGAGCAATTGAAGGATGGAGCGGCCACTAAATGAGATGTGGGTGACTGTTGAAGAAGCGAGTTTGTTAGTGGGTGATCAAGAGTTTGGTTTTAGACTTCTTGATATTAAGATTCTTGTAAAAGAATTAAAACAGAGCCAGTTTTCCCTACTTCGACTTTAACCTTATTTCCTTTTTGTTTTTCGTTTTTCTTTCTCCACTCTTTTTCTTTTTAAACTTCTCCTTCCTTGAACTTTAACTGACAATAGACAATTGATAAATGACCCACAAGATTTACAAAGATAGCTCTCAAAAGAGCTATTCTGACAGCTGCCCAGATGAGATTGCATCCATGATCCCCAGCAAGACACAAGAAAATGGAATATTCCCAACCATTCTAACTGCAAATTGTGCAGCAGGTATAGAGGAAACTACCACTTCAGTCACACCCCCCATGAAAACCCTAATTCTGCTTTGGCTCAGAGACTCACCTGGTCTTTAGGTGCTTCCAAGAGATAGATCATCAATCTTCAACCTCTATTTGAGCCACTTTTTATCTTTTTCCTTGACATGCCTATGCATTAGACATCCAAATGTTTAAAGTAGCCTATAGAGTAGGCTTTAGGATGTATGGATCTGGAATTCAAGAGGAGGTCCAGGCTGTAAATAAAAATTGAGGGTCCCTGGGTGGCTCAGTGGGTTAAGCCCCTGCCTTTGTCTCTGGTCATGATCCTAGGATTCTGGGATTGAGTTCCTCATTGGGATCCCTGCTCGACAAGGAGTCTGCTTCTCCCTCTACCCCTCCCCCTGTTTATGATTTCTCTCTCTCTCTCTCTTTCTCTCTCTCAAATAAATAAAACCTTTTAAAAAATAAAAATTGAGAAGTTACTAGCATATAGATGACCTTAAAAGCCATGAAATTGAATGAGACCACAATAAAAGTCTATAGAGAAAAGAAGCTCAAGGGTTAGGGTTAGAGTTAGGGTTAGGGCTGAGGACTGAGGACTCAGTCCTTGGGACTGAGACCTGAGGCAGCTAACGCTGAGAGGCTAGGAAGGTGAAGTGAGATCAGCAGAGGACATGGAGAAGGATCATCAGGCAATGATGAGGAAAACCTGGGAGAGTGTGATGTTCTGGGAATCAAGAGGAGAAATGCATTTTAAGGAAGAAGGGGTGAAAAGCTCTGCCAACTGCTGCTGATAGGACATGTAATTTAACATTGTCACCACCAGATTTAATAATGTCAAGGGCTTTGGTGACACTGAGAAAAACTGTTTTGGAAGAGGGATAGATTCAAAGCCCAACTGGCTGGTTTTAAAACCTATTACAGAGAGAAATGGAGACGGTGAGTTTAGAAAACACGTTTGAGGAGTTTAGTTATAAAAACAAGCAGAGAAATGTGGCCACAAAAGGAGAAATGGGATGAAGAAAGTTTATTTTTTTCAGATAGGAGAAAAAAAATGCATTCATAGGCTTAAGGTAAAGAAGAAAAAGTGAGAGATGCAATATAATGAAAACTTCTGAACAATGGAAACCTTATTAAGAGCTCAAACATTCTACTCATAGTAATAGGAGAAGAGGCACTGCTTCTGGGCATAGACAGTGGTAGGTTGACATGTGTGGAAGTTTTTGCTCTTTCAGTTTTTTCAGGGATTCAGCAAGCAAGACCATAAGAGGAGAGTAAAAGTGACTATACAGGATTCAGTATATGGGTCCCCCAGATCCATGTACTTCTCTTACTTTCTGGCCTAAGTAGTCCTAGCAAGGAGGGTCACTATTTCCAAGGTCATGCCGCCAAGTCATTGCCACTGCTACAGCTCACAGTTTGACACACTGAGACAATGTGACCTTGTCTTACCTCACAGCTACCCTGGGAGCCTCTCAAGTCCTGGCCCTGTGCTTCCCTATTGGTTTGTAAACAAAAGACATCATGGAATCAGTGAATTGCACTCTGAATGCTGCTAATGCTCTATTGGACTATGTTCCTCACTCACTGAGGAGGAGCTCGTTAGTGCAACCAGAGAGTATAAAGGTGTTTATATCCTTTTCCTGTAAGGAAAAGTCCATTGGAGATTGGAACCAACAGTTAAATCCACCTCCCTTCCTCCCTGGAGACTCAGCATAATCAATAAACTATGCTGTCCTAAAGCTGTAGCCACTTGGAACATACCCCGCAGCACATTACCTCTCCCTCCTTTGCCTCACTCACCTTCCCCCCCACTCTTCTTCCCAGGATTTCACTACTCAACAAAGTGTTAGCACTTAAGCTGTTGTCTTAAGCTGTGTTTTCTGTGGAGTCTACATTAAGACAGTGGTAAAGATATTGGAGGTTTAAGAGCAAAGTAAAAGTTTGAAATGTGTTGGCTTTGGAGAGTAGGGAATAAATGGCCCTGAGAAATGTATTATGATAGCCGCCTAGTCAAATTATGGGTCCATCTGAAGCAAGTAGTAATAAATTGAAGGAGACCAGTTGATATAGTTTGTTTTTTTTTTCTCTGATTACATCTAGCTGAGTGGTTGTAGAAGGAAAATAGGTGGACTATTGATTCTAATAAAAAATAAAGATTTGTGTGAGAAAAGACAAGGGAGTTAAGAGTATATGCAAGGGGATCATTACAGTGGTCAGTGATCAAATTTGAGCTAAATAAGAAGAGGAATATAGACCTGAAATGGGTGAAGGCTATGAAAATGTGGTAGGATTGAAAGACTGCTGACTTGGATGATTGTTGAGATTCAGATAATAAGGGAAGGGAGAGTGAAAGACAGAAAGTGGTGTTTGGAAAATGGGATTTTTTTTAAATTTTTTTTTATTCATTTATGATAGTCACAGAGAGAGAGAGAGGCACAGACACAGGCAGAGGGAGAAGCAGGCTCCTTGCACCAGGAGCCTGATGTGGGACTCGATCCCGGGTCTCCAGGATCGCGCCCTGCGTCAAAGGCAGGCGCTAAGCCGCTGCGCCACCCAGGGAGCCCCGGAAAATGGGATTTTTAAAGTTGAGATCATAAGAGGCTTCAATTTTTGATAATGAAAAGTACTAGAATATAACCATAGTAATAAATACTGAGTTTGAAGTAGAAGGGACAAGACCATTAAAAAAAAAAGAGAGAGAGAAGACCAAGGAAATGAGTAAGAAAAAAAGTCATGCTTGTAGATACCAAAATTATTGAAATGATGGAAGTGATAATGTTAGAATGCATGATGATGACCCAGGAACTCATGACCTTCAGTCCATTAGAGATTGGTAAATAATTATAACAAGGAATTAGTGGGAGTAGCATCTGAAGACATGAGACTTCCAGCTTGGGATTCTTAGGGAGAAGGTATGAACTACCCAGAAGCGGCAATGAGGAGTATGGAGGACTCTGACTTCATTTTTCAAGTATATTGATCTGAGCAGTGTGGGAGAAGAAACATCCACCCTGAAAGAGCTTGAGGGGAAGCAGTGATTTCAGAAGAAAACCTCCTTTCATGGAGAGTAAGGGGGTAAAGAAATGGTTGGAAAAAAGGCTGAATATATGAGAAATTTTGGTGGTGACTGACTAGGAGTCCCTATAGGAGGGTTTTAAAAGTTAGAAGAGGGTGATGGTGAATAGAGAAAATGTTCTAAATTGTGTATTGATTAGCATTTGGGAAATTGGTGAGTGATAATCTGGCTGACTCTGGAAGCTCATATTCTGCTTCTATTTGGTGGCCCAGAAGAGAGCTGGCCCTGTAGCCCTGAGCTGAAGTGTCGATAACAAGGCTTTGTGGGAGTTCCTGGGCTACCTGTGAGTACACCCTGGCCTCAAGAATACACACTTCCTAGTATCATGCCTCAGCCTGGAGATCCCTTGAAGAGTTTATTTCTTAGAGAAAAGAGATATTTTGTGCTCTGCCTTAGGCTAACCTAGAAATATGAAACATGAGGTGCTGGCAGGGTTTATTCTCACTCTTGGAGTATTCCCAGTATATGTCCAGCCTGCTGGCTGACAAAGGCCTCTCTCAGCTGGGACCTTGGCCATGGAGCATATAACATCTTTGCCTGGCAAGAAAGAATGACAGCTTGGGCGAATATATGTTTTGTAAGTTTTTCCCCAATTAGCCCCATATTATAACCTGTGCCAGTGAGCTTTAGTGGTGTGTGTCTGTAACTTCTTTACATGCCAGAGATAAAGAGTGACCTGAGACTGCTCAGCTTCCTGTGGTGACTGACAGGAGAGAGAACGAAGTGTGATGAGGCCTAATGATCTGAAGGCAGAAAGTGGTGGGGAGGCTATCAGTGTCTGGGTGCCAGTAGGGTTGGAAAGACTGGGGTCTCACCTGGAGCACACAAAATTCTGAGTTCACTTTGACTCTTTTTGCTAGAGGTTTGTAGGCTGGGGAGAGGCATCCTCATAAATAATAGGAGGGATTTCTTTCTAAAACCGACAATACCTACCAGCAGATTAAAATGGCCCATCAAGTACCTGGTTTAATAAATGAAAAAGCATTGCATCTAGACCTAACAAGTGTGATATCAAAGATAAAGAAGGAATTTGAGTCACTTTGATAAAGGGGGAAAATAGGTCACTTATAAAAGAAAGAGAAGTCATAATGGGAAAATAATTCATTAGCCACACTGAAGACTAGAAGTCAATTGAGAAACTTCCAAAGATTGGTAAAAATAAATTGCACTTAAATTTTATAATCAGCCAAATTGCCTCTTCATTGTAAAGGTAGAATAAAACCTTTCTGAAAACCTAGGCCATTTACTTCCAGTACACAATTTCTTACAAAATGACTTAAGTAGATACTTCAGTAAAATCTGTCAGGAAGCAACAACAAAAAAAGAAGCCATGGGATCCAGGAAATAGGGGGTCCAATCTAGAAAAATGGAGGCAGAAACTGCAGATGATGCTGTGTATAGCAAGGCTGGGCAGGCACACAGGACCCCAGGAAAACGTGAAAGTTGTGACGCTGGTCTTTCAAAACTTACAACTCAGGGAGAAAATGAAGTCAAGCAATGTGAGGGTGGAGGGAAAGACATCGAAAAAAGCACAAGAAAAATAAAATGCTTTATAAGAAAAGGAATGTATTAAGAGTGTACTCAATATTTGGCTACACAGTGAACAGTATTAAATTATTCACTAAAATACAAACACTCATTAGTGTTTATCTGAATTTAGAATCAGGCTATGGACAAAACAAGGCAGCCTTAATTATAGTTGCGGAAGAGAATGTATATGTTAGCGCTGTAAGTGTACAAGAGGAGAGAAAATTATTAGCCAGGGTGGAGCTGAGGAGGTCGCATGAGGGAACACGTTCCAGAAATAATATCTCATGATATGTAGGGACTAAAATGATATCATCTATAGTTGGTAAAAACAGGGACTAGAAGTATGTTGTTATAAATTACAAAGTAAATGTAGAGAAGATAAACATAGTGCCATCGCTACATTTAAGATGGAGAAGAGCTGAAATGAAATAAATGAAGGAAGCACTCATTTTTTTCTAGGTTCATAATGTCCAAGATTGACCATTAAAAAGTATATTGTAAAGCTGTTATTATGAGACTTGAGATAAATACTAAAAAAAAAAAAACAACTAAGAGTAAAAATCTCTATAAGAATTAGACCTGGTTTCCACTAGGAAGGACTGGAATGAGGTGGGGCAAAGGGGTTATAATTTTTCATTATGAGGTATTCTGTATTATTTAAATTGTTTTATTTCTTCCATATATGGATCTTCTTTGAGAAGAATTTTAATTACTAAAAGTCTAAAGTAAAAATTATTTTTGATAGATTTCTGTTCCCTACTCAATGAAGACTGTCACTTTATGAAGTGGCCGGTGTAGGTGGTGGTCATTTTCTTGAGTTTATTCCAGAAAACCCAGGGGTCAGAAGTGATGGTTGCAGGAAGACTAGATGTTGAAATGAAGGGTCCAGGGAACATGGGCTGGCAGCAGGGCTGATGCCCAGGGGGCCCACATTTTTCCGGGGGACCATATAACTATGGAACATGGCTGTATCTGCCAGAGAACACAACACTCACCTTTTACGAATGCCAACATAATGAACATAATGAAGTGGATGATGTTAATAAAACATTATGCAATTCCTCCAGAGAAAAATATCATATATCATAAGGTACATAAATATTACAGCAAGAGTCTGAAAAAGATTTAGCTATGATTTTGAATTCTGTAAATTGCCTTTGGATGCTCTCTGATCAAGGGCCAGATATTGATTTTCTCCAGCTTTCCTGATATTTCTTGGTGAAGATATTACCAATAAATTCAAGTTATTTTTTAAAAATGAGCCTTTTGTTTTAGATTTACAGAAAAGTTATAGAGATTGTACAGAGAATTTTCACACAGCCCACACTCAGTCATTAACACCTTATATTAGTGTAATACATTTAGTACATAGAGTGTAATCGAATATATACTTTATCCAGATTTCATTAGTTTTTCCTAATGTCCTTTTTCTGGCCCAGGATCCCATCCAGGATATCAAATCACATTTAGTTCTCATGTCTTCCTATACTCCAGTGGGCTGTGGCAGTTTCTCAGACTTGCCTTGTTTTTTGATGATCTTGGTAGTTTTGAGGACTCTCAGTCACTCTCAGTTTTGAGACTCTCAAAATCTCACAGATTTTGCCTCAGTTGGGATTTGTCGGATACTTTTCTTATCATTATACTGGGATTATGGTAATGGGGTGGGAAGGCCAAAAAGATAAATGCCCTTCCCCCTACATTATATCCAGGTTATATGTAATCAAAGGACTTATCACTGTTGATGTTAACCATGATCACCTGGTTGAAATCCTTGTCAAGTTTCTTCACTGTAAAGCTACTCTTTTTCTCTCCTTTCCATACCATGTTATTTGTAAGGAGGTCACTATGGATGGTTCTAGGTTGTTTTGCTGTAAGCGTCTTTGCCACAAGCATTTCACGGCAAGCATTTTTGCTGCAACCATTTTCACCACAAAACTAACTGGTCACAGGACAAGTCTGCCCTAAAGATAAAAAAAACTAATTGATTGAGTTTGGTTTCATTTCTCTGTTGATGTAATATTCCATTTTTATATTACATAAATCTTAGCCCTCATAATGGTGTATTCAGTGGCAAAGAGTTTTGAACCCACATTTTGCATAGAATTTTGAAACATTAATCATTGGATACGTGACAATATGCCAAGAACAAACAACAGCGTAGAAGGCTTTCACAATGCAATACAAAATTCAGTTACAAATAGGCATCCTGTGTGCCGGTCTTTGGAAACTGGTATCTCCCTTAATGAAGGAAGACATTTTATCGAAAAACAAAAAAGTGTGATGCCAAATGAGGAGATGAAACAAAAAGTAAAAGTAAAAAAAAAAAGGATCATACTTTGAACAAAAGACTTTGAGGACAAGCACTTAGGTAAAATCCACAAAATAAAATCAGTTTTTTTGCCCAGTATTGCCATGAATCTACACTTACACATTTTGAACGTATTCAAATATTTTGTATTTTGCAGCAAAGTCTTTTTAATTCTATTCATTTTCTGTGTTTCATTATGTCCTTTTTAATGAATGTCCCTCTTTTATTTTTTGTGACCTTTATCTTTTAACGCAAAATTGCCTTATGGCCAATTAGTTCTGTGGTGAAAATGCTTGAGGCAAAGATGCTCACAGTGAAAACACCAGCTAAGACTATGCACAGCCTACTTATGGAGTGGGGAGTTATGCTTCACCTCCTGGAGAGTGGAATAGCTACACAAATTATTTGGGATTGTTCTGCATGGGAGACTTGCCTATTCTTACCCACTTATTGAAACATTTATTTATATTACTATGGACTTGTATATATTAAGTTTATATTTTGGGTTCTAACTCAGTACTACTTAATTTTTTCTTTGCTCCAATTTTCTACCTTTGGCCATTGATAGTTCATCTGGCACTTGTGTCTCTTTGATATACTCCACCCTTTCGTCTTTGGAACATTTCCTTACTATTTGTGTTATTACAAGACTCCAAGTTCATCTTGTATGATGTTAATTATACGTTTTCCATATATACTCCTAATGAAATGAAGGAAGCTCCTTTTATTTTTGATTTTTTAAATAAATTTTAGTTTTTTGGAGTAGTTTTAGGTTTACAGAAAAAATTGATCAGAAAGTAGAGTTCCTATATACATCCCGTCCCCAATATACACTCTTTCTATTATTACTATTTTTCATTAGGCACATTTGTTGTAACTTATGAACCAACATGACACATTATCATTAACTATAGTCCAGTTGTACAGTTCTAGGGGTTTTGACAAATTCATAATGACAGGTATCCATCATTACACTTTCATACAGAATATTTTCAACACCCTAACAAAAATCCCCGATTTTTCACCTATTTATCCTTCCCTTCCTTGTCCTCCAACTGTTGACAACCACTGATTTTTTTTTTTTACCATGTCTATAGTTTTACTATTTCCCAAAGGTCACATAGTTGTAATTGTACAATATGTAGCTTTTTATTGTTATTTATTTTAAGTAAGTCCCAATGTGGGGCTTGAACTCATGACCCTGAGATCAAGAGTTGCATGCTCTACTGACCCAACCAGCCAGAGTATAGCTTTTTAAAACTGGCTTCTTGGGCAACCTGGGTGGCTCAGCGGTTTAGCGCCTGCCTTTGGCCCAGGGTGTGATCCTGGGGTCCCAGGATCGAGTCCCACATCAGGCTCTCTGCATGGAGCCTGCTTTTCTCCCTGTGTCTCTCATGAATAAATAAGTAAAATATTTTTAAAAAATAAATAAAACTGGCTTCTTTCACTTAGCAATATGCATTTAAGATACCACCATGTTTCTCTGTGGCGTGATTGGTCATTTCCTTTTATTGCTGAATAATGTTCTATTGTCTGGATGTACCTCAGTTTGTTTATTGATTCACCTACTGAAGAGCATCGTGGCTGCTTCCTGTTCGGGTGATTAAGAATAATGCTGCTAAAAAATTTTGCAGGTTCTTGTACAGACATGTTCTCATCTCCATTAGGTAAGTAACCAGGACCATGAACTGGATCATCATTGTGGGACTATGTTTAGCTTTGTAAAAAACTACCAAACTGTCTTCTAAAGTAGTTGTACCATTTCACGTTCCCACCAGCTCTGAATGAACACTCCTTGTTATTCTACATCTCACTATTATTTGGTAATAGAAGTTTTTCAATTAGCCATTGTAATAGATGTATAGTGGTATCTTGTCATTGTTTTAATTTACAATTCCCTAATAACATGTTACGTTGAGTATCTTTTCATTTGTGTATTTACTATCTGTGCATTTTTATTGGTGAGGTGTCCAGATCTTTTGCCCATTTCTTGATTGAGCTATTTCTTTTTATTATGAAATTTTAAGAGTTTGTTGTATATTTTGGATTCAAGTCCTTTATCAGATATATGTTTTATAAATATTTTCTCTCTATCCGCTATTCCTAGTTGTTGTTGTTGTTGTTTAAGATTTCTAAAATCATCCTTCAATGAATTTTGTTGAATGCTTTTTCTGATTTTGATATATGTTGTATACAGTCTGTTAATATTTTAAATTATATTGATTGGTTTATGATCACTGAACCAACCTTTCATGCCTGAAATGAACCCTACTTAACTGTGATGTATTACTCTGTTTACATGTTGCTGGATTAGATTAACTAACATATTATTAAGGATTTTGCATCTATGTTCATTAGAGATATTGGTCTGCAGTTTTGTTTTGTTTTTTTTTCTTATAATGTCTTCAGCTGTTTTTATATCAAGCTAATGCTGGCCTTCTAAAATGAATTAGGAAGTGTTCCCTCTGTTTCTCTGTAAGAGATTGTTGAGAATGTGTATAATTTCTTTCTTTACATGTTTGGCATAAATCAACAGGAAAATCATGTGGACTTGACATTTTCATTTTGTTTTGAAAGATTTTAAACTACTAATTCTATTTCTTTAACAGATATAGAACTATTCAGATTATCTTGAGTTTTCTTAGGTTGTATGTTTCAAAAAAATTGGTCCATTTCATCTAAGTTATCAAATGTATGGGTATACAGTAGTTTCTATTATTCCTTTATTATCCTTTTAAGATCTATGAGATCATTTCTGGCAGTGATAATTTGTGTTTTCTCTAAATAATCTTGATTAGATTGACTAGATGCTTATTAATTTGAATTGATTTTTTTCTAAGAAATTTTTGTTTGGTTAAATTTCTATTTTCTTGGTTAAATTTTGTTGGTTTCTGCCCTGATTTTTATTATGTTTTTCTTCTGCCAGCTTTAGGTTCAACTTGTCCTTCTTACTCTGGTCTCCTAGATGAAACTTAAGTTATTGATTTTATAGCTTTCTTCTTTTCCAATATATCAATTTAATGGTATATATTTCCCTCAAAGCACTGCTTTTGCTGCATCCCATACCTTTTGATAAGTTATATTTTTATTTTTACTTAAGTCAAAATAATTTTAAATTTTGCTGGAGGTTTCTTCTTTGACCGTTAAGTCATTAAGAAGTGTGTTGCTTAATTTTAAAATAATTGGGGATTTTCCAACTATCTTTCTATTATTCATCACTAGTATAATTCCACTGTGGTCTGAGAATGTACTTTGTATGATTTATAATTTATAAATTTGTTGAGTAGTGATTTATAGCCTAGAAATGTGGTCTGTCTGGGTGAGTGTTCCACGTGAGCTCAGAGTATTCTATAAATGTGAATTAGATCAAGTTGATTGATAGTGCTGTTCAGGTTATTTATAACCTTACTGATTTTCTGCCTCCTTGATCTATCAATTATTGACAGGGGAATTTTGAAGTTTTTCAGTGTAACGGTAGATTTGTTTATTTCTCTCTACAGTTCTATCAGTTTTTGCTTCATCTATTTTGATGTTCTGTTGTAGGTACATACACATTTACATTTGCTGAGGCTTCTTGGAGAATTGACCTCTTTATCACTATGTAATGCCCCTCTTTATCTCTGAATCGTCATTGTTCTTAAGTCTGCTTTGTCTGAAATTAATATATCTTCTCAGCTTTTAAAAATCTATTTGTGATAGTATCTTTCTCTTTTGATAAGTTATATTTTTATTTTTACTTAAAATTATCTTAACTACCTGATATGATTTAAGGTGATTTTCTCAGAGTCAGTATATATTTTGTCATTTTTAAAAATCCACTCTGACAGTGTCTGTGCTTAAATTGGTCTATTTAGACTTCTCATATTTCAAGTGATCACATAGGTGGATCTGTACCATATTTGTAACTTTCCATTTGTTACATTTCCTCTTTGTTTCCTTTTTTCGCCTCTCTCTTCCTTCTTGGTTTAAATTGAACAATTTATATGATTTATTTTATCTTCTTTCAGAGTATCATTTACAAGTTCCTTAAAAAATTGGTAGTTGTAACTGCAGTTTACATTATATGTTTTTAAATAATCTTAAGTTTTCTTTCATATAACACTGTAATACTTCAGTGTAGTACAGGTGCACACAAAACGCTGAATATTCCCAATTCCTCTCTCATCCCTTGTGACATTGTTGATGTTAATTTTACCTATTCATATGTTAGAGTTGCTATTACATTGTTACTATTTTTGCTTTAAATAATTATTTTTTAGATAACCTAAATATAAGGAAAATATTTCATTTTACTTTCAGTCATTCCTTCTTTATGCTCCACCATTAGTTTTTTTTTATATTTTGAAGATCCATGTTTTTTAACCAATGATATTTTTCTTCTGCCTGAAGACCTTCTTTTAATTTTTTTTTAATAAGGTAGATCTACTAACAACAAAGTCCCTCAAGTTTTATCTGACAAGTCTTTATGTTTCCTTTCATTTTGAAGAATAATTTTGATGGATATATAATTCTAGGTTGTTGGCTTTTCTTTCAACATTTTAAAGACTTCTCTCCACTCTCTCTTGCTTGCAGTTTTCTGATGAGAAATCTATCTTTATCCTTATGTATGTTCCTCTACAGTTAAAGGTTTTTTGTGGGTTTTTTTGTTTGTTTGTTTTTCGCTCTTGCTTTCCTCAAAATTTTGTCTCTGTCTTTGTTCATCTGTCTCTGTATGCATGTCTCTGTATACATCTTTATTTTTATCTTTTTTGGTGGATACCATGTTTCATTTTCTCTGAGCTTCCTGGATCTGTTGTTTGCTGTCATTAGTTTGGGAGACTGTTCAACCATCTTTAACTTCAGATACTTAGTTGTCTCTTTTTTCTCACCTGGTATTTCAGTGACATATATGTCATAACTTTTAACATTGCCCTACAGTTGTTACATGATGTTCTATTTTTTTCTTAGTTCTTTTTTTTTCCTCTGTGCATTTCAATTTGGGGCATTTCAATCCACCCAGCTTCTCATTCAGTCATTCTTTCCTTAGCTTTGTGGAGTTTACTAATAAGTCTATTGAAGGTACATTTCATTTCTGCTACTATGTTCTGATTCCTAGTATTTCTTTTCCCACATTTTTTCTTAGAGTTTCACCATCTCTGCCTACATTACCCATCTATTCCTGATTCTTGTCTACTTTTTCTTTATTAGAATCCTTAACATATTAATTATAATCATTTAAAATTCCTTGTCTGATCATTCTATTTATGTTTTATTTGAATTGGTTTTGATGCTTTAAAATGTATTTCCTTCTTGCTTTTTGCAAAACTGGTAATTTTTTGTTGAATCCATACATGTAGTTTTCGATAATAAGAACTGAGGGAAATATGCCATTACTATGAGGATTTATGTTAATTTGGCTAGGAGCTGATCCATGTTGTATATTTATTACAGTTGTAGATGCCGGCAGCTCCAAATTCCTCTCGTGTCTTCATTTTTGTCTTCTCTTTGGCTTTGGGGTTTTCTATCTATCATTTTGGAAGAAAGTCTTTGCCTTGCAATTCTTCCAGCTGTTATGAAACTGGAACATATTTGGCATAGAAGTACAGTGGGGCTGGGGAGCACTCTACATCTGATGATGATGTCTCAGAGCTGAGGCCACAACTGTTTCTGTTCTCTTCCAGTGAAATAATATTTCCCTTTTCCCTCTAATCCTCTCCCTGGCTTCAGTGCTTCCAATCTATTTCCTTAAAGCCCAGTACCCCATTTACTATGTTTCTTATCTTTCCCCTTACCTCAAGTGAGACAGAAAGGCTTTAGGGAGACAAGTAAATAGAGTGGGGAGTAATGATCTTCCTCCCACTGGGATAAAGTTTCAGAATTGTGCTATGGCCAAGTTCTTTTTCCTGGAGAGCAAACTTCTGTTATGGAGAAGGTTCTGAGTATAATTCACAATTTTTTGCATACCCTCCCTATGAGAAACTGCAGAAGTCCTTGGAAGAAAAGCTTAGGAAAGTGTGGGGTTCCCATGAGTCTGGACCCACAGGAGTTTCTCACTTTTACCCCAATCCACATTCAGCCTTCAGGAGTTTGTGAAAATTATCTTTAAGGGTGCTGACCAGTTCATGGCTCCAGCTGCTCTTCTCCCAGGTAAGCAGATCTCAGGTGATCACGCTCTGGGTAGCCCTATCTCTCCAGATTTTGAGGTGGTGATTTGCCCTGGGACCTCAGCTCTCTGAGGGATCCAACAAAAGTTATTGACATTTATCTAGCTTTTTTTTTATTCTAAGGATAAGAGCAATAACTTTCAAGCTCATTACATGTCGGAGCTGAAACTGGAAGTATCTCTCAACTTCACTTCTAATTATAGAAGTATATTTTGCTTAAGAGAGGAAATATTCAAACAGGAAGAAAAAGATCCATAAGTAACAAATTATGTGGGTGGGCAATCCTTTACCACTTCACCATGGCACTCTAGGAATTGTTTTCCAGCCTCTGTATACACAGAGCTCCCAGTTTATGTGAGTGGACCACTTCTGAACTGACCTTTGCTCAGTGAGAGGTTATGGTTATGGCAATGGTTATAGTTAGAAGGGAAGTCTGACCTCTGAGCATGTAAAGCTCTTTACTTTTGTTGACATAACATCAAATACACAGACATTTGGAAAGAGTCTAAAATTAATTAATATATTTCTCCAGTTTTGATTGAGATATTTGACCTTAGCCTTTCTCTTAGTCTTCCTCACAATTTTCTTCCATCTAATGTTAAATATAGGTCTTAATATATTTTGCTACAAGGAGCAAATAAACATTCATGTATGAATGAATAAATATGTTAGCTACTATTATACCAGTAGCTCCACTTTGCTATTTTTACATAAAAACTTGAATGCTGATATTGCTATAAATAGCAGCTACAAATGAATTTTGGGTGCATCGCTGGCAGGTTTCTGGTATACAAATGAACATGACTTGCAAATAGCAATTTTACAGTTTCCACATATGGAAATTCAGTTCTGTGTATAATATTCTGCTTCAAGGTTTAGAGCAAGTATGCAGAGCAATGTTCATTCACACAACTTTGAAAAATGTGTTTGCTTAGCTATTTCAGTTTCTTCTATGGAAGAGTCCCAATTGCATCAAGCGTTGCTGTGTGCTGAGTTCAAGGTTGCTATGCTCAAAGAGATCAGGGCAAATTTGGATCCAATTCAATTCTATGTGGGCTTTTCTGATGGTCCCTCATCACAGAGTTCAAAGTGGAAGTATATCTTACATGTGGTATCAAGGCTTGAAGTCCAACTGCTCTGAATCATTGCTGGAAAGAATGTCCCAACCTCATACTACACTTCTCAGCCCCTGCTGCTTCTATGAGGTGCCATGTGACTCATGCCTGACAATAAAATGTGGGCAAAAATTATGTGAGTCCCTTCTGAACCAAGTGGATGTTCTCTCTGTATACTTTCTCTCTTTTCCCTCTCCCCAGGGATAGAGACTGAAAGCACTGCATGACAGTTGTTCAAAAGACTGTAGGAACATGATTTCCTAAAAACAACAAATTGAGGAAAGCTGCTCACCAACTAGAAGCACTATGTTGCTCTTTTATATAAATGTGAATAAACTTCATTGCAGTGACCGCTGAATTTTTGCAATTTATATACTAGCAGTTAGTGTTATCATATAGAAATTATTACTAGAAGCAATGAGCTCTATAACAGATACTGGCAGTATCCTACTTGTATGCATTGGAACAAATTAATTTTCCCCAGTTTTATTGAGATATAATTGACATACATCACTGTGTAAGTTTAAGGTATATGGCATAATAGTTTGACATGTATATTGTGGAGTGATTACTACAGTAAATTTAGTTAGTATCCATATGTCACATAAATACAATAAAAAGAAAAATTTAAAAAAAGAATGAATTTTCCTTGTGATGGAAAGTCTTAGGATTTACTCCCTTACCACTTTCCTATGTGTCTTATAGCAGTGCTAACTATAGTCATTGTGTTTTACATTATTTCCCTAATACTTGCTTATAACTGGAAGTTTGCCACTTTTGGCCATCTTCCTCAAATGCTACCTCCCCTCACGTTTGTTTACTACAAATCTAGTCTCTTTTTCAATGAGTTTTTTAAAATTCCTGAAATAAGTGACTTCAAGTTCCTTCCATGTTGTCGCAAATGGCAGTTTCCTCATTTTTTATGGATGAATAATATTCCAATGTGTGTGCGTGTGTGCGCACACGTGCGTGCACGTGCGTGTGCATGCAGGAACGTGAATGTGCGTCACAACTTCTTTATCCATTCATGCACCAAAAGATATTTAGGCTGTTTTCATGCCTTGGTCATTATAATAAATGTTGCCATGAAGACAGGAAATAGGGGTGCAGATATTTTTTGAGTTAGTGTTTTTATTTCCTCTGGACACATTCCCAGAAGTGGGAATGTTGGATCATATGGTAGTTCTATCTTGAATTTTTTGATGATCCTTTATAGTGTTTGGAATAAATCATTTTATTTATTTTTATTATTTATTTATTTGGGAATAAACCATTTAAAACATGTTGGCCTTGCCTTGCCGCTGCCAGCACCTGCATGTCTTTGTATGAAGACATAGTCTTTCATGTCCACAAATATGGCAGACTGGAAGACTGAGAGAACTAATGCCCATGAGACCCCAAACAATGGCTAGGGGAAATCGGTCTATAAATAGTTACACATTTGCTGGTGAAAATTGACAGTACTAAAGCCATTTCACTGTGCACCAAATTACATGTTCCTCCTCCTACAAATAAAGTTATTGCTCCCTTTTCCCTCCTGGCAAGGGATTGCAGAGAACTCGGAGTCCCTTTGGGATGACAGAGCAGCAGAGTAGAAGGAGCCTGAGTCTCTGTTTCACCATGTTGAGTTAAGCCACTCACTAACCAGAAACTATGGCATTATAATGGGAGGAAGTAGTAAACTTACTTTAGATTAAGCCTATGAAATTTTAGGAATTCAATTCTGATGGCAGTTAGTTCTAGTAACAGATGTAGACATAAACAAAAGAGACAAGGAATACAAGGAAGAATAAGAACTGTGAGCCAGAAGAGCATGTCCAACAGTCATTCAGCAATGGGGGCAAATACGAGGATCCAAATTTCAGAAAAGAAGACAGGATTGGAGAATCATGAAAGACGAGAACAACACAAAGTGCATTAGAGCAGGCAAACAAAAATGGATTTGAAGTAATGCCATAAATGGGAACCGTGTGTGAGGGGTTTTTATGTTCACCTGACACCAGATTGTATGGATAACTTGGGTTTGTAGCAAGGGGCCAGACTAGGATGTATCATTTATGTGGCATCTCACCATTGTGAATTTTTCAAGACAGTTCATTAGAAGGGGTGTGATGAGGGTCTCTCATTCCCATTAATTCTACATAATGGCTTAGTATTATAGGGTTTCAATAAAAACCATAAAAGGAAAAAATTTCCCTTTGGGGTCTTTAAGCTGAAAACTGTTGCTCAACATAGGAATGTCTTCACTGATACTAAAGAAACTTAAGGGTCTCATTTGAAGCTTTCCTGCCTGATGAAATACCCTATTCCATGGTTGGCCAGGAATAATTGCTAAAGATTATTAAAATATTTATTTTGATTATGTTGACCTGATTTTCTTTTGACCTCTCATTCTCCTTTGCTAAATTCTTTTCTTCCTCTGGGCCCCCAAAGGTTGATAATCTTCGATAATCTACCAAGGTTTTTCTCATATCGTGCAAGAGTCTCCTTGAGTGGGTGCAGGTTCTCTCCACAGACACATACTGATGATCTCAAATGAGTATACCCATTTGCCTGTCTCTTTTAAGTTTTACATTTATCTCTCCTTTTGTCCGCTGCCCATGTCCAAGCAAATGCATTACAGGCACTTCAATCTCAGTGTAACCAGTTGAATTCCTTGGCTACTCCTAAAAACCTCTCTTCTCCTGGGTAACTTATCTCAGTGAATTGCTTGTAGTTCTATCCCTTAAAGAACTCAGGAATTCAAGCAATTTCCTCTAACACTACTCTTAATACTTACAGTCCAGAACTGTCTCTTGCCTAGATTACTACAAATTCTTCAAAAACATTCTCCATTTTTCCACTCTTGCATTTCTCCAATACTGTTTAGGTGATATTTCTGATCATATCACTTCCTTTTTTTTTTAAGATTGTATTTATTTATCCATGAGAGACAGAGAGAGAGAGAGAGGCACAGACACAGGCAGAGGGAGATGCAGGCTCCCTGTGGGGAGCCTAATAGTGGACAAGAACCCAGGACCCCAGGATCAGAACCTGAGCCAAAGGCAGATGCTCAACCACTGAGCCAACCGGGTGCCCCTCACTTCCTTGTTAAAAGCCCTTCAAACGGGACACCTGGGTGGCTCAGATTGGGCTTCCTGAGAGGAGCCTGCTTTTCCCTCTGCCTATGTCTCTGTCTCTGTCCCTGTCTCTCTCATGAATAAATAAATATGATCTTTTAAAAAAAAAGCCCTTCAAAGGTTCTTAAAAGAATGCTCAAGTGACTTCTAAGACATACAATGTCTTTTGCAATCCGGCTCTGCTTTTTCCAGGCTTATCTCTTACACTACCCACTCATACTCTATAATCTATACTTGACTTCTTTTGGTTTCTCGAACACTCAAATACATACTGCTTTTCTCTCTTCCTAGAATATTCTCCCTTCCTTGCCTTATCTTTGTCAGTTTTAACTTCTATCCATTCTTTATATCTGGTTTAAATGTGCCTTATTCTGGAAAGATTTACCTGACTACTTGACGTTTTGCCATCCCCCCTCAAATTAGATCATTAGTGTTTCCACGTGTCTTGCAGTTCCCATATTATAACAGTTGTATGTCTGTGTCTTTAATAAAATGGATCATATATATTATAAAACAACATTGTTTCTTTCATTTAGCAATATATTATGGACATACTTTCATGTCTTTGGTACACACAATAACCTCATTTTTCAAGGTCTGTGTAGCCCATTGTAATTATTTACCAAAACTTATTTAACCATTTCCCTATTGTTTGACATTCAGTAATCAATACTTCTTGAAATATGGGTTTTCAATTAGGAGAAAAATGAGTTTACAAACATTTTCCAATCCTGGGATATATGTCAACTTCAAATATATAGTTATAGCTTTACTAACATTTTTGACTTCCCAAAAGACATATGGAATCTTGAGTCCAACATATCTTCTTACGTCTGGATTTCAGCCATCTGTAGCTTCCTAAAGATTTCCTGCACTCTGGAATTAGCTCTACTTAATTGAGACTTAATGATTTTCCACTGTCCTACTCTGACTCTCTGAGACAGGGTCAAACCAGTTCCAGGTATGGGTTGATTCATGTGGGATGAAGTGATGCAAGCATACTCAGAAATTCATCATTGGAATGTAAATAGAATGTCTTCCTCTCCCTGCTCTTTTATTTAAAGAGTTTATAGAGACGCCTGGGTGGCTCAGCGGTTGAGCATCTGCCTTTGGCTCAGGGTATGATCCTGCGCTTCCAGGATCAAGTCTTATATCGGCTCCCTGCATGGAGTCTGCTTCTCCCTGTGCCTCTGTCTCTGCCTCTCTTTCTCTTTCTCTTGTGAATAAATACATAAAGTCATTTTAAAATAAAGAGTTTATAATCTGCATGAGATTACACGTACAGATTATGATACTTGATAACTCATCCTACTGAAAATTGAAGTGTGGCAAAGAGCTCAAAGACTTGATGAAAAAAGAGAATATACTTAAAGCTCAAATGTTCTAGAGAGGTCCTGCCGAGCAACAGTTTAAGGAAAGACAGTAATTAGTACAAAGAAGAAAAGGCTTATTCGGATCTCAGTAACTGTCTTCAAATACCTGAAATATTCTGTTTGTTAGCTTCAGGCAATCATTTTGTCCTTGCTGTTTTTATCTGTTTGCTTATTCTTTGTGCAACCTCTAAGAAATATGCCATTTAATAATGATTTGTGTGTTTGTCAAATTATGATCACAGATCATTACAATGCATTAGATTCTAACACACTTAATTTGTATATTTACCTTGCAAAGCTGCTAAGATAACATATACTAGAAATAAGTTTAAGGTGACATCTGATGTAATTTTTACACTATATCCTATTTGGCTATCTGCGTGATTCAATACTTATGCAGAATAATTTTTTTCATTTTCTCCTTCTTAATTCTATCAACTGTGAGGCAATTTCCAGGCAAAAGTTTCATGATGAAACATTTCATCATGAAAAGTTGAAGGCTGAGACTAGACCAAGCCTTACCAGTTTCTAAATTTACAATCAGTAATACAGAGGAAATATATCATTTTGGTCAAATACAGTTTGGTTAGAACATTTTTGTCTAGCTTCGAAAGTACCTAAAAACCGAATTACATGAGCATCAGATCTGACCAAATCATAACTCCCATAGGAAACTGGATTTTATGTGACTTTTATGGACACTTTGCTTTGAGTTCTAGGAATCATCCATATATAGCCACAATGATCTAAATATTTTAGTTAAATCTCTAAGTTAACCATTTATATTATGTACATTTTCAGATAATTAACAGTCCCCAAAGACTTGGTTTTGCACCACGTCAATGTGATTTCTTCAGAGTCTCAGTTCTTTTGTAATTTTTAGAGCAGTCCCATCAAACTTCCATGAGGGAATTTATAAGCCAAGAAAAAAAAAATCGAGATTAAGCATCATTTTATGATCAATGGGACACCTCAGACAAGTACTTGATTAAATGCCCTAGATGTACACATTCTGAGAAAGCGTACTCGTATAGCCCTAGGATAGACACAGAATATCTTACTACTTCTGCCAAATATGGGAAATAATAAATCTGCTCTGAAAGCCAGACCCAGAGGTAAGCTGCAAGGCATGCTTCTCAAGGGTTAATTCTCCAGTGAATGCAAAGATGTATTCAGCCTCCAACAAGTCTGTGCTTTCAGCCCTAATGTAGGCACACTCCAGTCTTCAGAAAGGGCGCCTGGGCTGAGAACATGTCATGCACCACTGTTTGAGCAGGATGGAAGGCAAGACGGGTCTTTTCAAGTATGTGCCATGAGCCCGAAGGAGGAATAGCAATGTCCTTGGAGCCTTCCAAGGAGAGGCGAGCCTGGCTGAATAATCAGTGAGCAGAAACCCAAACCTTGCAACTTATCAGGCAAAGGGACATGAAGGCTAGCGTTGCTGTGATGATGCAAATGAAGGGCAAAATGGTACAAATTCCTGTCTCCCAGAAGGTGTAATTAGAGAGCGAAGGTAGAAAAACAGCTATCTGTAGAAATGCAGAGCAGATGCTTATGCAGACTACCTCAGGCCTGGGTTAACAGTTAAAAGATATTGACGATTTTCATTTCTCGCCTTCATTTTATATAAAAGTTTGCCTGGGTTCCAATTGATAATACTAATAACAGATCACAAAATAGACACAGCACAATGTTAATGCAGAAGCCATGCACACAAAGCACTTAAAACATCTGAGCCACAGAAAACCTGGGCCAAATATGAAAAATGTGTCTGTGATAATCAATCTAAAATTATGCACATAAAATTCAGTCTAAATCATGTGAACTATTTGACGTTCTAGCCATAAGAAATGCCAAGTTCTCTCTAAATGCTTTGGTTTGATAACACAAAATATATCTTACTTTTCTTCCACTCCCCTTTAAATGGTATTTACGTTCTATGTCATTTATAAATTGGCATATACAAGGCACACGTTTCGGGCAATTGTCATGGTGCTCCTCCTTACCATTTGAAGTTATTCAAGGAGCTTCAGTCTAGAGTCCATGCATATTTTGCAGGAATACCAGTACGAGTATTGTTCTCATGTATAAAGACAGAGAACATTTCTGCTGTTTTATGAGTCTGCATTAGCCCATAAACTCTTAATTTAGCCTAGTGTTGTTGGTGAGATGGTCTTATCTCCTCTTGATACTGCTTACGTTGTCTTCAGTTTTCTTCCCGTTAGATGATGGTTTTCCTCTTTATACACTTGGCTAATTAAAATAACAAATCTTCAAGCCGTCTTTTTGGGATGCCTTCTTATCACTCTAAACTAATTAAACTGGAGGGGGAAAAAAAGAACCTGCTACAACCTAGTAGCAAATCTTCAAGCATCAACTATATTTAGTATCTTTTATAAAATAAAAATATTTTATCTTGGACAGCTCTCTTCTTCACGGCTAATATATTGTTCCCTAAAATACTCAATCCTTTTCTATTCTACTGTCCAAGTGGAGAAAGTTCTATACTTCTGCTTCCACATGGACAACAGGAAGAACAAAATGCATTTGGTAGAAATCTCATAGAATGGAATCAATCTCGAATCCCATGTTTACATTCCAAAAGTTGATTGATATAAAAACAATGAAATGCTGAATGATTGATAGGAAAAGTTTCTAAAAAGTCAGAATTTTAGCTTGTGAATTTCATGGGTAGTCGAGAAATCTTATGAAAAATGAACAACCTTTGTCTGGTGGAACTATCATTCTCTTATTCTGGCTGTGGAGATAGGGAACTTCTTTAATAGTTAAGATTCATGTACATTTTCATTTGCCTGGGACATTTTAAGTGTGGCCTGAAATAACTTCTCAAGTTTCATTCCAACCATTTGATACTGTAATGTTCAGCAACTTTAAAGATGACATTTTTTTTTCACTCCCTGGAACCTCAAATTATAATTCCATGTCAAAGGATTTGAACAGACAGATGAGGTTTATCTTGGCATCAGATATATTATTAAAGAGGTTTTCTATCCATTTGAACTACAAACAATATTTGATTTGTATCTTAATTTATAGTATGTTGCATTTTTTAATAGAATCTTCCTAATGAATATTCTAAATTAACCAGACTGATCTGCAGTTTTCCTCAGTTTTACTTCTGAAGGGTGTAAGATCAAGCACAACTAATGTGGACAATAAAGCTTAACTAAATAGTTTGAGATTAAGTAAATTAATTGCTGGCTTTAAAATTCAATGAACAACTAATTTCTTTACTGTATAATTTGTTTCACAAGACACTCATAGAGGGATCCATAAAGGAGTTAATTTTTAAGGATTCCAGTGCCTAGAGCATCTTGGAGTTAAATGATTAGAATGAGGCACATTGAGTAGAAGAATGGGCAGAATGATGGATTGCCATCTGAAGACATTTTGAATAAGAGAAGGCAGCAAAGTAAAAAGGAAAACTAAAGTGACAGTTGCCTAGCAGATTTCAGTTGTGGGTATGCTCAGAATCTCTAACCTAGGTCAGTCTGAGACTGCTCACGAGAATGGGTCTTGCACCATTCAATTGGTTCTGACCTTCCTTCCACTCAGAGTTACTGATTTACCATGGGAAGGTGAGATTGATAATACTACAAATTCACATTTATTGAGTACTTTATGTACCAGTCATTATTCTAAATGCTTTATATGCATTAACTCACTGGATCCTAAAACAACTCACTGCGTTAGGCACTATTATTAACCCCACTTCATAGGCAAAGAAGCCGAAGCATAGAGACATAAATAACTTGCCCAAAGTGACATGGTTCACAGGATTTGACCTCAGGAAGGCTTGCTCTAGAACCCTCACTTTTAAATATGCACTACAGTGCCTCTCTAAGAAGAGAGCATCATCATTTTATTTAGTACCTATAGGGAATTCCTTTCCAAGTTGTCTATAATTCCTTAGAGGTACCAAAAACCTATCAAGTCTATAGATCCTTAAGGTATTGAAGAGCTGAAGTGAACATGGATAATCAGTTAGACATGCAGTTAAAATTAATTTTTTGAGATTTAAACTGTGAAGTCTACCTTACAGTAAATGTACACTTGAAACAAACAGACAAAAATCACTCCAATTACTATTTCATTTCAAAATATGTCCAACAACGAATAGCTCAAAATTGAAATATTAAACTCTTCTTCATTGTACTTGAAGACAGAATTTCACAATTTTTATTGGAGATGGGAGTAATAAGAAGATATTTTTAAGCCAGGTTGGTTTGCAATTTCTTCATGTAGAGTGGACACTCAGTAAAGGATTATTCAAAGAATGAGTCTCAAATAAGCCAGCTTATGCCTGCTTTTTGGAAAGATGACAAGACATTCTCCGCAGGTCTTTATTTTTCATGAAACTTAGCATTTATAATCAATCCATTCAATTTCCTCTGAATCCCAGGAAATATACCTTCAGAACATACACCTTCAATTAAATGCCTTTTCTTCCCTTTTTTTACTTGATTTTGACGTGTTATAAGCAATCAACTCCCCCAGAACATGCTATTACTTTATAATTACAGATACAGTACAATGTTGCTGATTTAATAGTATGTTTCTCAAGGAGTAACATCAACTTTTAAAAATTAATGATTCTACTTTAGTAAGAGCAATGGATGCATTTCCCATTTTACTCTGAATCTAGCGGAGCTCAACTAAGCCAAGATGAGCACTGAGGGAGGTGAGAAACAGTTCCATTGAGATTTGTTTCATTACAAAAGAAGTTTTCAATTCTACTTCCAATAGACTCAAATTGTAAATGCTTCAGGTCCAACCAAGTATGAGATATTGCTCTAAGAACAGTTGTTCTATTGATTTTTAAAATATGTGCTGGTAGAATTATTTATCCAAAGAAATTAAGTAATACTTTTCTGTCTTGAGTTATAAAGTTGAGCTTGCAGTAATTCTTTTAAAACTTATAAACTGAGTATTATTGCATTGCTGCTTGGAAGGAAAACCCAAATTCCATATAGATAATAGTGATTTCTGTAGCCCAGTGGATTCCTGATTTTTAAAAGAAGTAACTTTCTATGTTTGGTCAGTATTTACTATGCAGATACACTGATTTTTAATTCCAAAGAACCAAATTAAGTATATCAAGATTTTATCAAAAATTGAATTTGATGCAGCACATATAAAAAATGTTATGGGTAAATTTTCAGGTGTCAATCCAATACACAATTCCAGATTTCTTAAGTTAATCACCTACAAGAACATAGTTTTTGCCATGGAATCTAGGGATACACAATGCATACTTATTGACTAAGGATTCCCTTACTGAGGAAACAAACCACCAGAAAGTAACATCAGCACATCAGCCAGTCCAGACCCTTGAAAAGTCCAGTCTTTGGTGTAGTTGATGTAGATATGCTATTGATATAGTATCTATGTTCTTTAAAACTATCTTCTTTATCTGTATAAACCTAAGCAACAAAAACAAAAATGAACATCACCAGAAATAGATGATGGAGCCATCTGTGCTGGATTAACTCCCTTGCTCAGAAAGATGAGTACTGTATATCAGAAGTGAGAAAGGTAAAGAAGGTGGAGCACGTTGTCAAGAATTTCAGTGCAAACCTATACCACTGGGAGTTGGAAACTGCTGGCTCTAACTGGCATGGCTAGGGTGGTTGGAAATGAGCTGCCTGTATGAAACAGTGGCATTATTCAGCTAGAAGGCAAAGGGACAGAGCCAGAAATAGAGATAATTCTGCAATGGCTATAGCCATATGCCCACTAAGAAAAAAAATGGCATCTGATCAAGTTGTGCTTAGATTTCATGTGAAATATACAAGTAACATTGTGATCCTTTTCATTTATTTTTATAAAGGACAACTCCACAGAGCTAAAGACATTTCTAAAATCTAGACATTGTGGAATGTGGAGGGTAGATCACTGGGTCTCAATTCAATAGGATGATTCTATTAAAATGTAAGTAAAGTGAGGGGATCTTGTCTGCCCTCACCTGATTGAAAAAACTTTTAAATGAATTAATAAGTTATTAGTTGTAAGGTATATTTGGGAAGTTTGCAGATTAAAGCAGATATGAAAAATGAAGTGGCACTATCATTAGATGCTCCTATTACACTAACATGAAGTGAATTAAAAATTGTTTTATATTCACTAGTAAAAGAAATGTTGTCTTATAAAAAGTTTATTTACTTCCTTGAAGGTGGGGATACCTGATTTCTCAATTTCAGTGCCTTTGGTTTACTGTCTTCAAATCAAATCATGACCAATTTGCTTTTGGCTTTAAATGCTCCCTTGGCTCAAATGTCTTCTTAGATTTTGTTTTATAAACCTTGTCTATAATTAATTAAGTCATCTTTTTGGAGGTAAAGGTAAGAAGACTATGTTCTAGCATCTGTAGTTCAAATCTTTAATGGTGACATTTATTTTAAATTTATTTAAATATAATATTTAAATCAAATATATTAAATATTTTTAAAAGTTAATAACTTGTTTAAGAATAAATATATTGCAAAATTAATTTGCATTTGCTTACTCATCTTGCACATTTCTGGTTCTGCCACTAATTAACCTGTGGATGACCTTGTGGGAGGTATTTCATGTGTACAAGGCTACATTTCCCTATCTATAAAATGAGAATAATGGAACTATACTGTGTTAAGGCTCTTCTATGGTACATTTTACCAAGAATCCTTTTAGAACATTTTGATACCACATCATCAATTTATAAGTTTTAAATATGAAGAGATAGATAGGGAGAGTTTTTCCTAAATAATGCTTTATGCTATATATTTCCAAATCATAAAAAAAGCCATATGAAAGATTTAGAAGGTGTCAACAGCTATGCAGGTCAGACATGTGTTGTTTTTCACATTGAGACCCAATGGTTCTAAATATGAGAAAGCAGTGAAGTTCCAGTGAGCTTTTAAGGCAACTGCCTCATAGCAATGAGAGATTCACAATAGCCATAAACTTTGAAACAACCGATTTATATTTTATACCATATGTTTTCTTTATAGCAAATAAATGTTAAATAAAATGGTAGAATTAGAAGATATAGATCTAAAAACAAAGAAGATATAGGATCAACTTTTTTTTTACCTTATCAAGTGGCCTTAAGTGTATTTTCTTTAGTTACTGTACTAATCTAAGTTATAGTACTGTAAAATAGAATGTTGTGATGGTTAATTTTATGTTCCAACTTGACTGGGCTATGGAGTGCCCAGATATTTTGTTAAGCATTATTCTCGATATGTATGCAATAACATTTCCTGATGGAGATTAACATTTTAATTGGTAGACTAACTAAAACAGATTGCTCTCCCCAGTGTGGGTGGGCCTTATCCAATCTGTTGAAGGCCTGAATAAAATAAAAGATTGAGTAAGAAAGAATTCTTTCTCTCTGCTTTGCCATCTTTGAAATGGGACATCATTCTTTTTCTGCCTGTGGACTCAGACTTGAACTGGAACTTGTATTATTTGCTGTCCTGGTTCTCAAGCCCTTAGATGCACACCAGAACTATACCATTCACTGTTCTGGGTCTCCAGCTTGCCCACTAAAAGATCTTTTACTTCTCTGCCTCCATAATCACATGAGCCAATTCCTTGTGCTGTATATATTTGTATTTGTATCCATATCTTTTTAAAAAATTTTTTTTTAATTTTTATTTATTTATGATAGTCACAGAGAGAGAGAGAGAGAGAGAGAGGCAGAGACATAGGCAGAGGGAGAAGCAGGCTCCATGCACCGGGAGCCTGATGTGGGATTCGATCCCGGGTCTCCAGGGTCGCGCCCTGGGCCAAAGGCAAGCGCCAAACCACTGCGCCACCCAGGGATCCCTTTTTTTTTTAATTTTTTTTTTTAATTTTTATTTATTTATGATAGTCACAGAGAGAGAGAGAGAGAGAGAGAGGCAGAGACATAGGCAGAGGGAGAAGCAGGCTCCATGCACCGGGAGCCTGATTTTTTAAAAAATTTTTTTTTTTAATTTTTATTTATTTATGATAGTCACAGAGTGTATCCATATCTATATCCATCTGTATCTATATATCTATATTTATATCTGTATCTATATCTCTTAATGATTCTGTTTCTCTGAAAAATTCATACTAATACAAATGTCTAATGCAAGATTGGCAATTTACAAAATCCTTTGGGGATTATTTTAAAAAATGAGCAGATAAATACTCATATGCTAGCAACATTATAAGCCTCTTATTATTCTTTAGAATAAAAATTATTCTGTACCTAAATCATAATTTCAAATAATATGTAATAGTACAGGATATAGTTATCCTTTCTCATTGTCTTAGTTACTTTGAGAAATCTACATGGCTTAAGTAGTTTCATAGTATTTTTCTGAAGTTTAGCATATGATTATTACATGAATTAAGGTTGAAGTTTTGAAGTATCTGCTTAAAGGTGTTTTATTTAATTTTTACTTCTTTTATAAAAGAAAATTGAAATGTTCTAGAACAGAATGGACTAAACTACTTTTGGGTTGTTTCTGTGAGCTTTATCCTCACTCAAAGAATCTGAATGTCTTCCCAGATTTCTTTTTTAAATATTAAAGTATTTTTATTTATTTATTTTGAGAGAGAATATGGCAGCAAGAGGGGTAGAGGAAGAGGGAGAGGGAGAATCTTAAGCAGACTCTCCACCGAGCATGGAGCTTGAACTCATGACCCTGAGATCATGACCTGAGCCAAAATCAAGAGTTGGATGCTTAACCAACTGAGCTATCTAGGTGTCTCATCTTTCCAGATTTCTAACCAATGGACACTAACAAAATAACTCTTCATTGAGTATCTCTAAACTCCCCAATAAATTATTGATGAAGAAAGGAAAAAGGATATAAACTCAAAGAAACCTGGAAAATTAAGACTGAAAGAATATATAAGTGATTGAGTTGGTTGGGGGAGGGGTTTCCATTGAATAGCAGAGCAATGGAAGATTATGAGAATAATAATTAACAGTCTCCTCCAACTTCTTGTCTACAACAAGAGTCCTGTTTCCTGAGAAACAATGGGAAGACACCTCATTTCTTCTGCATTACATATACAGTGATATAGTCCTCAGGTCAGTATCTAACAGAACATGGTGCAGTTATCCTTATGACATGAAAGTATTGTTTCTAAGGTACCAAGGCATTCTCATCCCCTCCCCATCCCCCAAGTTTTGTTTTCCTCAAGTTTTGTTTTTATTTATTTATTTATTTTTTAAATTTTTATTTATTTATGATAGTCACACAGAGAGAGAGAGAGAGAGAGAGAGGCAGAGACACAGGCAGAGGGAGAAGCAGGCTCCATGCACCAGGAGCCCGACGTGGGATTCGATCCGAGGTCTCCAAGATCGCACTCTGGGCCAAAGGCAGGCGCCAAACCTCTGCGCCACCCAGGGATCCCTCAAGTTTTGTTTTAATTGCTAGAGATTTATGGGAGGTAATGCCTGTGAAAGGTGAAGATGGGGAGTAGGAGACAAAGGAAACTGTCAGACAGCATTATGGGCCTGACACCACAAACTTACCAGCTTTCATCAGCATAAATTTGGTATCTTTCAGTTTTTGTAGGTCGGAAGTTATGGCACAGCATGGCTGAGCTGGTTCCCTGCTGAGAGCTTCTGGGACCAAAAACAAGGTGTTGGCAGGTTGGAGCTCTTCTTTAGAGATTCTAGAGGATCTGGGGACTCCCCTTCCAGACTCTTTCAGGTTGTTGGCAGAATCCAGTTTCTTATGGTGGCCGATCCTGGGTTTTTGTAGATCCTATGGTGGCTGTCAGCTGAGAAATACCTTTAGCTCCTGAGGCCTCTCTGTGGTCCTTGAACATTGGTTCTTAGATCTCAGACTAACTCTGCCATGTAAGTCTTCCTACAGCCATATGTATCACACAACTGTAGTATATCAACTGTGCAGATGGTATAGGGTTGAACAGAGTTACAACTTAGAAATCATCCTGCAGGCGTGGAACCATCATAATCTATAGGAAGAGGCTTCTAAAGCAGTACAGTATAGAATTCCCTTGTCCTTTATCTCTAGATGTTGGAAAATGGTTCCCTTTCAGTCCAGAAGAACTGAACCAGATAAAGTTTTATTAGACACAGATATATGGCTGATAATCTAGACGTTTAGTGCTCTCTCATATACACAGATATGAAAAGGTAACACAGTTAGCACCTGGTAGACCATAAGCAGCTTCAAAGGAAATTGATACCATGTCTAATGGCAAACATTAACTCTGATGACTCTGATTTAAGCACTGGAAGGAGAGAAAAACAAAAACAACAATGAGGCAAGGTCTAGTAAAACAGCAAAACAAAAACAAAACCAAGGTAAAGAGAACATTATCCTGAGGTCCAAGGAGAATCTGAAAATGAATTATTACAGAAATACGAAATCACATAAGAAAATTATATGGCAGTCTCAGCATTAAGCACTAAGATACAGCCTCTAGGAATCTGCTTTAGTTTATGCCAGAGATAATTTAGTGCAGGAAAGCCAGTCTTCTTAGTAACATTAGACATAAATGT
Source organism: Vulpes lagopus (assembly GCF_018345385.1). Lineage (NCBI taxonomy): Eukaryota > Metazoa > Chordata > Mammalia > Carnivora > Canidae > Vulpes > Vulpes lagopus. The sequence goes on from NC_054824.1 coordinate 16,281,790, forward strand.
GTGTGTGTATGTGTGTGTGTGTGTGTGTGTGTGTGTGTGTGGTTATATATATGACATATACAACTATACATATAAATGCCTTAATTTATAACCCAATATATACATATATTTATGTGTGTGTAGATAGATAGATACAAAAAGAAATCTCAGAGATTTCTCTTATTTGTTGGTAAAATGCTTTCCATAGTATTCAACACCCATTTCTGATTTTTAAAAAATAATTCCTACAAAATTAGGAATAAAACGTTAATTTATTTTTAAAATTATCTTTAAAAAGCCAATATTATATTTAATTAACATCAAGACTGCTTGCTATCATCCTTACTAATTAACACGGACATAGACTTCCTTGCCCAGGCAACGAAACATCATACTACTGAAATAAGAGAAGCCACATTTTTGTTATTATTTGCAGACAATATGACTATTTAAATAGAGAAACTCAAGGGAGCCATCTACAAAATTCTGAGAATTAATATTAAAGTTCATTAAAATGACTGGATACAAATTAAATAGCAAAAGTTGATAGTTTTTCTGTATAGCAGCAATAACCAATTAGAGTACATAATGAGAAAAGGTACTATTCACATAATAGTAATATCTTATTAAGAAATGCACATAATCTATATAAAGTATTAAAATACTTTCCGAAGCAATATAAATAAAAACTTCAATACAATAAGAACAAAAACTTTATCTCAATAGTGGAGCACTGGATTTCGTAAAATATGCAAATTGTTTCCAAATTAATTATAGGATTAATAAAGTGTTATTTAGGATCATGATAAAATAATTCTAAAGTTTATTTGGAAGAATACATAGGTAAAGGTATCTATGAACATTATGGGGAAAATAAATCCCATGTTCAAATATATTAAAATAAATATTTAAATTTATTGTTATGCTAAAACAATAAGCAGTTCTGGTTCATGAAATTACAGTCAGATTAATAAAACGGATAGTACTTCAACACACTAAATATGTATGTAAGAATTTTATGATGGCAAAAAAGAGAGTTCATCATAAACCAAATGATTAAAAGACTGCAGTTTTTTTTTTAAAGGAATTAGGAGAACTGATTATTGGATAGAAAAAAAGTTAGAATCCCAGCCTACAACATATATTAAATAACACCTTATGCACACACACAAAAAGTTAAATAAATAAATAATGAGGCCTTTAAGAACTCAAAGAAAGTATGGTTTAACTTTTTAAAAATAATCTTGGGACAGGTAAATAATTTCAACACAGGGTCACCTGAACTATGTCCTGAGCCACAGTAGCTCCATGGCATGCTCTATGAAGAAAGAGGTCTGTGGCCAAAAGTCTTCTATAAATGTGGTACACTTTATTCCCTCATTGGAAATCCAGTGCATATTACCTTCCTAAAAGCATGGGAAACATGAAAGAAAACCACTTACATTTTACCACTTCATTTTCTCCAAACTTATTGGGGCATATAATTTTATTTATTTAACAACACTTTTCAAAACCAAGTGTTGCCGAGATTAAAATTTGGGGAAACTATTCTAAATACGAAAACATTGGTAGATGTAATAATTTTTAAAAGATCAATATATTTCATTAACAATTTGAAATTTTTATGTTGAAAAACTCAAGAAATTAAAATTGTTGAAAATATTTAAGACAAAAATGACAAGTTAATATTACTACATGCTTAAGTGTACTAAATGCTTAAATGCTTAAAAATCTAGATAAAAAGCGCTCTAATAAAAAAAGATATAATAAGAAAATTCATAGAAGAAATAGAAAAAATCGATAAATATAGGATATTTTTCAAATTACTGATAATGAAATAAAGATAAATTTTAGAGAGATGCCATTATTTTCTTAGTACCTGGACAAGTATGTATATCATTATTTGTGACAAAATTTATAATAATACCATTATACGTAATACCTTACTAGTGGACACTATGAAATGTACTTTAAAGGAATTATTTAATTTATTTGAAAGACATCAGAATGCAAAAATACAAAAGTCTGAGGGAGAGGAAAACTCTTACACATTTGGACATGATACTATAACTGGTCAAATTTACTATGGCCTTTGGCAACAAGCAGAAAGAGGATTAGAACAATTTACATACTTTAATATAGTAAAGCTTTTACATTATACTAAATATAAAATAATAACAGAGTTAGAGCAAAACCTATAAATGAGGGTATTTTTTTTTTAAATTTTATTTATTTATGATAGTCATACAGAGAGAAAGAGAGAGGCAGAGACACAGGCGGAGGGAGAAGCAGGCTCCATGCGCCGGGAGCCTGACGTGGGATTCGATCCCGGGTCTCCAGGATCGCGCCCTGGGCCAAAGGCAGGCGCCAAACCGCTGCGCCACCCAGGGATCCCCTAAATGAGGGTATTTAAGAAGATTATGTATGTTAATGAAAAGTAGGAGTCACAACTTTACTTTTTTTTTACTTACTTCCAACTATATGCTAATAAAGAAATGATTGGATAAATCATGACATATTCACTTTCTAGAATATTCTGCTGTCATTAAAAGTATGTTTTCATAGAGTATTGGCAACAAGAGTGGGGAAGCAAAGAGAAATGATGAAAACAGTAGCTCCATCTAAATAGCAATCAATCCAACCTCCTCAGATTTACTTAGCAAATATTCAATGTATTCATTATATTATTTCCTGTGGGATTTGCAGATCATTGAAGTCATGGTCCCTGCCCATTGTAGTCTTCTACAGACAGGAGTCAGCTGGACAGAAAGAATCAAGGTGGAATCCTGAACTCTAGGGGGCAGGAGGTGGGGTGGAAAGGGTGGGTGGGGAGTGTCAAATTGTAACAGTGACAGCATTAAAAATTTTGTGTAATTGTGAGGGCAGAGAAATTAATTTGTCTTCCAAAAAAAAAAAAAAAACCCTGAAGTTTCTTTGAATAGGAGATAATTTCATTTTTGGTGGGTATGGGACCCATGCTGGTCGATCTGGTGTTGCAGCAACTTTTTTCTCAACAGTGTTCACCATGGGTAGGATTAAGTGTGGAGAATATGGACAGCAGCTGAGCACCCAAAAGGCTCCTGCAGAGCCAACAGAAACAAGGTAAGAAAAAAAAATCTTTAAAAAATACTCTGAAGAGTATGTTCTAAATTGATAGAACATAGTTCTTAGAAGCTAATGACCACCACTGAAGGGGAGGATGCGATGGAGAGGCTTGGAAATTTCTGCTTTTTTTTCAGTTTTATTGAGCTATAATTCACATAATATAAAATTTCCTATTTTAAGTGTTCAATTCCATGGTTTTAGTGTATCTACCGAATCATGCAACCATCACTATGCTCTAGATTTGGAACATTTTCTTTGTTTGGAACTCTAAAAAAATAAGCTTTCAAGAATAACTTTTCAGAATCCCAGTATTCAATTAATGGCCACACATACAAACCAGAAGTTGGGCAAAAACTCTTTCCAGTACATAAGCAGAGAAAACTAATCTCTGTTCCTTTCCTTATTTCCTTTATTAGAGAGCAGAAGAGGACTTAATTATTTACTTACACTCCAGTGTTGTTAGTGCATTGCTCGCTCACTCTTGTTTCAAATCCTGTTCCCCCTGGTTGGTTTGTAAGATCTTATAGTCTGGGAATTTATAAATATGTATATCTGAAAATATGGTCATTGAAAAATTAATAAAGGGAAAAACTCATTAAAATGGAGTCAGGAGGGGGAAATAAATGGAGTCAGAGGTTTGGCAGTGGCCCCTTTCATACTCTGCCATTTGCCTTTAATTGCAAATGCAACCAGACCAGACAGACCTGGTCCCAGACAGCTCCCACTTTACTATCCCTACAAAAGAAGACAGGATTCCCTCCTCCTACTGGCAAGAGCCCAGCCAATCAGAGAGTGTCACAACTTGGCCAATGAAAAGCCAGTACACTTTGAATTCTTAGTTTACTCCAATGGGCTTTTTGTGTATAACAGTCCTTTGCTCTCTAAGAGGTCATCTCCTTCGTGGGGAGGACTCCCCTATGGTTTTGCCACAGCTTGTTTGTCCTGATTGTGATTTTCTTTTATCCCCTAATAAACCCTTCTTTTGCTGGTAAAATAACTGGCAGTCTTATATTTAAGGTTGGCAACCTTGTTGATCCTCCAAAGAGACAGAAAAGGAACCATGTCCTAAATGTTTTGCTATTTCCCATGATGCACTTCCACCTCAGCAGAATATTCATTAAAAACTAGGTGACTTCTAAAAGCAGCAGCAAAGCCTTCAAAAACAAGCAATCTACTGGGTGATTGCTTTCACGCTGAGAATTGTTTCTTTGGTGACATTCTACATCTTGAACAATAATTCTGGGATTCCGGAGAATTATGGAGAGAGTTAACTAGTGGAAAAGAATAAGATCTGCTTATTTTTTTCCCCTCCCATAGTGTAGGATTTTGAAATTGCCAACAATTACTACCCATCAGAAATGAGAAGCCATCATAATTTTGAAATGAAGCCCATCGATATGATTTGTAACTTTAATATAAAGTGAAACCCGAGTCTCAATGCTTTGCCACCAGGTGACACTGACTCTAAAGGCCCTCATCGCCTAGTCATTCAGAAAAGGCATTCTTTGGGGATAATTGTGGAGGCAGTGAGAAGAGTGATTGAGGAAAATAAAGAACAGGGAATGGGCTATTGTTTTCTGAAGGCAAGTATCATTGCAATTTATAAGAAAATCAGTGCTAACTGAATGATGTGTTAATCTTTTCGAAAGGAAAAATATTTAGCACTAAAAGTGTCGTTGGTTGTTTTGGTTGAAAGAATGCTAGTCCTCTGGTCTTTTATCCAGGAAGGACTCAGACCCTATACCTTAATCCAGGTGTTGCTATTTATTTCCAATAGCCTTAGGCAAAGATACTTAACCCCCCCATGCCTCATTTTCTCCATCTGTAGAATGGCAGTAATGATACTTACCTGTCTTTCAGGAGTGTTATGAGGCTTAATTAGTTGTTTGTAAAGTATTTTGCAGATGAAGAACTCAGTGTAAATGCTAAGTACTATTATTATTATGGCAATCTTATGTTCTGTGCATCATTGCATTTTTTCTTTTCAAAATATTGCAGTTTTCCATCTGTCATTTGTATTTCATCAAACAAAAGTGAAATTCTTGAATTTTCTCAAATCCCCTCCTAAGAAATGAATCTAAGTAAAAGTCTCCAGACTATATATACAGTATGGGAGCACTTTCAGGTGGGCTTTCCAAACTCATTGTCACTAAGCAACAATGTTACATAGTCCCTGCATAACTATTTTCAGAAATGCTCATGGTTCTGCGAATATTATGATACCAAAAATAAAGGAAAATCAGTAGTGACTTGGCCTCCGAGTATGATCAGAGTTAAATTTTGATTCCGTAATACTGAAAAACCATTTGAGTTGATGGTGGGCCTTGTCTCTTTTTCTTCCTTATTTCCTCTCTCCCTCTCTTCTTTCCTTGCCCTCATTCTCTTAAATATATAGTCACAGCAATTTAATATGGACTGGATCTGAATTCACAATACTTTTGTTCTCTCATGTTTAGGTCATAGCTCCCTGTGTCTACTTGCTTTTTAAAAGAAACAAACAAACAAACATAGTTTTTCCAGTCCTGTTTCCCTTCTGTCTGAGCCTACTTCACTACAGCCCACAATAAATGGTGAGCAACAAATAAAGACACATTACAGTGGGTCTAAGCACAATTGTCTCCCCAATCCATGCATTTGATAAATGTCCTGTTTCAGCTAAAAAAGATGTATAACGTTTCCCTTATACTAAATTTAGTGGTGAAAATCTTTAATAACTAAAACTGACTATAATTTCCTCCTTTCGACTGTTCTATTTCAAGGTCTCATAAATCCTTTTTATTGATTAGTTTTACACAGAATGCTGTAGAGCTCTAAACACAAGAAATTAAACTGAATGGCAGGTGGATTTTTTTCATGGTCTTTCAGCTAACCCAGCAAAAAGGAATTTTAATGTGATGGTTGACTTTGTGAACATTTCTTCTTTTAATTTTTTAATAATTTAATTTACTTTTTAAAACAATTCTGCTAATGGTATAATTTCATTTAACTTCATTTTTAGTCTGAATTTAGATGCCGAAAAGAATAACAAACAAATTAAAATCCTGGATCACTTTAATTTTTGCATCCTACAGAAGAGTATTATCTGAATTCAGAAATTGTTATACATTATCTCATAAGGAGAAATAATAAAATTTCTCATCAAAATGATTGCTATATAATTATGAAACTGGTTCTGAATGGAATGTCAAGAAATCTTTTTGGAAGTTTGGGAATAGAATTTCCATCTTTCTTATATGTAGAAAAAAAACATGTTAGCTTTCAATTTAGGTAATTCATATATACTGTCAATAAGATCCTTGAATGGGAAAAATATTTTTTACTAAGTAACACACACAATATGACACAAGTAGTTGAAATTTCCACACATGTGAAAAGGAACACAGAGAAGATACCACGTGAGTCCAGCACAGGACTATGCTATTGGCTCTCTTCTTCCATGGAGAAATCTGATCCCATATAGGTAAAGTAGAAATCCTATGGTGGGCCTCCTACAATTAGAGATATATACATGTGTAAACTAACTGTCCAATCACATATAGGGAGTTCTTGCAGCTTCTTTAATAATTCCTTTGGATTCAGTATCAGGTTCAGTAATCTGATCTTCACATTTTCAAAATGGAACCACTTAAGTCACTGTATTCAACTAAACCCCTGGTGTTGATCCAAGAGCCCAGATACGGACAGCCCTGAGAAAGGATGCCAACCCATTTGTTACACAGCCTCTAGGAACCACACCGGCATTGGGTCAGAGACTATGCACTGATAAAGCAGAGTAATCTGGGCTTGCTACCTTGAGAAATTGTTCATCGTAAAATAACCTCAATTAGTTTATATATATAAGACTCCCTAGCACTGTGTTGGTTAATGGACACTGCTATTAGTATCATTGTTGCTATTATCACTAACGTTATTACTGTATTCCAGTACATTTACCCTTTTTTTTGTTCAAAGTAAAACATCACAACTTCTTGTAATATTTCTTCTTCATCCCTGGGGGGGTGAAAACTTGAAAGAGCTATGAGGACGCCTGGGGGACTCAGCAGTTTAGCGCCTGCCTTCAGCACAGGGTGTGATCCTGGGGTCCCAGGATCAAGTTCCACATCGGGCTCCCTGCATGGAGCCTGCTTCTCCCTCTTCCTGTGTCTCTGTCTCTCTCTCTGTGTCTCTCATGAATAAATAAATAAATAAAATCCTGGAAAAAAAAAAAAGAAAATTCTATGGATGATAGTACTAGTTAGTATCAGAAAACTGAGCAGAAAAATCAAACCTTCCCAATTTCCAAATTATAGTATATGTGATCAAAGGCCTGCTTTTATAATTGTCTCTTACTATAGTATTGTGGACTATCTTTGTTTTAAGAATATCTATCAGTTAAGACTTTAAAACAAGACTTTTCAAATGGGGGGCTAATTTGCTGCCCAGGGGACATTTGGAAGTCGATTACATCTTTGATTGTCACTATGCAGGGAAAGGCAGTTCTCCTGACAATTTAATATGGACTGGATGTAGGGATGCCGCTAAACATCCTACACTGTGTATATTAGCCTCTAGCAATGAAAAATTATCTGGCCCAAAGGTCAATAGTGCCAAAGCTGAGAAGCCTATGAGCACTTGCCTAAGACCCACTATCTAGAAAGCACGTCACAGAAAACCTACATCGTGACTTGATATTACAAACCAGTTTTTCATTTTCCAAAAACATGATCATGAAAATATATCTGTTAATAAAGAACTGTGTCCAAGTTTTCAATTAATTTCCATTTCTGTGTTTAGAGAAGTGACCAGGAAGACTAGAGTTTTCAGAATCTCACAGGTCATCACATGTGCATGTGTTTTACTTCAAATTTATTTATTTATTAGCTGATTCATTATTTTTTCATTAAGTTATTTTTATACTAAGAAGACAGTGGGCTGGAAAATAAGAAATTTATCTGACAATGGGGCAAAATAGAGTCCACACATTTTATTTACCTCCTAATCTCAGTATAACTGACAGCAAAACTGTGGACCTGAATAAAATCTTAAGCGCAATTCTTGCCACTGAGTCATTTGAAAGATTTAAAAAATGGACTAAATACTAATGTATGTCACTTGGGTTTACAAAAATCCCATGCACACACACTAAATGGTTACCCTCTTTGCTTCTCAAAGGCCCATTTACAGCTCTCTGTACGTATAAGGCAGCTGAACAGTTGCCGACCCATTCTGACTGCACCTTTTGGCTGATTTTGAGCGTGTAAGTAATCAGCCATGTGTGCACCTTTTACAGGGCAAAGTGATTGACAAAAACTTGGAAATAATCTTTGGCTCAACTGCCCTTCTCTGTGAACAAAGAGTGGCTTATCCGATCGTCTGGAAGTTACAAGCATTAAGAGCTCTCTTTTGCCCTCCGTTTTATACTCAGATAAAGAGCTCGAATTTTCAGTTAGATGTTACTGTTTGCATAAAACATATTTTTTTCCTAAGATAGGATCAATGTGCATGTATAAGTTGTCATTTTAGAAACACTTACCATACCCCAAAATGAAGTCCCTTGATCCCCTTCAGAGTGAAAAATAGTTTTCTGTTAGATGACTCCTACCAACAGAGCTGCTCATGTTGAGAGACAGAGAGAGGGGGAAAAAAACAGAAAAAAAAATAACCCTTACAATTGCACAAAGGACGACTTTATAGGAGACCTTCAAACATTGAAAATCAGCCCAACGCTCCTGCCGGTCATTATTGAGACATCTGTATTCACTTCACACTGACCCAGGCTCTAATCAGCCAGGAAGTGCAACAAGCACTGGCACAAAGTATACAAAGATAGAGTACCAAATGGTATGAATATTAAAATCATAAATACAATAAAACAAGATAATGAGTGTCCTCAATTATAATAAAGCTAAAGCCCAATTAAAACATAATCACTGACTTATTATTCAGAATTTTTTAGAGATCATATTTAGCTGATTTGTTACACTCATTTCCCTTTAAAAGATTTCATCATCACTCTCTTTTTTGCATATCCACTTTAAGAAGATTCATTTATCCATCTAATTGAATAATTAGGCTTTTTTGATTAATTGTTTTAAATAGTTCCATGTCATGGGTATCTTCTCACTGAAATGCTTTTATATTATCTTCTGTGCCTTGATGTTCCTGCTATAAATTACAAGTAATAACATCTTTTCACCTCTCCCTCTGGCACATCCAAAGAGGACAGGGTTTCGTTGGAGAGTTTTTCCTACTGCTTCTTTGCCCCATCCCTCACTTTCTCTTTGGGTTCTCACAGCTGCACGTGTTTCTGAGCTTCATCATATGTGATCATTTTAAACAACTAAACTAGAAAGCAGTGGTGGCCCTCTACTTTCTTATGTTCCTCTCTGCCCTTGCATACAAGATTCACAGCTTCAAAGGTTTCCCCAGGGGTCCTAGCCCAGCAGAAAACCCTGATTATAAGTGACATTGGAGTGGATTTTTTAGAATTAGTTTATTAACAATTATATCCAACCCAAGGCTCTTTATTAACAGTATCAAGACAGCCACCTAGGACAGAACTCGATGGTGCTGTGTTATCCTGGTACGAAAGCAATTTCCAGCATGGGAAACGATCTCAAAGATTATCTGAAGGTCAGTGCTTGGAGATGATACTCATCGTCTAAGACTGGAGAGTCTGAAATCATGGGAGCCAGTCTGGGGGGTGGGGGTGAGCGTGGGGCTTCACTTCGTGACGGCTGCCTTGCCATTCCCTCAGGATCAGGCATTTCCATTTGAGAAATTAGACAGGCAAAGGTGTCTGCTATGGCTTGACTGCAGCATATCTTTGACACACCTCACCCGCTAATCCCACTATTCCAGAAGGAAGACTGAAGTGAAGCGTTTCTGTCGCCTTGAATACAAACTAGATCGTCACTTGGCCTTAAAAGTGATTTAATTGATTCATAATCGTTTGGAATATTCCTTGAATATTCCTCTTTTACCAACAGACTGGTATGTTGGTAATTGCTTCTTAAATATCAACAATTCATATGTGACAGTTTTATAAATATGGCACGAGCGGAATCATTTCAGCTTCTCTTATGGGCAAGTAACTGAGATGTCTCCAATAGTGCTATGCTCAGGTGAGAGTGTGCCACGGTGTCTGTTCTATTTTCAGGAGAAAATTATGTCTGCCCAGAAGTGAAATGCAACCAGGTGAGGCCTTTTATGAATCTGGATTAGAACATCCAGTTTTGAATTAAATCTAAGTGGAATTGAGCTATTAACACTCCAGGAGGAGGGAAGAAAAACAGCTCTCTTTCCCAATGTTTTATCAGTAATCATGCCATTGGGGAACAAATGGGGGAGTAGCATGATTATTAAAAAAAAAAAGCATCTGTGATTACAGAGTACAATTATGGCTATTTCATATATTGATTAACCTGTTTTTTTTTTAAGGTAATAACTATGTTACCATTTGATTTCTAAGAAAATAGCACATTTTCTTTTAAGGGCTTGTAATACTGAAGATTATGGATAAGTCAAGTATCAGGACAAGGTGATTACTTAACATCTGTGACCAAGTAAAAGGCTAAAGGAGAAAATCAACCAACATCTGCACTGTCAGTAAAATACTTGGGGGAAAAAAACACAAGTGAAGTGTGATTAATCACCATGGATGTATGATTGAGTCAATTGACTGTTACTTTTTCATGATGATTAATCAGCTACAAAAATTATAATTGTCCCACTTCTAGTGGCTGCATGCTGTGCCCGATGACATCAGCTGGGGCTATAGATACTCAATGTGTGGTTTTCAAAAGAATATGCAAATACGACTGGGTAAGGCGGGTGGGGCTTCAACTCCATTGTAAGAAACACCACGAGGCCTTGCCCTTCTATTATGGTTGGAGTTTTCTTAGCAGCTTCCAGAGAGGGCAGTTCTCCTGCTATTATGACTATTTCATAACCTCATCACCACCACAAGGGGAAATTAGAGAAACCCTTTCCTGCAAATTGGCCATTGTGATCTTGTTCGGGGGGATGATCAGATCCTCAGTGATTTATTTTTTTCCTTTCCACTGATTTCTTTTGTGATTAAGTACAAAACAGTGACATAAATATATGTGCAAAGAATTATGCTCTGTAGCAGGGATTGGCTGGGGACTTGGGCTTTCAGCTCATTTGCACATTTGACTCGTTTAGCACAATTTGTGGAGCAAGCTGTAGGAATCGAGGCCATGAATGTCCATCAGAATGTATCTAGGAACTTCTGTTTGTAGCCATGACTGTGTAGTGAAGTGCAATCCTCAGAAGCGTGTGAAGATGTTTTTAAAGAGTACTTTCCACAACATTTCCAAAGCTCTGGGGCTGTAATATCTTTGTAGTTGGCTCTGCTCACCAGTTCTTCACAGAGACTACTGAAAATCAATGGGTACAGAATGAGCACAGTACCCCTGTTTCTCTACAGGTTGAGGTCTTCTGGTACTCCTGGGAAGGTCATGAGAGTGTTGAATGAAATTCTTCATCATTCTACCCGTTAACACTGTTCTTGTAAATTGATTGTTATCTTCAGTTCATGGTTTACCTGAAAGCCTTAAAGTACTAAGGCCTGACACCATAACCTGATTGATGAATTATCCCTGAGCAACCTGGTCTCATCAAGGTCCTTCCAAATATATTGATGAACTCTGCAAAAGGGCAGTATGGGGCCAGAACCCTGATCCCCCCTGCATTCATATCTCACTTTCGATATCTTGCACCCTGACGAAACAAACTACTTTCTGGAAATGTAGGTCACTTAAGACTTGAAATTCAGACTCTTACTTAGACTTTCAAAATGGGCCGATTTCTTTTAAAAAAATCTTTAGAGATAACATTTTTAGAGGAAAAAAAATCATCTTTTACATTCATTAAAAAAAAAGAGGGGGATTTCAAATTTCTTCCCAGCTAGTTCTAAGCAGGCAATACCTTTCTGAGCCTTCAGCTGTACATAAAGTTCCCACTAATGATCTGTAATGAAGTGCTTCTTTTTGCACATCCAGCATTTTCCCTTTAAAGTTCAAGAAATAGCACAAATTTGCCAACACTATTCCCCTTTTAGCACATTGACTTTACTTCTGAACTGAAGCACTAACGTGCCCAGAAAAAAATACTTAGAGAGTAATTTTTTTACTTGTGGGTCTCAGCCTATCCACCAATTCCAATGTATTAAGACATAGCCTTATGATCATGCATCACCCCAATTTCTTTCATTTTAAATAGAAATTATTAACAGCTCTTATATACACATGTTCTCCAAACCCATAGAGGCTTTCAATTTTATTAATATGAATCACCGAAGTCTCTCTAACTTCTTATATTTAGATAAGAAAGAGAAACGTGGGAGCTCCAGTCTCTTGAGCTTTCTCTAGGTACCTACTAATTGTTAATTATTAGAGACTAACTAAGTCACTGAAGTGAGTCATTTGGCTGGTGTCTCAAATGCTGTCATTTACTACTACACAAATCAGCCTGGTGATAGAGTGTCTTTAAATTAGGTTACAACCATGCAGTTATTGGACAGGGAGTAATTGATAAAACCATTAGTAACACTTGTAGAGATAACAGCTAGCAAAATCATGCAACCATAATTATTCCTAATGGATACATGCTATAAATTGTGGCAAGAAAAAAATCTTGCATTATCTTTCAATCAAATCTGACAGTCCTGGAAGATTACCGTAGACTAAATGCTTGTGTATGAAAAAGTGACCTATCAGAATCTCTTTGCTTTTTCTTATCCTTCTTTCCCGTCAAATTAGGGGTTTTTCTTTTGTGATTTCTTTCTTGGATAGCTTTCAGTGTGAGTAAAATGTAGGTCTTTTATTAATTGTCTTTCCATGGACTTAAAAATGTATATATTTTTTCAATCACACATAACGGACGGCAAGGCATTTTGTAAAGTATCATGAAGACAGTTACAGTTTAAGGCAAAGAATTCCAAGTCAGGGTCTATTTTTCAACAGCAAAACTTACTACTTGGCAATATGTAACTTTTCTCTGAATTTTGGTGTCAATATTTATTTTAGCAAAGGAAGATCACTGGTTATAATTTTAAAAATACAGTTGTTGACTTGACTTTGATTTTTCCCCACTCAGGGGAGAATGCAAAGAGATATCCCTCTGTGGAGAAAGTACAGAGGTAAGACTAAACTTCAACAACACTTTCTTACTCTATTGATGCCCTCTGAGATGTGGCATTCCCAAGACATAAGAACATGGTCAGCAGTTAAGCGAAGAAAACATGCCTATATATTTTCTGAGTACACAATTGTTTATATGTGTAAATAAAAGTTCCATATTTTAAAATTTATTTGATTGGAATCAGAGGTATAGAGAATTTAAATAATTTTTCCAACTAAAAAAATCTTAGTTTAGGCAAACTATCTGAAACCCAGGTCTCATGGGTCCTGGTCAGTATTATTTTCCATTAAGTCATGAATTATGGATACTCTTAAATATGAAATAGACTCTTCGGGATCTTCTATATGATAAGGGTCCAAAATGTGTTGGTTCACTCAAATTGTGTTAACATATTAACAAATAATATGGATATCATTTGTACTTTGTAAAGATGGATGATAAATACATGACATCTTTATTTTCTCTTAAACCTGAGTTTTGAGAAAGGACTTGGAAAGAAAACAGTTAAAAAAGTCATAAATTACTAATACACAGCACACACATGTGTATGCACACACATGCATGTACATTGCTGCTGGTCAACTCATTCCATTTATCCCATTCCTCCCATGTTTTTCGTGAAGAAACAGGTTTGGATAGAGCTGCCCCTTTCAAACAGGACTAACGCTCAAAAAGAACCTTACATGTGACCCTGTATATGTACCATCAAACAAAGGGAAAGGACATAACAGAACAAGTGCAGATAAAGAAATGCACAAAGGAAAAAAAAAAGAATAATTCAGTAAATACGAAATGCCAGCCAAACATGAGAGACACCTAACTCTGGGAAATGAACAAGGGGTAGTGGAAAGGGAGGTGGTGGGGGGTTGGGGTTACTGGATGATGGGCATTGAGGGAGACACTTGGCGGGATGAGCACTGGGTGTTATGCTATATGTTGGCAAATTGAACTCCAATAAAAAAAATGCCAGCCAAATATTTGTCTTTATTCTTGTAAGTTTAAGGAGAAAAATATTACTGAAAAGAAGGCCTACTTGAGATATAAGAAGAAAAAGAAATAATGATAACACAGAAGAGTAATGTATATATAAGCTAGCAGCGTTCAGAATAGGTACTGCTGCAAAGTGTCATGTAGGTCAGGTTTGAAAAAATTATACAAAACAGAATGTAAAAGAACAGAGAGAAAAACAGGATTAAAAGAAACATTACAGACATTGGAGAATGTTAAAGGATGTCCCGTGGACACATATACATTCATATTTCTAAAGAAGATAACAAAGCTAGTGGAACAGAAATAAAGACAAAGTTGTAGTAGAAAAAAAAATTCCTGAAAAAAAGAAAAAGAAAGAAACTAAGAAGTGGGAGATCTGAATGTCACATGAGATTTCAGGTTGGGGAAAGCACATACTTAAAACAATCAACAATCAGATATATTTTAATAAATATATTTAACTACAAAGGTAAAAAATTTCATCCTATGGGAAAACAATCAGAAGTATTAAATAATCTATAAAAGCAAAAGTCTAAAGTGTCCATGGGCATCCTGAATTTCCAGAAACAAAGAAGAAATGTTCATGGCACACTGGAAGAACAACTTAGAAAGTTGACCTAAAAATGTTATGACTGGTCAAATTGTGGTTTATGCAGAAAAGCAACAGAAAGGCATTCAAAACCTACAAGAACCCAAGAAATAAGAAATCTAGAGGTATTTTTGAAAATGACTATTTAGTGAACATAGCTAGCCACCAAAAAGAACTTGAGAATCAGGAAGCTGTGGTGTGAAATAACTATTAGAATTTGTGGATATAGAGCTCAATAGAAAACTTGACATTTAAAACGTAATATACCTAATCAGGGGCACCTGGGTGGCTCAGTCAGTTATCCATCTGCCTTTGGCTCAGGTTATGATCTCAGGGTCCTGAGATGGAGCCCCGAGCTCCCTGCTCAGCGGGAAGTCTGCTTCTCCCTCTCAGTCTGCCCCTCTTCTTCTGCTCCTCCCCCTGCTCATGCTCTCTCTCTCTCCATTTCAAATAAGTAAATAAATAATCTTAAAAATATATGCCTAATCAAAAATGGAAGATAGGAAAGGGAGATGGACAAAAACTGTAAGGCTGTTTCTCTTGTTTATGTAAGGTGGTTGGGAAAAGATGCTAAGGTTATTTGGAGTGAGGATATATACTTGGAGGTAGTTAAAGCAGTGAATAGAGTTCTAGTCATTTTTATTATTCATTCAACAAAAAAGATATTGAGCAAGTTCTTTTTTCTTCTTTTTTTTTAGAGAGGGAGAGAGTGGTGAGGGAGGGGCAGCAGGAGAGGGAGAGAAAGAATCCTATGCAGGCTGCATACCCAGCACTAGATGAGCTCCTTCTCAGGACCCTGAGATCATGACCTGAGCCAAAATCAAGAGTCAAACGCTTAAATGACTAAGCCACTCAGGCATCCTAGGGAAGTTCTTTTTATTTGCACTCTTCTAGGTGTTAGAATCAGTCCAAGAAAAAAAATTATTTATTTAAGAAGTTAAAGGGAAAAGGGAGGCTTAAAAACAATAACAACAAAAATCATTACATAAAATAATAAACTTAAGACAAAACATCTGTTATAGTAAAATATAAATGGAATGCATTTACCTACAAAAAGACAGTCTTGCTGTATGGTATAACATAATTCAGTTTTATGCAGTGAAAAGACACCAAACGAACAGAATGTCTCAGGTGAAAAGTAAAAGAAATGCAAAAGAACCCCAAAGCAAGTAGGAAAAAGGGGAGAGAAAACCAAGACATCAACTTCTAAAATGGTTTAAATAGAGGTGCATGGGTGGCTCAGTGGTTTAGCGTCTGCATTTGGCTCAGATCATGATCCAGGGGTCCTGGGACTTCTGCATCGGAATCCCCGTGGGAAGCCTGCTTCTCCCTCTGCCTATGTCTCTGCCTCTCTCTGTGTGTCTCCTGTAAATAAATAAATAAAATCTTTGGAAAAAAATAAAATGGTTTAAATATATGACAAATACATTATAAGAGACCAACTTTATAATGATAAGGGATATAAGTCACAATAAAAACACAACTGTAATAAAGATGTACCAAATGCCATAGCATCAGAATGTACAAAGCAAAAATCACCAGAATTATACAGAACTAGAAGAATATTCCTCAGCCCCTAGCAAACCAAGTAGATTTTTTTTTTTTAAATTGTAACTATCAGGGGATATAAAATGATTAGCGATGGGGTAACTCTATACTTGAAATTACTTAATTTTCAATTAAGTAAGTGCACATTAACTATATATAAATATTACTTAAATATTAGATCATAGGGAAAAACAACAATTTAAAAATGTACAACTAGGGCAGCCCGGGTGGCTCAGCGGTTTAGCGCAGCCTTCAGTCCAGGGCCTGATCCTGGAGTCCTGGGATCGAGTCCCACCTCAGGCTCCCTGCATGGAGCCTCCTTCTCCCTCTGCCTGTGTCTCTGCTTCTCTCTTTCTCTCTGTGTCACTCATGAATAAATAAATAAGATTTTTATAAATAAATAAATAAATAAATAAATAAATAAATAAATAAATAAAATGTACAACTAATATTGACTACATTTTATGATAACTATGTGATAAAACTTGAAGTTAATAGCAAAACCATAGGCAAAAATCCCAACAACTTGGAAATTTTAAAATATAAAGTCTCTTCAAAAAGAAAAAAAAAAGTTTAAAAAAACTGAATATGAAATTGGAAACTCTGAAGAAAATAAAACTGTATAAGTATACTGTTTAGTAGAACCCGCAGACCATGGCTAAAGCTATTCCCAGAAAATCTGGAGCATTAACATTCAGGAATTAGAGAAAGATAATAATAATTAAAAAAAGGAAAGAACTGAGATAAAAACAAAACATAGATTGACCAAAGAGGTTTGGAATTGTAAAATAGATCTCTTGCCCTCTGGGGGAAAAAAATTGATGAATCAATAGCTACTCAAAGAAAAAAACTAGGAGTGATTGAAACACAGAGAAAACTTATATACTTGAAATAAGGATTCAATGTAACCTCATATACAGAGCAAAGTTAGAGACGTTTTGCCCAATTTTATGCAAATATGTTTCAAAACTTTATGAAGTTAATGAATTTCAGAAACTATAAATTAGCAGTAGGAGAATGACCCTTGTCTGTTACTTTGGACTAATACTCAGATACATTTTACCTCTAATTTACCAATGCTATTGCTCATGATGGTTATGGCATCAAAATGTATTCTAAACTCTAGGGCAATTTCATACTAAGAGTTCCAGACTTGAACACTGTTTCTGCATGTTAAGAGAAGATGGATTCCCAATGCCCATTGGTAGTGAAAGCAATGCTCCAGGGTGAGAGCTTCTTTCTTTTTGTTTTATTGAATAAATAATTTTAGTGGCAAAATAAATAGTATCAGGTAGTTCTCTTATTATTTAACCATAGACATATTTCCCTGTTCTATGTAGATTTTCATAATGAAACAGTACATTTATTTATTATCATTTATTTATTTATTTCAGAGAGAGAAAGAGCATGATTGGAAGGAGGGGTGTGCAGAGGGAGAGAGAGTAGCAGGCTCCCCGCTGAGCAGGGAACCTCACTCTGGGCTCAATCCCAGGGCCCTGAGATCATGACCCGAGCTGAAGGTAGATACTTCACCCACTGAACCACCCAGATGCTCCAAAGCAATACATTTACAAAGCAAAATTAAAAAGACAAAAGAAAAATTACTAAGTTTCATACTAGGTGCTGCAAGATTTCCCCTTCATTCACACTTGTTCATTACTTAGAAGTTTTGTTGTCTATTTTTCCTTCCTTTTGAAAAGACTCTTTGAGAGCTTGCTTTATAGATGCTTACAATCCTAACATTCACCTTACATATGAATAGATGGTGCTGAATTCACCCCTTGAAAATTAAAGTATTATTATGCTTCTATCACTCTTCCCTATGCCCATTATCACACACCCCATTGTGAGCGCCTTTCTTTCCAATATCCATATATTTTATTGCTTACAAAGAAGCAAGATTTATAATGGAAAATATCACTATAACTTTTAAGTAGTATTGTAATGATAATTTTCTGTGTTATAGTTTTTTGTGTTTTATCAACAATATAGTTACAAACAAGATTGAGTAAAAATCTATGTCATTTAACCTAAATGCAACAAAATCACACTTGTGAACTTCTAAGCATCCACGAGACAGTGGCTGTTTGGTTTCTGTTGTGGTACAATCCACAATTTTATATAAAGATAGCTGAAAAATAAGATGAGAAAGGAACCATTGATCAAATTCAACCTCTAGCCCTATTTGTATATAATTAGCAAACATTATTTCTCCGGTGTTGCTATGGTCTGCTTATAAGGGGCAGGGAGGAAGGAAAAGGAAACAGGTATACAGTCTTTGACATGGAGACTATAGAAGCTGATAGGACAAAACAAGTAGAAGTAAAAAGTCTGAGACTCTTATGAAGCTCATATATAAGAAAACAAATAAATAATTGCATTCCAAGCAACAAAGTACAGAAGAGATGGAGTGAAGTAGTAGGGTTAATCAAACAAGATTCTGACATTAGCTGAATTTGGGACAATTAAAATATATGGAAAAAATATTTCAGAAGAAATATCGTGAACACCACATTCAAATGTGCACTCGATTTTTTTGTTTCTGTGAATTCAGGATTCCTACAAACCCACATATGCTACCAGATTAAGTATAAAACAAGCCAATTTATTCTCATATTTGCTTACACGATAAATCTTAAAGAAGTAATCTTTTTTTGGTAAAAAAATACATTTCAAATATGTTTTCATAAAAGTCCTAACATATTGCCTTTTAACTGATCATTTTGATGTATTTTATGACCATTAACTTGTTAATTCTCAGTATACCCCTTTGAGAAAGATAGAAGAGGGAATTATTATAACCCCAGTTTATTAGTTAGAGAGTGAATCAGAGAAAGGTGAAGCACCTCATATTGGGTCACACAATTGGTTAGTAGCAAAGGCAAAAAATGAACCATGTCAGAAGTCCCCAGCCATAGGCAACCGTGGCTGCCTTCAAAACATCAATCAGTGAACATATTATGTTTTTTTAATGACATGTTAATGGTTTTAAAAAACCTCTCCTGGTTTAGAATATAAACTGGTATGTGAATATCACAAATTAAGTCAGTTAAATTAGTTCCAGTGAAACCCTTTGTCCTCTAAATGAAAAATTAACCAACTTGGTACGTAGATCAGAGCCAGACTAGCTTTAATACACTCAAATTCATATAAACCTCACACTTCCCTGGAGAAAGTTGAGTGTCTAAAGATTTAATTCAAGTTCCAAGGTCAAGCTAAATAGATCTGAATTTCTTCTTAAAATGAGAGTTTCATTCCAATAAGTATCTGACTTCAATTTGCTGCTCCTTCTCATATTGGGATGGCATGGCCCAGGTCACCAAAGAAAGATCAAATCACACAGAACTGCAGAGGAATGCCCTAGAAAGGTTATTCTTCCACTGGTCAGGCAGGGGGCAAATAAGCAATTAAGTGAGCAGCTCTCTCCAAGAAGCTGAGGTGGAGGTGATGGCTCCTGGTCTGCTTTGCATGGAGAAACGGGTGCAGGGTGGCCTGCCTTGCACTCCAGGGGCTTTTGGTACACAAGACAGTTTTCATTGTGTTTTATGGGATTGAAAGCTTGTTAAATGATATATGACAAAATAAAGCTATTATAAATAAAATATGTGAAAAAAATCAACACATTTCTATTCTGCTTTTTTTTTACGCCATATCAAAAAGATCAGAAACCCCAAAGTATAAACATATATGAAAACTTTCATTGTAATCCCTAATTGATAACCATGCTTCATTTTGTCAGAGCATCCTCTAACACTAGGTTTTGTTTTTGTTATGTTGCTGTTTGTTTTTTTCGTTGGTGTGTTTTAAATAATCCCACATTGTTTGGAAGCATTTTAATAATACAAATGGCTAAAGTTTCCACTTGTGTAATTGTTTTACTTTTATAGATTTGGGGGAGTGGGTGGGTGGTTTTCACATGTCATTCTAAATGTATCAGAATTATCAGAGATAATAGAAAATTGCTGAATGGAAAGGAATTCTGTTTTGTTGAAATTTCTAGCAAACTGTGGTCCTTTGGCATACTAAAAAGCCTTGCAACAATAGCAGTGACAGTGTATGTTTTAGTGTCAGGAAAAACAATTTTTAAGAACTTCACCAGTGAGGTAATACCATATTTTTAATGTAACTTCAGATGAGACCTTATTAAATTGAAGGAAATAATGAATCTCAATTAACACCATAATTTTTAATCAAGCTCTTAAAAGGAACATTTTAAGGCATAACTTAAAAATAGCAGTCTTGATTTTGTTCCTAAGAAAATCAGAACTTTAAAATACACTTTAGAAGACATATAATTTAAAAAATGCAGTATGACTTTTCCATAGAACTTTAGAAAGTGATTTCAAAGACAAGCCTATCTGGATAATTAGAGCATACATACAAGAATGTGAGGCCCCAAGTCGGTGGTGCTCTTCAGAGACCATGTCAAACTAAAGAAATTGCAGAAGACATTGCTGCACTTGAAAACGTGGCGAGAGGTTGAAGAGATGAAGTCTGAAAATAGACTGGAACACCTGAAAGTGTGAGGTCAAGAAAAAAATAAAATCACTGACGTAGGTTTACTTGAAGGATTTAAAATTTTGAATGGCACGTATAATATCAACATGAACTGTTGTTTTCAGGATGACATAAGAAGATGGGACCAGGAGAATATAAATGACAATTTAAAAATTTTTTTTTAATTTTTATTTATTTATGATAGTCACACACAGAGAGAGAGAGAGAGAGAGAGAGAGAGAGAGAGGCAGAGACACAGGCAGAGGGAGAAGCAGGCTCCATGCACCGGGAGCCTGACATGGGATTCGATCCCGGGTCTCCAGGATCGCGTCCTGGGCCAAAGGCAGGCACCAAACCGCTGCGCCACCCAGGGATCCCTATAAATGACAATTTAAAGAGAACAGATTCAGAATGTGCTTAGGTAGCATGTGTGCTGGGCAACGTAAATGTGGAAGCAATGATTTCACAAGAAGGAGCACTGTGGTAAAAATGCCACGGTGGGCTGGAACAAAAGCATGTGTCCAAAGAAGGAAGGTCAGGAAGCACTGAGTGCACAAACCATGGCTTTTCCATTTCCCTCTCAGTCCAGAGCCTGGCACCAGGGAGCAACTCACATTTCCTTGCTTGTTACCTTTCTTTCAGCATCCAAAACAGTGGTAAGCTCACAGCACACATCAATAAGCATTTAATGGGGTCAACCAGTTGGTAAAATTAAGAAACAATAGTACAGTTATCTTAACAACTTCACTTTTCGCACTACTTCACTACTCAGATCGAAGTGTAAAGCAAAAGTAAAAGTCGCTAGCATTTAAAAATCAAAAGATGTCATTGTTAAATGACACCCAGTATAGTGTAGCTACACAACGAGTTAAAGGAGTTCTTGAGGATCAAAATGTGTTATTATCAAATAAGTTTTGGAAACTGCACTCTCCTCTTGGAGAATCAAAATGCTTATGAGCATAATAAAGGCTCTTGCAGCAAAAAATAAATGTCTGCTAATTTGGGTTTAGCCCAGTGTTTTGAAAACTCATCCACAGATCTTTTTTTTTTTTTTTATTTTCCTGAGGAGGTGGGATTGTAACTGCCTGTTGACATCTCATGAAGCTAGAAAACAGTTTAGAATATGATGATCTAGAGTAATTGGTCCTTAGTTGCCTCAGATGGCCAGCATTCAGGAGACCCATTCAGTCTAGAATCTTCTAGAGATTTAGATCACGAGGGATCTAAATGCCTAGATGAAGTCAGTGTGCACTTGTCTAGTTAATATAAACTCCTTTGATGTCTTCAAACTAAAGTTGCTTCACCAAGAACTTACCAGACCATCATCAAAGATCAGGAATGGATCTGGCCTGTTAATAATTCCTATTCTTCCCTATATTACTTTTACCAGCATTTCTGACCTCACAGAAACTCTCATAATCTCTTTAACCCAATCTGGCCCATTTCCCATGCATTATGACTGAGTTCCTAAATTGATTCCCGGACCTGCTCTTTCCCTAGCAGGTCCGTTTCCCTTTATCCCTACTCTTGGTTAATCCCCAGCCTCTTCTGTACAGTGTTGCCAGAGACTTGTCTTCAGTCTGAAACACCTGTAAGTCTCTCCTATCCTAGAAAGTGTCCCCTTGATTCAGTATTCCCAACTAGCCACTGGCTGACCTTGATCTTCTCTTTTTTATCTCAATTCCTTGAAAGACTTATTCACACCCACCAGTCCCTTCTCTTCACTGACCTATCTTCAGGCCTTTACCCTCTCAGCTCCCATAAACTGTTCTCATTAAGTTACTGATAACCTCCGAAATCCAAATGCAATAAATATTCTAAAGATTTTACTTGAATGTAGATTTTCCCTTCATTTTTCCCCTGATTACTTGTTCTGTGTTGAATGTCTTTATCTCATTGGAATTTATCATACCTTGAACCCATGGTTTTTCTTATATCATCAATTGTCCTTCTCTGACTCCTTTGTGAATTCCTTTTCTCTACCTACATGTCACACTTTGATATCCCAATTCTTAGCACATTCATCTTTTTACTTTTTTTTTTTTAACTTTTAACACCCTATGCAAGGATCTTATTCATGCTTATCTTTAATGGTTTCCCATTATAAACTGATGTCTCTCACATTTACCACTCAATTCAAGTCCCTCTTGTCTCTTATCTGGATTATTGAAACAGGATGCTGGCTAAAAATAGTCTTTTCTCTGATCCTTTCCTCCAAACATCTGCCCTCCACTTGGTGGCCAGAGTGATCTATCTAAATGCAAAACTGACTCCTCTATTTGCCTGGTATCTTGGTGGGTATATTTTGAGGAAGCAGGAAAATGGTGTCCATCTACCTCTCTAGCCTCTTTTTTCCTCTGTTCTCTGGCCCTTTGAACTGCTTACTCATAATATTTTGCATACATCATATCATTTACTCCTTCTCGTCTTTGTCATTGATGTCTCTGAAATGTGCTCAAAGACTACTACTGCTGCTCCCACCAGTTACTCATGTAACTTGGCTGCTCATTTAAAACTCAGCTGATGGGTTATTTCTTCATAGGAACATTTCTTAACCCTCTCAAGTTGCCCTGACTCTCTTTCCTCAACATAACCATTTTTCTACGTATAGTTTGCTATATATAGTTTGCTTCACTTATTAGACTGTAATATTATTATAAGTTTGTGTTACTATTTCCCCACTAGGTTGCAGATTCCTTTAGGTGAAAATATCATGTCTGATTCATTTGGTATCTCCAGTGCCTGGAAACCTTGCCTGTAACAGAGCAGCTGCCAGAAAATGCCAATGGAAGGAAAGAATGAATGAATGATAATAGCTCTCAGAGCATTGCTGCACCTTCCTCAAGATGATAAAATTGAAAACTCCTACAATACCCAAATTAAGCATTCCTCATTTAAGATACATAGTCACCCATTTTGTCCATCAATTTGAATATTTATTTCAATCGTATTTTAAATGCACTTTAGAATCTTATAATTTAAAGGAAAGAACAATGAATCCAATCCTTTTGCAAAGTAAATAATATATTAGACATAGGAACTATGCCAGGCCTTCTTCTTTCTCTTTTTCTTCATGTATGAAAGATCTGATTTGTTTTTTCCACAAATTTGTATTTCCAGACTTAGACTTACTTAAAGAGAGCTATACCTTATACCAAATTGCTTTTAAGAGTTCAAGAAAACAGCCCAGCTTAGAATATGTGATTAAGCTTCATATTCCTGGTGGCTTTTCCAGTTTTGTGCCATTCGCTCATTAGGATAATGAGGATTTCAGCAGTTCCATGAGAAAAGCTTTGAGTTCCTCTATGAAGGGAATCATATAAACATAAAGTACTCCTCAGAACAGCAAATGCAATATTCTACACTAACTTACGTCTTACTGTCATTATCTTTAAAAAAAAAAAAAGTGAGGGGATTTTTTTTTTCCCCTGGAATTATCTTCAAAGACTTCTTTGTAGTTGTATTAGTCAGGAAAAATTCAATGTCATAGTCTGAACTTTCCTTTTCCCCTGCATAGTCCATGTGTGTTCTATTGTTCCACAAATAAAGAGAGGTGACTGGATGATAAGGGGATTTCTCCGTCATTTTCAATTAGCTGCAGAATGTTTCTGTACAGTAGCTTGGTTCCTGGTTAGCTGACCCACAGAACAATGACGACCACTTCACACTGCAGAGACAGTGCTGACAGGGGGATAATGAGAGAAACTGTCTCGGGGTTTCCCATTAACAAGTGTAACCAAAGCCCCCATTGGCCTTGCTAATGGGTAATAGCATATTACGCAATTGGTGAAGGCCTTTAGGAGATGGTGGACAAAGTTGCTTAATTAGTGGCATCTGAAGTGTTACCTCTACTGCTCTCCTGAATCTTCAGTTTTCCTACAGTTTCTAATTATTTTCCTTTGAATAAGAATACAGTACCAGATTTCCCAACTTGATTATGCTTTTTCCCCCCTCATCTGAATGGGTAATCAAGCACTACTTATTTCAATCAAAATACACTTAAATAGAACCTAACCACAGACTTATGAATACAAGCAGTTCTGGTATTGATATTGATTTTCCAGTAAATCATCTTAAGCCCAAATGATCAAAAATCAAGACAGGTCAACATCAAAGAAACAGGAATATTGGCATGAAAGCAAGCTCCGTTGATTGGTACAAATTAAAAGATCATTTATTAGTGATTATGCTGTATAATACTGCCAGTGCCAAATGAATGCAATTAAGATGAAATGGGCCCCTGCAGCTATAGGGGTTAATAAAGACTGAATTCCTAATGATTTTTCCATTAATTATGAAGATGTCCACAAAACAGCCTTAACAAAGTGGTGGCCACCTCAGACAAATCTTTGTAATCTGGGTAAAACACCTTCTTTAATTGGCACATTACTAAGATAATGTAAAGATTTCAACAGTTCCTAATCATTACTTGCTGGATACAAGGTAAGTAGAGAAAGGGCTTAGAACTAACATGAAGAACAAAAACAGGAGGGCTGATGTTTCGAAAAATCTGAAATAACTCTTATGAGAGTCTGATTAATGACATTGTTTCAAGCCCAGAAGACCAAATATAAAGAACATCTTCCTGTTTTGCATAATTAAATTACTCCCCCCTCATACCAACAGAGCTATTCTCTTGTCTACAAATATGATTTCTATAAACCGAAAAGAGGAGAGGAGGGAAGAATGAAAAAAGGAAGAAAATTGAATGGATGAATTCATAAATAATTCTGAAGTGGTTGGAGAACACATTTCTTCTTCAAATGATTAGGAACAAGAGTAAATCCATCCAAAGATGGACATTCAATTTCCATTTAAGCTTAGATTTAGAATCGAATCTGCGGCATTCACCTTGACCTCGCAACCTATAGTCCTATCCATAGGCCAGTCTGATTTAATCCTGACTGAAACTAGAAAATATAAATTCCAAATCTTTTCTTAATTAGTACAAGTGGTCCACTGACTTCAGAAAAAGAACATTTGTTAAGAGTAAATATTCTACAATATGCTTTTTAAATTGAAGCTTTTTCGCAAAGCTTGCGACCCTCCTTAAAAACAAGCACATAAGGTAGTCAATGCATTAATGAAAAAAAGAAAACCCACGAGAGAAAATAAAGAACATTAGGAGCATGTGACAAGTTACCTTGCTCAAAATGAGTAAGGTAGAGGTTGAAAGGTGTGTGTGTGTGTGTGTGTGTGGTGTGTGTATGTGTGTCTGAAAGAGAGTTTGGGGATAATTGAAATCTCATTCTTTCATACGCAACCCAACTACAAAATCTCAAAAACGAATAATTGAAGGAGGCATGGGTTCCTGAACTGAGGAGTTTTATGTTACAGTTGACACTTTAAGAAGTTAACATGCCAGCTGTTAACACCTACTAGTCTCATCAGCTCTCCTGTCTCCGAATGCCCTTTCTGTAATTTAGTTGAAGATACATGGTAGATATTTTGGGGGGAGGTAGACATGTTTATACCTATTTTACAGATGCAGTCCGATGCCTGCATACCCATGACTTCCACATGATCATCTGCCACGCTGATGCTCACAGGCTGTGAGGGACAGGCACCATGCAGATGTGCTTCTCAGTCAGACAGCCTTGAGTTTGGATTCTTTTTCTACTCTGCATAATACTTTTGATCTTGAGAAGTCACTTCCCTTCTTTGAGTCTTTGTTTTCCTACCTGTGAAATGGACAATTATACACTCAGCTGTCTTGTTATAAAGTCTAAACAAAATAGTATATGTGAGGCTCCCAATACAGTGCCTACCCCACAACAAATATTCAGTAAATGGTAGGAATAGTTTGTTCTCCTTCAACTTTTTTTTTTTTCGTTTTTATTTATTTATGATAGTCACAGAGAGAGAGAGAGAGAGAGGCAGAGACACAGGCAGAGGGAGAAGCAGGCTCCATGCACCAGAGCCTGATGTGGGACTCGATCCCGGGTCTCCAGGATCGCGCCCTAGGCCAAAGGCAGGCGCTAAACCGCTGCGCCACCCAGGGATCCCTTCTCCTTCAACTTTTAAAGATTACTAGGTTACGATCATTTAGGTAATATTTTCAAACTTATGCTGCTTAGTAAATTAGAAACACTGTGGTTCCAGAACGCTTCACAAGTTTTGGGTGAACTTAGAGTTAGTTAATCATGAGACTTAATTTTCAACCTAATTGATTATCTAATTGTGCTTCTAAACTTGTTTGCTATGTTTGCATGTACACCTACTTGTGATAGACAGATACATTCTGCTCCCTAATTTACATATTTACTTACATGGTAAATATGCAATCATTAAAAAGGAGAGAACATTGGGGGAGGGATTGTTTTCTTTAATATTTTTAATGAAATTTCATTGTTACCTGTTCCCCTTCAACACAGAAAAATAAATATAAATATTCTCATGTGTGTGCATGTATGTGTACACCTGCTCAGTTGTGAAATAAAATATATTTTAGGGTGGATATGGAAGTAGCTCAAAAACTGAGAAATTAGAGTGTAAGATTCTTAAGGACAGGATGGGGCCATTTCTCCTCCTTGGAAAAGCATTATTTACATTGTCAGGAGCCAAGAAAAGTGGTAGAAATCACTAGAAAGGAGGTTCATGTCAAGTTAAGGTTTATGAAAAACTAAGTATGTGTGGAGAAAAGTCTTTTCCCAGGACATAGGAAGCTCAACCCCAGCCAGTGCTTTTACTTTCAGCTTTGATAAGCAGCAAAGTTTCCTGCAATATTAAAATATAAATATCTCTATGAAGATTATTGCTCTGGAGGTCATTTTCTGATTTCCTTTAAAGTCATTCAGTTCACTCAAATGTATTCTTCTGAGTGTCTTGACTGCCTTGCTATTGTGCTTCAAGGATAACCACAAGGGCTATGTAACAAGTGTGGATTTTTTTTTTTTTAGGAGAAGCTATTTCATGTAATGCAAAAAAGGGTTATATCCTCTCAACCTCAGGCTTGAGAGGCAAGTGAGCCTGCCTAGCTACTTCAACTGAAGAAACTTTTAGAATTATTATGGAGCTGGCTGATTTCTCTTTTCTTTTGTTTCTTTTTTTTCCTTCGTGGTTTGAATTTGTGCTTTCCCTGAGATGTGGTTTTCCAAATTTTATTTTTATTTTGCACATGTTGTTTCAGACTGGTGAAGTGTTCATGAATAATGCTAGTTTATTTTCATAACTTTGTTTTATGAGAAGAAAGTTGCCGAGAGACATTTTCTCGGAATGGAGCAGATATGTTTGGTAGGTGAGGACAGACAGATGGTGTCGGGAGAATTTTTGTGTTTGTGGGAAAAGAATATTCAGGACTGTGCTTTCCCAGATAGCCACAGCCAGTCAGGCTCCTCTGGAGAAAAGGTGCAATTTGCATGTTTCTTTCATCAAATGTTTCCAATGTCATATTAATAGTTCAAAGGAAGGATATTAGTTCCTTCTTTCTTTGCTGTTATTTTAATACCAAATGGCCTTTAGGTACAGCATTTGATTTTACTAAGTAAATAAATAAATAAATGAAAATGGTCATTCATGATATATCTCTGAACTTTTGGGCCAACTATGGGAAAATCAGATCCATAATAATTTAGTAACTTTCATAGTATATTGGCTAAATTGTACTCATCATGTGCTGACAGTGAGCATTACCACGTCTCTGGATTGGTAACAAGGGCACTACCTTCTTTATATTTCTGGTAATGACATTCATTGCATAATATGCCCTGTACACCTTTACCAGGCTTATAAACTTGAGTTACCTTTGACATATTAGTGATTTTTGAATGTATAGGTAGACTTCTTATATACTCTTCAAGAAATTATAACAAGATTTTATTGCCTGGTAGCACCTCATTTGGGAGCACTGAAATATGTAAGATCAATTTCTTTAAACCAAAAGGGAGACCTAACGTATATAGTTGCTGTTTGGAACAGTATGCTCTTGGCTTCCTCAAAACCTCAGGTGTAGGTTTCTCGAACAGTGGAATCATATATGTCATCCTACATCTGAGCAAATCTTGACCAAATACATATAGAATTTGGAATCAGTCTTACTCCGTTTGCTGAGCTCAATATACACCCTGATATCCTCTGCACATGCCCCCAAAACAAACCTTTTCATATTTCAGAAATGTATTCACACACACACACACACACACACACACATGCCACACTCCTTCAACAATTATGGGTACCTCCTGCCTAATATTAAGTCTATTTTTCCAATTTTCCCATCACACCCATACCTGTACTTTCCTACTCACTTTTTTCATACTGCATTGCCCCTAACACCTCACAGCCCTTAGTTAATTGTACTGTAGATTTATAACTTTCACTAAGTTAACATATTTATTAAGCTCCAGCTAGTGACTTACAGCAGATAAAGCTCTGGGATGGATGTGTTATTGCCCTCAATTTCAGTTTCAGACAGGAAATAAGCAACTGCGATATGGCATGACATGTGCTGTGTTGGGCAGCGACAGGAACACATACAGGCAAGCCTCAAAGAATACAAAAGTGTTAAGGAATGCATTTGAGATTGGCTTTCCCTATGGCTTCCTTGTCTGACTCAAGCCTATCATGAAACTGGATAGCCCCAATGGGATCCTGGTTCCTTAGTCCTGCCTTGTACCCTCAGAGAGAACTCTACTCCAAACCAGATAGGCCCAGCTCTATGACCTGCTCCTGCACACTGCTGCCACGGCCACACCCAGCTGGTGTCCTTAGGTGTCCTCTAGCAAGACCTGTTGGAGTCATCTAGCCTCTTGAACACTGTGCATGGGTCTACTGGTCATTCCTTTCTCCCTCTCCTCTTCCCTCTAACCTCACTGTCACTTCCCCAGGCCCACTTTACCATTTGCCTATGACCCTTAGTTTTGTTTCTACTGCTCAGTGGTTTTTCAACAA
The DNA here is from genome assembly GCF_018345385.1 of Vulpes lagopus. NCBI lineage: Eukaryota > Metazoa > Chordata > Mammalia > Carnivora > Canidae > Vulpes > Vulpes lagopus. The sequence goes on from NC_054824.1 coordinate 16,311,533, forward strand.
TAAGCCTCATATACATCCTTCAGACATTAATCAACTATAGTAATATTATGCTCCTCGGTTTTGGGAGTCTCTATCTGAGCTTTTTCAATAACATCATTTTCTTTTCATCTGTTATTGATACATTTTTTATTTTTAAAATTTTTTTATTTAAATTATAGTTAGTTAATATACAGTGCAATATTGGCTTCAGAAACAGAATTCAGCAATTCATCACTTACATAGAACACCCGGTGTTCATCACAACAAGTCCCCTCCTTAATGCCCATCCTTCATTTAACCCTTCTCTACCCATCTCCCTCCATCACCCCTCACTTTGTTCTCTATTGTTGAGTCTCTTATGGTTTGCTTCCCTCTTTCTTTCTTTCCTCCTCCCATATGTTCATCTGTTTTGTTCCTTAAATTCCACCTATGAGTGAAATCATACTGAATTGTCTTTCTCTGAATGACTTATTTCACTTAGCATAATACACTCTAGCTCCATCCACATCATTACAAATGGCAAGATTTCATTCTTTTTGATGGCTAAATGATATTCCATCATGTATACACATAATCACACACCATATCTTCTCTATCCATGCATCAGTTGATGGACATTTGGGCTCTTTCTATAGTTTAGTTATTGCTGATAATGCTGCTATAAACATTGAGGTACATGTACCTCTTTGAATTTGTATTTTTGTATCCTTTGGATAAATCAATAATATCACTTTTATGTCCCTATTTTCACTGGACCTGATGTAGAAAATGGAATTCACATCCTCGAGTCAGAACTATGTGGTAATGGGTTGAGGCTGAGGGCACCTCAAGGAAGTACTGACGGAGTACATTTTCTGTGTGGTAGGGATGTAAATTTTGTTGGAGGGTAGACTATGGCAGAATGTATTTTCTAAAATTGATCAAAGCAATATCTCTTGTCCCCCAGGCTCTTCTAAAATCTAAAGTTAACATGAAGATGTTATGTAAGAGTGTAGTTTCCTCCTCTTGCATCTGCTTCAGACTTTGTGACTGCCTTGGTGACTAGAATATGGTGATGCCGTCTAAATTGTAAGATTAAGTCATAAAGGCTATCCAGTTTCCAAGTGGCTCTCTCTGGTGATACTTGCCCTGGAGCCAAGCCACCATGCTGTAGGAAAGCTCACACTATACTATGCAGAGGCCTCATGGACAGGTCCATTTGAAGACAATCTGAGTGCTCCAACTGATAGTCACCATCAATCACTGAATCCATAGAATTAATGAGTCTTCTGACAATTCCATCACCTTGAAGTTTTCCAGTTAAGGTTGCAGACATGATGATGCAGACAAGCCATCCTGCTAGGCCATGTCCAAATTTCTGATTCACAGAAACCATTAGCATGATAAATGACTGTTTTATTATATTAAATTCGGGGGGTAGATTTTTGGAGGCAGCCAGTGTAAGTAAAACATACATCTGGTCATACGGTTCCTCATCTCATGTTTTCACCACCCAAGTCAAGCATTATTGAAACTCAAATTCATCACTGGCAATATTCCATGTTTTATAGTTTTTATTGCATCTATATTTTTAGCATAAAAGTGCATACTTTTATTTTAGTCTTTTTTTTTTTAAAGACAATGTGCCACCTTTGGACTTCTATTTTGCACTCAATAATCTATTGCTAACATTCACCTACATTGATCCTTGTCACTATAGTTCATTTGTTATGACTACAATGTAATATTTTGTGTGAATATACCATAATCTATTTATTTTCTCAGCAATTGAGGCCGTTTTGCTAGGCTTTTGGTTTTGTGAATAGCACTGTTATGAACTGTCTAGGCTAGGTGTGTGAGAGTGGAATTTCTGAGTAATATAAATGCTCAACATCAGGACACAGATATCTGATTTCGTTGCAACTATTTACTCCTCCTCCAGCAGTTTATGAGGGATTTTGTGGATCCCAGGAAGGATTTGGGTGAAAAGAATAGCAATAAATTCAAATTCCCCTGACCCTGATTAAATATTGCTTATATAACATGAGATTCCTTGCCTCATTGTGTTCTTGTTTGCACATCTGCCATCATCATAGTCAGACAGTGATTTAGCTCTTTTCACACATACTCTCACACACGTGCACACACAGAAGAGAATACTACTGTGTAGTTGTGTCTTCACATTCTTCCTTCCCAGGATCCTCGTTGATGATTCAGAGGATTTCTCCAATGCTCCCAGGTTCTAGAAGAAGAGGAAGGATCAGGGTAACAAGTCCAAAGTTCAGACCTCCAGGGATAAAGGGCAGACCTGACAAAAGTGCCATTGGCTGGCTACTGAAGATTTAAAAGTATAAACTTCTTCATAATTCAAGTGACTTGCGTTGATTGATTTATTTTGGCTGTCTCAGAATTAACACTGAAGGTTTTCATTTATTTGTAAGGTGATCTTGCATCTAGCATCATAATGTGCTGAGTACAAGTAGGAGGAATGCTGAAGAAGCAAGCAGCTGCCACTGCCAAACAGAGATGAAGCTCGACGCGCACAGAATGCTTGTAAGTGAGCTCTATTAGAGCAAATCAGGAGAAAGGACAGTAAAGCCATCAATGGAGAATAGAAAATACTAAGGTGTCTATATATTATTTTGAATGACCTCAATAATGTAGCATAATTGCAGATGTAACCTTGAGGATTGAAAGGGGAGAATTAGAAAAGTGTTGAAGATTTTTAAAAGTAGAAATTGACCAATTAAAAATCCGGTGTAATATCCTTCTACTTCTCTAGTAAGCTATTGATCAGATGAAGAGAATTGTAGAAAAGATCAGTCTATCTATCCATCTCTCATGATAAAAGAAATCATAATTTTCCATGCATTATCTCACATCCTTTTTAAAGCACTTTCCTCAAGTGCTCATTTTAACAAAAATTTACAAAACACAAAAGGTCAATGAAACCTTAATATTTGAAAAGAAAGCATGTTTATAAACAGGTAAGTTTCCCACAAGAATTCCTCTAGGAAAGCAGTTCACAGATGGCAGCACTGGAAAGGAATGTGTTCATCAGTTCATTTATTTTAACACCAATATACAGCATTTAATTCAACAGTAAGACATAACTGACCATTCTGTTTTTACAGAATAACAAAATGTGACATTTTCAAACATTCATTTATGTGTTGTTTTTGTTGGATTCACTGTCAGTGCATCTGTATAAAAGATGGCTCATTTTAGCACCCTAGAAATACACCGTGAATTCCCTGTCTATATAATGTATTTGTAATCGGAAATGAGAGGGGCTCACCTTTGCAAATAGGTGGCTAAGAATTAAAACAGGAAGGGTTCCACTCAGTGTTATACACACTCACATAGTAAGGTGAATAAAGAATATGCAGGCAAAGATGAGACCACCTTGAAGACATGCAGGAGACCTTTCCCTGTCCTTTTCTCTCTCTCTCTCTCTCTCTCTTTTTTTTTCAAAATTGGTTTTTGCATGAGAGACACACAGAGAGAGTCAGAGACAGAGGCAGAAGCAGGATCCCCATGGGGAGCCCAACGTGGGAGCCAATTCCAGGACCCAGGACCACGCCCAGAGCCAAAGGCAGATGCTCAACCACTGAGCCACCCAGGCACCTCTCCCTGTCCTTTTTAACAGAAGGTTTTTGAATGATGTTTCCACCCAGTAGCTCAAAACCTTTACACTTATGATGGCTCTTGACTTCATTTATTTAAAATCAATGCAGAAATAATTGCACTTTGATATTGGGCAGTGGGGGACTTATTTTGGAATCATTTAAAATAGAAAATGCTCTGTTTGAAAGAAAATGGATTAGATCAATCATATACTCTTCTGGGGTCCCCCAGACATTTCTGCTAAGACTGCCTCTCCCCGTGTAGTAATGGGTCTATAAGCACTTGTCAACGTTATCCAACGGCTAACAGAATCATTTGTGTTCTTGTGCTTAGGTTGTAGAAGCTCAAAGCTATAAGCTTTAGTTGCTTTTAGCTTTAACTGCTTCAAGTTAGTATATTAATGATCAATACATATAACAAAAGAAGCCATTAATAGCAAGCAGGCTGGTAAGCAGGATTTGGTTCTATTTCTAAATTTCTTACAGATAAGTAAGTCTATGATCTCATCTTCCTGTTCGGTGCTTTTGAGTACAACTTGCCACTAAAAATATGATATGGCTGTTGAAAAATTTTGCTAATTCTTAAATTAGTAGCTGCTATAGTTTTTCCTTTTAGCATAAATGTTATGTTTTGTGAGATACTAGTTGGGAGATAACACAGCAGTAATGAAGAGTTCAGAGTCTACTAATAGCATAGTGATAGAATTCTGCATATTTCTCTTGTTAGCTTTGTGACCTTGGGCCAGTGACCTCATTTTTCTCCTATATGAGTTCAGCACTAGCATCATATTATACAGCAGTCATAAAGTTTAAATTAGATAATGCATGTAGAGCATTTCACAAAGTGCCCATCACATGGTGAGAGCTCAGTAAGTTGGGAGTTAATACAATTTCTTTAACCTGGAGGGCTATGGATACAAATTCATGCAATAAACTGTAATGTTAAAATACACTTGTGAGCTTGAAACAGTGAAACAACAAAATATCCAACTGATTAGACTATGTTTAACTCTGGTGGTACACACTTTTTCATTGGGAGTACTGATGGGCAAACATATGGGAAATGCCATTGAATAATGGGAGAAACTTACAAGGAGTCCTCCATCTGGAACACATTGTGGTTTCAGACTACAGTTCCAGAGAGGTGTAGTGGAACATTTTTACATTCAAAGTAAGCCACATTAAAAAGTAGCACCACCTATAAAACCTGTAGTTTGGTAGAGATAGAACTCAATAGTAAAAAGAAAGAGTTAGGACAAATCAGGGAATTGCTGTAACTGAAGAGTGTATGGTTGGAACACAGGGCTTTTCTTTAAGAAGTAGTTTAGAGAAGTAGAGGCAGGAAGACTGATAGCCCTCTACAGTTCTTTGTGTTGAGAGCTAAGACTTTGACCCAGGCCAACTTGGGTTTTCTTCCCTTCTCTACTATTTACTGCCTATATGACTTTAGGCAAAAGATTTAACCTTTCCAAATCCCATCTATAAGATAAGGATAATAACGTCAATTGTACAGAGTTGTGTTAAAGATTAAATGGAACAGTGAATAGAAATGACTCGAGTTTCAGCTTATGAGTTCTATAACTGAAAACAATTGCAACATTGCATTTTATCACATCAGCATTGCTATAGGAAACAAACATCCATTAATTTATCCATTAGTATCCGCTGAGGGCCAGTTGTGTGACAGATACCATACAGGTGTCATAAGAAAAAAAAAAAAAAAACACCTCTTCTATACCTAAGATGTGAGACAGGGTCTGTACAAATAATGAGGAAGAGGTGCTTAGTGCATAGGAGACTTCAGGCCTAGCTTGTTAAAAGAGTTGAGCTTCAATTAAGAGTTGACAAGTGAATGCCAAAGGGCCAGGATACTAATTTCCAGAGAGCTTTCTCAGGAATGAAGACAACATGCTCAAATGAAGCATGGGAATGAGCTATGTTCAGAGACTAGGCATGAGCCAGACAAACATAGATTGGAACAGGAGGAAAACACAACAATAAGGTGTTAAAGGCAAAAGGGGTCTAACCCCAGAACACAAACGCTAGTTGTACTTGTCGAAAGCCTTGATTAATTGGTGGGAATAACAAATTCCCATGCTAATCCATAGACAGACCACTTGGCCTTCAGACTGAAAAATAAGTGTGACAAATACCAAGGAACCGTAGACTTTCCTTTTCTTGTTTTCTACGTTGTATTAATTTGACCTTTATCATGCCTTCAAAGGCATTCTCATGTTCTTACACTTGTAAGAGAAAAAGATAAAGTGAATGAAGAGGGGAAAGTAGAGAAGCATTTTACAATCTAGCAAGATGTAAGTAAAGGCACTGCATTTAAATCCTGATTTTACATGCACTGTATAAATATATATATTTTTTTAAGATTTTTAAAATTTATTTATTCATGAGAGACACACACACACACACACAGAGAGGCAGAGACATAGGCAGAGGGAGAAGCAGGCTCCATGCAGGGAGCCCCATGTGGGACTCAATCTCAGGACTCCAGGATCACGCCCTGAGCCAAAGGCAGGCTCAACTGCTGAGCCACCCAGGTGTCCCTGTGTGTATATTTATGCTGTTAATGTATACATAGTTCATTTAACATGGGCTTAATGATTGAGGAATAATCTTGTTTCTGTTTCCCTCCTTTTTAATGGAATTTACAGAAAAATGAAATAAGCACTTACTCTGGTGCTAGGCTGCGTGAGATACCACATGGCATCTCATACAACACTAAAGCAGGTACAAATATAGAAAAGTGAAACTCAGAAGGATAATGTAACTTGTCCAGTTTCAGGGAATAAGAAGCAGAGGCTTTGGGACCTAACCCAACTGCTATGAGTCTGACATCTCCACTTCTCCCCTGGCACTAGGCCATGCCCCACAGGAGGGGCCACGCCAAGGAAGAGCCCACCTGCACTTTCTGCCTCAGTCTAGGCACCTGAATCAGCTGCCCAGGTAGGCTAAACCTTACATTAAAACAGGGTCTTGGGCAGTCCAGGTGGTTCAGCGGTTTAGCGCCACCTTCAGCTCAGGGGGTGATCCTGGAGTCCCGGAATTGAGCCCCATGTCGGCTCCCTGCATGGCGCCTGCGGCTCCTTCTGCCTGTGTCTCTGCCTCTCTCTTTATCTCTCTGTGTCTCTCATGAATAAATAAATAAAGTCTTTAAAACAAAAGAAAACAAAACAAAACAAAAAACAGGGTCTTACTAAACAAGTGTTTTTGTTCTTAAGTCCTAAGAGCCATTTATTTCCATTAACTTGACCTGCAGCTTCCCCAATATTTGAAGAGTCAAAAATGTTTTGCCTAATGATGGAATTATGTTATACAGAGATAAATAAATCAGTGGGTATGAAAAAATAACTTGGAATTTTAACAAAAACAAAGTGGACAAAATGTTTTACTCTGTTTATTCCTCCAAATATTCCAAAGTACAGTCAGGAAGGTGCCACAGAAACTCAAGTATTAATCAAAAGCAGCCATTTGCCTTGTAAATGGAGCCATCAGTTCACCACTTCAGATGGACAGTTGTCTATTGCTTCCATTTTATTGTGTAAAAAAGTGATATTCTGTGCGTGTCTGTCAGTTTCTGTAGTTAACTGTGATTTCCAAATGTCACAATGTGAGGTAGAATTTCTGTAAGCCGTTAGGCTATTAATAGTCATAACACATATTTCAAAACCATCCATTAACAGAAATAGAGTCAACTCTATTATTACTTAGATAAATATCATCATGGTGCATCTAGGACAATAATAATGACAAACCTACCCCTCAAACTCCACTGCTTGTATTCCCTTCTAATCAAGCTATACACATAAGCTGAATAAGTTAAAAAGTCTCAATGAATCAGATTTTGGAAAATGAATGTGTGACATGAAATAACCTCCAAAAAAAAATTCCATGAACAAAGCAGAACCTAAGTGTGTAAACATTGGGTGTGCCTTCTTATATACTCTTCAAAATTGTTCCAGATAGCATGTGATCTGTATTTTAAGTTGAGAAGAAGATAATGAACCCAAACCAACATATTGCTTGAGTGAAAAACTCTAGCAAAAGATAACATGAGACAGAGTAACAAAGAAATTGTAACAAGAAGAAGAGGCTCTCAGGGAGAAAAGCCTCAAGCTGCTCTTGGCTTTGGTAAATATAGTGCTCTGAACACAGTAGGGACACAATCAATGTCATGACCAATGGACTCATAAATGTGGAGCCTCTTGAAATTAATGATCACTTTAACATGTCTAAGGCCTTGAACTTATCTTATAAATTGGTCTTTGGAAGGAATAAAAAAAGAAAAATATTGGGCAATCAGAAAGTAATGAAGATCTCGTAAAAATAGCTATCTACAAAAGCAGGCTAAGTGAGTCCTCGGAAAGTCTGCGTATCTACAAATCAGCAGGTTCAGATGATATACCTTCTATCTGTGGGATGAAAGAAACTGGCAAGCATGCTAACTGCATCATTTACAGTTCTTTTTGAAAAACTGTGGGGATCTAGGGAGCTATGAGAGATGAAAGGGAAAGAAAATACAATGCTCTACTTACATTTACAAAAGAGATGAAAATGACCCCCAGAAAACTCAACAATAATTAAAGTTAAGGAAAAGGGGATATTTTAATGGCCTACATAAAGATGACATCTTGAGAATATATTCATATCCAGATAGAATCATTTTTTTAAGGTTAAAGTACAAAAGAATTTTGAATAAAAAGAATTTGAGTAACTTTTCAAAATGAAGTGTTTTGTTTGTTTATAATTGTTTGAGCAAAATAATTTCCCACCTAAGCCCTAAGCCAAAGAAAAAGAAGAAAGAGGAGGAGGAGGAGGATGGGAAGAAGGAGGAGAAGAATAAAGCAGTTCAAAGAGGGGAAGGAAAAAAAAAAAGAAAAAAAAGAAGGTTGGAAGATGGCTAATAAGTAATTATAAGTATAGAGTTATTTAAAAAATACTAAGGAAATGTGACAGTCTTTACTGTCATTTTTTGTAGATAAAATTATTGTTTTCATTGAAAAATAGTAAGAGAATGCCTCTTATATACCAAAAGCTGTGCTAAGAATAGAAAGGCTTCCTGACCAATATACATGAGAAGTGTTTAATAAACATAGGGGCCTCTACATAGAAGCATTTAATAACATTGACTATTATTATTTCTATCAGTCATTGATTTTCTAAAAGATCTTTAGATAACTTAGATAGATAACTCAACTTAGATAACTCGACTTAGTTGAGTTCTATTAGTTTTCTTATTTGACCTGGTCGTCATCCTAGTTACTAGAGCCTGACAGATAGATCAAAGAAACACTCTGTAAAATTTTAAATGGCTGGGCTCTTGCTCCTCCCTCTAGGAGTGGTGATTCATGGCTTCGTTTAGTTCCGTGACCTTTTTTCACATTTCACTTGTATAATCAGGATAAATCTTATACTAGATGTACATATTAGATGTATAGATTGTCCCCTGTGTTCCTATAGGGCCTGGGGAACTCTAATATAGTTTATCATGCTATAGGACTTACTTTATACTATATGATGCTCCTTGAATCTCTATTGCAGAAATGTACTTGGCATGCAACAGAATTGCTTTAGTTTCTCCTTTCAATAGGTTGTGTAATTATATCAATAGAAGGCATTCTTAAAAAAAAATGGCATTCTAGACCTTGACATTTTCAGTAAGTTTCATTATTGGGACAGAGTATATAATATGCATTTTATTTTGGGGATGTGTTTAATTTATATTTTATTAAAATGAGCTTTTAATATTTTTAAATTTCATATTTTGGGAACAGAGATATCTCTGATCTTAGAATATGGGAATGTAGGCATTGAAATTAAGAATCATTTAACACAGAGTGTATTAAACAATCTGTGAGTTTTTATGAAATATATATTTTATGTAAGAATTCTTATGTTCTGAGTGGCTCAGTCTGTGAAGTGTTTGCCTTTGGCTCAGGTCATGATCTCAGGATCCTGGGATAGAGCCCTGTGTCTGGCTCCCTGCTTAGCAAGGAGTATGCTTCTCCCTCTGCCTCTATGCCTCCTCAATCCCACTGGTGCTCTTTCTCTCAAATAAGTAAGTAAAATCTTTTTTAATAAAATAATTCTTATGCCCATAATTTTGTTGGTCATCATTAAATACTAGAGGACTTAGAATTGTTGCTATAAAAACAATTAAGAGCTATTATCTGTTGAGGGCTTGATATAGGCCAGGTACTGTGCTGTTTAGCATTACCACCTATTTAGTTTTCCGTCTTTAAGGCTGATCTCATCATTATCATCTTATACAAGAAAATGTTTAAGTTCTATACAATTCAGAAGCCCCAGCCTCCTAACTCGTATACTGCTAACATGCTTCCTGAAGTAGCCAAGTGCAGATTCTCAAAAATAATGCTCTGAAATGGATTATAAAATGAGGGGTGAAGAGTATATGTTAATCTAATCCTGAAAGGACAGACACAACAAATGACTACTTGACTTCAAAGAAAGGTAGATTATGATGTATGTAGATGCCCACATATTGATGGAATGGAAGCATGAGGTTCTAGAACCAAAATGAGACAAAAAACTATGTGAGACAAGCTGAAATTTCCAGTGTGGTAGGCTTTAGGGTATATGTAGGTTTTTTAGCCATCAATGACAATGCAAGATAAGCATTTCTTTATTTTCTTGACACTAAGATGCCACTGAGTATGGGGTTCAATAGTTTTCTTTTTTTTCTATACATAAAGTCTATAAATCAAATATGAGATTCATTTTGACTGTATAACTTTAAAATGTGAAAAAAAAGCTCATAGAACTGACTACAGTGTGGTCCTCATTTTGGCATGTGGAAACTGAAGTTTAAAGAGCTTAACTAACTTTCTCAAAGTCATAAATCTAATTTCAGTAATAATAAGAGGTGGGACTTATTGAGCACATAGTATGTACCAGGCACTGTTCCAAGCACTTTTGTATGTTAACTATTTAAAACTCACAGTAACCCTCTGAGGGAGGTACTTTTGTTAGCCCTATTTTACAGATGAGAGAAGTGAAACTCAAAAGAGGTAAGGAAATGGATGGCCCAAGTCACCCCCACTTTCTGTACTACACTGTCCTGGCCTTCCTGGATATTCATGTTAGCCTCTGCTCTCCAGTCTCTGAGGTGGTCCTACCCTAGAGATTGACAGATATTAGGCTCTAGTTTCTTCTCATTGGCCTGTCCCCTGAAAGCAACCTTTCAATGATTGGGGCCTTTTTTGAGCAATGGAAACAAGTTTTTTTCCATTACTATTAAAAGCTGAAATACAAATCTAAATAAATCCTAAACTCTGTTTGCTGTCCTTTCAATGATTCTTTATATTGCCAGAAAATCAGTCATTCTACAACAACATTTTGGTTATTTCATTGATAAGACTGCTCTCCCCCAGTCTCCAATGTCTCCTTATTGCTTAGTTCATGTTTTTTTTTCCTGTAATTCCAGAGACTTCAAGATCTGAGAGCCCAGACTTTTCATGACCTTGTCTTTCACTGCATACTAGTGAAGAAATCAGAATTTCGTGTCATGCTGTCTAGATACGAATTTAAGTTCTACCATTTGCTAGCTATGTGACTTTAGACAATCATTCTGCCTTCCTGGATTTCAGTTTCTTCATCTGTAACGCAGTGTTGACCAGCTTGTATTGAGCACTTACTTTGTGCCAAGCATTGCTCCTTGATTGCCATAGCCAATCCTTACAGTAGCCTATATGAATTATCTTCCCTATTTTACCTAACAGAAAGTGAAGTATGGAACAGTTTTCTTTCATGGTCAACGGCACACACCTAGGTAAGTGAGAGCCTCAAGATTTGAGCCTACATCCTTTGACCTTAGATCCTGAACACTGAATCATTTCTGTTTATCAATTTCTATGATGTGGGTATGAAAATACCACTAGAATGCAGCCTTCAGGAGAGCAGGACCCTCTGTCTCCCTCACTGCTCTATCACTACTGGGTTTCTGGGTATGTTCATGTGCAGTGCATATTTCAGAAGAGATTGTCTAATGAAAATACTTTGAAAAGCCCTGATTTATACCCACCATTTGGGACATAATCAAGCACTCTTTATATCGACTGTGTGCTGTAAAGAGAGAGGAATTGTGCCTGGCACTTAGCTGAGGTTCAATAAATACTTGTTGATTAATTCACTGAATAATAAATTCACATCAGGTCACTTACAGAAGTATTACTCACAGACAGATACTATCTGTCTACGTATCAACCTTTGTAAATGATCTGTGCGGGTCCATTCTGCCCTTTTCAGCTTGATCCAGAACAACCTACATTTACAACACTGCTGCTTCTCCTCTTGTGTGGACTAGGAGACAAGGAAAAGGAGTATGACAACAGCCTCTGTTCTAGCCTCAAATATCACATTGGTTGCTTCTTATTCACTAATTCTGTCTTGGCTGCCAGGGAGCTCAGAGCTAAATATGGTGCACAATCCCAGAGCCTAATTGTTACTCATTATTTCTGATATAATTATGTTCCCTCTCATGTTATCTTATCTGGTGCATTTATCTTTATTTTAATGGCTTTCTTATATCTATGTTTTTCATGCTAAAACACTGAAGCTATTTTTTAAAGTATGCAAGTCTATACATAATAGGCAAATAGGTCATGAAATGTTTATGAGTACCCGCCTTATTATTGTTGAGTTCTCAGACTTTAGGCTCAGTTTGCTGAGGACTATCTGATGTCTTCATCCATATTCAGTGTCCTTGGGAAGAGATTTGTCTGTCTGAATGTTCTGGACTTCCTAGAGTTCTTATAGAACAGTTGTGATCCAATTAAGAGAGCTTGCCAAGCAATTTCTGCCTTGTTATACATAGATTTCTGTGACTTCTCAACTACCCTGTTCATGTTAGTGGTACTTTACCCCATTTGAATCCTTAGATACCCACATACCCAGCAAGACTGGTTGCTTTTGAAACAAACCCCTTACCACTGGGGAATATAAGCTTACCTTCATTCATAGAAAGTAAATTGTTTTGATCCAAAAATCTATAGAAAGACACCACATCATACCTGGACAGAGCAAAACATGTATTTTTCAAATATCTGGCCCAATATTCCAGCTTGACATTTCATAGTATTTAATGTCTTTGTTTCTCAGTTTCCTAATCCTTAAAATGACCTAATAATATCCTCTTCAAAAAATGATAGTAAGAATGCATTTGAAATAATTGAAATATGACAGTTTCCATGTTTTCTTCTCTTGTTCTTTCCTACTTATTATAAGTGATCACATATGTTATATGCTACCTATGCAGAACATGAATCATCAAACATATTTTCCCTGAATAAGAGATAACAGAAACACTAGGGGTTGGAAAAAAAAAAAACAGAAGATAATCTTATCTTCTATATTTAAGAGATAATAAAGTTGATTTTGTTGTTTATGTGGGAACAACAAAGAGCACTAGGTACTAGTTGGGAGGCAGGTTTCAACCCCATAGAAGGAGGAAAGTTCTAATAGAGCTTTCCAACCTTTTAATGGACTGGCTCTAAAAGTGATAGGCTTCTCTTCATAGGATGTATTTAAATGGATGCTCATCTCCCAGGACTGTTGAAGGAGACTCTTCTGAGTTGACTGGGAGTTTAGACAACATGCTTTCTAAAGGGTATCTTAAAGTACATGAGAGCAATCTATGATTTTTTTCCAGGTTTCATGCCCTGTTTATGTCTTCTTGAAGCTACATCCATTGTTGAAAAGAACAGTTTTCTCAGGGTCATGAGTTCAAGCCCCATATTGGCCTCCACACTGGGTGTAGAGCCTACGAAAGAAAGGAAAGAAAGAAAGAAAGAAAGAAAGAAAGAAAGAAAGAAAGAAAGAAAGAAACAGGCCAATTCTCCTAAAGAAAAGAGGACCATTCTTCAGTCAAGGGTATGCCTAACATTTAAGATTTTAAATATTTATTCATGTATTAAAATTTCATTTGGTTCCAGACACAGTCCTAAATGTGAAGGGGAATAAAAAAGACATTTCCTCATCTGGATATTATTTAATTCATTCATTTATTCAAACATTCATATATTTATCCTTTATTCATCCAAAATGACAATTTTTTATTGATATCCTACTATGTTTATGGCACTGTTTTAGGCTCTGAGCAAATGCAGCTAGAGATACTGCCTTCATAGATTTTACATTTAAGTGGGAGAGAATGAAAGTAAAATTTTATAAATAAAGAGAAATAGTTTTACTTAATTCTTTGATTTTTGTCATATTTTAGAAAACAAAATAAAAATCCCAGAGTATCTGTTTGAACTCCCTTCAAAAGCAGAGGGTAAATCCTTCCTAGACTAAGTCTCTGTCAAGGCTGGTTGACTACAGTTGCAAACTTGGCTCCCTCCTCTGACTCTCAAAAATTGCAACACACATGGATGACTATCTTCAGGAAGCTTTTCTTGGTGAGATCTAAACTATGACGGTTTCATCTAAACCTTCTTCTGTTCTCACTAGAATGTATATTCAGGTGGTAAAACAATCTGGCATGGTTCACCTTCATCTGAGTACACATGTTCTTCCATTGCGCTTGAGCACCTATGGAACTGCTATCACTGGAAAGGCCTAGACCTTCATGGTATCCAGAGCTTAGAATTTCAAAGTTTTTTTTTAATTAATTAATTAATTAATTAATTTGTTTATTTATTTGTGATAGACACACACACAGAGAGAGAGAGAGAGAGAGAGAGAGGCAGAGACACAGGAGGAGGGAGAAGCAGGCTCCATGCCGGGAGCCCAACGTGGGACTCGATCCTGGGACTCCAGGATTGCACCCTGGGCCAAAGGCAGGAGCCAAACCACTGAGCCACCCAGAGATCCCCGAGAATTTCAAAGTTTTGACAATGACAGATGATTACCGCATAGTAGTATCTATTAGGTATTTCCAATTTTTTAAAATCTCCTTCCAGTATGTCTCTGGTCCATACTTCAATATAAATCAGGTAATGAATAAAGAGGAAAGGAAAAATGGGTGCAGTAATAATTAGACATCTTAATTACTGAGTGCTGACCACATGCCAGGCCCATAGTGTGTGCTTTATGTGCATTATGTTAGGTAATCCTCATAAAAACCCCACAGGGAAAGCATGATTATCTCTGTCTACAGTTGAAGAAATCAAGCCACTATGTCAAGCAATGTGCCCAAGCTCATCCAGTCAGAGTGCAAAGCTGGGACACACTCTCACTGCCTCCCTGCTCCTTGCAGGAAATCTCTCCACCAATTTCAGATGAAAATAAATGTGGTCTTGAAGGGTGGCTTTGTGTACCATGGCTATAGAGAGCTATCTGCTCTATCTGCAGGTAGCTTTAGCTGTATGTGTAGCCACACAGCTGTGACAGAGAAGTAATTTTTCAAAGAAGTAATGTTCTGAGTTTTTCTTAAAAAGGTTCTCTTTAATGAATATGCCTTTTTGTCTCACTAGGCTGTCAATTTCTTTCTGATTTTTCCCTCTATGTTTACCTTAAAGAATAAATTCTTTCATCTCCCTTGAATTGGCTTAGTAATTTGGAGGAAAAGCTGGCTGATAAATCATCTCTATATAGAAAGATGAAACTTCTTTTAATTCAAGGAAAAATATTTTTAAAAAACTATCTACTGATAAAAGAGGTGTTAGTTCTGAGAGATTATCTGGAGAATTCCCAATGTAAATGATACGGTATAATGTATTTCTAATTTTTTTTTTAAGTTTTATTTATTTAAGAGAGAGAGTCAGCAAGGGAGAGACCATGAGCAGAGAAGAGACCTGGGAGAGAAGTAGGTTTCCCGCTAAGCAGGGAGCTCAATGTGGCGCTAGATCCCAGGACACCAGAACACCTGAGCTAAAGGCAGATGCCCAACCAATTGAGCCAACCAGGCACCCTGGTATTTCTAATTTTTGAAGAGAGGTTATCATTGTCTGAATGATTTTATGTTAGTAATGAAAACCCAAGAAAACAAAGGTTAGCATTTTAAATATAACAGGATAATTGGGAAAATAAAGATAGGGAGGAGGGAAGGTGAAAGGAGGAGAAAAAGAACTCTTAAGTCCTCAGATAACAAAGAACTATTGGACAAATCATCAATGGACACTTTAATCTACGATTGTTACCCCTTTTACAAGTTTCTGTTCATCCTAGGAAAGATTTTCCCTGACTACTATATTTAAAATGACATCTGCATTTTTTTTATTCCTTTACCCTTTAAATATTTTTAAGTAACTACCAATTGCTATTTTTAAATATATTTAAATATATTTTTCTCCTTTGTTTATTGTCAAATTTGCCCAATAGTATATCAGCCTATGAAATGGAGTCTATGTTTTATTCAGTCCTCTGTCCACAACTCCTTGAAGTGGGCCTGTCATAACACAGGCACTCAATATATTTTTGTTGAATGAATGAATGCATGAATGTGTATACATCAATGTATTGCAATATAAACACGCTTATTCAAGCACGTAAATTTTCTCTATGTTACATATACTCAGCAAATAAGCCTCAGTAACTCAAGTTGCATTCAAATTTGTTGTACGTACTCATGTATGTACACTCATATCCAAATCACTCTATTTTCAACAATAATCTGAGTGCCTGATCGTCTTATGCAACTGGTTATACAGTACACAGAGGAAGATGTAGATAACACAGATAACATGATCATAGCTTAAAATCAATAAAATGGGGAGCACAAGGAACAATTAGAACAGAGACAAAGCTGGAGGAGCTTGGTCATCTTAAAGGGGATGGCTTGCTGTAGTCTTTGACACCAGACTTCATATTTGGGGGATGCCCTGGTTGCAATTACAAAGGAATAAAACTGTAGTCATTGTTTTTTTTGTGTGTGAAATTTTAGACTTGATTCTACCCTACATACCCTATAATTCATCTTATTACTGCTATAACTTCCATGCTGTGTGAGCTCCAATCATAAAGGATATTCTCTGCTTTCTCTGATACCAAACAGAAGGGTGTATCTACTTTTAATCCATGGTCACATGAGGTGCATTATAATAGCGTTCTTTGGTCTATGTGCTTCCTTGTTACTCTTGAATGCTTTTGTTATATTGATGTGAATCCCCTGATTCATGATGTTTTGGACTCTAATTATTGTCCTCATTATTTCAGTGCAACCATGCAAATTAACACAAGCTATAAACCTGAGGTTTAAAAGAAACAAGGCCAGGCCAAGAAGATGCTGGTGCACACGCACTAGGATTTTTAACAGGAACTGGAAGCATAGCTCCCTATGCTAATAGTCCAGATCCTACTGCTTCTTGGCTTTGGATCTATTCTCCTTGAGCGGAAGAAGGAAAGAGAGAGAAAGGAAAGTTGCAGGTTCTGCATGTGTTCTCCTACCCATCAAAATAAGCCATGAAGAAATTCATTGAAATGCACTGTCTCAATGAGGTGATTATGAGTGAACAAACTGCCAGAGGGGATCGTGGGGACACAGCTTCAGAGTGCCTGAGGAAAAGACTGCTGCTCAGTTCCCATGAAACCCGTACACTATAGCTCCCAGTGCTCTGTTACTGGGAAACCCTCGTGCTCCACACCAGGCTGGCAGAGACGAAAGAGAGTGGGCTGAGGTGAGCAGAGCTAGAGTGGATCTACTACTCACTACTTCTAAGTCCTGGGCCCTCAGGCAGGGCTCTTTCATAATGTCTCGACCATGATGTCTACCTCACAGGGCAGCAATTGGGCTTATGGTGGGGGAAATGTGGAAATGTTCAGCATGGAGTTTAGCAACAACTAGTCCACACAGTGTCAACTATCTCTGAGGATACATCCAATGTGTGGGTATGCTGAGGTGGAAACATGAAGTAGTAGACTGTCCTTTATGGCTTCTGGAAATGAGATTTATAATTATAGTTCACACATGTGTAAATGTGTGCATCATTTTGGTGCGTCTGTCTCAAGAGTAAGAGAAATCTTTCCTTCAAGAGAGACTGTAAATAATGACTAAAGTGGAAGAACCATGAAGGCCAGGATTATGGCACACACTTTTTTTTGGTACCTCTTCACACCATCTTGCAGAGTGTTTGACATTTACTGATTGTCTTTTGAATCAGAGTTAATCAATAGAAGAACACATGTGAGCAGTCCCTGAGGAACATTTCCATAAATTTTTCTGATTTACAGAAGATTGCCAAATCCTTAGGTTAACATCATGCGATAATAAACAACCCCCAAATCTTAGAAACATACCACAAGGTTATCTTTCATACTCTCGTGCCATGTCCTTCACGAACAAGTGCAGCTCATGCCTTTTCTTGTCCTGGGGCCTAGGCAGGTGGAGTTTCCCTTTTCAGAAATATTTCCAGACATGTAGCAGAGGTGCAAGAGTGTGGTGAAAATACAGAATGGTTTTCCAAACCTCTGTTTTGAGGTATCACAGGCCACTCTGTGCACGTTTCGTTGGCCAAAAGAAATCACATGGCCACTCCTGATGCATAATCTTTGCTGGCAGGGGCACTGCCAGTTACACAACTAAATCTAAAATCATATGAAAGTAAAATCCACCTCAGGGGAGGGCAGCAAATGCTTTGAACAATAATGTAGCATACTGTGTTTCATAAAACAAAAGCAAAAGCCAACCTGAAAACAGTAAAAATTTTTAAAAAAAGGGGGGGGAAAGAAAGAAAGAAAAAGAATTCCTATACTACCTGTCTGAACTGTAACATCCAAATCAAGGTAACATAAAAATGATACATTTTATACTTTTATACTTGTCAGGGTGTGTGGTGACCTCAATGCTCACCTTTGTTACTAACTCAGTGGCTACTATCCTTTTATGTTTCTTTAATCTTTTCTCATTTTATCTATAGGCTTGTTCTCCACACACGAGTGAACTAAGAAAAACCCACTTTACGAGGACCAGAGTGTCATCTTGATTCCCAAAGGGAGAGGACGGAAATCAAATGTAGGTAATGCTCCTCTAGAACATCATGCTACTGAGTGGGATCAACCATGGATATGGACTTGAAAACTGCTCAACCCAGAGTTTCCTCACTGTCAACTATCCCGAGTTGAATAGTTAGCTTAAAATTGGTTGATGGTAACTAAAATATTTTTGCATCATGAAAAGATGGCAAGCTATATTATTTCTCATTAATATACATCCTAAAAACCGAGTCTTGTATTCAGTCTGGAATTGTTAGCTCTTATTTTTCTATGAAACTTTAACCATTTGCCTCTTCACTAGGAGCTCTGAACTGGGTAATAACGATATCACTTATTTTGGTTTCTCTTAGAGTGTTTTGAAATTTGTTCACTTCTCTCCACCTTTGCTCCTCCTCTCTGTTGCTGTTCATTCAGAATTATGGGAATGCAACCATAGCAAAGTTCTGCAAATGAGGTGTGATTGCTTTCCTCAGAAAATTACTTTACACTTTAATTATTTTTCTGACATTTTCACCGATAAATAATCACAAGTTTTCAAACAATACAACATAGAGTTTGAACTCTGAGCCTGGAGGTTAGGAAGCCTTTCATTTATCTCTGTCCACATGATATGAGTTATTGGTTACTTGCTTTTCAAAGAAGACTCATTATAGGAAAATTATATTCCAAGGTAGTCGTGTTCAATGAATTTTGCTTAATCTTTGCCTACATTTGATTTGCTAAGCTCCACACTCAAAACATTTTCCTCTCATTTTTTTTTCATTGATAGAAGCTGCAGAATTTCCTGAAAAGCTATTGTAGTTCAATATGGCTGTCTTCCTTGACATTTACATGCATTTCAACTTTATTTATTTTTCTGCATAGTACCTAGCTGCCTGGCTGGAGAAATGAAGATCGCACATTCAGCAATTTATGCAATCCCAGCCACAAGACTATTTTACTGTCTGTTGAATAATTAGCAATGTGCGTGAAGATAGAATATACAGTAACTTGCCTGACTTTGGGCAAAAAAAGATTAGAATGACAAATAGTCAGACTCTAGGGTCAAATGCTTTGCCAGTAGTTGCATATGTTTATGCCAAAATACATAAAGAAATGTCACTTCAGCACATGAGTGATGACAAACACTCCAAGTGGGGCTGCAGTTCATCAATCATTTCAAATGTGCAGATTGGGTTTACCTATATAAACAAAAGCAATAAAACTACTCAAAGCCTCACCTTAAACAATTCAAGCATGACATAAACACTGTTACTGCACAGTCAAGCCCCATTTTACTTGAGAAACAGTCAGAAAGGATCCGACAAACTATGATTTATTAAGATTAATAGAGCACGTCTTTAATAAAAAAAAGTTCTGTTAATATTTTGCATAAATATGGGAATCTCATTCAGCATCACAGCACATCAGAAAGCATATGCAGCAGGGAGTATGATTAACGAACCTTAAAACTGTGGATCCACAGTCATTCTCAACAAAGTTTCAAGTTCAGAGTGAGGAGCACAGAGAAAGCTTGAAGCAAGAATCCACAACAGGTAGGTTGCTCTGGGCTCACTTTTAATGATACATTATAAAGATGAATTAATAAAACTATTACATGCTTCCAAGCCATTTTTGTGTCCCCAGGATGCGTTTGTAACAGGGATCCTTTAAACCTCTGCTGATGTTTTAGGAGAATGAATATTATATTATTGTCCCTCCATGGGAAGGAGAAGACCAAGGGGTTCCTAGCCATAGATCAGAAGTCAGAAGTTCATTCAAGCTAACACATCATTTCTCTTTTTTGAGAAGATGCATTGTAAGGATGAAAATAATTTTCATGAATATAATTTGCTCACCCGCCTATGTTCTTGTTTTCCTCTTCCACTTGAGTGCTGTGTCTGATACTAATGCCATGATTGGCTCTTTAGAAGACACAGCAGAAGTGCAAGGCAGCAATGCCACTGCTCTGTAATTAAAGAAAATTCTGCTCAGAGGAAGCAGCACAATCTACCGGTGATCAAGGCAGGCTCTTCGAGGTCTGCCCATAAGGAAGTTAGAGTTTCTGATTCCTGAAATGAGGGACTCAGTTTAGTTGAACTATATACACTGTCTCAAATTGCAAATCAAATTTAGCAACAACAGAAAAATGAGCAGAGTCCTCTCTCCTTAATTTTACTGAACTTTTAAGATTTAATTGAATGATGAGGCAAACATCTCCCGTTCAGAGTATAATTAGAAGATCAGAATGCTTTTGAAAAGGTTTTCTTCTCATTTGTCCAACTTTGTAGATGTAGAGGGGTTTAAAGAATCCAGAAATGTAACCCATATCTGAAAGGAACCAACTCTCTTAGGAGAAGTCATTTTGTCATCTTGCATCCTGAGAGTAGAAACAAACTCAGTGAATTTTAAGATCCTTCTTTAAAGGTTTGGGAAACAAGACTGATCTGATGATAATATTTAAACAGAAACGTTGATGGAAATGAACTTTTAAAGACCCCAAATGATAGAAAAAGAGGAAACACATCCTTAGAGATGACAAAGAATGCTGCTTTAAATGGCAATAGAATGATTGCCCCGCTTAATTAGTCATCTTTGTGTTAAACAGTCCAGGCCATCCATATTCCTTGGAAATAGTAGTGCATTAAGAATCAAGGGACTGCAACTGCTTGCAAGATACATCCATGAAGGCAAGGGAAACAAAAGCAAAAATGAACTATTGGGATAAAAAGCTTCTGCAAAGCAAAAGAAACAATCAGAAAACTAAAAGACAACCTACAGAATGGGAGAAGATATTTGCAATTGACATATCACATAAAGGGCTAGTATCCAAGATCTATAAAGAACTTATCAAACTCAATACCCAAGAAACAATCTAATCATGAAATGGGAAGAAGACATGGAAAGACATTTCTTCAAAGAAGACATACACATGGCCAACAAGCACATGAGAAAGTGCCATCACTGGCCATCAGGGAAATACAAATCAAAACCACAAGGAGATCCCACCTCACACCAGTGAGAATGGGGAATATTAACAAGGCAGGAAATAATAAATGTTGGAGAGGATGTGGAGGGAGGGAAACCCTCTTGCACTGTTGGTGGGAATGCAAACTGGTGCAGCCACTCTGGAAAACGATATGGAGGTTCCTCAAGAAGTTAAAAATAGAGCTACCCTATGACTCAGGAATTGCATGACTGGTATTTACCCCAAAGATACTGATGTAGTGAAATGCCAGGATACCTGCTCCCCAATGCTCATAGCGGCAATGTCCACAATAGCCAAACTTTGGAAGGAGCCATGATGTTGTTCGACAGATGAATGGATAAAGAAGATGTGGTATATTACTCAGAATAGAATATTACTCAGCCATCAGGAAAGACGAATACCCACCATTTGCTTCAACAAGGGTGGAACTGGAGGGTATTATGTTGAGTGAAATAAGTCAATCAAGGAAGGACAATAATCATATGGTTTCACTCATATGTAAAACATAAGAAATAGTGAAAGGGATTATAAGGGAAAGGAGGGGAACTGAGTGAGAAAAATTAGAGAGGGAGACAAACCCACAAGAGACTCCTAACTCTGGGAAACAAAGGGTTGTGGAAGCAGAGGTGGGTGGGGGATAGGGTAACGGTGACAGGCATTAAGGAGGACACTTGATGGGATAGTACTGGGTGTTATATGTTAGCAAGTTGAATTTAAATTAAAAAAATTAAAAATTACAAAAAAAAAAAAAAAAGAATCAAGGGACTAGGCCATGACGTTGGCTGTGTCACAAAATCACTAACTAATTGAACATTTGCTTGGCAGAGGCAACCCAAAATCCCTGAGAAATTCATAGATGAAACAAAACCCTGTCTCCAAAGAATTCACAGTGCAGTGAGAGAAAAAAAAATTACCATTCCCTTCAAAAACTAAAGTTGAAATTGCCATTTAGTAAAATTGCCATTTCTCGATTCATGGAAAGCTTTGTGAAAACTTTGGCTTCATAGCCGCCATCCAGACCCAATTACTCTAAAACTCATTCATGTTGAACATAAATTGCTGATTTTTCAGCCTCCTTTTTTGAAGTGTCATTAGATTTTTTCATTTTTTATTAAGTTTTTAAGTATCATTACATTTTAATTGAGCTCTTCCCCTCAGCCCCCAGACCTGTTTGCATCAAATTAAAAGGGCAGTGGAGGGGTGCTGGGTGGCTCAGTCAGTTAAACATCTGTCTTCAGCTCAAGTCATGATCTTAGGGTCCTGGGATCTCAGGCTCCCTGTTCAGCGAAGATTCTCCTTCTCTTCCCTCCTTCTGCCTCCCACCTCCAACCTGTGCGTACACCCCGTGCTCTCTCTCAAATAAATAAATACAGTCCTTAAAAAAAAACCTGACAATGGAATATTTTTGGCTAGTCTAAGAAAGCAAGTTGAGGTGGACAGCTGATATACACACATGCATGTGCACAAACACACATATATTTTAAATAAAAAATACTTTGTAGGAGACATTAATAATATAGCTAGAACCTAGTAACCTCTGTCTTTGTCTGGATTTCCCCCCAAAAATGAGGCTCTTGGGGCACCTGGGTGTTTCAGTGGTTGAGCGTCTGCCTTTGGTTCAAGTCGTGATCCTGCGGTGTTGGGATTGAGTCCCTGGGGGAGCCTACTTCTCCCTCTGCCTGTGTCTCTGCCTCTTTCTGTGGCTCTCATGAATTAATAAATAAAATCTTTTTAAAAATTGGGCCTTTTATTTGGATCCAGGTAATTCTTTGTTGTAGAGGCTACTGTATATATTGTAAAGATATTTAGTAACATGCCTGCCTCCTATTCACTAGATGCCAATAGCCTCTACTCCAAAATCGTGACAACTGAAAAGGTCTCCCGACATTTCCAAATACCCTGAAAACGGAGAGAGGGGGAGATAAATCATCCACAGCTGAGAACCAGTGGTGTAATAGGACATTCAGAAGGAAAAGTCAGTTCATGGATAGATTATTAAGTTAGTCACTACTGAGAGAACGGGCCCCCGTTTTGTTGGAGACCCTCTGAAGTGTATAAGATGCAGTTCTGATTTGTTCACCTGAAGGATGTATTTATCCATTTTATCGTATCTGTCATTGGTCCCTGGTCAACTCCACGGGGGACCTGACTCCTTATACTCCTTTGTGCTTTGCCAAAATGCCTTATTGGTTCACACAGCATGTTGCAAGTCATCAAAGAAGCCCTTGGTCACAAAGGAGGTGCTACTTGAGGCCAGATATTTCTATACCCCCATGTGAGATTGGTTGCTACAGCTAGAGCTAGAGTAGAAAGTCAATAGAGGGGATGTAAAGTCCAGAGAGTGTCAGAGGTAGCCCAAAGAAACATTATGCTCCTCTTCAAGACTTTGGAAGTCCTGGAGGGGTACAGTTATGGGAACCGCAGGAAAACAAAACACCGTGGGCTATAATTCAATGCTCTGGCCATTATTTTCCTCTCTGAATGCATTTATAGGATAGTTAGGCATGTGTGTGTGTGTGTGTGTGTGTGTGTGTGTGTATGCATAATTTGAGACCTTTTCTTTCTTCTTTTTTTTTTTTTAAAGATTTTATTTATTTATTCACGAGAGACACAGAGAGAGGCAGAGACACAGGCAGAGAGAGAAGCAGGCTCCATGCAGGGAGCCAGATGTGGGACTTAATCCCTGGACTGGGATCACTCCCTGAGCCAAAGGCAGACAGACCTCAACCACTGAGCGACCCAGGCGTCCCTAGGACCTTTTCTATGTAGAAAGCGGGGGTAGCAATTAGATGGGCCAAGGAGACATAGGAAGTATCCACAGGGTAGAAGTGCTAGAAATAGAGAAGCTGCATTAAAATTAATATTCACCTTAGTCAATGACTTTGGATTTTGCCCTTTAATTCATGCATTTAAAATGTATTTAAACTATATATCAGGTAAGAGAAACACATGGAAATTGTGTCAAATTCTTACAGAGTAGTGAAATATGAAGTACATAAAAATAAGACAAAAAGTATGAAATCCAATTAAAATTTCACAGGAAATTTTCTGCAAGAATATATTTAGGAAAAAGCCTAATCACAATTTTTCAAATAAATTTACATCTGTATTTGAAGGTTATTTCTTTTTTAAAAAAATACTTCAATTCATAAGGTGCATATTTAACTAAATTTTATCTATTTATAATATTAAACAGCAAGAATGTATGCATATATGGATATTCACATATGTATGCATTTATACACACACTCAGAATTCTCTTCCACTTTTCATTTAGCTTATTAAAAATGAATACAAACAGACTCTGAGCTCCAGGACCCTCTAAGAGCTTATAGCCTGTAGCAGCTTTCAAGATAACAGCTTCTTCAACCAGAGGAGTTCTGACTTCTCCGTCAGAGTGTTTGAAGTTTCCAAGGCTTGGGGAGAGGGTGGTCTTTTCAGAAAAAGCCAGTATTTCAAAGAAAAGACATACCTTTTTTCCCCCTCTTTAGTGCCAAGATTTGAAAATGCTGTGAAGAGGGGGGAGAAAATTCTTTCCTTTAAAATGTAGTATTTCTCTGAAGAGACCCATCCCTCTGCTTGGCAGACTCCAGACGTGCTCTCTGCCAAGTGCTCTGTGTTCAGAAGCTCTGGGCCATACCTTGAACCAGCTACTCGAATTGGGTTTTTCTTCACACTAACAACCTAAAATCAATTATCATGAAATGGTTCCAAAGTTCAGGGAGTTTATTTTCCCTATGTACAAGTGGAATGATATCCATTAATTGGTTAAAGTAGGTTTTTCATTTCTTAAATGCCCATAAACTACTTCTTCAGTCTGCATTTGGTGATTCTTATTTAAAAGGAGGATGTAATTTAAGTTCAGTTAAAAAAATATTACATTGCAATATAGCGTTTTTCTTTCCCAAACTATTTAACATGAAGGTACTGAAGACAATTATCCTTAAAGAGGAGGAATCTGACATCTGAAACCTTTCCTGACCTTGGCTACATAACATTTTGGAGTTGGGTTTTCTCATTTGGGAGACGAAACCATGTCACAAAACAGTTGTGAAAATTAAGTGATGTAATGTCTATTGAGTATCTGACATGGAGAAGGTACAAGCCAGTCCCTTTCCCCACCATGTATTTAGTCATGAAATAATCATTCTACTAGGGCATCTCAAGCCTCATTTTCTTTATTTGTGAAACAGCAAAAGGGACCTACCTCAGAGGGTTGAGGGAAGAGTAAATGCAGGAACTGATGTAAGGTACTTGGCTCAGCACTTGCTGGATGATAATTGCTTCATGCACATTAGGTAGCGAGTGATGGCAGTAAGAATAGTTACAGAACAAGTTCATTAATGCCATTAACAAATCTAAGGAGCATCTGAAATGTGCATGGCACTGTGTCAGGTGCTCAAGTAGAGTGTTAGAAAGCATTGACTCTTAAGGAGCCAGCGCCTCCACATACGGAAGATAAATGCTATGACAGATTATCAAGGAAGGAGCAAATTCAGACTAATACAGACTAAATGTAGGGAAGGAGCAAGAAAGGAGGAATCACTGTGGAATTATCTAGGGAAAGAGATGGGGCCATGGGACCTAATGTTGAAGAAAAGATAGAATGTATTTGAGTGGCAGAGAAGAAAGAAGACATTTCAGTTTAGAAGAAATGACAAAGTGATAGAAAAGCACATTGTGACTAGGGGAAATGAGGGATCAACCAGTTTGTCAAGGGCAAGGAAACTTATAAGGGACCCATGAGAATCAAGGCTGGGAGAATAGGAAGGGACTTGGTCATGAAGAGCCTCAGGGTCCAGGCCTGGGAGTTTTACTTCCTTCTTCAAGAAGAAAAGGTCGATGAGATGGGTTAGAACAGAAAAATGGCACATAAGCAAAATTTTAGGATGATTGAGTACGATATTTTTTTTTTCTTTAAGTACCTTAGCCAATTAAGAACTCAGAAACAAATATGTGAGCCAGTGATTATTAGTTATTTATAATTCTAAGAAGATCTCTTAATTTTATAAAATTTTATTTCAAATATGAGAAACATTGGCTTTCCTAAAAATTATTGCAAAGCAGTCACCTGGGGAAAAACTAATTTTTCACTCTGGTCCAAGTGGGGACACAATTCTCTGTCTCGCTCTCTTCTCTATTGTCTTTGTCTCAGAGACAGAGGCATTTATTCAAGAAGGGTTTCCTTGTGAATCCTGAGTAGAGAAAAACTTCCATAATAGATTGTAGAGTTTTTGACAAAATTCATGCAGCATCCTAGGAAAGAAAGAAAGAGGAAGGAGAAGATGGAAAGGGAAGATCAGGAGAAAGCAAATAAAACCAGGTAGTAGGTATCACACCAATTTAGAAGAACTAAACCAAGGAACAGACACTGCAGAATAAAAATAAATGAAAACTAGCTCCATCCATGTGAGATCGAAGCTAGACAAATTTGACATAATAAAACTGGTGGAGTCTAACTTCCTTCCTCTCCTGATGCTGTCTGCTGTGGCCCGGACACGGGCAGCAGGCACAATACTGATTGTGTGCTCTGCCAGTAAACACATTTTTATAAGAAACCCTTCATATTCTACTATGTCCAATGGTGGAACTGGATCTCTCATAAAAGATTTGAGCTCAGCATGTAGTTATAAAATATTAAAAAAAAAGAAAGAAAAGAAAAGGAAAGTTAGATGTCTTAACCAGGACTGCCAGAACAGAATACCACTTAGTGGCTAAAATTTATTTATTTATTTATTTATTTATCATTTTTAGAGGCTGGAAAGTCAAGGTTTCTAGCAGGGTCTGTTCCTGGGGAGAGTGCTCTTCCTGGCTTGCTGATGGTCACTTTCTATCTTCTGACATAATGGGGAGAAAAAATATTTGTGTCTCTTCCTCTTTATATAAAGCATCAGCCCTATCAGATTAGATCTCACCACTATGACCTCAATTAAATGTAATTACCTTCTCTGTAGGTCCTATCTCCAAATACTGTCACTTTGAGGGTTAGGGTTTCAACATATGAAGGGGATGGGTGGAAAATTCAGTCCATAGCAATGGGAATTTAGATAACTGGGGCCCAAATTTCTGTTTGATAAATAACTACCTGTGTGTCCTTTAGTTGGCCATTTAAACTTTCTGAGCTTTGTATTTCTCACCTTTAGAAAGGACTGAGCTAGAGGAGTACAGGGCTAAGGATTTCTGAGGATCCTTTAGTGTTTATATTTTCAGATTCCATCTTCGTGAAGTTTGGTATAAACTGACTTTCTAGACTCATGTTTTCCGACTATTAAACAGATTGCATGAATGAAGATTCACCTAACAATTTCTAAGGGATGATCAAGCTTAAAATAAAGCAAGAGAAAAGGAGAGAAACTTTGGTAGAGCCAAGAGAAGTGCGGCAGGCAGTATTCAGCTGGAAAGGGGTAGTGGCGGCAGCAGACGGACTGGGTGAGCAGGCTTCCAGTTGAGATGTGTTTGCTCATTTTGTTAAAATCAATCTGGATTTTTGTTGCCAAAATTCTTTCCTTTTGGGAAAGAAAAAGCAAAGTAAACCCAAATATTCCTCTGTCTTTAGATAGGAACAGAAGCGTAAGGTCGTGGTCCACAGCTGGATTCTGACCCACTCTCAAGATTAATCTTCGAAAGCACATCCTTATTGAAAACAATTAATTATTTGCAGGTATCATTGTCAAAGTTTGGTAAAGTTTAGGTCACTTTCTACCCTTTCTAGTACTTTTTAAAATTAAAGAAACCTACAACACTAAAGAGTAATGATTACAGTGAGCTTGTCAGAGAGACAATGGTAAAGATAGAAATAAATCAAGGGTAAGATAATTTAAAACTGGTGATCCAAGGAGTGCTTTCTAGCTGGTGGAGAAACTGAAACTTAAGCATTTTGGATCCCATGGGGAAAAGAAAATAGAGCAGTGATTATCATAACACCTTTTTGTATATCATTGAATTCTACAGGGTTAGAAACCCAAGAACATATTCAATAAAGCCATTGTTACCTGTTCTATTATAGCTACCAGAATCCACTCCCAGACCAACAGAACCAAGGTCACTGGCAGCCCTGAGGAAGTAGGAGATTGGCAAATCTCCTAGATACAAAGGTGAGAAACTCAGCAGTACAGAAGTAAGGAGTATTGGATTGATTTTCTCCACCCAGCATCCTAACTGGGGAGTAATACCTTCTGCTTCTTTAAAGTAACCATTTATTTGCCCTGGTATGGACAGAGAACATTTGCTTTAGCTTAAAAAAAAAAGAAAGAATGTGTGCTCTAATGGAAGAATCAAATTATATCAGAAAAGGAAGCACTTTAAGCTTTATTGCTGTAGATCACTCTGCCTCCAGCTGTGAAACTGATTGATGTTTAAAGCCCCTGAGGCACTGGCAGCTGTGGTGGCTGATTCAAATAAGGAAAAAAATGCGTGTGAGTGTGCATGTGGGTGTGAGTAAATGAGTGTGTAAGCTTATGTAGGGTAAGGAACTATATAGGTAGAGTTTATTTTCCTAACTTTTCTCTAAAAATTCTTTGTAAAATTCTCCTAAAATGAGTGGATAGAAAGATACTTAAATAGATTCGATATTTAATAGATGTTTAGACAGATAAATAGAAAATATATACGTGTATACAGTATAATAATACAGAATAATACATATTAGAGAGAGAGAGAGATGAAGAGAGAGAGACAGAGAGAAACACAGAGATCTATATGGTCAATTAGGTGAATGCTTTATTTCTATCCCATAAATGAAGAGTAGATGAGTTGTTAAAGGAATCAAGTAGTAAGGTTCTTGGTCTTACTTAACATACAGTTCTGGAGAGGGAAAGGATCAATAAATAGTTGCAAGGTGGAACTGAATTGAAGTGAATTGAGTTAAATTAAAAAGATACCTAGGCCAGAAGTAATGCTTTGCTCTTAATTTCCCAATGCAAGGAATATGAATTATAAGAAGAACAAGACACCATTGGGAGGAACACTACTCTCCTCAGATAACCCAAATATTTGTCAAACCCACACTTTCCACCAAGCATTTTAGCTGGAAATGCAGAGATTGGATGCTAAAGGGTTTTCTACCCCTATGATCTAGATGTATGCCCAAAAGAGAGCATTTGACATTGGTTTCTATTTGCATAAAATAAGACTTTATCAATTGCCTGAAAAATTTAGATTTCTTCTTGATTCTATTATCTTTTGCTCAAGCCAAGAGACTAAAGCTATAATATGATGAGGATACTCTTCTTTTTTTACTGGAGAAGTAATAGGAACAAACAGAGTTGGTATTTATTTGTATGTATGTAGAAAATCCTGGAATTGACACATTTTGAAGGGAAGAGAGATAGTCTAGCACCTACAATGTAAACTTCTGTAAAGATAAACTAAAAAATATGATTTAAAAGCAAAACAAAACTCTCAACCAGGTTAGCATCAGCTAGTATGAGCTGGTTAGAACTCTTATCTTAGGATGAGTTTCTGAAGTCTCAACTATTCATAAGAGTATAATGGGGTTTTTAATTGGACCTCTTAGTACTCTTCAGCGAGCACTTTTCCAAGAGGAAAAAAACCCTCCTAATCCCATTATAAGCCTGCAGTTTTCCTTCCTGCTGTCTGCTGAAGGCTTTCTGCACATAGCCTTCAAAATTTTTCAGCTTGCCTCTTTTTTTTTTTAAATAATTTCATTCTTGCATGGTGAGTTAAATAGTTTAAATTGATTCCTGAGACCTATCAGCCTGGAAATTAATTTAAAAATTTATTAAGAACATTTCAAAGGAATGCTTATGCTTATATTTTCTTATTCACAACTTTCATATTATTTCAAGCTCCTCTCCCAGAGCTTGTAAACGAAGGGCAAAACAAAACAAAACAAAACAAAAACAAAAACAAAAACAAAAAAAACAAAAAACAAAAAACAAAAAAATCCCCAAACCAGTTGGAAGAGAAATAAGCTGTTTTTATCAAGAAAATTATTGTAAAATTGTATCTTTGTTGCATGGACAAATATTGCTATTACCTTCCTAGTGGCGTAACTAAAACGGCAAAGAACATGATCATTGTGCCAGGTGCATTCTTGATGATTTGTTTCTTCTGTGAATTGTTCTTTGTTCTTACACTGGATTTGTTAACATAATTCTCCTGCAGTTCAGATGATAATGCCGGGTCCCTGTTCTCCTCACTCTCCAGTACAAACATTAATTCCCCATTATCCTTTGGGTCAGGGCACTAGCTGCTTTGGCACCTGTTTCCTGTCTTCTGATCTGTAGCACAGGAGGTATCAAACTAACAGCCTCAACAAGAGTACCATCTCCAGAGTCTATGGAAGACGGGTTAGGGGTGAAAACCCTGTTGTAGGAGAGCCACTTATCTCAAGGCTACATTTGTTTAGAAAATACAGTTTTGTGTACTTATTTATTTATTTAAAGATGTATTTATTTATTTGAGAGAGAAGGGAGAGAGAGCACGCATTCCCACAGTGGGGGGGAGTGGCAGAGGGCAACAATCTCCAGTAGACTCCCTGCTGACCCCAGAGCCTGACTTCGGGGTCGATCTCACAACCCTGAGACCATGCCCAGAGCCAAAACCAAGAGTCTGAGGCTTAAGTGACCAGACATTCAGGAGCCTGTAGAAAATACACTGTCTTAAATATGACCTTGGGTTTTTGGAGTGTCTTCGGGGTGTGTGGGTGACTGAAAGTTGCACGTTGACTCTACTTGTTACCCTTTGAGACACGGCCACCTTTCAGGCTGCAATTTTGAAACTATCCTCTTCCAAACCACTCCTCAGAAGGAAAGGCATTTAAGTTTGGGGACATTCAGTGTCCCACAGGAATGTACAGGAAATGTACAAAATGTACTCATTTTGGAGTATGGAACTCTATTGTACCCCATATATTCATCCTCTTATATTATTTTTTCACAAGATTTCACACAGCCTTATCTCATCAGATCATTTATTCCTTCAACAGATATTTGACTACCTACCAACGTAGGGCTTTCTGCTAGGAACTGGATACATGCTAATGGATATGACATCAGGCTATCTTAAAAAGGCACGGTCTGTACAGTCATGGGATGCATATTCATATTATAGCAGAGTGGACAAACATTGAGTACCTAACTGTAAAGTCAATAATTTAATTATAATTACTGTTAATGCTTTCAAGAAGTTTGAGAGATCTGACTTTGCTTTGTCTCTGTGACACAGATTTCTCTAAGGAATGATACTTAACTAAGATCATAAAGACAGTTAGGACTTCACTAGTTGAAGGGTGGTGCTGGCGATGATGGTAATACTTCCAGCAGAGGGAGAGAGCCTTTACCAAGATCACACTGAGGCAGGAAACCACCTGACACTTCTGAGAGAAAGGAAGTTGGTCAGTAAGGCCAAAGCCTCAAGAGTGGACTGAGTAAGAGGTCCATTCTCACGATGTCCCTTAATGGGGTGTACCCAGGCATACTCTGTTAGGCTTTAATAGATGCAGTTGACCAGGTTTCACCAGAGCCTTTGCTCTTTTCTCTTCCAACCTCACTTTCCCTTCTCTGCACACAGTTTGAGTCTCAGCTATACATTGGATTGTAAGTTATAGAAATATTCACTGATAATTAAAAACAAGGAGCCACCTAGGGGCACCTGGGTGGCTCAGTAAGTTAAGTGTACAACTCTTAACTTGAGCGCAGGTCATGATCTCAGGATCGAGGGATCGAGCCCCGCTTTGGGCTCTGCAGGGGGTGTGGAGCCTGCTTGAGATTTTCTCTCTCTCTCTCCCTGTCTCCCTCTGCCCCCCCATCACTCTCTTTCCTCTCTAAAAATAAGTAAGTAAATAAATAATTAAAAACGAGGACTTTACTGGAAGGAAATTAGTTTCCAGAACTGAATGGAAAGTTAAATAACCAGGACTCAGTTAAAGAATGAGACCAATTCTAGAGAATTCAATAGTTGCAACCCATGGAGAGTCCCTTTAGGTCACTCCAGCATCACCCATGGAATGTCCTAAGAGAGAAGAGTTTGATTGGCCTGGTTTGGGTCAAGCACCCAATACCTCTGGGTTTCCTGGGAGGCAGGGGCCCAGGATAGCCTGTTTTGTGCTGGCAGTTCACTAAAGGAAGAGATGGGGCACCAGCTGGTCACCTCATAGCAGGGTGTTACCAGTTCCATACTTCTCGTTTTGCTCCCAGCTAAACTCCCATTTAGTGTTTACTGGCTACTGCTTTCCAGAGTGACTTGCAAGGAGACATGTGCAGATCTATACCTAAGATGTGACTCTCTTAGGTGAGTTCGATGGCTTTGTGTCTCTGAACTTCTGGCCAGAACTAGTGACTGAAACCCTTAAGAACGCACTGTCCTCCAGAAGATATTTATGCAGAGGGTCTCTATTCTGGGAAAGTGATGCTTGGGCTACTATTTTCCAATCAGATAAACAAGAACGCCTTTTTAAAAATCATTTTAGCCATTTAAAAAAAATTTCCAAGTGAATTATTCTTTTTTTGTTGAACTTTTGCATTTTAAATGGTGTATAAAAAAATAGCAGCACAAATGGCTGGAAGAACAATTACTACCTTAGAAAAGGAGCTTTGATATTGAAAAAGCTGGCAGTCTCATGGTTTAATACTCCTTTAGCAATGCTTTCAGGAACGTTATGTATTTATTTAAAATGTGTTAGACTACTGGAAAAATATATATAAAAAATAAAAATCACTCACAATAAGATAAACATTGTTGGCATGTGGATGTACCCCTTCCAGTCTTTTTCTTTGCATAATTACTTGATTATTTTTAAGTGGGATCATATTGTACATAGCTTATATATGGCTTTGTTTTCATTTAACATTAGACAATGACTATTTTTTTCAGCACATTAATCTTCAGCAGGATGTTCTTTCAAATGGCTGCTTAGAATTCTATGTTATGGTAAACCACGGTGTATTTAATTCTTCCTCAACTAATGAACATTTAGTAAGATGGTTAAGTTTTACTATCAATACTGCTACAATGAGCTTTTCCCGATTAATGTTGTATGTATTGTGTATCTGATTATTTTGACAGGCTATATTCCTAAGAGTGCAATCACCAGGTCAAAGAGCAAAAACATTTTAACCAGAAAATTTTACCAATTTACTCTTCCAACAGCAATGAACCTTTGGAGCCATGAGACCACTCCTTACAAAGTTCATCATCGGAGGATTTAGAAAATGAAGAAATATGCAAGAAAATGAAAAATTATATGTAATCTCATCAGCCAGAGTTAACAGTGGTTAACATTTCAATTCTAATCACTTCCACTATTTCTTCTAAATATCTATGTCTATAGGCACTGCATGTGTGAAAGCTTATGCATAAATTGGAGCTTTGCTCTATCTATAGCTCTACTTCTAGCTTTATTCATTTTTTACCATTTAAGAATAATCTTTAAGAATTTTTTCTTAATGGTTTATAGTATCCTACCTTGTGGATCTTATGGGTTAAATATTTAGATTAATTTTTATTATAAATAATGCTTTGATGAACATTCATGTATAAATCCTAATATACAGCTCTGATGAGGTCCCTGGCATTAATTTCTAGAGGTAGAACTATTTGAGCAAAGAGCATAAGTATTAGAGAGATTTTTGATACATGTTGCCAAATTACCTTTCAGAAAGGTTTTAGCAATTTGTAATCCCACTAGTAGTTTATGAGAGCATCCATTTCTCTCTAACTTTTTTAACATTGAGTATTACTAAGATTTCCCCATCTAGACTATTGATTATCCAAAAGTGATACTATTTCTTTAATTTACATGCCTTTGATACCAAGTGGCTTTTACTTTTTGTATTAATTGTCCATTTGTATTTTCCTTTGGTGATTTTCCAATATAGCATGTTGACAATTTTTTTTAATTGAGAGGCTCATCTTTTCCTTATTGGCTTATAAGAAGTATATGATAATAATATTTAAAAAAAAAACAAAACCTCTTTCTCTCAGGAGGAATAGAAAGCTGCTATGCTTTCAGTGATTCCAAGACTAGCAGCAACACTTGGGAACGTTGTCAGAAATGAGAATTCTCAGGCCCTTGCCCAGCCCTACTGCAAGTTGTGTCTTAACAGGCTTTCCAGGCGATTCTGATGTATGCTGAAATTTGAGGGCCACCAAGTTAGAGTCAAGATACTTTCTCAACACAACAGGGTATAATCACTCTTTCCTTTGAATTTCTGTAACACTTGTTTGCATGGATGAACCAGATATAATTATTGACATAAGATCATTCTTGAATGACAATAGGCAGTTGTGTGTGCAAAAGTTTGCAACTCTAACAGTACTTTTTGCTAGAAGTGCTATTCAAAATATTTAAAAACTGGTACTAGTTTGGATGCCTATCAGTCAGAATGAGTTCCTTCAATGAAGCAGGGTCCTTCCTAACCTCTTGCCGGGCAGGTGTTTAATACTTCAGTTGCCAGAGGAAGAATTGGGGAAATGAAGGTCCTTGAAATAGGGCTGGGGGGTCGGGCTGGGGATGGACACTTGTGGGGGACAGCATTTATTAACCAGTTTGAAAATATACAATATTTTAAGAGCTGGTACGGCTGTACCTTGTGCATACGTGACCTGGACATCTGCTCTGTCACCAGGCTGTATTCTTGGTATAATTGTACTGTCTTTAGTATCTGATTGCAAACTCTGTGAGGTTATAAATTGTGCGCTCTGAATCTTCTTACAAACTGTAGAGGTAAATATTATGCATTTTACATAATAAGTGCCCAAAAAGTGTTTGTCAGATGAATATTGATTTTCCATTACAGCTCATTTTGAGGAGGAAGAGAGGAGATATTGAGACCGTGATGCTTTAATAGAATACACACAAAGAGAGAAATGAAGTCCTTGTGGATTTCATTTTGTAACTAGCATAGTTTATTTATTTTCCTGGATCTATGTATACATGACAAAACTTTCTAGTCTGATACTTAACTGCTGTCTGCAAAGAAATATCCTCTGGGACTAGGGCTCAAAAGGAGTCTTAGTGTTTCATGCATCAAGAGAATCTTCTCCATGACTCCACCTTTGCCTCCAGTACTTCTGCAGGCTTCTCCTTGAAAAGTGGCTTAAATGCTAGGCTCTTTGTTTAGTGTTTGTATCCGTGTCCTTCCAATCCCACCTACTACGCCAAGTATACCTGTGTTCTGAATCCCAATGGGCCATCGTTGTGTCCTTGAGCAAACACTGAGAACATCACTAGTGACAAGGACATTTGTGATTTCAGAGCTTATTTAAAAATATTTTAAAAATGTGCTTTACAGAAATATTTTTGTATAGGACAGTCCATAGTGAAATTGTTTAATATTGGGAAAAAGTAGCCAGAGAAGAACTTTTATAAATGTTACTAAATCCTCCTAACATTTTCCTATAAGTAAATATCTGAACCAATGCTGTTTTCCCAAATTCAGCAAGCAAGAGTTACTGCACAATATATCACGTTGTTATGACAACTGATGATCTAGAACAAGTAAAACCTGTAAGGATGAAGTACACCATTCAGCATAATGCACTTTATTCTGTTAAAAAGAAAAGTTATTTTTTCCTCCGCAAATGAGACAATATGATGGGGAAATTAAATTAAATGGTGATGTTATTCCCTGAGGGCAAAACAATTCCATTCAATAAATTAATTTTACATCAGTAACTCTTTCTTTTCTTGAAACTGACAGTAATAACCTGACAGCTTAAAGCTCTAATAAACTTCAAGATCAGAATGACTACTCTACTTGTACAAAAGGGAAGTCAGGAGTATCACAGGTATGATAATCATTCTCTATTCATCACAAAGAGGAGAAAATCTTCCAAATTCAATTTAACTAACTGCATTTACTTGATGAAACAGGGCACTTAAAATAGTCTTTGACAGCATGTGGTTGGAGCAACCTAACATTCCCATTCTTTGGGAAGGTCGCTAAACGTCACTGTCATATTACAATAAACTATTCTAAATAAATAATATTTGAAACCTGGAAACCTATCACACAAAGCATTCTATCCTCCTAATGGGAAAAAAAGGAAAGAAGTGGAGGGGAGTCTATGGCAGGGTGGGGGTGAAGGATGTGATGGAGCCTATGATTTACACAAAGCCGGTGAGTGCCAATGCTTCTATCTAATGACTTAGGGATTTATCAGGGCTTCTAAATTGGGGGCAGTTGTGCCTATCTGGAAGTTACTATGCACACTGAGCAGCAGCAAGAGGGAACTTGAAGCTTTGTGCATTCATTTCCCCATCTCAACCTCTGCTATCCTCAAATGAGCCAACAAGAACAAATATTAACCCCCAGGCATAGAAGAAGTTATCTCTTTTACTATTCTTCTCATAAAAACTTTATGTTTCTCTGAAAGTATTTTACAACCATGACAGAAAACATTATCACTGATTCCGGTAGACTCACACTGGCCAAAACCTGGGAATTCAGCCAGAATTGAAGAACAAGTCCCCTTTTGCATCCTCTCCAGGGTATGACTTCATCGCTAATACTTTTGTACCTAGACACAACTCTTGGGTAACAAACTGGATGTATTGTGCCAAATATCAGTGTGCTTATCATTTTTTATTTTCAGATGATACTGATGAATGATTTGTGAATGTAAAAAAACCCATTAAATGGAATAATAAAGAGTTGCTCAGTTTCTTTGCCACATTGAGTGGTTCCAATTAGAGGCTGAAGGAGCCCTGCTGCTTTTTCATCATTCAAGTTTATGACATAGCACATATCCCAGAGGTCCCAGGGTCCTGAAGACTCAAAAAGAGATGTCACCTGTACATCCAAATAGATTACAAAGGTTTGCTAATCTGCAAACGCACACACACACACACACACACACAAATGTGGGTCTTTCTAAAGCAGGAGGCATGTGCTGCCTGTTTTGTAGAAAGTACAATTTAATTGCTATGGTTCTGCAATTATTCACAAATCATGTTGAACAGTGAACAATTAATCCCAAATCTTAGCTCGACAGCCTTTACTACAGCTAGCAAGTTATATTTTAAAATGTTTAAGGCAGTTAGCTGAGCACATTTTTCAGCTCAAGCTAACAGACTGCTCAAGGTTTTGTCATCTTTGCCATCAATCAGTCTAACCCAGAAATCCATGTTTTTTGAATGGAGTATCGGGGTGTCATATAAAAGAGAGAAAATTTCCTTCCTCTAAGAGTCTAGACCCCTCCCTCTAAAGAGAAGTTTCTTTTGTGCCAATTCCTTTGTGGCTGGTTCCCCAGAAAAGAAGAGAGACATTGGTTTTGGTTTTACTACTGAAATTCCCAGTGCCACTAGAGATCAAAGATTAAAGACCAAACAAAATACTCTCAACCTTACCTTTTCATAGATTATTTTGTCACTTAAACGTATAAAGCCAGAGAGGACTCTATATTTTTTGTTGGACTTAAGTGACCAAAACCTGCTACAGCCTTGCATTCAAAATGGGTTAGCTTTTGTCTCTCACTTGGTAGGTAACAAGATGCAAGCAGTTCTGAAAAGGTCCTACAGGTAATTTCATTTGGCACCTCAGGCAATTTTCACTCTGGGTAACTGCTCTCAAAGGGCTTATTTAATATCTCTATTATAGGGGTGACTGTAACAATATAACTAGCACAATAACAATACCTCTACCAGTTGTTTTACATTTTGTTTTAAGTAAATACTGGGAAATTACCCCCATCACCTAGGATGAATGATATAAAGAAATATTTTTCTTCATTGAAAAACAACAACAACAAAAAAACCTCATGAAAACATTCCAAAATATGTGCTGAACATCCTTAGTCATATGGAAGTCCAATTCAACTTTATCCAGTTATACTTCATTCATTCATTTGGTCATTCATTCACCAGAAAACAAATCCTTATCAAATACCTAATATGTACGGAGCATGACCCTGTGACTCTAGTGACAAAGAAGAACATAAAATAAGACCCATGTTTTCTGAGGCTTGCATTCACAGGGATTGGCAAGCTTTGATAATACTTTTGTCCCTTGGGGCCATAAGAAAACAGCCATAGACAATACATAAACAAATGGGTATAGTTGTGATCCAATATAAAACTTTACTTACAAAAACAAGTGGGGAGCTGGACTTGTGTGTGTTTTATCTAACTGCCTATTTGACACTTCATTTCAATGTCTAAAAAAATAAAACCCTCAAATTTATTACTTCTAAAATCATGGCCTTGATGCATTCTGCAAATGGGTGTTTTGGTATATAGTTTGCAATTTTAGATAAGGTGTCTGGGGGAGTTTTCACTTGAGTGAAGACTTAAAAGAAACAAATGAATCTGGAGAACAGCCCTCCAGGCAGAGAGATAACTGCCAGCGCAAAGGCCCTGAGGAATTCTACACCAAGTGCTCCAGCCAATGGTGTCCAGTGATCAAGGGGTACAGGCTGTAGGAGAAGATGAGTTCAGACAGGAAATGAAGAGAAGGAAAGCAAATGTGGTGAAGTGGGGCCATATAGGTGATTGTAAAGATTCTGAGTTTTTATCTGAGTGAAATGGAAAACCATAGGATAGATTTGAGTGGAGAAGTGGAATGATTGCCTTAGCTACTGCCCTAATAAAAGATTGAAGGTAGGGATCCCTGGGTGGCGCAGCGGTTTGGCGCCTGCCTTTGGCCCAGGGCGCGATCCTGGAGACCCAGGATCGAATCCCACGTCAGGCTCCCGGTGCATGGAGCCTGCTTCTCCCTCTGCCTGTGTCTGCCTCTCTCTCTCTCTCTCTCTGTGTGACTATCATAAATAAATAAAAATTTATTAAAAAAAAAAAAAGATTGAAGGTAAGCAAAAGTGGAAACAGGGAGACCAGATGGGAGGCCAGAGTGGTAATCCAAGCAGAAGTTAATTGTGGCCTGGACCAAGGTGGTAGCAGTGGAGGTGATGACAAGTGATACATTTTTAAAGTATAGCCCAGATTTCATGAACATTTGTGTAGGACATAAGAGGAATAAGAGTTAATGATTCAATGGTTTTAACTTGAGCAACTGGAAGAATGGAATTACCATTTACTGAAATGAGTATACCTTCAAGAAAAACAGCAGAATATATCAAGGCGATAGTTTTAGAAGTTATAAATTTGAGAGTTTTGTTCTTGATTTTTTTTTTTTTTTTTAGACATTGAAGTGAAGATGTCAAGTAGGCAGTTAGATATATATGTCTGGAGTTGAGGGGAAAGTTCTAAGCTAAGGTTATAAATTTGCGAATTGTCAGCATATAGATGGTATTTAAAGTCACGAGATTGGATGAGATCACTGAGGAAATGAATGTAGATAGAAAAGAAAATATCTGAAGACTGAGCCCCAGGCCACTCTAATGTTGAGAAGTCAGGGAGATTAAGAATAATCAGCAGAGACAGACTCCCTTTACACTTAGGCACTTTAGATAATGGTTTGCATCTGTGAATATGACATGTTTTAAAACTGCAAACTTAATTGACAACTGAAAATAATGGAAAATATTTTACACATATTTAAAGAAAAATTTGAAAATAATACTTCATTCTTTA
This sequence comes from Vulpes lagopus, assembly GCF_018345385.1. NCBI lineage: Eukaryota > Metazoa > Chordata > Mammalia > Carnivora > Canidae > Vulpes > Vulpes lagopus. The sequence continues at coordinate 16,351,476 of NC_054824.1, forward strand.
TTAGGGTCTTTGTATATTTGAATACTTCTAGGCCAGAAGGATAGAAAATATAGGAACTGGAGAGATGTATATAACTGTAAGTTTCTCTCTGAGGGCAAGGCCTGTGCCTTTTCCATTTTTATGTGCAGTGCCCAGCATGTACTGAACTTTCATATCCTTTTTTGCACCATGATTGATTTTAAGTTGGTGCTTGACCAAATTACTTATACTAATCTGAGGATTGCTATGTTCGAGAAAGTATAGCTAGGTCTACAACTGTTTCCTTCAGTAACCAGGGTGTTATATCTTATATTCCTAAGTTTTTGCAAATGTCTTTCCCACACTGCTTACATAACACAGCAGCTACCTGTTGAAAAGCAAATCAATTGTTTGATCGGTGTTAAACAATTGGAAGTAATGACATTGTAGGAAGCGGCAGTGATAAGGAGGCAAATGACATACTCTAACCCTGATTTTGCAACCAATATAACCTTGGCAAATCCCTCCCTCTGAGCACAGTTTTCTCATCTATAAATTGCATGTGCTAACATCATTCTAAACATCTTTAGACTTTTTTTCCTATTGTATTGATAAATTGCTTTGGCTTGAGTTAAATTTTCCAAATGATATATGCTAATAATTGATGGTAATGTATATAATTCTTTAACTGTATGGCTAATTCAGTATTTTTTCCAAAATATTTCACATTTTACATTTTACATTTTAAGTTTCACACAAAATTCAAGGGGCATGTGCAGTTCTCCATCTGAACAGATGCAATATTTTCTAGACTTACTCTGCATTTTCTCTACACAATAGCAACAAAACAAAATAAGGAAGACTTTTCAAATAAAGGTGAAGGAGTAGATGGGAATGATGGCCACCTAATAAGAGCTGCATCGACTGTTTCCATCTTCCTTTTTTCTCCATGCTGTCTTTGTGTGCTGCCAGATTGCCCCCTAGCTGGAGGTGACAGACAGCCCCAGTCCAGACTGCATCTACAGACAACCCATCTGGGAATTGTCTCTGCAAGCTTGAAAGATGTTCCCTGTGGCAAAAAAACACTTTATAAGTCTCTTCAAACTGGAAGTTCTGTTTAAATGTGTTTCAACAGTTATGGTCTGGTGCGTGATTGGGGTGGACAGTTCTGCAGATGCTGGGTGGCCACTTCCCACAGCCATTGCTCAGGAGCTGTGTTGTGTGTTAAGGCACCCTGGAGGTGAAAACAGGCATGGACCAACTACCCTTTACTGCCATTTTGTGTTTGCCATTATGGCTATCCTAGCCTTTCTGTGAAGAATTCTCTCCTCATTTTTCACATTCCCTACTCAAGTATACACAGGGGCATTCTGGGAGACGACAGTGGCTTGATCCACTTTATGATTCTTCCCATACTTACCCTTCTAAGTACAGGTAATTATGTAACATATTGTGAAATATGTGTGTGTGTGTGTGTGTGTGTGTGTGTATACACACTCTGTGTACCAGCTGTCCCCTTATTATCAGGACTTTGACCCTAGACTGGGAGTTGTGTAATAGGCTCCCCTGGTTCTCAGGCCTTTAGACTCAGACTGCAATATATCACTGTCTTTCATAGTTCTCCAGCTTGCAGAGGGCAAGAGGGAAGACCTTGGGACTTCCTTGGGACTTGTATATATGTGTATATATACACACACACATATATATACACACATATATACATATGTACGGCCAGTGCCGTATATGTATACACACACACACACACACACACACATATATACTGCATTACAGTATACTGTATATACTGCATTTTAAAGTTTTGCCATGATAAGCAAGAAATATTTGTAGTGTTGGTTCTCTGTGTTGAACAACCAGGGTGAGAAGATATGTGTTTGTCTTGGCCAAATGAAAGAAATTGTTAACTAGAGATCATGAGATGACTATACCATGCAACAGGGATCCTGGGTCTGGGAGCAGAGAGAAGAGAAAGGTAGGAAAATAATGGGGCAGGTAGTTAATTCAGGATTTGCACTCAAGGTGGAATGTCTAGACTGAAAAGAAACTCAGTGGAACAGTAACAATATGCTGCAGCATCTTTCTGACTTTTAGAGCATTTAGATATGACTACCCCCTTTTTGACAATAGATTGAGCTTATCTATATTCCTTTTAGGTGTATAAGGATGTAGCATTTGTGAAGGCTAAGTTTCAAGATTATTATTGAATTTTGGACTGTTGCACTGTTAACTGTTTTCCCAACAAAGTACGCTAATAGCCTCCCACCATGTTACTTTTAGCAGAAGGAGCCAAGGAAGGAGACAAGATCCAGTGCAAGCACTTATGGCATTAGCAATATTCCCTTCTTGGGAAAGGAATCATATTGGGACAAATGTAATCACAGAAGAGCTGCCAGGGGAATACAGATTTTAAAAATGGAATGATGGCTTGTTATATAAGTTTGTTTTAAATATTCCAATTAACTTTCTATGGGAGATAGTGAGGAGGAAAATTCATGAAGAGGATAAATTCCTTAGGGAACAGTAGATTGTTTCCAGCAAAAGATAAATGTTTCAGGAACAATATGGGGGCCCTGGTGGATGACTCCCAGGCAACAAGAGATCTGGCTTTTGGGGAAGCAATAGAATAAGTGATGCTAGATGATGCTCAAGGCGTACAGTTTGGGAAACAAAGTAGAGCTGGTGCTAAGAGAAAAATGTGAACTATGGGTTGAATTCACTAGGGTGATGTAATGGTTAATGTTATGTGTCAACTTAATGGCACTAAAGGATACTTGATAGCTGATAAAACATTATTTCTAGGTCTGTCTCTGAGAGTATTAGCATTTGATTCAGTAGACTGAGCAGAGATCTGCTGTCATCAGTATGGGTGGGCGTCACCCAATCCCTTGAGGGCTTAAATGGAGCACAAAAGGAAAAGGGGAACTCTCCGACTCTCTTCTTGAGCTGGGAGGTCCATTTTCTCCTGCTCTCAGATACTGGAGCTTCTGATTCTTGGACCCTCAGACTCTGTGTACCAGCTGTTCCCTTATTATCAGGACTTTGACCCTGGACTGGGAATTGTGTGATTGGCTCCCCTGGTTCTCAGGCCTTTAGACTCAGACTGCATTATATCACTGTCTTTCCTAGTTCTCCAGCTTGCAGAAGGCAGACTGTGGGACTTCCCAGCCTCTGTAACCAGGTGAGCCAATGCCTATAATAAATCTCTTATTTTCTTATTTCTTTGTCTCTCTGTCTTTCTGTCTCTGTCTCTCTGTCTCTCTCTATCAGTTCCATTTCTCTGGAGAACCCTGACCAACACAACAACATAATAATAGTGTGGCTCAGCAACTGAACAAGCAGGCAAGCAGAGAGGATACTACCTCATATGACACATTGGTACATTAAAAAAGGCAACTCCTAGACCAGACAGGCTGTTGAATCTAGAGTAGACCTTCAGTATAGAAATCACTGAGGAAGAGTAGCCCAATATCTTGATCTCCAGGCAGAAAGAAGATAAAAAAACTTCCAACTTTGCTATAAAACTAGAAAGAATTTGGAAAGTAATTGAGATTAGACAAATCAGTAAAGACCAAAATCAGTTCTGGCAGGAGCTCAGGAAAGGCCAGTCTGTTAGCTTGCCAGCACCACAACTCTAGCAGGGGCAATCATTATTAGTAATGGGTTGTCACAGAGCCGCTCCATCCTGAATAATGGGAGCCAGGAGGAAGTGGCTGGGTAAATGGACTGCGCTGATCTTGACCACAAGTGTGGGAAGGAACCTAAGAACTACAGAGGCAGGACACAATTGACTTGAACTCAGGGAGTGGGAGAAGGATGAAGATGGGATACTGGAAAGCAGGAGGAGGATTAGCAAAAGAAGGAAGAAGAACAAAACCAAGTGATGTCACCTGGACCTCCAAGCCTAATTTTTAGAAGAATAAAGAACAGATTGTTCAGAGACAGCAAATAAGCAATACTCACCATCTTCCCATTTCACACCATGGGTAATCTAGATAAGTTTCTTTGCTGGACTAGAGACTGCTTACAAATCCTTCAGACGTTGCTGGGGCAGGGCAGTGTTAGCAACTGTTCAGGTTTATAAGCTTAGGTTCCCACCATTTTACCTATTCTGAGCAAAAGTGCTATGTTATGTGGGTTGAATGAAGTAACAGATGACATGGGTACCTGGTGGAATGATGCGGATGAGGAGGGCAATCTTCATTCTCCACTTAAATTCAGTTTACACATTCACATTCAGTGGTGGTGACCTTAGACGACTCCAAAGATTGAATCAGCTACCAGCATGGACATAGAAAGTGAAATGAACGTGCTTTACGGAATAAGTATGTCCATCTCTATAAGTCAGATGTTGATAAATTAATTTCAGTGCCATGAAACCTTTTGTGGAATGTTCTATTTCCTTGGACATTTTGATAACACTGCCTGGTTGGATGTTCTCACCCTTCTCTGAGGTTGTACAACTACAAGGAACCAGGAGCAGGATTTCTCTGACAAGGACGAGTCTCTGCTTCCCACCTTAATGGCTCTAGGCCAGGAAAAACAGACCTAAAGCTATTTCAATTATGATAGGGTTGTAAAATGGTATTCTGGATTTTGTCATGCTAATTCTCTCTTTAAACCATCAGATGATTTCTCTCTCTAAAATGAGGAAATTCTGGTAATAGAATCAATAACATACAAATTAAGGGATTAAACTATAGGGGTATAGCACTCATCACCAGAACCAATTCAGGGCATCTCTGAATAAAGGGTATTTTATTCATGTGTTTTAACTAGTCGAAAACTACATTTCATTGTACTGATTTAGAACTGAATGGTGGTAAGAGGAGAGCTATTTAGATTTTTAAAAATTCTTAATTCATTAGTAAAAACAATCCAAATCAAAATTCTTATCAAAGGATTATTTTGTATAAATGTATATAGTTATTAATTCATGTATTATATATTCATCATAATTCATAGCAACAATATTTCAGCTGCGTGTAGGAGCCCAGAGCGTTTTACCCTATGATTTATTGTCAGCATATCACCTACAACTTTACAGATAGTTCCTATCAATTATATCTTCATGTATATATCATTGAAAATGAAGGATAACATTTAACGGGTTCTGTTTCGATCAATTCTCATAAGCAGACTTGGATAGGGATGCCAAAGTTTCTTGAAAACATAATACTGTACATTTGTATACTACTTTACAGTTTTCAAAAGGTAGTCAGATGTATTATAACAATGTATCCAAGATAAGTTTTTTGTAGTCTTCCTCGTATAAAATTATATTTCATAGTTAAATGTTGAATTATAAAATACTAAAAAGAATAAGGATGCTCAAAAATTATGAGACTTGATAATAAAGATACAATATTAAATAGGCAGCACAATGGTGTGTGCTCTTTCTACCATTCTTTATGGATTATCCTGCAACGTACTGATAAATCTCTGAACTTCTCTGACTCCAAAGTTCCGTAAGTAAAGTAGGAGACTATTAACCTTACCAAGCATGCTGTCAAAATACATTAAAGATACTTGATTTTATAGGCCAGTTAAGCATTTTTATAATAGTATGAAAAGTGACTTTAGTGGAGAAAGATGTGAGTGCCTGTTTTGGCTTTCTTGTGGGCTAAGGCTATGCAAGGAGAAGCTGAAGACCTGATTGGTGCATGAAAGTGGTTTGTATGTCGGTGTGCGTATGTGAGTGTGAGTATGTGTATGTCTGTGAGCAGGTACAGATGAGCATGGGGGAATGTACCCATGCAGAGGGAATATTGCTGAAAGATTTGTTGATGGGATGAAAGGTTAATTCTATTTGTTGACAGTATAAAGCTAATAAAACCTACACTGCCACCTTGTCAAGGTACTTTGGGAATATGAGAATATATACGAGTGTTGGTTCCTGACTTCAAGAAGCTTAATCTCATCAGAGGAACAAGAAATTTACAGATGAAACAATTAGAGAACAAAACTTAATATACAAAATTCTAAATTGACTGTGTGGGTTGACAGTTGGGGGGAGACAGTGTACTAATAATGACTTAATCACTAACAAATTCTAAGAGGAGAAAGATAAATGTGAGATAGAAACAATCAGGAAAAATATATTGCAAAGCAAGTATTTAAACTGTTCTAGAAAAGGTTTGGCGTGCATGTGTGTGCATGTGCGTGAAGGCAGTCATAATTAATGAACACTCTCGACCAGGAAGAAAAAAAATGCTCGAAGTGTGACAGGACAGTCACTTACATAACGAGGCAGAGTACTGAAAACGTACCAACACTGGGCCAGGTGTGGAGGATACAAATCTCACATATCCCTTTTTGTCATCACTTATTAACAAAAAGGAGAAGTATATTCATGTTTCAAAGTACAATTTTCAGATCCTAAGGTAACCACATTCGAATCCCAGTGGGCTGGAAGAGCTTGCCAGCACCCCACCTACCTTCTTTCGTTAAGGACAACAAACAAACCCACACAGCGTAGGATTCCAGCTCAAACAGAGTTTTCAAATTTGTCTGTTTTTATTTTTTGAGAAAATTAATTATCTTCTTATGTCTTAAGAAGGCCCTTTTGAGAAATAAAAGGTGTGAGGGCTCATAGTCAGAAACAGAGTTGGAAATCTGCTATGAGGGATCCCTGGGTGGCGCAGCGGTTTGGCGCCTGCCTTTGGCCCAGGGCGCGATCCTGGAGACCCGGGATCGAATCCCACGTCGGGCTCCCGGTGCGTGGAGCCTGCTTCTCCCTCTACCTGTGTCTCTGCCTCTCTCTCTCTCTCTGTATGACTATCATAAGTAAATAATAATAATAAAATATATTAAAAAAAAAAAAAAGGAAATCTGCTATGAAATGACATATTTACTTAGTAACGTGACCAGCCCTATTCTTGATCCTTTCCAGTGGGGGCATCTCCTGCTCTAGTTCTCCATCCCTGACTCCCCCAACTCAGCTCCTGGGGTACCTCTGCTTCCCAGGCGTCTCTGATATTCTACTACAGTTCTAGTTACCAGTGGTTTATGTGTTTTATTTCCTCACTACACTATGAGCTTTTGTATTTTTAGCAATTATAACGAACACTACATCTAGCACCTGGTATGTTCCCGTGAAACTTTGCTGCACATTATTAAACAATTTGGAGTCCCTGGTCAGAAACTATACATGATCCTAGAGGTATAAGCCATAGGGAATCAACTTCTGCAGCTGTGGCTTTTGACAAGGCAAATTTCACAGAATCCTAGGCCTGAGGGTGTAAAATAAGGTTTTAAAAATGTACGTATTTCATTCTCTCATTTAGTAAATATATCACACAGGTGGAAAGGGAAGAGGGTAGGCTGTACCAACAGAATGGAGGTTTTGACTCTTGGAAAGTAGAACTGAACTGAATGTCAGTTGCAATTTTGACTTTGGGTGAAAGGGGTGAAGAGGGTGAGAAACAAAGAGACACTCACTACCATCTAGTTTGAGCCCCATGTTTAGTATAGAGATTACTTGAAAATAAATTCTTTAGGAAGGAAGGGAGGGAGGTAGGAAGGAAGGAAGGAAGGAAGGAAGGAAGGAAGGAAGGAAGGAAGGAAGAAAAGAAAAAAGAAGAAAAAAGGAAAAAGAAAAAAAAGAAAAAAGAAAAAAGGGAAAAGGAAAAAGGAAAGCCTAAGGAAATCCTTTTGGAAATCAAGTGCTTGGGAGCACTTATGCTCACAGCCAGAAACAGATTCCAAGAGTAAAGATCCAGGCTTTGAACCCCATTGTGAAAGGTGAATTTCCAAATCAAAGTGTGTGAGGGGGCCGTAGTTCTGTTCTTCAACCTTGGCACTGATCAAAGCTTGTATTTGCTTCTACTCTTTCAAATAGCAAGCCACTAAGGGCAGATTAGTGCCCTAATCTTCATCTCAACTCATCCCATTCCAAATTTAGAGAATGAGGATCCTCTAACACCCTCAGAACACAGATTCCAACTACACATGAGATTTCCTTGGATATAATAAACTCTCACTCATCTGGTTGTAGGTGATTTATAATTGACCATCAAATGGATACTTGCAATTCTCACTAGACAGAGGTCTCAAAAACATCTTTGTTGTTTACACAAGCCTGATGTGTTTAAACAATAACAAAATGGAAACAAACCCACAGGCAGTGGACACACAAAAATATTATTTTATTTCCCACCCCAACTAAGGTAGCTCTTTGGAAAATGACTTGTAACATGACCTGCTTTACACTTATCTCTGAGTTTTTGCAGTAGCCAGTAGTTCAGTGCTCTCTTCCTTTTCTTTTTTTAAGATTTTATTTATTTATTCATGAAAGACACACAGAGAGAGAGAGACAGACAGACAGACAGACACAGGCAGAGGGAGAAGCAGGCTCCATGCAGGGAGCCCGAGGTGGAACTCAATCCCAGGACTCCAGGATCACGCCCTGGGCTCAAGGCAGGTGCTAAACCGCTGAGCCATCCAGGAATCCCCAGTGCTCTCTTCCATTAGAGTTAAAGGTGCTCTTCTGGTCTCCTGCAGTGCCTCCTTGTTCTCTGCATCAGGTATCCAAAGGCTGTTTCCACTCTCCCCTAAGGCAAGCAGGCAGGAACAGGAAGAGACCAGTGTGTGTAGACAAGATGCAGAGACATCAGAGATAAAAGGTAGAGGTGGGCCACATGTCACCTTGTAGGCTATAGTGACGACCTACTTTTACTCTAAGAAAAATTGGCTGTATTAACAGGGCTGTGAGTAGGGGTATGACATGATTCAGCTTACGATGTAAAAGGACAACCTGGTTCTTATATTGAGAGTAGTCTAAGGGGACAGGAACAGACACAGGGAGACCCATAGGCAGTTATCTAGGTGGAGATTGCGGCAGCTGGACTAGGTGATGGGGGTGGAGGTGGTGAGATGTGGCTGGAGTCAAGATCTATTTTAAAGGTAAAACAAAAGAATTCCCTGATGGATTTGATTAGGGATGTATGAGAAATAAACATCAAGAATGCTAAAAGGATGGAGTTGTTACCAGCTGAGAAGTCTGAGAATATAACAAATTTGAGATGTCAAGGGTCCTACCAGAAACCAGGTGAACAAGAAAAAGCTTTTTTTTTTTTTCCCGGTGCAACATGAGAAGCATATAAAATGGGATTCTGCTCTGCCTACTGACAATTAGAAGAGGTTTTTATAACTTATGAGGATTAGGTGGGCCATAATAAAATGGGAATGAGAAAGAGAAATATGAGGTGGTGAGTGAGAAGGAGCAAAGCTAACAGCTTAGATCTCAGAAACATCTGGCCTAAGCCAGTGGTTGTTAAATTTGAATATGCAGCAGACTCATGGGGAGAGCTTGTTAAAACATGATTTCTGGGTCCCACCCCCTGAATTTCTGATTCAGTAGAACTAGGTGATCCCAAGAATACACATTACTTGTTCTTAGGTGATACTGACGTTGTTGGTCTAGAGATCACACTTAGAGAATGACTGGCCAAGGAGCAAGCAAGCCTAAGGCAAGTATACTTTGCAGTTCAAGAAAAGAAGCAGTTTTGACCCAAGCCCCATGTCTCTTTGTTATAGGAAGATCATAATCCTCTACAGGGGGTAACACCAGGAGCTTAGTTTTGCATAGGCAAAGTTTTGCACAGTTCAATCTGTGGGTCCCGAGTTTGGGTGAGAGGTCTCGGTTTGAGATATTAATTGAGAGTTGCTGGCACACAGATAGACCTTAAATCATGAGAGATGAGAAACAGATGTTCAAAATGGTTAATAATATAGAAATAGGTGAAATAAAGATTGGAGGCAAAGAAAGAATAATTACACCAATGTTAGTTGATACGTGTATTTAATAGTTATCTTTTGTTAATATGGATTTGTAGATGCCAAAATCAGGGCGTTTTCTTCTCTTCATTTCTTCCCATTCCTTTCTTCCAAGGTAAGGTGTCCAAGCCTTTGAGATCTTGCGTTACATGACCATGTTACAACCTAGTATGACACTTTAGATTTTCTAAAGATGGCTGCAACATTATCTCGTATTCTAAGTGCTATTCTGAAATGTGACCTTGACACCCCTTCCATTGTGAGGTCAGATCTTTGTTTCTTCCCCTTAAATCTGGGCAAGCTTATGACTTGCTTGTAACCAACAAAAGGCAACAGATGTGATGCTGCATGACTTCCAAGGCCAGGTCAGAAAAGGTGATGCAATTTCCACCTCATTTGGTGAAATACTCCTGCTAAAACTTCGAGTTTCAATGTATGAAGTCCAAATGCCATGAGGCTAGCATACTATGAACAAGCTCAGATCAATCTACATAAAAAGATCACATAGAAAACATTAGGCTATATTAAGAGAGAGATGCCTGGCCAGCACATAGCTGTTCAAGCTATCCACTCTTCTGATTTCAGAGATCATATCACAGCAACTGCATGAGAGATCCCAAGTTTTGCCCAACTAAACCACTTCTAAATTCCTGACATACAGAAAATGTGAGAGACAAATTTTCTTGGTCACCAAACCCCTTTAACGGGGAAGAGGGGAAATTAACACTCACTGACTGGACTTAAAACTTGTGCTCCAGGGGTGCCAGGGTGGCGTTGTGTTTGGGTATCTGCCTTCAGTTCAGGTTGTGATCCTGGGGTCCTGGACTTGAGTCCTGCATCAGGCCCCTAGAGAGAGCCTGCTTCTCCCTCTACCTATATCTCTGCCTCTCTCTCTGTGTGTGTGTCTCATGAGAAAATAAATATAATCTTAAAAAAAAAAAACTTGGGATACTTAGGTGGCTCAGTTGTTAAGCATCTGCCTTCAGCTCAGGCCATGATCCTGGAGTCCCAGGATCAAGTCCCACATCAGGATCCCTGCATGGAGCCTGCTTCTCCCTCTGCCTACATCTCTGCCTCTCTCTCTCTCTCTCTCTCTCTCTGTCTCTCATGAATAATTAAATAAAATCTTTAAAAAAAAAAAAAAAACTTGTGTTCCACCAAACAAATTTTGGAAAGTATTCCCTGTACTCACCGAGCAAATTTTGGCTAGTGATTTTGTTTCCCAAAGACGTATTTCTATAAGAGAGAGGATTGTATACCAACCAACATTTCCATTTATACCTCAGTACCAATCTATAAATTAGGATTCTGATTTATCTATCTTGCCCGAATTTGGTTATTATGAATTAGTCCCCAGAGCCTCCTCTCTTGGGGCAAAAATATCAAGTACTTACTGTGCAAGACTCAATTCCATGCCTTGAATGTTTGGTGCCCCTTCTATGGAATTAGGCAGACTTTCTATTAATGTCTTCTAAATGTAACAAGGCATACCTAATTTATTTATATGCAACTTTTCTTTCACAGACAATAAATTCTCTACTCTAAAAAATCAAGATCTGTCATGAATTATTAGAAGATGGTTTGCCATTTTGCACTTATGGTACTTTTAATTAGGAATTTCAAAAATTCTAAGAGGAGTTTTCATGAGAATATTTGTTGGATTCTGCTCATAATGTTCTTTGGAACCTAGGGGGCCAAAAGTTGAGTAGTGAGAACTCAGCTTACTTCTACACTAAGCTCTGAATGTCTCTTGCTACCTCAAGAATGATAGGTTTTAGAAATCTCTGAAAAGAGCCTCTTTGAGTCTGATAATTGTATCTCTCCTAAAGTACTCACTCCATCAAAGCAACAAATGCAGACTCCTTCTGGAGAGAAACCTAAATGACAAAGTTGTAGAGGAACGTCTTCTGTTCAAATGAAAGTCTACTGACCAGGGAATAGATACAGAGAAAGAAATTGTTTCTTTTTATTCCGGGGTCACTCATCCATACACATGGCTTTGTTTACATCTATAAGCTAATTATTTCCACACTTCTGTTTCTATCGAGACCTCATATATAAACTATAAATGATATTTAGAACTACCCACACAAGATCTCACAGGTATTTCAAGATCAAACTTAAAATATGGGAGAACCCCTACAATGTCATTCTCTTCTAATGTCCATATCTCAGTGTCATCCATATAGTTGGCAAGCTTTTCTCTCATCCTCATATTTCATCCAACGTTATATATTTGATCTACCTAACATCACTTGATTCTGTTCCACTGCTGCCACTGAGTGAAGATTACCATTAACTCTTGCTTGAACTACTCTAGTGATCAGGATTCTGTATTTTAGGCAGGAGAAACCAACTCTAGGTGACCAACTTAGAAAAATAATCTAAGGGTATTGGGTAGGTAACTGATAGTTGAATGCTGGAAAGGTGGTTTGGGGATATCAACAGAAACTTTCCAGGAAGAAAAGCTACAGATAACACAGCCAAGGTCACTTTCCTCAGGGTCATAGTTCTGTTTGGGACCATTTGATTGGCCAAGCCCATGAAATATGACCATGTCCCAGCTATCAGGAGATGGACATATCTGACTCATTTTGACTATAGATTCACACGAGGCTTTCTTCCAGATTAGAAAATAGGTTTTGATGTTAGGATGACAAAAACTATATTATTTTCAGAAAAAAATATATTACTTCTACAGTAGATTAAAGATGGCTTCAATTCTTTGCTTTTTCACTCCATGTGTGCATCTGTTAGGGGCAAGGGGAAGGTAGTTTAAATATCCTCCCCATGAATCTGGGCTGGCTTCTTGACTGCTTTAATCATGCTGTGCCAATTTCCAGACTCAAGCCTTAAAAATCTAGCAGCTCTTACTTCTTGTTTTTTGTAACATTCACTCTTAAAACCTTGGGACTACCATGCTATTAGCAACCCAAACTATGTGCAGAGGCACTGAAGGATAGGATGTCTTGGAGAGAAGAAGAGAGAGAATGAGAAGGAGGGAGGGAGGGAAGGAGGGACAGAGAGAAGGAGAGCGAGAGGGAGAATGAGAACCAAGGCAGGAGACATTTCCTCTTGAAAGATCTTCTTATTTTTTTTTTAAATTTTTATTTATTTATGATAGTCACAGAGAGATAGAGAGAGAGGCAGAGACACAGGCAGAGGGAGAAGCAGGCTCCATGCACCGGGAGCCCGACGTGGGATTCGATCCCGGGTCTCCAGGATCGCGCCCTGGGCCAAAGGCAGGCGCCAAACCGATGCGCCACCCAGGGATCCCCTCCTCTTGAAAGATCTTCTAACCCCAACTACCTCAACTGACACCACATGAATCAGAAAAGAACTACCCAACTGAATCCTTCCCAAATTTCTAACTCCAAAATGTGTGCAAAACAAAATAGTTATATTAAATCATGAAGTTCTGGAGGCAGTTTGTTAGTGAGCAATAGATAACCAGAACAGTCTCCTTGCATTTATCCTTGAGGTTTTTTTTTTTCTATTTTTCATAATGTGGCCAAGAACCTTTTTAGAATATATATTTTTATCATATTATTACCCTGCTTAACACTTTTTAATAGCTTTTCAATGCTCTTAGGATCAAAGTCAAAATCTTCAACATCATCTTCAAGGTCTTGAATTCTGTGCCTCAGATATATCTCACCTCTTTTCACTGCCTGCCTCACTCTCTGAACGACGGTCACATTAGCTGTTTTGTTTCTCCAAAATACTACGCTTATTTCTGTCCCAGAATCTTCACATATGCTCTCCTCTTTCCTAAAGGCCCTTCCTCCATTCCGTCAGGCTTTTCTCTAGTTAACTCTTTCTTATTCTTCAGATCTTAGTTTAAACATCAGCTTCTCAAAAACCTTCCCTTATTCTCCAGGCTAGATCTATCTCTTCATAGCTCTATACCTCTCCAACAGAGTAACCATTCTATTCTAATTAAATAATTCATTATAAGGGAGTTTTTATGATTTGTCCTTCCTGCTAGAAATGCAAGCTATATAAAAGCTGCCAATCTTGTCTTTCTCTTTATCCACTGTGCTTTGAACCATGCTTTGCACATAGTAGATACACAATAAATGCTTATTGAAAAGTGCATATGTGAAAACTAACTTAAGGTAGATAGATTTATGCTTCTCAAACTTCAAATGTGCAGATCAATCACCTGGGGATCTTGTTAAAATGCAGATTCTGATTCAGTGGGTCTGGAGTGGGGCCTGAGAATTGAGTTTCTATTTCTAACAAGCTCCTAGGTGATGCCATTGTTGTGGGTTCTGTGGATCATTCTGAGTAGCAAGTCTATATAAGAATCATAATTAAGTCCTGTGGGTAATGTGGAGCAACCAATTGGGATTAGTTAATATTTTAAACCTGTGCTATCATTTTAATTTGATTCAATTAATTTCTACAAACAATTATTGAGCCAACTATTTCCCAGAATAGGCTAAACATGAGCAAGATATGGTTAGTGCCCTCCAAAACCTCATAATATAAGAGGCATAACCAAAATATAAACAAATCAATGTGAAAAATGTGTTATGATAAAAGTAGTCTACAAATATGGATTCAAGCACAAAATGGGCAGTTGTCAACTCAATTTGGGGAGCTCAAAAAATTTGAAACACGCTGGCGATCTAGCATGACTGTGAACCACTGTACTATTGTGTTTTGTTTTCTTAGCCTCTATGTATCCACCTGAAACGAGTTATTGGAGAATTAGTAATTTAAATAATTGGCCTGACTTCCACATTCCATTTTCAGAATGAGCTCTGCAACTATTTAGTCCTCTTGTGTACTATGGAAAACATGTTTTTGTTTGTTTCTTTCTGATGTCTGTTTATCTCTTTCATTTTCAAGTTGCTGTACAATCTGTCATTTCTGTCTTCAACTTGGTAAATCCGTTCTACTCTTTATAGTTAGACTTGAATTTGAAAACAAAATGTGCTGGAAAACAGTAAGAGAATGATGAAATGGACAGAAGCTGGGTTGGAGTCTGTATTAGTCAGAGTTCTCCAAAGGAACAGAACCAATAGAATATATGTAGATATATGAGGAGATTTATTATAGGAACTGTCTCATGAGATTATGGAGGCCAAAAAGTCCCACAATCTGCTGTGCAAGGCGGAAGCTCAGAAATGCTGGTGTATAGTCCAGTCCAAGTCCAGAAGCCTAAGAACTAAGGGAGCTGATACTGTAAATCCTGGATCCAGTGTAAAGTCCAGCAATGAAGCATCAGTGTCCAAGGGCAGGAGAATGAATGTTCCAGCTCAAGCAAAGAGCAAATTTGCCCTTCTTCTGTGTTTTTGTTCTATTTGGGTCCTCAGGGAATTGATGATGCTCTCCCACATTGGTGAGGGAGGTCTTTTTTACTTAGTCTACTGCTTCAAATGCTAATCACTTCTGAAAACACCCTCACAGACAAACCTAGAAATAATGTTTTACCAGCTATCTTGGCATCCCTTAGCCTAGTCAAGTTAACATAAAATTTAGCATCACAGAGCCCTTTATTCTGCAGTTTTGTCCTTGAAGGGGAAATAGTTCTCTTTTTTTCTCACTTAGGTGCTTACTCAATGGAATGGACTTTTTTTCTTTCTTTCTTTCTTTTTTTTTTTTTTTTTAGTGGAGGGGGGTGGGAAGTGGGGATATAGAACCTTATTCACAGTTTGGAATACAGAACTTCATTTCAATTTTTGTGTCTACTCTTAGCTTTTAGTGCACTAATAATCTCCTGACTTCCTGGGAATAGTCATCATTCTTTTAAGTTCTTTCTTTTCCAGTACAAAACTTTCTTAAGCTCTTCTAAAACATCATTTCTCCTGAGAGGAAGATAATTAACTCTACCCTTCTGGTTATTATTTAATCATTATTTTTGGAGTACCCAAAATGTGCTAAGTATCAGCCATTTCTAGCACCGGATTATTATTCAGAGTTTAGTCACTTCTTAATTTGGGTCCTTGAAACCACTTTCTTTATCTTCCTTTATTAATATTTATTAGGAGCCACAGAGGGCAAGGTGCTCACCTTTTTAGAGAACATAGGAAAGCCATATTTCCTGTCCTCTAAGAGCTCTCCATTTCTTGCTTCATCTCACTTTCCCAATCAGGCCAATGTGTTACTTCAAAATAATCTCTTTGGCCCAACTCTGCGAGACACACGTCCCTCTCCTCCCTCATGCATCCATTAGTTTTTCATTGCCCATGAATGAAATTTAAATTCATTTGCATCTCAAGCATTTCTTTTCTGTTCTTTCTTATTCTTTCTGCACAGTCAAGCCATCTTCTAAAATTCTTGCCTTTCTCTAAAAGAGAGATAAACAGAGGAAAAGATACCTTCAGGCTTGGATTCTTGTGGTCACTCATCTCCCTTTGGATAGACATCCACTTTCTCCAAGGTTGGGGTGGCAGCTATTTAACTCAGGAGTCAGTGATGAAATGTTTTTACATAATATATGCCTCTTAGGAAAACAGCATGCCGCTGTTTAGGATAATCAGCACACTTTCACCTCCTACTTCCCCAAATGCTTCCATAGCACTCAGCCTTGAGCATCCTTTGTGTTCAGTATGATGGAGGGCACAGTTTCTCCAGCTAGGAAATGTAGAACATATTCTCAGGGGCTGTACTTTACTACTGTGTGTGTGTGTGTGTGTGTGTGTGTGTGTGTGTGTAGTTATGTTTTCATTTCTTCATCTCAGTGATAATATAATTTTGTGTTATCTGCTTGATTCCTTATAAATAGGTATTGTCCATGGGATTTCAGTCCCCATTATGATCTGTGTTGTTGAATACATTGGTGCCCATTGCTCTATCCAGCGACGGTGTTTCATTTTAAGCTTTGTAGTGTGAATAAGTACTGCTGACTACAACTAATGTTGTGTGGCTAACTAATGTGTTTGTATATTTTTGAATATGAACGAATTCTCAAACTTGAGGAACTTTCTTTAATGGGCACAATATGAGCTCTGAGGAAGATATTTCTGTATTCTAATTCCAGTTCTGGCAATTTATGAGCTTGTTGCTCTTGAGAAAGTCTCTTAGCCTTTGTAAAATTCCTCTTCCTCATATATAAAAGGAGGTTAGAAAGTGAGCTACTAAGATCATAGAAGTGCAGTATGGATTCGGATCAGAATGTGTGATTATCTGGCATAAAACAGGTATTTAGTAACTGATAACCATGATTATTATATATTTTGTCCTGCGAATCAATTTCAATTCAGCATCTTCTACATCTACTTCCCATTTCAAGAGGAGAAGATGTTTAAATTAATAAACAACTTTTAAAACAAAATTGACTTCTCAAGTGTATGATGAAACCACTGGCCATGTATCTTGCATTAACATAGTGCATTATATACCCTCCATGTAGGTCTTTGTTATTATTTCTTAAATACTGTAGTAAGTCTTACCTTCTGTTAATATTTCTAGAGATTTCTGAAGATGGCAGGGATAAAGAAACAATCAGAAAAATGAAAACCAAAGAAAGCAAGGGTAGTTACCTGCAGAGTGAATACAGAGGGATGCTAACACTGTTTGGCTATATACCTCAATATTACTTTCTGTGTGGTCCTAAATTTGTTCTTTCATTCACATGGGCAGCCAGAAATCCACTATGAGGCCTAATAAAATAAAAGAGAAAATTGCAGGGGAAAGATGTATCAAGGCAGTAATCTATTGGTTTAGATAGATCAAATGCCTGCCTGCCTATATTGTTTATGGGAAATAAGTGTCATCCCTCCCTCCCAAACTTTGCTATTTTCTAAAATGGATCCACTCTGAGATGTGATTTTTTTCTTCCAAGTTAGACCAGTTGGATTCCATCGATCATAATTGTGACAGATAGCAAGTGATTTGTTTCATTACATTGTTAATGGCTGTAGTGGGAACGTTTGAGCTATTACATAAAAAGCTGTGGTTCTGTTGTTGTGAAGCTTCCAAGGATAGAATTTTCTCTTCACTCTTTGTTTCTGCAATAGGCTCTCTTGCCCCTAACAGGGATGCACACTGAGTTTTAAATCCTTTCTGCTTAGCTTGAGGGAGTTTGCTTTTTTTCTGCATGTCATTGAAAAGTCCAGTATGCAGTCACTTCCCAGCTAGCCAAGACATGAAAATGGCATCAGCAACATAAATTGTTGTAAAAATTTACCATTCCTGATAGACGAAAGTGGAAAAAAAAAAACACATAAAGAAAGGAACATGTGCATCTGAAAAAAGAATAAAACTCTTATAAACCTCTTTACTTGGTCAAATATCAACTCTTACATGTGTGGGTTTCATTCTTATACATCAGGAGAAAACCGAGTAGAGTAGCCTCAGAGAAGAGAAAATGCACAGGATCATGAAAAGCGTTTGTCTGATATATTCACAAAGGAGGTAGGCTGGTTTTTGCCTTTCATGCCAAGCATAATCTTAAACAAGTTTCAACTTTAACTTAAAGATATTTTAATGTATCCATTTGACTCACAACTCAAGCTCATATTGAATTCAAAAGAAAACCCCTTAAAGCTCAGTTTTTAAAATACATCAAGTAAAATTTTATACATTTTTTAATCAATCCAGATGATATCAAAGATAATTCTTAATTAGCTGACTGTCTACCCTTGAATCAATGACAGTGGTGGTTACCAACTGGGAGCAAGAAAGGCATCGACACCTCTGGGTCATTTTAAGGTGATTTTAATATTCTCAGTAACCTTCATCCCTAAGGATAAACCCTGCTGTAATGCAGACATTGAAATCCTAGCCCTTTTAAATACAGGTTAATTGCAATCACTTCCCCAGTAGTTGGAAAATTTAAACTAAACCTACAAACATCCAAAAGTTACTAGCAAATATTTACCAGAAATTCTAGAATGAGTATCATTTACTGGAATCATCTTCAATTTAATAATGTTTTTTCTCCTAACGCTTACAGTTCTTGCCCATAGATTACTCTATCGACATTAACATCCTCTTGGGAAATTGGTAGGAGAGCTGGCCTATCCGTACCTGTTTTAGAAAAGAGGAGAGAGAAAGCAAAGTTGGTGACCAACTCAAGGCTGTACAGTATCAGGACACAGAACTCACACTTTCAGCCTGTTCTCTGCCTTTACACTGCCCATGATAAATACACCCTGGTGGGCGCCTCTCCTCTTTTGAGAACATACATATTCATGTGTTTGAAGTCAGCCATGGATATTGACATGGACTACAATGTGTTGAAAAGAGAAGGGCAGCTAACAGAATGATTAAGACAACTGAAAGAAAATAAGAAATTTAATAATTGAAATGTCTTCTAACTTAAAAAAAAGAGAGAGAGAATAGATGAACCAGATAAGATGCAAATAAAACAAGAAAACAAAATACATGTGAAATGAAAAATGCAATTGGTTTTGTATCTTCAAATGCTTAACTTACGGGATGGGAGAGCACACAATTTAGCTTGTTTGGGTTTAGTCCTCCTAATATATTCTACGGAGTAATTTATTTTCAGAAGAAGCCTCACTGCAGTGCTCCTATTATGATAATGGGAATTTATGCACATGAGTATTTGTGATCACATCACAGAACAGTTTTTGGAAGTACTGAGGGGGAGGGGGAAATTAACATTTAAAAAATAAGGACGAAGGCTTAAAAAAAAAAAAAACCTCTAAATGTTCAACCTATCACTCAATCTGCACTCATACACACACACATGCACACGTACACACACACACACACACACACACAATTCCACGGTGGATTGTCTTATTTGGGCTAAGTGCTTCTCTAGTGAAGAACAAAACTTGTGAGTGAAAAGCGGCATAATGCATGGAATGCTTGCATGGATTCGTTGATGAGAAGGTGGCTGCCCCTGAGATTGGAAAACACAGCTCCAGCCGCCCCAGACCTCTCTGACCATATTCACTTTGCTTACTCAGGAGCAGACAATGACAGGCAGGGACTTAGGGGGAGGGGATGAATCAAAGTCCCTCTTACCCTGTGTCTCTCTGCTAGAATTGCTGTCAGCCTGGTGAGCTGACATGAAGTAGGGGATCAATCCAGTAGACACAGGATGAAAATGTAAACAGGGATAAGCTCTCCGTGTGCGCTCTCTCTCTCTCTCTCTCTCTCTCTTCCATTTCATTCTATTTTTTTTTTTTACACAAAATCCAGACATTTGAGAGGGTAGATATTTTTTCCTGTCATGAATGAAGCAATGCTCAACACTCACAGTCACTTAACAACAGTAGGATCATCTTTAGGGAACAGCCACACTGCTTTTAGTAAATTGTGTATGGCGATTTCAAGACTGCGTTACAGAGTGTGCCAATATCTGTGTGCATATTAGAGCACTCCAAATATGAATACCTATGGGGAAAATTATGACAAAGTCACAGCTTGAGTACATTAATGAAAATAAAACTTATCGAAGTAGGTGAACTAATAGGTCCATGTACCAAAGTTTACGGCCACAAGTCAGCTGTCACTGGGTAGGCTAAGGGAGACATAATATTCTAGTCATTTCTCTAGTGGAAAGAACATTAGCCTATTCTCTCCCTTAATTGATATTCTGCAACTGAATCAAGCACTGCTGATTGCTGACCAGCTCACACGTTCCCCATATGTCTCCAGATTGCTAAACTCAGAAATGTGAGACTCTGCATCCCTGAATTAGTTAGAGGACAGCTAAGCTCAGTAGTGACTGCTGGACTATGTGTTCCTATAAAGAACATATGAAAATCACGAGTTTGGGAAACTGTGTATTGGCACAATTTTCTCGAAACTTATTTGTGTCATATTTAGGACACGACTCAAGGATTCAAACTAATTTCACTGGGTAAACATTATCAAACAGTTTAAGTTTGCCAAACCAGGTGAAACATACTGTGCAAGAATTTTATTTTCTTCCTCTGTGTTTGTCCTCTGGCATACATTCCTGTACTTATTTGCTTCTGAATAGCGAAACCACATTATGGATATAGTTAGCAAAGATTAGCCTCAGATTAGAAAAGCTTACATATTTTAGGTATCAACCATCTATTAAAAATTGAGTTGTTAAGAGTGAAAAGCAGAATGCAGAATTTTCTGTCATCATGCTCAAGAGTCAAGAGCTAAAATTATAGCTTCTTTAACCACAAATATATGCTAATATTTTACATTCTGTTTTATTTTAGGAAAAACTATCAAATATAATGCCAAAACACCCCCAAATACACATTACTAATTTGAGATATCAGTGCACATTCACACACGCGAGGTACTGGGTTCTTCTAAGAATATGCATCATTTCAACAACTACATAGTGCTGGGGCAGCTTTTATTCTCATTTTAGAGATTAAAAAGCAGAAAGGTGGAGGGAAGTCCCATATCTTTTTCATTGTCCCATAGCCCACCTATGGGAGAGCTAAGACTTGAACGCAGGCGGTCCAAACCGGAGCTCATCTTGACTCTGTTTCATTGATTCTTCCGGAACGTTAAATTAATCTTATGAATTAAATGTGTGATATGTTTCATTCATTTTCAATACCAAGAATGTTTATTAAAGTAGAAGATAAAAATCTTAAAAAAAGAAAAAAGAAGGGGAGGGGTACCTGGGTGGCTCAGTGGTTGAGCTTCTGTCTTCAGGTTGTGATCTCCAGGGTCCTCAGATTCAGTTCTGTATCGAACTCCCTACAGGGAGGCTGCTTCTCCCTCTGCCTATGTCTCTGCCTTTCTCTGTGTGTCTCCCATGAATAAATAAATAAAATCTTTAAAAGAAAAATAGCGTAGAAGAATAGGTACCATATGTTAAACTCTTAAATCCTTTAAAACGGACTGTTTCTAGGGGCGTTGTTATAACATTGAAAGATGACATGTATGCAAATGTTTTTAGTTAATTTAGCGATAACGTTACACTCTTTTATTAACATGCTCTTTATTATTTTTTAAAAATGGAGAAGATTGAAGATTATTCATAGTGATTAGGAGTCTTATACTTCCTTATATGGTTAGTAAGTATAAATTATGGTGACCTGCTGAGGACTTGCAAGTATGTAAGATAGAATGGATCATGGTCTGACTACTGGTGAGATCTAGGCTTTTGCTGGAAATACTTCAAAAGTAAAGAATGTGGCTTTCCCATAGGGGTTATAACACCTCTTTGACTTAATCAGTTTGCTTTATGCTCTCGGAGAAAGAATTCTCTAGTTTCACTCATCTAGAGAAAATCACAATATTCTTGGTTTGCAGTCGGGAAGAAAATCACCATTTTCCTCATGGGAAGCATTTGGTGAAAACTGCAAGTAATTTCTCAGCAAAATCTGATTTGTTAACGTAATCTTAAAATAAAGAGGAAAACCAAACAATAGAACAAAAGAGATCTTATATAATTTGATAATCTCAGTACATAATCATGTACGACAGTAACTTCCCTTTCTCATTAAAATCGATGAGAAAGAGTGCCTAGCTTGAGGGTGTCGCCATAAAACAGAATGAATTGTTCTAAAATATTTTGGAGGAATTATGGTGAAAATTTTCAGGAGATACAAATTCCTTCACTTAATTTATTGTCTTGTGCTGTTCTCGAAATCATTCCATTCTTCCATGATGAGATAGGGGCCATGAGTCTTGCTCACTTGTTTTATACAGTAGCGTTTGAACAGAGCTATCACTTACTGCATGTTTGCTCTGTGTCTCAAGGAAATAAAGCAGAAAAATGAGTAATGCTTTATTACCACCAGAGCCTACTGAAAAGCAAATAATATGCTCAGGCCTAGAATGAAATCTTACTGAGTGTTGGTGAAGGAAAGGAAAGGAAAATGTAGAAAAAAAGATGGCAAGAATTTTATTAGGCAGCTGAAACAGAGTCAAAGGAAATGATTCAAAAGTGTTGCTTTAAATAAAATGTCCCTTGTATGCTCATCAATTAAACAATTAGCACATAATTCTGTCCTCTCCAGCAATGCTAATGTGAGGGATATGAATTCTTGGTCTACTGCTTTCTCCCTAATAAAGGCAGCCTCCAACTTACAGATGGGTTTGGGTTAGAAAAATTCATTTGTTAGATGGTCATATGGGACCTAAAATGCCCTTTCCCAAAGAATCAATGTTATAAATCGTTATTTAGTTTTAAGGCTGGTCCACATAAGCCTACTTAAAATACAGTGCTCCTCAGCTATACTGCTGTAAGTATTAGCCTGAAGTGTAAGATCTGAGATGGGGGTAACTTATTTTGAATTGGGAGAGAGAGGAGGAGCAAGAGACTCCCTTTTCTTGATTACAGGTAACTCAAGGGTATGGTGACCATGTGTTCTGCTTTAAAAAGTGGGGCACATGGCCCAGCAAAAACTTTTATCCTATGACTAAATGAAATTGGAAAATAAAAATTTTCCTCCCAGAATATTCTATAGATATAGGGGGGCAACTTTGGGAATTGCTATTACCCCAGAAAATCCAGTAGATCTGGATTTCCTACACTAGTATTATTTGAAAAAGAGAAAGCTGGTGGGATTTGCTTTATTCTCTTTGACTTTGAAAGCCCAGCTGGAAGGTGGAAGTCCAGGAGTCTTGTTGCGATTGACCAGGAGAGAGAGAGTGACATCTGGGATAAAGTCAAGCCAGAGAGGCCAGACAGGACACCAATTTAAGATAGATATTAAGAAGTGGACTATCAAAATTTGGCTTATCGGTAGGAGAGAAAGGAAAGAGACAGGATGCCTGGGAGAGCTGAGTGAGAGTAGCTCTGGTGGTGGATTGAAGTCATCAGCAATGGAGGAAAACAAACCAATTAGCAGAGAAGATAAGCCTGCCCAAGGTGAATTCTTTCAAGTCAGTTGCTTTACACAGCTTCCTTTTTCTGCTTTGGACTTTACAGATTCTTTAAACAGCATTGAGATCCTTGAAAGTAGACAAAGTTTAACTGGCAGAGGGACCATGACTGAAGGCACAGTGAATATTCCAACCTACGAATATTCCAACCACTATGCTAGATTGTTTTCCTTGCTTTTTCATTTGATCTTTGCAACTATCTTATGAGAGAGTAGTTGTCCTTCTATTATAAATGTGATAACACAAAATCAAAAGGTTAAATAACCTGCTCAAGATTGTGGTTACGCCGGTATTAAACTTACATTAAACTGATCCTTCTGACTAGTATTCTTTGTATTTATTTATTTTGTTAACTCGGGTGTCCATGAGCTGTGTCTTCAATGCAATTCAATTCAATTTATAAATTCAAAAAGTGTTCAATGATATGATATGCTAGATACTGTCTTGGATCCTAAGAGTAGAGAGAACAAGACTTTGCTCTGTCCTCAAAAAGTTCTGCCTAGTGAAGTATGCTTCTAGAAATTTGAAAGTAAAGAGACCTTTTCTGAGAAGAAGGACATAAGGAGAAAAGTGGATAACCTTGATCCTGTGACTAGAGGTGAGCAGGGCTTCTAGACGAATTACCCACAAACTCTTGCTGCACCACCAGTGGATGGGAAAACTGAAACTATCAATAACATCTTTAGAAAATACTAGGGTACAGGCAGTGTAACTTTGGTAGTGGTTATGTAATGTGGAGAAAAGAATGTTGATATTGAAACCAAAGAGACCTGGCCTTGAATTTCAGCTTAGCTAATGATTAGCAATGAGGCTTTGGGCCATTTAACTTCATGTGTAAAATGGATATAATGTTATAAGAATTAAATGTGGCCTAAGTAAATCAAAAGCCAAATGAGTGCCTGGTACATTATGAAAACTCAGTACATGTTAGCTATTATTATTATATTTAGTATTATTAGATACTGCTCACTCTAATTCTCCATGAAAAATGGGACAACATAGCCATAGCAGAAGCCCCAGCCTACCAGAAATATGAAGCCAAGCAGAGGATGGCAGACATAGCAGAAATGATGCCTTTAGAATAACTAATACCCGGTGTAGGGCATCACCTGTGTGAAATGAGGTGTTTGGAAGTTGTGGCAGATTCCAGGAGAAACCACAGAAGTCAGTAAGAGTTAATGGTGCTTGTGTTCAAAGGACAGAGCAAAGGCAGAGGACAAAGGAAGGGGAAAGGGGAGAAGTCATATGGTGATTTATTCATGACTGTTTGAAAATTCATTCATTTATTCATTGACTCCCTCAATAAGTATATGTTGGACACCAGCTCTCTTCCAAGTGCCATCCTCAGCTGTACGGGTGAGGTGCTCAATAAAGTAATCAAGAATCCTGTAATCCTGTGTCTTCACAGGACTCACAATCTCATGGAAGTGAGGGAAACCATAAGTAAGTCAACTAGTTAATAGTCAAGATAGCAAGAGAAACCAAAGGGAGAAGGTGCCAGGGCAAGGAGTCTCTAAATTGGAATATATATGGGGATGGGGTGAAAAAAAAAACTTTATATATAGTTTGAGTCTGTAAATTCCTTATATTTAATACAGGGAGTACAGCTGCTCCTGTGTCTGGAATGCACGGTAGATGATGCCTGGTGTCCTGAGGGAAAGGTGGATCTCTCTCTCTCTCCCTCTCCCCACTGCCCCCGAGTCTGTTTCATTTCTGCACTTACTGGTCTTCTATGATAGGTCTTGACACTTGGACCCTTTGTATGGTGTTCTTTTCAGCCACACTGATAAAAATGACTAAAATTATAATAAGAGTTGGGTAATATGTTTTCATATTTATAGAAAAGTCTGAAATATGTACATATGAGCACAGTGAACCTCACCCTGAGTGCAAATTTTGTATTCTTTCTATAGGGCCTCTAGAGGAAGCATAGCATCATCATGTAATGAAATAAAATAAGTAATGAGGTAAGCAAAGGAAAACCAGACTTTAGGGTTTCTGTTTCAAAAATATTAAACAAGATTTTCAAAAATAATGAAGCATAGTCAATCACAGCGTTCTCAGCTACAAATTAAAATCAATATTATGTGGGGGGAAAGCAAAGTTTTATTTACTCAATAAGATAAATATCTTCAAGATATAAGCAGTTATATGACATAACAAATAGTATATCTAGAACATGTTACAGAAGACATAATATTTTAATTACATCACATTACTAATTTCACTTTTCTTCCACTCCAGAAATGAAAGCATTCATATTATCAATCTAAGCATTTGCTCAGCAGTTTACAATAGCTCAGAGACATCAACATCAGGTTTATAGGCATTTTCTTTCACATATTTTCTTCATTCATTCTTTCTCTTTTTTAAAAGTAGCTTATGAGGTTACGACATTATTAAAAAGAAAAAAATCATCCAAATAATGAATAATCAAACTAGTTTGGACATAAAGAGACAGTTTTAGTTCTAAACTTTATTAAATTTTTACATTTCTCTTCATTCTCCACATCTACTGGCATTAGGATATAGTACACGGTGCCATGGTGGTCAGGTGGTACAAAGCTGTATATATAGGTTCTCCGGCTTCCTATTCTTAAGTAATAATAGCATCTGGACTTAGCTGCTGCAAAATGGAATAGAAGTTTTTTACCTCTCTGATGACAGCTGCTGGAGGAGATAATCTGTTGTGCCATCTACGTGTTTAGGCTCTTTCCTATGTAGTCAGTTAAATCTTTAGGAGAGTTTTCCAAAGTTGTTGAGTTTATAATTGTTTACATTTTTGAGCTATAACTATGAGCACCAACTCCTCAGCTTTGACTTTGGTGTCAGTTCTATATCTTACAGAATATATGCTGCAAATTTGCTTGTCTTCCTCTGAATTGACCTCCAATACAGTTGTCATCTTGGTTAGTCTTGGATCACTCAGTAAACCATATCTTACCTTATTAGTAATAGGGGAGGGTTAAGGATAAAATCCATTGCTTTTTGAATACATAGAACACATTAATGATCCTTTTCCTTTTGACATGCATTTAACCCCCACGAACATCACTGATTTAGTGATCAGAGACTGGAGATGGTCCCTAAGTAGCATTCCAGGGCCCTAGCAGACCTTCACGAGAACCTTGCTCCTGAACTCACTGGCCCAGACCAGAGCAATACTTTACATTAACTGGCAAGACAGGATCCTTCAAAACAAGGGCTGGAACTCAGCCAGTCTGCCAGTATAGAAGTGCTACGGCTCATCACAGCACAACCCTCTGAGGCTGTAGATGAGTGGAGAATGAATGACAGTCAGATCCCGAAGCCACTGCTGTACAGTGAACCGAGGAGGAGGCAGGCAAAGAAAATAGAAAATAGAAAATAGAAATGCTCTCACGTTTATTAGCTGCTGCAGTCCAAACACCTGGCTGGCGCAGGGGCCTACGGCATGCAGCAGTCAGAGACTGTTGGTCTTTTTAATACAACATCTGGGCAGTCAAGTCTCAGAAAACCTTGAAAATTAAGGAGTCATCTCTACATGTGGAAAGCGTTATTGTATATTGGTTTCTCCTTCAACGCTTCCACTTGGAGCACACTCATGACCAGGAATGTCATCTTCAAATACAGAGGGTAATGGCAAGCTGTGACTTGGCTTTGGGGAAATTTGCTCATTTGTGAGATCTGGACTACCCAATATACATAAATAATGTCACTAGGTAAAATAATTCATTATTAGAAGTCCATCACTTCATACTTTTGCGGTTTTTACCTTAAATGACTTTGTGGGAACCAGAAGATTTCCAATGAAGGTTGTAACTAATTTTTAGAAAATATATTCACGTGGTGCTAAAAAGGGCTAGTAAGCTTTTGGTTCCAAATGTAAACAGCAGCGTACATCAACGAATGGATAGAACATCAAGATTGTGGCCATTATGGGACTTTAAAATTTTTATCTTGGCATATTTAAATGCTAGTCTTGAGGTTTGTATTTCATGTGAAATTTCTTCAGTCATCTTGAGGGGCTGTTACACACCTTCCAATCTTCGTGTAATTAAGGCAGTAGTTTTGTTGTCATCTTGTCACAACTCATGAGAAAAACTGTGAAAACTCAAAAGCATATGCAGTAGTAAGTCAGTATTAGACAGCTATATGGAATTTCACTTTGCATCTTGAGGCACTTCATCGCACTTGTGAATAGTCAGCTATTCCTTTCCATTACCCACCTTTTCCTCCCTAAATATTCTTTTTTTATTTTTTTAAAAGTTATTAAAAGACATCTTGTTCCACTTGATTCCAGGATATTCTGGGAACTCAGGTTTGTGAAATCCAGCAACAAAGTCATTTTAATTTTTCTAGAATTCACTAAAATTAAGACTTTACTCTTTGGTTTTAATGGAATTCTGAATAATATATTACTATAAAATTAACTTAAGGCAGAGCTCACTCAAATGAATCTGTAAATATTTCATAATGTTGGCAATCATGCACTGCAAAACTGCTTTGTACTATTTAATAATGTTTTAGTAAAAAACAGTTTCTGCCACATGGACAGTGATAGCATGGAATTTAAAACAATAAATTATATACCCATATCTTTACTAGTTGATGAACCTTAGAGCCCTCCATACATTAGAAAATTTTTTCTTTGCTCCTATTACTTCTAAATACTGAAAACATGTTATAAGTTTTCTAACAGCTAAAAAAATGACCAAGAATTCATTACTAAACCAGGAGGTCCTTCAAGGAGAGTTCCAACAACTTGAATTTATTTAGCTTTATTATAACTTAAAGCAGAGATCTGTTATCAACATCACAGTTAACATAGCTGAAAACCAAAATTACAATTGGAAATGTTGGGATAAAAAAAAAAGGAAATGTTGCTAGGCAGACAGTGATATGAAATTCCCAAGTAAAAGAGATCTCACAATGGCCTCACAAACATAAAATTGGGCATGATTGGTGGAGCACAATGGATTAGAAAGACTTGAGAACTAACCATGAGTCAGCAATGCCTGTAGGTAAATGATTATTTGTCTCGAAGATGTATAAATAAGGACAGCATCACAGACTCCACGTATCCAAAACTGACTAAGCCTATCATTTTGCCTGTTTCGAACTCTATATTTTAATCAATTGACAAGGGCATACAGAAGACAAATGGAAATAGTAGAAGTGCTGAAAAATGCAAGGTAAAGCATAATGCAAAATGGGATTCCTTAGTCTGTATAAAAGAAGGGATGATAATTTTGAGTACATACGGTGATTTTGTGTGAATGGGAGAATGGAAATTAACTGACTGCCACCAGTTTGAAATCTAGAATATAATACATAGAAAATCATATACTGTCTATATAATATATGGTATAGAGAGACTAGAATATATAGGATATGTTTTGTAATAATTTGTAATATTTGTTCCCATTAGAGCAAACTTCTTAATTAAAAAAAAATACTCTGGGAACTTTGAGAAATTAAGAGGAGCACAGGAGATCACGTTATTTATTGTTTAGGCAGTGCATGAAAAGTTCTTCACTTAAGAACCTTTTGGTTTGTTGAGGTTCTTAGAAGAGTCAGGACATTTGATGAACTTTAAATAATTTCCAAGCCATTTATCTTTATGACACTTGTAGCCAAAGTCTCAATGTTACTCATGTTTCAATCCACCTATTTTGAGATCTATAGGCCCACGTGCCTTTAACAAGCGAGAGGAAATAGTATAATGCCCTGTGAGGCACCTGATTGGGTTTCAGCATAATTATCTTGCTGTTTGTGCTTGCCTCCTCCTGCCTGCCATCTTCTATTCCCAACTTCCATTCCATATATAAAGCATCTATCATTCATGGCTTTGTGCTTGCTCAGCTTTGCAACAGTCAATGGTAATCTAGCTGCGACAACGAGCATCATGCTATAAGGAACAATGCTTTCCTCCTTTGTATCTTCTATTTTCTTTTTTTTATAATCTCCACATAAAGAAGGACAAATTCTTCCTAGTTATTGTCACTTGTTTGTTTCTTACCATTACAATGCTTTCAGGTTTCTCTGTGGAATATCTTCGATGCTTTTCCTCCTGGAGTCTGGAAGAATCAACCTCTGCCTCATATACGTTCTTCTGTATCATTCATACCCGCCTAGAAATGGGACACACTCATTTTGGCCACTGGTGACAGAGGGGCTGACACCAGTGCTCACATGACTGAAATTCTTGAGAATATTGAGGTTAAGATTGTTGAAGATCTTAATCTTGTAATACAGGAGGCGGAAATTTCTACATTTGAAATTTTAGTTGACAAAAATGCATTTTAATGATTACTGTAATGTAAACAATTGCTAATTGAATTGTTTACAATCCCCCCCCCTTTTTTTTTCTGCTATCAAATGTGACTCTCTCAGAAAATTTTAAGACTTTTAGCTTTATTTTCCCCTGGTATGAATATTCCCATTTTATAAGGAAGTTACACTTCCTGTATGATCTCATGTATTATACTGGTCATAGACTCATTCAGATCTTTAGAATGACCTGAAGATTTAGGAATGCATCTACAAGGTTAAGAGAAAATTTAAAAATATCCTCTTGGATTTATTTTTCCTTTTTTTTTTAACCAGTAAAACTCAACACTGGAATAAAGTAATGGTTTTAAATGGGTTTTATATAGTAGTACCTGAGCGGCTCAGTCAGTTAAATGTGTGACTCTTGATTTCAGCTCAGGAAGTTTTGATCTCAGGGTCAT
Organism: Vulpes lagopus; assembly: GCF_018345385.1. Classification (NCBI taxonomy): domain Eukaryota; kingdom Metazoa; phylum Chordata; class Mammalia; order Carnivora; family Canidae; genus Vulpes; species Vulpes lagopus. The sequence continues at coordinate 16,381,700 of NC_054824.1, forward strand.
GAGTTCAAGCCCTGCATTGCGCTCCACACTGGGTGTGGAGCCCACTAAAATAAGAAAATGAATAAAAATAAAATGAATTTCATTTAATTTTAAAAGCCACATTATCTTTTGAGTCTATTTTCTTTACTCAGTTTTATTTTGTATTTTCTTATTCTTATGACTCTTGGTCATCATTATCTTCATCATTATCTTCCTCCAACTCAAAATGATACCTATTTCTACAGTCAGTATTCACTTTGTTTAAAGATAAATGATCAATTTCAGGTTTTCAAATCCTACTCTTCAAATATTTTAGTGAAATAGTTCTAAAGAAAAAAAAACTGTAAAGGTCAAACTACTGAACCATTTTACTGCTTTCCTATACTTCCCACTTCAAAGGTTTTTCTATTTAAATCTTAGGTAAAACCATCTCTTGATTTTTTTTCACCAAAAAGCTTTTCTGTTGTCCATATAAGAAATGAAATTAGAAATGTTAATTTATATAATGCTGAGGAGAAAACTGTCATCAGATTTGCTTATTAGTTTGCTTTTATTTAGATTTAGCTTTCAAGATGTAAGAAACACTTTCTCTATTCCTCCTACATGAATATTTGTGAATTGGCTGGCACCAAGTAGCAGATTGTATTATAATGTATCATATTCATACCTCTAAGGCTTCTTTCATCATTAAAGGAGTCACTATCTTTAATTTTTGTAAGGAGTTTTAATTATTGGTGCTTATTTCATATTTTGATTAATTTTGGTTTTTAATTTCCACTACTTGTCATGCCATGTTTTGTCATGATCTTTCAGTTGGGTGCCATTCTAATGATTATTCCAAGGATTCATTTTCTCATTTATTATTACCTCAGTCCTTTTAGCTGCTTTCAGAGGGCTGATATCAACTTTCAAGGGTAAAGTGTGAAGAACAGATTGCCTTCACACATTGATAATTTTGAAGATTTACAAACAAATTTAAAAATAAGATTCCCATTAAAGTATTTAATAGAATTTGCTAAGATTTAAGTAGTATAATCCTTGAAATTTGCATTAACAAAGTCTTAAGAAACCATATGGTGTATATCAGTAGGTACTAATAATATCTATAACTCATTTCAATTTTAAGTGAGAGTAATGTGAAAAAAATCACCAAAGCTCTTTTTAAAAATATTATAACATCATTTGGATCTGAAATGTTATTGACCTTTGGTTTTGAGTAGAGAAATTGTGCTATAAAAATTTTTGTCAGTAATTATATATGTGGCATTATGGCATAGTAAAATATAATTAGGATTTTAGAATTTAAAGAATTGGGTTTGAATCCCTACTCTGACTATTATTTCCATCACCTAACTGGCCTTGGAAAAATGATATAAACTGCATTTGCTTCAGTTTACATATCTAAAAAATGGGAATAACTACCTCTAGGAAGTTTGGATATCATCTTTAGAAAAAAGAATCCAAATTTAAAGTCTATATAAGAGCAACTCAGTGACTTAGATATGCCATCAAATTACATTTATACTATATATATTGACTTATTAATTAACATGTGTAGTAGTTTTATCACCAGAATACTCATTTATTTAGGCTGTTTCTTCACTGGTGGCAATTTTCCATGCTATTTCCTTTGGAAATAGGCTTTCTTCAGATGAGTCAGGTAGACTAAGAAGTAATTCAGTATGTTGGGATGCCCTAAACATGAGGTTCTATGCACAACACTGCTACAACATTTAACCCTAAAAATACAGGAATTTGGCAAATTTATGTTATCCTTATCAAAAATAAAAGAAGAAAAAAATCCATGCTAGATTTATAATTCTTTTTGCTGTAGTTTTGAGCATATGCCTAAGAGGACATTACTTGCATTTTTACTAGGGATCAATAAGACATGAGCCTTCCACTTAGAATTTCATGTTTCATAATTGGAATAATTTTCCCACCGATTATATTCTGTAAGCCTGTACATTTCCAAACTAGTTTGTCCTCCACTGTACACATGCTTCTCTTCTGGAACCACAGAACAGGGTCACAAACACGATCTGAACTCTGCATCAGCACTTTGTTTTACCACTCTATGTGAGTTGACACAGTAGGGGTGAAAATTATTCCTGGAAGCCATTCCTCGTCCTGAACAGCTAGCAATAATTTAGCTCCTCACACAAGTGATTGCTAACCACAAAAATAGATCACATGAACCCAAACCAACATACTTCCAACACAGCCTCCTCTTAGCCAGAGCTTAAAAAGGCTTATAGGCATTCCAAGGCCACTCAGTTTAAAGGAAAGTGCAATGAAGGAGTCAGTGTGGAAATGGACGGCAAACTTAAAAAAAAAAAAAAAAAAGGACCGTTTGCGTACTTAGATCCCTCCTAAGGCCTTAGGAAAGGAGAGGCAGTTAAGTGAGGGGCTGAAAGATGAAGCTTATTATTAGTTTTATGTTAAGTTTGCCTTTGAACTCTACCTACTGTAAAACAGGAGAAGCCTTAGGAAGCTAAAAGGGCAATAATTGGGCCAAGGAGAAACAGCATTGAGAAATGTATATGAGGTACACTTAGAAGGATTTGGTGAGCATCTGTAAGGAATGGAAGGAAGAAAGGGAGACCCCTAAGGCTCTGAGTTAGAAGCATTATGAGGAGCAGTAAGTTTTGACATGGATGTGGTAGGTTGGAAGGACATGATTAGAGATATTTTAGAACATGTTGGAAATGTAGAAATGTCTCTGGCATGGCCAAGTAGAGGTTTTTCATAACATTTATATTCAGTTCTGAAATTCGGTGGACCCGAGGGCTAGAGACTAGTGTTTGGATAACAGACATATATAGGTGGTAGTTAAGATCAAGAGAATGGGTGAGCCCCACCCTCAACACACACACACACACACACACACGCATGCATGCACACACACACATAACTAAAGATAAGGTACAGAGTAAGGAGAACAATCAACTAGTGAGAAAACCCAAGAACACAAGGCTTTAAAATGGGAGCAGAGGAAACAGTTTGAAATCATGAAAAGGAAGATAAATTAGAATGAGGTAGGACGCATGGAATTCCTGGGAATAATGAGGCTCTAAAAAGAAAAAGCACTCCAAAGTGACAATCAAAGGTAGAAACGTTTCAAGTGAGTGGTGAGTCTGGCAGCAGAGGTAGTGTAGAAGGAAGAATAGAAGGAAGCTGGCAGAGAGAGGGTGTGGGAGGGACTTGGTGATTGTTAAAGAGAAATGCTGGGTTGATGAGAAGATTTTCTTTCTGGTAGAGTGGGAAAAACCTTGAGCATGTTCATAGAGTATAGACTAAACCTCAGCAGGGAAGGAGAGCTTTGAAATTCAGGAGTAAACAGACACTGTCCTACTAGGAAGCTTTCCCCAGCATTCTATCTACTTAATGCCCTCTTTCCTTCTACCTGCAGCATGGATGGAGCACCCCTTCTCTATGTACTCTTAGCTCTTTACATACTTGAGACTATGCAGTAGGTAATTACCTGTCAATACTTTCCACTAGAGAACTTTGGGCCTCATTTAGTTTGTCTTTAACTCCCTTTCACTTAGAGCAATGGTTATTCAAAAGAACCTCTATGTGTAGGAAGAGATGGAAAGACACAAGCTAGAGAACAAGAAGTAGTAACTGTCAAACAAGGGGACTCTTCCGGATACTTCGATATTAGAGTGAAATGATGAGGGTGGGCTTTAAATATCGAGTTGAGCTTACAGGGTTCAGACCATGATGTCACTTACAATGTTTGCAGAACTAGATGATTTTCACCTCCGGGTTGTTTGACTTTATTACAGAGGCACATTCCTAGCATATAGGGAGAATATACACCAAGTGGTAGTGGTAAATTGGACCATCAATAAAAATGTGTTGAAATACTGAAACCTAGGAATATCTGAACAATTTTAACTCTCTGGGCCACTTTGTACCTGGAGCAATAACAATAACAATTTTTTAAATACTGTGTTTATTGTATAAACAAGGGCTACTTGTTTTGCCCTGGGCAGCTATTTCTTAGATTAAAATGTTGTTCACAAATTAGACAAGGTAAAAAACTGAGGATGATATTCTACTCATCATCAATACTTTAACCCCCCAAAAGAAAGAAGAAATAAATGCATGCCCTTTGATTGTGAATCAATAGTGTTATCTTCATTTGCAAAGGACAGCACATTAGAACATGTTGATTTAGAGTTTCTTATTTCTATTGAATAAACACACAGGTCGCTAATCATCAGCTACTAAATATATTTTCCAAAGGTGAACAAAAGAAGTGGGTAATTTGATGCTTCTTAATTAAGCTCACAACACAGGGTTTTTTTTTTATATACTCTTAAAAGCATTTGTTTATGAAAGCTAAATGAGTATAGATTTCTGATGGAAAGGTCCCCATCCCCCCAACACACATCAGCTGTGAGTGATTCTGGCTAGTAAATTATATGCTGTCCTCTACATTGCCTTGTAAATGACCTCAACCCTGACCTTGACACAGCAGTATTTCTAAGAGAATAATAATTTATTCTTCATGTTAGATAAACTAAGCCCATGATGGTTCTTAGCTATAATTCTGTACTATTCACTGAGAAAGCTGGTCCTATATTTTCAGATAAATGATAGGTGGAGAGAGAGAGAAGGGGAAAAGAGAGAAACATGTAAAGAAATTTAAAGAATAGAAGCATGGACGTAAGGAGGGTGATGTGTCCAGGAGGTTGGGAGGGATAAATAGCTGTCTGAGTAGTCATCTAGGAAGTGTGGCTTCATATATATGACATTTTTCTAACTTCATACACATTAATTTCGTGTTACTAGACTCTTTATCAGACTTCAGACCTGTTTCCCATATATAGGATTATAGATACAGATGACATAGATATAAGTATAATCTTTGAGGACTTTATAAGATTACAACAATGACTTACATTCATAGAATTTCTATACCTAAGATTAGCATACACTCAATGAGAATTTCACAATTATTATACTGACCCTTAAATATTCCCATAATCAGAGCTCACATTAGCCCATTTTAAAGCTTTGTTTATGTGTATGTAAACCCCTACATTAATGTTTTGTATTCTGAAAATTTCACCCGCACAGCGCCAGTCACTTAATTGCGCTAATTATTATTCACACATTAGCGCCTATTAGTCAGCATGGGTTTCTTTCTTTCTTTTTCTTTTTTTTCAAATGTTTTAGCCAGCATTCGGATTTCACTTACTTTGGCAGAAACAACTTGTTATGGTGGTTTTCAAAGTCTGGCAGCAAGCCTAAGAAGCGACCTATTTTCCTGTCCGAATTTCCTGTTCTCATCATCATTACAGACCTAAATAGATAATCTGTTAAACTCATTGAAACTTTATTGAAAAAAAATGGCAAAGTGAAACTTCAGTAGGTCTCCAAATCCTATTGTCAAAACAATAAGGAATGATCTTTTAGCAAATTGGGGTTCATTTGATTGTGTTTGATATGCAATTACTGGTAGGAAATTCGTCCTTGTTAACAATTATAGATTTTTTAAGTCAGCACTATTTTATAGAAATCTTTGAAAATAAAAATTTAAGCATACTTAGAAAATAAACATTTAAGACCTGCCTAAATTGAATCCCAAATGTGACATATATTAAGATGGAATATTGAAGTTAACAAGAGAATGAGATTACTCTAATTTAAGAATTTGGACACATATAGTAATAAGGAAGTTAAAGTTAATCTTAAATATTACACATAGCTTGCTGGGGATGCTAACTTAAAAGCTGGCATTGATCAAGCAGCTATGGAATTAATCACTATTTATTGAACAATAGTAAAGGTAATCTTTTTTCTAAACTCCATAAATTAAAATTTTTACTTTTGGTGGTTTAAAAAAATAACTCATTTTATGGAATGAATTTCTAGAAGGAAACATTGGATTTGTAGGTAACAAAGGCAGTAACATGAACTATCACATTCTCCTACATGCTTAGCTTGATTGGCATTACATCTTAAAGAATCTCAGAGTTGGAGGGAACCTTAAAGGAAAAGTCAACAGAGAAGAAGAGGTGGAAGATTCATGAGCATCTCAGTTCAGAATGCTGTCACAAAGTGCCATAGACTGGGTGGCTAATAAAAAACAGAAATTTATTTCTCTCAGCTCTGGAGGCTGGAAGTCTGAGATCAGCATTCAGTATGCTAGCTGAGTTCTAGTGAGAGCCCTTTTCTAGGTGGTAGACTATCTTCTTTTCCTTGACTCCTCACATGGTGCAAAGAGGGCAGGAGGGCTCTTTGGGGTCCCTTTAAAAGAGCACTAATCCCATTCATGAGGACTCCACCCTCAAAGTCTAATTATGTCCCAAAGGCCTTACCTCCTAATACTATCACATGGGGGAGAGGATTTCAGCATATGAATTGGGTGTGGGGGAGTCATTAACACTCAGTCATTTGCACTGAAGAAGAAGAAGCCATTCCCTGACACTCTGTTCCCTCAATTATTTCCTTAGCCAATAGCTAAAAGTCAAAATCTATTTATAAGTCCCCACTTACTGGTCAACTGACTTTGCATTGCATCCTTAGCCCACAGTTCCTCAATTTACTCCATTGAAAATAAAATGTTAAGGCCATCTCTTCAACATACACTCAATTCCAGGACCCTTGTCCCCAGGGAGTCGGAGTTAGAGCAGTAGCATCCCAAAGTTTTAAGATGAAAATCTCTGGGCTCCTCTGGAAGCTGAGAGAACAGTGTGAAACAACCACTTCAGGAAATTTAGATGTTAACTGCTGCAGTACCATCAGTATAATATGGGGGAAGTGAACCAGAAAAGTTAGGGAGTAAAAGCAGAATCAGAGATAAGGCAAACCAAGTGCTCAGAGTATTAGAGAACAATAAATAGAAACTCAAAGGAATGAACAAACTGGGAATCATTCCAATCTGCTGGGGTTCAATAAAAACAAGATCACAATACAGGGAGGAGTAAGGTCAAACCAGAGCCATTGCAAGAACTACAGATCCAAGAGGCTATGAGAGCCAATGAGTTGCCAAATAGTCCCTTTTGATGTAACACTGGAGGCTATTGCTGATCCTAAAGGACTGGACATTTTATAGATATGGAGAGTTTTTCTGGCTGTGTATTTCCCTGACATTTGGCTTGTCTTCTCTTAGGACTTGTGGTCATCCCACACTGGTTTCCCCCTTTTCCCTCACACTTCCAGCTCTAGAGATCCAGATTATGTGGTTATTCTGCAGTTCCTAGGGCAATGTTCTACAAAGTCCAAGTCCAAAATAAACAATTGAAATTAATTGAAATATAAATAGACCAAATGATAAATATTTCCACATCTCTGAGGCCGTGTTTCATTTCATGTCATGTTAGATTTGTCTTTGGCTATTTAATTCAATTGCTTGGGGTGTGATGGAAACGACACCAAGGTCACAAGTTCAATCCTTGTGTGAGCAGCTTGCTGAGCTCTATTTTATGGCCACAGAGCCCATTGGCCAGCTGTCTTGAAAATGCATGACACTGGCCACCAGAGGATGAGAAGAGATATGGGGGATCAGAGGAGCCTCATCACCTCTGATAACAATACAACTCAGAATGTTTGACTCATAATAAATTGGTCTTTTCACAGAGGGTCCTGTTGTTTCCTTCAGATATTCTATTTAAAACATTACGATACTAAATACAAACTTACAATACTTTTAGAAGTGTAGGAAAGAATGAGCTGCAGATAGAATTAGACAGCACATTGGAAAGAGCAGAAAAATTGACACTAGAAGCCCAAGGCTTGGGTTTTCTCTATGCCACTTGGGCCTAGGACAAGTTTTTAAATTGGTTTGAACTCTAATTTCACTATGTGTAAAAACTTAACTCATAGGATTGTGAGAATTGGGAGAAATAATATTAACATCACAACTAACTGCTTAGTAAATGTTAGGTGTTAGTAATAATTTAGAGTTGCAAGTAGACTGAAAAGAAAATGGCTTACCACATATAAGAGTAGTAGGGCTATAACAATCAAGAGTACTACAGCTATCAGAGATCACAGTTATATATCTGACCCTGAGTGTTACAGATAAGAATTAGAGAAGCTCAAGTTTAAGTGCTTTGCTTCGTAGTCACAGACTGACAGAGCTGAGACTAGAGCCTCCATCTCTATGTCCAATCTCATTGCTCCTTCATGCTTAGCAATAGGAGACAGTCTGAATCCCAATGAGGAATGTAAATTTAGACACTTTAGTAAATCCCCTACTGAACATGTAAAATACTGTAATTTAGTTACTTAATTCAGGCAATATTTATCCAGTGCTTACCAGATGACAAACACTGTCCCAGGTACTGAATATTTAGGATATGTCAAGATAAGTATAAAAGAGAAATACCAGATGATTTCATTCATATGTGGAATTTAAGAAACAAAACAAATGAGCAAAGGGAAAACAAAAACAAAAACAAAACAAAACAAAAATGAGAGGCAAACCAAGAAAGAAACTCCTAACTATAAAGAACAAACTGATGGTTACCAGAGGGCAGGTGGGCAAAGGGATGGGTGAAATGGGTGATGGGTATTAAGAAGTACACCTGTTGTGGTGAGCACCAGGTGCTGTATGTAAGTGTCGGATCACTAAATTGTATACTCCAAACTAATACTATACTATATGTTAACTAACTGGAATTTAAATAATTTTTTTTTAAAAAGGTGAATGTGAAACAGGCCCTGTCCTTATAAAGACAAATCTCCTGAGAATGAACACCATGTAAACAAATGAATCCAATTCAGTGCAGTAAAAACCCAAAGGAAGTACCATATGTAAAAGAAATCCTGGAACTTACCAGAAGAGGCAACTGAACTACTGCCTCAGAAAAGCTATATTATGTTATGCCAGTATTATTAGATACTGACTGTCAAGTGTTTCCTTCTCTTACATTTGCCCTTACAAAATGCCTTTTGAAGAATACTTCAAGAAAAACTTGTATTCATCATTTAAGTAAGTATGATTGCTCTGCGGACATTTGGTAATAGAATGTGGACTTGAGATTCAAATAGAAAACAATGTTAAATTTACTTTTGTGGCTTTTTGACACCCTGAATTGCTTAGTAATAGCAGAAATTCCTACCTCTAGGGATTTTCCAAAATTAATATCCAGATGCCTCATTGTGCATCTCTGAATAGGTTGTCCAGTGAAAAGTTATGAGACTATTTTTCTTCCCTATTTATATTATTCTCACTTTTGAAAGGGTATGTGTGGGGACTTACAACTATCTTTGCTCATAATGTGTGCTCCCCCTGCTAGTGAGACTTATTCTCCTGTAGTCACTTGTAATCAGAAATCTCCATTCAGGAAAACTGTCAGAATCATTATTCTATTTCATTTGTTTGGAGGAGCCAAAGGCTAGGCAATATTTTATTGGTCAAAGAATAACTTTGCTACATTGTCTCAACTTTAAAAGGTAGATTTAGAAAGTCATTGAGTATTTCCTCAACATCACCTTCTGTGTGCTACTTTTTTGTACTCTTAAGCCATGCTCTTTGTTGACTAGCCTTGACTGATTGGCACATTCTTTGATCAAACAAATTATCCCTTGATTAAAAATGAAAACTAACAAAAATAATTTGGTGGAGAACCTGTGTTCTCATGTTAAAACCCAGGAAGCAAGATTTTGTAATTTAATACCAAGATTACGATGAATTAATCTAATTTTTAAAAAGGATACATTTTAGATATATATTTTTTTAAAGAAAATAGAGCCCTTAACCTTGAATGAAAGTAATGTCCGAAGTAAAGGTGATGGTGCTAAAAAGATTCCTGTTTGGTTTTTAAGAAAAGAGTGAAGAGGGGGAAGGAAAAAATATTTTTCTTTATAGAACCAAAAAGATCTTCATTTTCAAATGGAAATAGCCCCCTCCTGCCAAAAGAAGAAGAAGAAGAAGAAGAAGAAGAAGAAGAAGAAGAAGAAGAAGAAGAAGAAGAAGAAGAAGAAGAAGAAAGAAGAAAAAGAAACCATGTCTTCAATTCCTTTAACCAAATCAAGCAGGTATCATGGTTTTGCAGCTTTACATTAGGTTAATGTAAAGGCTGTGTTCATTTCACTTACTGTATAATTAGGATTTGAGTCCAAATCCCAGAGTGCATATGACAGGGATTTTCTTAAGGCGACTATCTGCTCTTCTCAAAATGGTCTTCTTATTACTTGTGTTTCTAAAATCAGGAAAGTGAGTATAAACAAACAATAGATGACCTTTATGAGTAAAACATCTGAGCACAGAAAGATTAATCGACCTCCATCAGCCAGTCATTAAATCAAATAGGAGCTTTTCTTGTACTTTTAAACCTCCGATTTACAGTCAGGCCAATTGTGTAAAAAGGCTGGTAATACAGTGACGCCCAATGCCACTGGGCTTTAGAAAGCTGACAGTTCCTGTAAAATAGTCATTAAACAACCTCTAGAAGAGACTCATCAGCAGATGCCCCCAGGTGAAGGAGAGAGAAAGCTGAGAGAATGAAGGAGAATCTAACATCTTAGCATGACGGAATTAAGCAGAGCATATTATGCTGATTTCCAGAGCCAGCCCAGTGATTTAATTTTCAGAGCAGTTCCTTTGATTGTAGCAACCATTTTATGAAACATTAATAAAACTTTGTGTGTGCGTGTAACACTCATCTCTTTTCCATTTCATTAAGAAAAAGGAGTCAACATATTTAAATTTGCTGACCATTAATTCTGTAAATGCCAAAAAAAAATTTGCTGTTGTTGTTGTTGTTATTTTTGAAAAAGCGAAGAAGCAGAATGATATAGCTCCCATTGTATTATTCCCTAGTAAGCACAAAACAGGGAAAAAGAAATAAAGTACATAAAGTTATTACATGTAAGTCCATAGGATTTTACATTAAGACTCTGAGCTAAATCACTACTGTAATGTATAATCCAAATGTGATTTTTGTACCTCCCGTATAATGATGTCTACTGTGCATCCAAATTAATTGTTGTAGAATACACATTGCCCTGTATACTAAGTGTTTATCAAAGACTTCTAAGACAAATAAATATTTCTGGATCCAGATACCCAGTGGAAAGTTGTGTCTAATGATTTTTGTTATACATTTTAAGTAATAGAGATTCACAGATATGAATGTTTTAAAGAAGAAAGGGACCTTTAAATAATTAATACAGATGTGCCTTACTTTACAGAATAGGTATATTCCTGAAATATGCATCATAAAACTATTTTCCTTGCAAGTTAACTTATATTTTCTCATTTATTTCCATCATAAAACTAAAGATCCATTCTCACTGAAGTAATTTTTGGCTCAAAGACAATGATCACATTTAAGAATGAATCAACCCTTTTAAATCAGTGGTAAATTTTATATTCAAATCTAGTAATTATCCTTTGCCTGAGCTTTTTGTCACAATTCTCTCTTGTCTTTCATGACACAACCCTTATTATTTTAACTTTATTGTTAGATGCCTTGTATTCCCCACTCTACCTTATTTTTAAAGAAATCAGCATACAGAAATGATAAATAAACAAATCAGAATATTCTTGCAAAGTAACATATAAATATAAACAAGATTTTTGTTAATAAGTAGTTTTTTTTAAAAAAAAGCCCGCACTGTCAGTCACAGCAAGAATATGAATAATGTCACAGCTAAAGCAGCTCTAGAGGACATAAGGGTCCCAGACCTGGGTTCACCACCAACGCTGCAGATGACTCACTACAGACCTGTCTGGGTCACTTAGCCTCTCTGGGACTTGGTTTCCTCATCCTTAAAATGCAAAGGCTGCATAAACGTTCCCCCCCACACACCCCCATCATTATAGCTCTGGGGCCTGGTTAGTACTTTCTATGGTTCTTGACATCATTATTAATAAAAATGATCTTGTTAAACTTTTGGTAGTCTTTCTTCATGGCAAGATAGATGCCACCAAAAAAACCATGGCCACTATTATATGCAAGAGAGCCATTTCGCAAATTCTGTGTGTGTGTGTGTGTGTGTGTGTGTCCGTGTTTAATGGATATTACTAGTTTATATAAAAGTCTGCAAAGGATTGTCAGAATTTGCTTCATTTCATTACACCAAACATGTTAATTAACTCTTTGAGTTCTATATTCTTACAAAATGAATAACCTGTTAGCAAAATCATAAAGGTTCACATTTAAGCCCATACCTTAGGCACTTGCTAATCACCAACTGCAGAATACCCATAAGATTAAGCATCACACATTCACAGAAGGAAGGAAATGGAAGTCAGTTGTTTAACTGACTTTCATCTGGGAGATATTTTATTAAGAGCCTCTTTCCTATATGCCAAGATATGAATGCTTGAGTATAATTCAATTTTACACAAAAGAAAATTCCATTCAAATCTAAAGATAGAATATTTCTATTCCAAGTTACTTTCCACTGAATTACTGAGAAGAATTGAAAGATAGCAATCCAAAGTTCTAAATGTATGAAACAAGTCTTCAAACAGTTGAAAAATAACATTCGCAAATTCTTGGGGCCATGGATGACATTGGAATAAGGCCAATCGTTCAGCCAGTTAAAGTTCATTCCATGGTGTGTAGTGGGAATACGGGCATCTTGAACACACTGGTAACAAACTGGGTTGGTGTGTGTGGTCATTTTCCTGGGATTCTTTTAAAAGGGAAGCATAGCGAAGGACCCCCAAATGGCAGCCCCAAGGTACACAGTCTACTGGGCTACACTTTTTTCAAAAGTTTAATCTCCATTGTTAGTCCTATGAAGAACAGCCCTGCCCTCTCTATTTTCTTACAGAGCTGCTTTTGATGGAAAACTTTGTGGATGTTTGTGATATTGCTCAGAGCCCATTGGCAGATGAGCATCTCTTGCTGTGGCCTCCATCATTATTTGCCTGTCTTGTCTATTAACGAGCACTATCATCCCATCGTGGGATGACAGCTGCAACACGTACTCAGGCGCAATAAACAGCTAAATGAGGCGCACAGCAATTTCACTTGTCACCAGCGCCCTCGGCACGACTGGCTGCACAGCTTGATGCATAAATTCATGAGGCTGTTGCATATGATGGAGTATGCTTGGCTGAAAGAGGTGATGGATAGCAGGGCAGCTAAAAATGGCCATCACCTTGACTCTGTCAGGACATTTTTTAAAACTACCCCATCAGCTTTCTTGTATTCAATGCACTATCATAGCACAGAAGACTCTAAGGTACTGATTTGATACTTTTCTTCAATAAAGACTTTTGGGGAGTTTTCTCTAAAAGGAGGTACCATGTACTGAGGTGGGTACATTTATTCATCATTAGCTCTGATGCTGCTAAATTAAGTTGTGTGTAAGAGTAGAATTTACTACTGCATTAAAAGCTCAGAAATTAATTTAAGTCTTAAATAATGTGGGCAAACAACATGAGCTTTTGAAAATATTCCTGAATCATATGGTAGAGCAGTGGATTGGCTAGCATGAGATTTGAAGAACTTGAAAATATGGCATGAGAATATTCAAATGCATAGACTCCAGAGACAGAACTCGTGTACAACCCATTACAACATTGAATAATATTCCAAGGCACATCATTACAGCAGTGTTGGCAATGCATTTCCTAATTAATTTCCAAAACACAAGCAAGGACTAATACTTTATAAAAGTACCTCCATCAAAGAAGTGCTATATTGGGGACTTTAAAAATAACCAATGATACATGCATTCATTTTCCCAACAATGTCCTTTTAATGTCTTACTTACTCCAGTGTCTGAATTTAAGCCAGAACTCCAACCACAATACTCAGGGCCCTGGGTGTCTCATTGAAACAGGCTATACATCCTCCATCTATGTTAGTGGAAGTCATCTAAGGAAGACAAATATAAAGGCAACAAAATCAATGAGGCAGTTTCCTGCAAAGCTTTATGCATTAATCTCTATCACACAGAGATATATACGCACACCAGGATAAGGGAAGGAAGTCACTTGTTCTCTAATAAAAGAGAAAACCCTTGATAATAAGCAATTAATAAAGTTGTCATGATTAGTTATGCAACTATGAATCAACATGTGCAGTAAAAATGACCACTTTCTATAGATATAAAATATCTATGATTCAATCATAGTGAAAACAGTCATTAATATGGGTGGTTACGAATGATTCCTACAGCTACTTTGATTTCTTTCTTTCGTAATAAAGTAGGAACTCCTGAGCAACAGTTACTCTAACAATTTAGACACATATATGCTAGATCAAAGAGCAAGTTTATTAGCCATTACCATTTTTGTTCTTATCTTCCCATATTCATTCATATTTCTCAAACTCACAAGTCCCAAATCACCTCAATCTGGGAAATTATTTTGAAAAGAAAGCTGGAGAAAGGTACAATCTGTGGGAGTAAATTTTATTACAAATGTGAATCCAAAGTGCTGTACAAATGCTGAAGAGAAGTTTCCAAATACAGAGGAGGAAAATATTTTGAAATGGTTTGAGCTGTCGGGGCCTTTTAAAGAAGATAATTACATGGCATGATATCTGGTGATATCCTTAACATACTGCTCTAATAGGTAGTCACCTGACTAATTCCAGGACTAGGTGGATTTGATGTAGGTAAGGAGGCGTGGATGTTGGCCTTTGGTGGGGAGGGACAGATGAAGAGGAGAAACTTTGAAGGAGTTGGGAAGCTTAAGAAAATTCCCTATTAGTAAGACTGAAATTAGAAGGCACTGTGAACTAATAAGGATAAAGACAACAATATGTAATGTATACCGTCTTTAAGCCAAGCATTGAAAGACTGGGATGAGGACATGGTAAATGAGACATTACACTCATTTATAAGGACATGCTAAAAAAGAAACTCAATAATAAATGGCGATTTATCACAAAGAGGAGAATATTTAACATAGAAATTGATGTCAAATATTCATGATTGTATGAATCTTATTGTTGCATAGAAATTACTACAAACTTAGTGGCTTATACATCCATTTGTTATCTCACAGTTTCTGTGGGGCAGAAGTCTATGGTGGCAGGGCTGGGTCTGCGCAGGATCTTCCAAGGCTGAAGTGAAATTGTAGCTCATGGTTCTCTTCCAAGCTCATTCCTGTTAATAGCAGAATAGAGCTCTTTGTGGTTGTAGGACTGGGATCTACCTGTCATTGTTGTCTGTGCCTGTTGGTCACTTTTACTCCCTGTGCCTGCTCTCCTGTCCTTGCCTGTGGTGGCAAGTTGAATCCTTCCCATACTTCAAATCTCCCCTCCTTCTGTTTTCCTCTTTTGCCATCAGCCAGAAAAAGATCTCTGCTTTTAAGGGTTTGTGTGATTGGGTCAGGTCCACCTAGATAATCTTCCTCTCTTAAGATCAACTGTGACATAACAACATAACAGAACAGAACAGAGCTAAGCATAACTATGAGAATGATAGCTCATCTGGCTTATAGGTTCTGGGGATTGCAGCAGGAAATCTTTAGGGAGATATGTTAGACTGATTACTACAAAGATGAACAAAAGTATCAGAATATCAAAGATTGGATTTAACCCTGCACTTGCACAACTGACCTGACTCACTTCTTTACCTGAACTCAACCATGTTTCTGATCAAACTTTTTTTTTTTTTACAAAAATAGCCAGCCAGCCTTTGAGTCCTAAATCACCAATTTGATTTTTTTAATATTTAATTAAGATATTTATTGACTGATACAACCTCCCCTTTAATTGTGTACCCACAGTGACTGCCTCCATCACCCCATATGAGTCTCAGTCCTTGTGTTTCACCTCTACCTTCTCACTCTCCACAACCTCGTAGTGTGGCATGATGAGTACCTATCACTAATGGGGACACTCAGAGAAGAAAAGTAATTTACTAACGTTCATATAGGTCTTAAAAAACAGAGCTGGGCTCCTAATTTGGATTCATTTGACTCCAGAAACCATTCTGTTGTCAATTCATCATGAGGCTTACCAGGAAGGGTTGAGAGTGGAGGCTATGTCAGAGACTCAGAATTATGGACACAGAAGTCTTTTATCCAGCAGTCCCACACTATTGATTTAAATTATTAAAACTTTGCAAGCCTTGGGCTGAGATAATAAGATCTACCTTTTATAGTTTTTGGAAGGAGGGAGTAACAAGACTATACATTCTTGAAGTTCAAAGACATCTTCTTTGATGTTGTATATAACAAGCACACAATAATTTTATGAGTAATATTGAAGAAACGAGTGAGATAAAATAATATAAAAACTCTATGATCTATGAAGTACCACACAAGTAGGATATCCTTTCTGTAGAAACATTAGATGCTTTAGTTAGGGAAATATCCAATTCCTGAGATGTCTTATGGGGTTGGCTCCTATGATCAGTTTCCTCGATATAATAGTTTACTAAGGCCTAGATTGTAATTTTAGACAAACACAATGGTCTCAAGTTGGTCTCCTGTGCTCTCTAAATTGGTGACACAAACTGAGAAATGTGGTGACTAGAACTGGTTGTGAAAAATTATAAACCTGGAAATCCCTCGATACAAATTAGCTCTTATTTATCAGAGTGCAGGTTCTGTTGCATGGCGGCTATTGGTTAGGAACCAGCTACTGACCACCTAGTTCAATCAAGGAAAGGAAGAGGAAGAAAAGACAAAGAGAACAGGGAGAGAAAGACACAGAGTGGGAGAGAGAGAAGGAAGGAGGAAGGAAGGAAGGAAGGAAGGAAGGAAGGAAGGAAGGAAGGAAGACGGAAGAAAGGAAAGGAGGGAAGAGAGGGAGGGAGAAGGGTTATCTTGGATAACCCAGATAATTAGATAACATGATATTCTGAAATTCTTAAACCAACTCCATAATTTAGACTTTAGAATCATTTGCATTTATTGAACAAATTTCTCAAGAACATTTTTATATTGATGAAGTATGTCTTCTTCTATTGAAAAAAAAAAAAGGCAATCTAACCTAAATGAACATCAGCCAAAGCAGAGTGCAAAATGTTGGAGAGGAATCAGGAGCTCTGAGCACATTTTATACTCGACTGTCTTGGCTAGGGTAGGGCTCAACAGTAGTGTGCTCCAGATGATAGATTAGAGTTATACTTGGCTCTTTATGGATATGGCTGATATCTGGCTGTCCAGAAACCTTTTATTCCTCTGAATTGCCTTTAAATTTGAGAGAAAATGCAAATACCTATTTCTTTTTAGAGCAAGATTATTTCACTGCAATTCATTTTGAATACCCCTGTTATGCTCTCTTCTATTTGCTGTATTATCTAGTTATATATATATATATATATATATATATATATATATATGTGTATATATATACATATATATAGCCATATATATATTTAAAATATGAAACAAATTATATTTACCTTGAACTTTTATTAATTGTGCATTTTAAATCCATAGATATGCAAATAATAGATTCAGGATGCTAAACATAGTAAAAAGGCTGTAACTTACATTTTATGTATGCATATATGTTTATAAACATATCTTTTTCATTCTTTAATTTCATTCCCTCTTTCTTTCTTTACATATTGACAATGAGGTGGCATCATTTTTATATAATACCACACAGACTATACATATGTGTAGTTTTTAGGTGCGATGGCTTGAGTTAACATTGTTTTTTCTATTAATGTCCTCTCTAATTTGTCTTTTTTTTTTTTTTACTTTATTATCTTTTCTCTTGATTATTCTATATTCCTTTTACTACACAACAATGAATGTTTCTATTTTAGGAGTGATGGAGCAGAGCTTCTCTAGCTGAACCTGATCCAGATCTCACTTCAAAGTAACAAAACAACCAAATAGTTACCTTGGTATGTTGCAGAATGAGAGAGCAAATTTAAAAATCCGGATCCCTTGCTTAGCTCCAACATTAGTCCTCTATCATAGATCTGATCATGTCATGTCCCTGACTAAAACAATTCAATGACTTCTCTACGTCTTTAGGATAAGGATAGGTTCTCATATGGCCTCCAAAGCACACTTAGGCCTGGCTCTGCTTCTGCCCACTGCTTCCATGCCATTTTCCTAATTGCTCTCTACCCTTTAGCTATTCTTGATTTTTTCCATTTTAACCCACGTGGACTAAATATTCATATGGATTAACTCATTTAATGTAATACTCAAAATAACTTTATGAATGAGATAGAACATTAATCTCTATAGATGTGAAAAAAACTTGTAGGTACAGAGAGGGTAAAAAACTTTCTAAGGATATAGAGATAAGAAGCCACAGAACTAGGATCTTGACCCATAGGTCAGCATTTAAGCACTCCTAGAAATTCCTATGAAGAAATTCTATTTTGTTGTTGTTTAGTTACTTGGAAAAGCATCTTTGGAAAAACAAGCATAATTAACCATTTTCCATGCAGTTAATGTCAATATATCAGTTTTCCAATTACCTTCTTTAAGAACTTATTTATTCCCACTTAGATCTAGTTTGATGTGTATTTCTTGTAAATAACTCCCGATAGTTTACAGAACAATCCCTCAAATATCCATAATGAATTTGATATCTTTTCAACATGTGTATTCTCAAATTATTCATTAGTTTGTATAGAATTTTTGAGACTTGATGATATTGATTTGTACAGTAATTTTGAGACATTATGACTATGATGATCAATGTTTCTGGCAAATGTTCATCTACACGAAATCCAAATTAAAAGATTCCCTTCTAAAAGTCTATTTGCCCAGAGATAACTCTCTTAAATAGGCAGGAAAACATCAAGTAAGATTGGCTTATCACTTGAATATTATAATAGCAAATGACAATTCCTGAGATATGACAAGGAAGATAACTGTGATACTTTTGTAATGAAGTATCAATCCCTATTCCCTCCTCCGATGACAAAGATATTGCATACTTATTAATGAATTCTTTACTCCTTACTGGTAGGGAGCATTTTTAGTGAAAGTTACTTGGACTTTGAAATTTATAAGCCTTGCTCTATAGATTACTAGCTTTTTCCCCCTGGGCAAGTTAAACTTTCTTAACTCTAATTTCCTCATTTATAAAATGGGTGATTTTACTTGCCATGTAGGTTATGAGGATTAAATGAGATAAGAAGTAAAATGTATAGCACTGCACTGACATATATTGGAGGTTATATACCTAATACTGTCTTTTTAATTTTAAAAGATTGTCCAGAATATATTGAGAATGGTCATTTCTTTTTAAAAGTTATTCTAGTCTTCAGTATTGCTGCCAAGTATCGTACCCACACAAAATAAGAAGTGACAGCATAGTGTTGAGATTTATGGGTAACATGAACATTCTGATCACATTTTTTTTTTAAGAATCTAGATTTCCCTTAAATAATTATAGATTTCAGATTTTCTCAAAATAAATAATTATTTCTTCTCTGATGCAAAATACAATTAGCCAACTTAGTTTTTGGTTTGATAAAGATGGCTACAATAAAATATATAGAGGGTCCTAAAGCCAAATATGAACTAGAATGTCAATAATTAATTGGAATATTTCAAAATGTATGTACATTAGATAACAGATGGTCAAGGTCAGAATGCTTTGATTTAGGGATAGAATTTTGGTACTTAACATGAATACGCGGCACTATTTGACACAACAATATAAAAAGAAAGGAAAGTTCAGGAAAGAATTCTGTGTTTATATAGAAATATAAATCTGGAAGAAATGTTTCTAAAGATTATTGGAAGATTAGTTTAAGAGTTAATAATCTACCCAAAACATAAGTAATCATTAAACCTTCAATTATCCCTGCATCTCCCCCAATACCTCATACACTATAAATGGTCAATAAGTAATGCATAGCAAAGGAATGAATAAATGAATGAATACATTTACAAAAATGATATTCCATTCTTGGAATATAAACCTTCCTCCACTCAGAGGTGACAAGATTTTGTAATTCAAGACTCAACAAAAAGAAACTGCATTAAGCTATAACTACTAAACCAGTATATTTTACTATTGTATGTTGGTTAGTTATACAGTAGAGCTCCTCAGGGAGACTATGGTAGATTCAAATCTAAACCAGAATCACGTATTCAATAAAAATGCACACTCTCTTTCAGTGAGTGGCATTACAAGGTCCCACACACCCACTGTGAAAATCTAAGCTGGCATCTATTCTACTTCTCACTAGTCCTTTCTTTTTTTTTTTAAATCAAGAAGAGATGCTGTTTGACTCTATAATATCAAAGCCACATTTTTTTCTGATCCTAGATTTAGACCCGTGCAGCCTACTCTTAATTCAACCCACCTTTCCTATTTCTCTCAATTATTATTTTTCACAGGTCTGTACTGGTCATTTCATTGCCTTGTTAAAAACTCCTTATTTGTTCCTTTTTGCTAATATTTGTGTTCTTTGAACTGTGCACCACAGTTTCTAGGGGTCTTTTGAGAAGCCCCAGGGTCTCTGGGAGTGGAGAGGAAGAGAGATTGATGGTATGCTGCAGGGCAAGAGTCTAGGCCTCCAACTTACTTCAAACAGAGAAGCACTACTTTTATCTGTTCCACAGATGAGGCTTCTATTTAAGATGTTATTTGAGGAAAGCCTAAAAACCTTGAAAACTAGTGGTCTATATCTGTGGTCTCACTCCCATTCAAGCCCCAGTTATGGTCCTTCTCCGATAAGTGACAGCACACCTGTCCAGATTCTCATTCCACCATACTTTTCTGTGTTTCACGGGCTGTGTATTTACCCTCAGGTGTCATTTGGGTGCTCTTCTCTCTCTGAATCTCCCTCCAGTCCCTTCTTGTTGAATCTCTAGTACCTTTCAAGGCTGGTTCAAATGCCACTTCCTTCTTTTAATCCTTGAAACATTCCTCCTCAATTTTTGGAATCTTAATTGCTCTTTTTTGAACCTCTATAATAACCATTAAGATATTTTGCTTGTGTATTTGAATACATGTTTATTCACCCATGAGACTATAAGTTCTGATGTCAAAAACCACAATACATGCAAGTTTTCATATTACATGCTCATATTTAGCCCATTTAAAAAATGTAAGTAATACTGTACATTTCTTAGGTCAACTTTATTTAATTATTGAAAAAAAATCTGTACTGTTATACTCAATGCTGAGCATTGTGCCATGTATTTTTTAAAAGGATATTTAAATAAATATGGCTAAAATTGATTTTACTCATCAAAACTCTTAAGTATGCCAAAGAGGGATCATACTCCTGCATTTTTTTTTTAAAGATTTTACTTATTTAGAGAGAGAAAGAAAGAGCATGAATGAGGTAAGGAGAGAGAGAATCTCCAGCAGACTCTGTGCTGAGTGTGGAGCTAGAGGTGGGGCTGGATCTCATGACCCTGAGATCATGACCTGAACCAAAACCAAGAATGGGTGGCTTAACAGATTGTACCACCCAGCTGCCCTCCTCCTGGTTTTAAAGATGTGGAAACTGCAGGACTAGGAGATTAAGTTATCATTGTGGGTTTTTTTTTTTTATTTTTTCCTTTTGCACAATGGATCTAGGCAACAAATATGATATCCCATTTTCTCTACTTAACCCACCAGAGAGCCCTTATTTCAGCCTAACTTTGCTCCCCCCGCCCCATGTTTTCTTCAGAATGTTTCTAATAACCTCCACTTAAATTTCCTTGAAAAGTTTTCTCCCTTTCCTTGGTCTGTGAGCACCTTATGTTTTGCGGGATATAGTCTATACGTGGATAAGACATACATATTTAGTTCTTTCTAATCTTACCTCACATCAGCCCTTTGAGCCCCTCAATCATTTTTGTAGCTCTCTCTGAATTCTCTCCAGTATGATGACATCCTTCTGGTACTGAGGTTTTCATAAATGGACACACTTGTCTGACTCATGATGTGTTATCGCTGCATGTGCTGCCCAAACAGTTTTTATAAACCACTCTATCATCCTGGGCAATCTCATACTAATTTTCTGTAACGATCACTCCCAGGTCCCATTCAACATTATCATTTTCCAAGTACAGTAGCTCCATTTCCCTGATTATCTGTGAATTTTTCATCCAAGATGCATTACTTTACATTTTTCAAAGCCTAATCTTATTTTGATATTTCCGACTCAAAGCTATACCCTCTCTATATTCATAAATGTATTTTCCGTTAAAGCTACTACATACGAGCCACCCAAATTTTGTGATATTAGTAAACTTAATATATGATTCAGCAACCCTCTGTAATTATTAGTCTTAAATCAAGTTATATTATACAGACTCTTGCCATTTTCCTTATCTTTCCCCAACAAGAAAATAAATACAAATCTTAGGGAGTCTCACCACTCGGTCTATTGTCATGTGTTTTATCTCTTGCTTCTATGCTTTCACAGAGATGAGTGACTGACACATCACACATTTCCCGGCCTGTTGGGGTTAGTTTTCTAAGCCATATTTTTAACATAACATAAAAATACACATCCAGCTATGTTTACCTCCTATGTTGCATACAAATTATTTTCTTTCCTGTGTTTTACTAGAGTTTGAAAGCTGTGATTCAAGAATGTGTTACATTTAAGTTACTCTATTGGATAAAATGAAAGAATTTTCTTTTACACCCCTGTTTACAAATAGAGAGAAATACTTCTTTTTAGGACCTATCCCTATTCATCTTAGTCTGACACACAAAGCCTCAGAATCCCTCCCATACTTCCTTCTAAAGTGTTCCTACCCACAGATTAAGCTGAGGGAAGGGGGCCCAGGTGATCCCTTAAGCATAAAATGGATAATGCGTTGCTCTTTAGACCTGCGGTAAATATCGGACACAAAGGTAGCCCATCTGGGAGCCTACGAGGTAGTCTGATGCAAGAATTCTGTCCCTACATGAATATAGTGATGGAGCATATAGTAATATCTTTATATATCTGCAAGGGTAGTAGAAGTGTTGTTATTAAAATTTTATTAGTAGAGGAATTGAGATATGAAGAGTTTGAATGGCTTCCTTAATTTTACACAAATCAGCCAGGAGGAGATTTTTGCAGCCACCAGGAATCAAATATTGGTAACTGCAGGAAAAGCTCAGAGTTAACCCAATATTGGATTTCTATTGACCGCATAAGTCTCTCTCCTGCTACACATGCCTTTTAAAGTCAACGCTTGGGGCCACCCAGGATTGTAGTTTACTGGTAGCTGCAGGACTCACTCACATTGTGGTTCTTTTTTTGTTTTGTTTTGTTTTGTTTTGTTTTGTTTTTTTAGCTTGCAAGATCATTCCTCTATTCAGAAGGATGTCGTCTATATTTTATCCGGAGTTTTTAGATATTTTGTAGCGGGAAATTTTCAGGGCATCTAGTTTGCCTATTTTGCTGGGAGAAAAAGACTGCAGTGACTTCATGCATCTGTCTGTATCTGCCCTAGATGTGTTTGAGGATGCCTTTGCTGGTATCCCGTCTGCCAAACGATGAATGCAGGTGGCAATAAATATATTTTAAGCAAATTAACAAGTGAATTGGTCCATTTGACTCACTGACTAAAAAAATAGGTCAATAACAATTCCTTAGAACCTCTATTTATTAAGCAGTACAGTCTGATAGAGATGGAACTCAAATGGAACTCAGAAATAGGTAGGGCACCTCCGTAATGAAGACCTACATCAAAGTCTTTTGGCCCATCCTGGGTCATGGAATCCTTTGCCTTTCTAAGGAAATCAAGGAAATCCTTTCAAAGAAAATACACATACACACATAATGTATTTGACCTACGTTTCATTAGGTTCACAGTTCTTGGAAGCTCATCCATAGATCCCCAGGTATGTGTGGCACAGCCAAGATTCCCCCACCCCAAGAGGAGTCTTAATAATTTGCAGCTACTGGTATTATTACCCCTGGACACATGGCCACATCTCTGTTTTCCACAGTCACTTAAAATCACCCAGCTGTCACTGCAACATCAGTCTCACAGTCACAGTCAAAAATGTCTGATGGTCTCTGCCTGCATTACACACCTAAAAGACTGGATGCCAAGCAGTTGGGGGAGGGAACAGCTACTTCTTCTGAGCTTCTGTTGGAAACCCTACCTCCCACTTATTTGGGCATGTTCTTCTAGGATCGGAAGGGTGTTTTAATCTGCATGGTCAAAATAAGAAATAATCTCTAGGATCCTCACAAACAAAAGCAGAAAAACATAATTCTTGCCAGGTTGAAAAAAATTACCACATTTCACTATTCCAGTCCAGTGTTAATATGTTTCAGTATTTCCTTCATTTTCCCCTAATGAACGTTTTTCTTTATCATTGCTTTATCTACAATTTTGGCTTTGCTTTTCTCATTTAGTATCCATGTTATACAATAAACAGCAAACTATAAGCTCCATAATTATAAGGAGTTGTGTTATATACCTAACTATCTGTGTATCTATCAAAAAAAAATCTGCCCATCTTTTCTTAGAACAAAATGCACCATTATATTAACAGCATTTATGTCTAGATAGCACAATTTTAATTGTTATATTTTTCTGTGTTCTGTGGCTCTTAGAGTGTGTCCTAAGGTTTCTTGTTTATAAAAAGAAATGCAGTAAAAGTATCAAAATAAGTCGTATCAGTTTCCTTATTTCCATCACATGGCATCTATAATCAATTTTCAGTTGTAGCATAATTTCCAATGAGTAATTGAAAGCAGAAATTAGCTACTACCTTTTCTTTCGCTCTCATAACAATTCAATTTTTTCTATTTTTGGATTACTTTCCCAAAATTATTTCCATAAATGCAGTTATTGGCTCAAGGGCTGCAAATATTTTATTGCTCTCAATAGACTGCCAAACTACTTTCCAAAATCTTATGCCAATCGATAACACCACTAACAAAGAATGCAAGGTAATAATTTCATGGCCTCCTTGTTTACTTTTGTAATATAATTTAAATTTCTGATAACTTAATGTAAAAAAAAAGGCAATTGATTTTTGTTTTACTTTGCCTGCTCCTGATTATCTGAGCCAGGTTTAACAAGTCCATATTTATTTATAAACTTTTGCATTACCTTTTATATTCTATTTTGTGCAGTTTCTGTCCTACGCATATTCTTCAGTATTATACATATATACAGCATAACATTGTGTGCTTCATTTACTTAACCATCAATTATGTTTACAAATAGAGTCACATATTATACTCATCTGCCTTAAACATGCATACTTATATGTTCAGTTTGTTCATATTTTTCTTAATATGGTTACACCTTCCCTTTCCTCCTCAACTGGAAAAACTAGCAAAATACATGCACACACTTAAACAAGAGCAGAACAAAATTGTTAATGGATTCATTGAATGGGAAGATTTTTTTAATGTATAGGGTTTTTTTTAATTATTATTAACAGCTCCAGATCACTGATTCTCCCAATTACTTTTTTCCCCCTTGATTGTCAAATAATTTCTTTTCTGTTTGTTTGACTAAGAGCAAGTTTGTTTGCCTGATCATGAGGTATCAAGGGAGTCGATAGGGTTGGCTACTGGAGAATTTACAGCTTCAGATCAATCATCTGCATTAGTGGCAGAGAGAAAAAAACCAGTGTCAGTGGGGATTTATGGTGAAGAGTTATGGTGGCAAAGGGATAGATGAGAAAGATGCTTGTGACCGTGGGGATTTAGTCCAGCCACAATGAGGAGGAGAGAAGGAAAGAAGTGTGCGTTGCTTGGCATAACCAGGGTAATGGATTAGGGAGAAAAAGGCACAGTGAATCAAGTTCTGACTTAATGCCTACGCTGCTGGTGGTGAGTACTGGGATTCTTCATTTGCTCCAAACAAAATACTCTGGTCATTTGTTCTCCCAGGACAGCAGGAAAGAAAGGAAAGGAAGAAAATTTAATGGTAAGTTGGAAGAAAATTTAATGGTAAGTTGGAAGACGCAGAGACATAATTTTGCAATAGGCTGGTCACGATCAAATAGCAAATATGAAAAAGTGAAGAAAACTTTTTGCAAATAATAGGGATGAAAAATAAACATGAAGTTTTGAGAAATAGTGAAATCTTAAATATATAAGCATAACCCTGTGAAGATATTAACAGAACACTGAGAAATGCAAGACTGGCAGAGGACAGATGGATGAAAACAGAGATGGTGACTGATCTACACAGAGAAGGTGGTCAAAAATACCATAGAAAAACAGCTCTGGAAGAGGGTGGTTGAGAAAAAATTGTATCAATCTCCCCAAGTACTATAGGACATGTGAAGGTATTGTGAGAAAGATGAGGGCTCATTAAGAAAAGATCTATCTGTTCAGGGCAATATGTCTTGAAGGGCCATTTGGTGGCATGTGCCAATTGGTTATATATGTAGAAAGATGAATAAGAGGTATTTAGTAGGAAAATTTCAAAGTGTCATCCAAGGAATAGTAGGGAGATAAAACAAAAGGAAGAAAACAGTTTCATCTAGGCCTATTCTAAAACTCTTTTCAAGAAAGTAAAATAAGTATGTCACGTTTTATTTTCCCTGAAAACCTGAAATGACAACTAACAGCCAGAGAGCCACAATTTTGCTTTGTATTGAGGTTTCATCGAATCATTTAGTTTTTTTTTTTGAATCATTTAGTTTTTACAAAAATTGGCATAATGTGTATTTCTATTATAAATGTAATAATATATATTTTTAAAATTTTAGAAATAACTGAAAAACACAAGAAAGATTAAGAAAATCATCCATAGTCACATCATCTGGGGGCAGGGGGGGAGGCAGGGAATCTTTTGAATGCCTTTCCAACTGTTTTGCATGGTGGTTGTTTTTTGGTTTGACACTTTTTTGCTTTGGTATATTTATTTTCTTATAGCTATAGTCATGTACAAAAATAATATTGTGGTGTCTTTTTTCACATGTTTACAACTAAATGCTTTTTCAATTATTATGTGATAGCACTTTTAAAAATTTCAGATTAATTAAGAAAATGGTTAAGATACAATTTATTCATTTCTTTAGCATTGAACAGTCACTTAAATAATGCTGTGATGGGTCATTTGATACATTTTAACTATTTTTATAATAATTAGTATCATCCATTTCTCTGAGAATTGTTATTTTAGGGAAATCGTCAGAAAGCACCTAACTAACCTAAATACAAAGCTAATACCTTTTTTCCAATTATTTAGTTGCTGCATAAGAACAACTTTAAACTTAAAACAAAACAAAAAGCTCCCAAATCCACAACTTGGCTAGGGCTTAGCATGAACAAAGGAGCAATTCAAGATGCCCACAAGATAAATCATCTTCTTTAGCTTTCATAAGTATCTACTGAGGCTCTGTAAGACTTTGTGTGTATCTTATTGGAAGATATCAATGACATGGTACAGAGTTTTCCCCAGTCAGTACACATGGCATATATTCAGGAAGGATTGGTTACATTAAGATATGCGATAGGACTTGGGTGCCTTGAGTGGAAGGGCACTAGGTGGAGAAAGTCTCAATGTGGAGGTAAGGGCCAACCCTGATCTATCATCTTAAGTCTTTCTGAGATCTTAACAAAAGATCTTACAGACCATACTTGATTTGATCTTTGGCCAGGATCAATTCTTCATTTGAGAATCATTTGCTGTCAAGACTGACGAGAATGAAAAACAGTTTCATTTGGGGACCCCCCATAAGTCCTAGACCATTTACATTTCCCCACATATTGCTTGTAAACTGATCAGTTCTTTCTTTGCTCATCTCTTGTCTCACTCATTTTAGTCTTGGCAGCTAGAAGAAGCCAGGCAGTACCTTCACTACTTTTTCTGGAAATTTCCTTAGCTAGACCATCAAGTTCATTTTCCACAATAACTCAGGCAACAGTTTTGTCAAACTTTCTGCTACTACATAAGAAGGGTCCTCTTTCTTCTAGTGCCCAAAATCATTTTCCTGACACTCTTTAAGCTCTCACTGACAGCCTCCTCTGGTCTCTTTAGACTTCTGCTAATACTCTCTTTGAAGTCCTCTGAGCTTTCACTAACTGTCTTTGAGACCCCTGAAGCTTACATGTGCTGGCTGGTCCCAAAGGCAATGCCGCACACTTTAGGCCCTTTGTCACAGAAGCACTTTCAGTACCCAGCTGTGTTTCAGTTAGCTATTCTTGCATAACACACCACTTCAAATGCAATGGCTTCAAACAACCTCAATTCATTTATATTGCCCACAAATTTGATATTTTGAGCTTAGAAATTACAAAGTGAGCAGATACAGTTTATCTCTGCTCCTTCTTGTGTCAGGGAGAGGGGGGGGTGCAGGTCAACTGGGGCTTGGAAGATCCATTTTCAACCTGATAGATAGGTTAGTGCCAGAAGCTCAGTGAGGATGTGGACCAAGGGCCTAGTTTCTCTCTTTATGGGCCTTTCCATGGGCTGCTTGGGCTTTCTCATAATATGCTGGCTGGGTCCCAGGAGTAAACAACTCAAGCAAATCAGGTGAAAGTAGTATCACCACCACCCCCCCAAAAAAAATAAAGAAAGTAGTATCACCTTTTACAACCTCCTTGGAAATCACATAGTGTCACTTCTGCTATAGTCACAAACCCACACAATTCAAGGAGAGGGAACCTAGACCCTCAATGGGAGCTGTGTCAAAATCCCTCAGTACAAAGGGCATACATGCTGCTACCATCCTACAGGATGGTAGATATAGTTGTGGCCCCTTTTTTGAATAATGTGATCTGTCAGATCTGTCACATACCTATCAGTACTCTTGAGGCAAACTAAAAATTCACTACTAATAGCACTTTGAAGTACTTTGGTTAGTAATTTGTATTTTGCTGTTGTTCTTAGAATGTTTCTGAGTGTATGTGTGTGACAAATATTTTATTTGTGCCTTTCTGGAGTGGAAGCTGGATAGAGGTGGCAAGAAATGTTGCTTCGTAAAGTATAAACCAAAATAGACCTTGTCAGAACTATGGCTTGTTTGCTTGTTCCTATGGAAATGGGCATTTGGTGAGGAGAGTGGCGAGGGCTGTGTTTTCTTGTGGGTGGGGCAGGTTGAAAGTTGCTTATATGAGAAAAAGAGCAGAGCATAGATTCTGAAAGAAAGAATTTCATAACAGTCCAGTGATAACCAGAGTTGCTTAGGAGACCAACTAATTAAATATAGCTGAGACATGAATAAAAGAGCATTTCATACCTCCATACAAAATCTAGCGATTCTCAGGAGAGTCTGAAAACATGAAGATCTTTGCTCAGACTTTTGACATAGACACAGGCAATCTTCTGAGTGCCATATCAGCAGTACCACCTGTGAGACTTCTCTAGGTAGTGGACTTAAAGGTTGGACACCTCAACTGGGCACAGTTTTAGCAGAAAAAAGGAACATAGCAGATGCCTTTAGGGATGTCAGTTGATAGAATTTGTTAGTAAATATATGTTATACATACCCTTTTTGGGAGTTTAAGAAATAATTTCAGGATAATTCTACCTGGATAATTTCTAAGGGAGGAATTTTTTTTGACACCCAATGAATAAAAGGGATTTAGGTCGGGAAAGGGGATGCGGTACTGGGTGATGGGCATTAAGGAGGGCATGTGATGTGATGAGCACTGGGTGTTATATGCAACTGATAAATTATTGAACAGTACATCTGAAACTAATGATGTACTATATGATGTTGGCTAATTGAATTCAAATTAAAAAAAAAACTTTAAAAAATAAAAAATAAAACAACGGGCTTTAAGTCAAAAATGCAATGTAGGGCATTAAGATTAATGTGATACCATTTTACACTCATGGGCTGAAGTGGCCTGGATATCAGTTTCTGTAGCCACCATAAGGTTAAAGGTGGTACCTGCATCTTTCCTGAAGAGTTACTGAGGAGTCTCTGAATGTGTGTAGGAAGAGTACCTACGCTAAAGTGATACACTGGCCACCTCAGTCAGAATAACAATGCCAATTAGGACTATTTCATGTTTGTTTTAATTTTTGGTGAAGACTTATATTTCACAAGAGAGCTAGGGATGGTGTGGCTATGAAAAGAAAGTGGGGGTATAAAGAAGCTTCCCACCTAGTGTGTGTGTTTGTGTGTGTGTGTGTGTGTGTGTATTTCAATGTCTTATGGGCTCTAGTAGGAAGTCAGGGAATTCTGTTGGCCCAATGTCATTTTAATTGGGAAGCATCATCTAAATTTTATGAAGAAAAGAGAGAAGAACATTTCAGTCATCTGTAAGAAGATGATTTTCTATGAATGATAATCTGGAACAACTAAAGGCACTTTTTAGACCAACATGAAATATTATGAAAAAATAATTATGGAAGTACTGTGTTGGGTGTGTTATGAACTCTGTTTTTCATTATTTATTTTTCTCTGATTTCTGAGTTATTTAAGAGCCAGGATTTCAATAATTCCAGTATTCTCTCATATAAAGCCCTCTGTTCTATAAACAGTGGGACAAGTTCTTAGTATAAGAGATAACAAAACATCTGAAATGAGGGCACCCCAGGACAGATGATGTTCACCGTGCAAAGCCTTTGAAGAAAGAGGTTGCTTCTCAGAAGGAGTTATAAATTTGCTGTGAACAAGACAAGATCAGCACGAGTTTTAAATCACTTCCTATATACAAGCTCTCGACAGGAATGCATTAAAGCAAAAAAAAAGAACACTTGAGGAAACTTAAACTAGCTACCCCAAAATTGTACTTTTTTTAAGAGAGGGAGAGAGAGAGAAGGCAGAGGGGCAGATGGAGGAAAGAATCTTATACAGGCCCCGAGCCCCACACAGGGCTCAATCTCACAACCCTAAGATCAAAACCTGAGCCAAAATCAAGAGTCAGACGCTTAACCAACTGAGCCACCCAGCACCTTCCAAAAAAATTGTACTTCTAACAAAATTATCATTAATAAAGAGCATACCTCATCACCTCTTCACTTCATCAAATGACCAGGAATTGGAGATTTTTATTTTATTATTTTTTATTTTTTTTTTTATTTGGAGATTTTTAAATGGTCATGCTCTCTCTAACCATTTATGTTCTCCTCTGCCTACTCTGACCCTGCTTATCCAGAAGCTCTTTCTTATTCATCTTTTAAAATTCAGCAAAAGGGTTGACTCTACTTGGAAGCTATGCCTGACTCTTCTGCAAAGCCTCCCCACCACAAACACTGACTTTGTCAAAGTGTCCTTCCTTTGGCACCCACTTGGGGTATATAATCTCTGCACTCTCTTTGTTGATTTGCTTTTTTGATCTGACCCCTGC
The DNA here is from genome assembly GCF_018345385.1 of Vulpes lagopus. Classification (NCBI taxonomy): domain Eukaryota; kingdom Metazoa; phylum Chordata; class Mammalia; order Carnivora; family Canidae; genus Vulpes; species Vulpes lagopus. The sequence goes on from NC_054824.1 coordinate 16,412,711, forward strand.
TCTGACCCAAACATACATCCAATGACTAAAACATAAGGTCTTTTAAGCAGAATAATGTCAGTCTCTACTCATCTATCATTTGTATTCCGTACAATATCTGAGACCAAGCCAATGAGTACCTAATCACCTCCCATAAATGACTCAACAGGCAAAGAAGTAAATTAGTGTACACATTCAAGAAAAAAAAAAAAAGCTTCTATCTCTTCTTTCTCTTCTTCTAGGTTTTTTCTTTTTAGACAAATGCTGAGCAAAAAGGATTTTTCAGACTCGACACAGATATTATATCATTCTATTACTGAGGAGAGAGATTGAGTTGACAGCTGACACAGAGAAAGCAAAACTACACAAGTATTTTACTTTTGTCTTTTTCTTCAAGGAGAATGACTTGCAAACCGGAAAGGCTAAAAATGATGAAGAGGTAAATGTGAGAAGACAGTAGGGAAGTACTGAGATTCTTTAAATGCATCCAAATCTCCAGGCTAGGTGAATTTCATCCTATGAAACCGAAATAAGTTACAGACATGACTATAGAGCCTCAATTGATAACCTTTGACAAAAACTTGCTAGAAAACCAGAAATGGGAAATCTTTCTCAGATTTTCAAAAAAAAAGCAAAAAGCAAAATATGGAAACTACAGGTAAATGACTATGACCCTGCCACTGATAAAATGGCAGAAAGATTTTCTAAAAGAGTATTTCATTAGTGCTGGGAAAAGTAAATGATGTTCATTACTAGCTTGAAAAGGTTCATCTTGAACAAATGATTTTAAACAAACTCCTTTACTTATTTTTCATTTAAGAAACATGATTATAACACAAATAAATGAAGATTTTGCAGTGAACATCAAATCAGTGAATTTCAGGACAAAATTTGATCAAATCTCTTAATGTTTCCTTAGCGATAAAATTCAATATGAACTATGTTAGGTAAGCAGATTTATAACTGGTCAAATGACTGTACCCTCCAAAGTCATGTGATAAATCATCATTACCATGGAAGGACAGGGTCCTTTCTTTAGTCATATCACAGAGTACCATTTTATTTATTTAGATACATGCATAGAAAGGACAAGATCCCAAATTTTTAGAAAAAAATGTAGGTAAGTTGGTTATTATTACATTCAGATCTTGAAAATGTCAAAACTTTGGGAAGATTGTCTCAGATAATTATGTAATAATAAGTTGAAATAAGTCGAAATTGAATAATGACACCATGAAAAAAAAATGGATCTTGGGATCCCTGGGTGGCGCAGTGGTTTAGCGCCTGCCTTTGGCCCAGGGCACGATCCTGGAGACCCAGGATCGAATCCCACGTCGGGCTCCCGGTGCATGGAGCCTGCTTCTCCCTCTGCCTATGTCTCTGCCTCTCTCTCTCTCTCTCTCTCTGTGTGTGTGACTGTCATAAATAAATAAATAAAACATTTTTAAAAAAATGGATCTTTTTCAGTTCATATGGAAAAGTGCCTAAAACATAGCAGGTGTTACAGGGGAACATTTCTTCCCCCTTCCTCATGTTTTTGTGTGGAAAGATCTCCCCTGGAGTAACACCACTGGCTTCTCCTCCCACCTTTACTCATTTCTGTCTGTGGAAAAAGAAGGTACTACTAGATTGGTGGGTGATGATCATTGGTACCTTCACTCCCTACCCTCTTACTGGGTAGAACTACTAGATGGAAAACTCATGATTACTGGGGATTTGCTTCCTTGGCTTCTACATTTGATCAGTTTAAGGAAGCAATCCTGGGTGAGTGTATTTTTTCCATATGGTCTTCCAGTGTCTAGCCTGGTGGGGAAATGGTCTCCGAGTGGCTGATTGCACGGTGTTAGCATGCCCTTTTAGCTAGACCATTAAGTCATGTCCTCCAAGCTAACACTTTCAGGAAAGTAACTCACATCATGATCTCCTTTCTGATTCACTTCATCACACAATTGGTCACAAGCCCCAACAGTAGGTGCTTCATCAATGTTTACTGATTATGAAGTGAAAACCCAAGAGTTATATTTTCTAATGCATGGTGCTTGTAGCACAGATTGCTTTATTTTAGTTGTTCTGATCTCCTTTTCACATTGGAGGCTTTCTCAAATGTCTACTGATATTAGAGATTTTAGAGTGGGCAAATAAAGAGCTAGGTGGAAAAATAAAAAATAAAAATAAAAATAAATAAAAAAATAAAATAAAATAAAAAAAGAGCTAGGTGGAAATGATGTATATGTAGGCATGCATTATCAGAAATTCTTATTTTTGAGCCATTTAGAACAATAGAAGATGTAGTGGGATGGGTGGAGGGATAAGTAACTCGTGGTGGGCATTAAGGAGGGAACTTGATGTAATGAGCACTGGGTGTTATGTGCAACTGATGAATTACTGAATTCTATCCCTGAAACTATTAATAGACTATATGTTAACTAAATTGAATTTGAATAAAACAATTAAAAAAAAGATGTAGTGGGAAAGTCTTCAATATGTCAATATGTCTTCAAATATGTGCTATAATGTGAAACAAAAGACTTAGGGAGTGTTGAGGTATAGGCCTAAATTTGAGCAGAATTAGAAGGTGGCAGATTAATGGGAGGACTAATATCAGTTAAGTTTTGGAAGAACATCGAGATTTTTACATGCCCAAAATCAATGCATGCTTTTGAAGTACCAAGTTATTGATTATTAGAAATGTTGAAACAGTGACTAGAAAACGATCTTACAAGGATGTTGCAAAGAGAGAACTGTAACTCAGGAGGAAGCTGGTCACCAGCAAAGTCTTTGGGAACTTTGAGAAAGCAGATTCTGGTACTCAGGCAAAATTTACTGAGATAGAACCAGGTGACAATAGACCTCTTGGTTATCTTCCAACTCTCATCTGAATCTAGAATTGCCATTGACTTCTAGGGCATATGTACAGGAATGGAGTTTCCAATTTTGCATGGAGATGAACCTTGATCATCAAGTCTTTGATACTTCAAAACCAATCACCCATCTGCGATATGGACACCTAATCACTCTCATAATCACTTCATACTCAAAATGTACAAAAGATAGAACTTATTACTACACTGTATCATCAGATTGTTTTAAGTTCTATGAAAGAAATAAAAAGAGTGATGGGAGGGGACTACTGTAGAAACAGGCGTCATGGATGTTCTCTCTGAACAGGTAACATCAAGGTTGAGCCCTCAAAGATGAGAAGGAGCAGGTCCAAGAGTGTCCAGGCAGAGGTGAGAATGGCTAAAAGCCTCTGAGCTCAGTTTTCAAGGAACAGATACATGGTCCCAAATAAGCAAGAGCAAAGTGAGCAAGGGGAGGTGTAAAAAGAAATAAAGTCAGAGCCCAGTTCTGATGAAATCATGTGTCCTTATAGACCATGCTGTTCATGGCAGAAGTAATTGTTTTCTCCATGTTTCATCCTATTGGGGTTTATTCATGATTTTATTATGACCAATCTATACTTTGCAATTCCTTTGTATATTTGATTCTAAATATGGAATATAAGTTCCTTAAGGTCAGGATCCATTTCCTACTCACCTGAATATACCTTGTTCTAACATTTAAAACGATGCCAATGTCTTTTTAGAAGAGATGCTCAGAATAGCTGGTTGAGTGAAAATCCTAAGGTAAACTGAATAAAGCATATTTTCTGTTCTGATCCAAAAACTTTGGAATGGCCACTGATGGCTTGAGATTTGGGCCAAAGTATCCTAACAATTACGTTGATATATTGCTGTTATTGAACTGATACCTTCTGCCAGTATTAAAATATCATAAATGATTTTAATTTGGCTTATAAAAATCTGTTGATTTAATCCACCGTAGAACTTAATACAATGGATAATTCCAATGGCTATGTGATTTATCACAGGGTTTGGATATTTAGTTTTTCATCTATACCAACGATAATATATGATAGTATCACATTATCCTTGTTTTTGTTCCTACTCTCTCTCTCAGTGTTTTGACTGGAGCTATGCCAGCGGCTGTTTCTGAAGGAGGTGCCACTTTTGAGTAGAGTCTAGAGTCAGAGAAGCAGGGGGTAGGGGAATCTTGGCTCCATCACAAACTAACACAGTAGCTCAGTGCAAATTATTTAATCCCTTTCAGAGTTAGTTTCCTTAACTGTAAATTGAAGATAATAATTACAGTTCCCTCCCAAGATTGTGGTACAGCTAAAGGAGATGATGTGTACATAGCATTTAGCACAGTCTCTGGCATTTTGGGAGCACAACATAAATGCAAACTATTATTTTATGAATTATTATAAAATTATGATATTTAAGCTTGGCCTCACGTTTTTAATTTAAATGATCAAAATTTCCACAAAAAAATATCTTACAAAATCCTGGCAGATCAAGGCTAAGAGATAACTAGTAGGCAATAACGTGGTAGTTCGTTTCCATCATGTCAAAAATGACTGAAAATAAAACTTTATGGAAGAGTATATTTTTATAAAAATCTTTGCTTCAGACTTTTCTGATAAATATTCCTTTTGGCCTGAGAATTACATAGTTGATTTCTGTATGAAACTGAATATTTTTTTGAAAGTTAGGGCTAAATTAGTTGGGTTATTTTTGCATGATGAAAGCGTGAAAACAAAACACCTTTTTTGCTAAAATATTATCTGGTCCTCGTTTCAGCCCAGAGGACTGAAAATACTATGAAATTAAAATTTCAAATGTGGGAAGGAAATTCTATAATATTTGTTAATTCTAGCCCCAAAATGTTCAAAGTTATTTTTGCTTCAGAATCTGGAACTGAACATACACTTAACAATTTATTTCAATTCATACCGTTAGAAGTTTGCCCTGCCTATCTGGGCAGGTTTGAAGGTGTGTTTAAAGTATTTCTCCTTTCTTTAGAGAAAGTTGAGTAAAGTGGTAAAAGGAATACGTCAAAACAGTTGTCGTTTAACACTGTTAGGGTATGCAGTTGTAAAATTTTTGAGGAAATACATTATCTATATTTTAAACTAAGACATCTTAACACCATGTCATCGGTGCTTGAGGTGAAGGTCTGCATATTAGTCACATTGTTCAGAAAAAGAACAAAAAGCATCTCATTATATAACACCCTTAACTAATTATCTGGGATCAAATAGTTTTACCCTGGATTCTCTATGGAACAATAGGATTATAATGATTTTTCTATATCAGGGGGAAGGAGGAGTTAATGCTGCAAGAGGGGCTGGTTGAGAAATGCCTCAGACACCACTGTCTTCCTGGGTGTGCAGTCAATGCAGTGGTGACCATTTGGACTTTTGTATTAATGGAAAATGTACTTTATATGGCTACATGGGATGGCACTGAGTAATTGTGGTAATGTGGCTTCACTTGCTCTACTTTTCTATTTCCTTATTTAAGCATCTTAAATTTCAGTAGAACATGAATTTAGCATACATCTTGCATTTGATTAGATCACATTTTATATATTTTATGCATTTTAATCCAAGTTTGGCTCTGTGAACCTTACCATCTGTCTGGAGTTGTCATTGCATTTTATTTTTAATTTTAATTTACCCCATTATATTTTTGACTAAAAGTGGTTTTATTTTTGGCAACTTCTTCACCTAGTGTCTTCTTTCCCTCCCTTCCATTTGTCATAATGCATCCAGAGAAGACCTTCTAAAACATAAATCTGATCACATTATTCCCAATTGAAACCCTTTGTCTTTATAACAAGTCCAAACTCTTTAATTAGACTCATAAGACCTTGCATCATCTGGGCCCTTTGAATTTATCTTTGCACCTTCCTCTCTTGCATCTATGTTCCTGTATTCCTTCCAATCCTTTTAGCCATGCTCTCTTTTGCCTCTGAGCCTCTCTAAATGCTCTTCCCTCTGCCTGGAATCCTTTCTCCCACACTCTGTCTCAATAGGACCTATTTCTTCCAAGAAGTATTAACTTACAACCTTACATTTTCCCGACACAATATAGTCTTATCCTCTGATTTCATGGATTAAGCAAATTGCATAAAGTCATACAATGTTATGTGAACTCCCTGCTATATTATACTCCAGAAGAAAACAGACACCATCTGCCTTATTTACCACTGGGTCTTCTACATCTAGTCTAGGGCCTGGGACATTATAGTGGCTCAATAAGTATTTATTAAATGCCTGGATGGATGGGTAAGAAAAGCCACTACAAAAAAATGCTATACATATATTATCATTTTTACTACTACATATGTAAAAATTTAAAAAATAATCTATAGGTATAACTGAGGTCAAAATTACATGTAGAATACAATCTATTTTATTCTATAGGTACAGCTACTAACTGTGAACCGTTATATTTTGTGGGCTAGTAAATGGTAAATGCAATAAAAATTATCTCAAATCATAATATGTTCTTTTTAATTTATTTGGACATTGTTATCTGAGTTTCAATTATTTATGATAATGCTTCATTGCATCTAAAATAAATAGAGATTTAAAAATCAATGCCCCAATTAGAAGCTTACTACACATTAATCTACAAAATTGCACAACTTTAAGTTTGTGACCAAAACACCCTATAAAAATGCCTGTAGGAATCAGGAAGTTTATGAAATAGGATTCAGACAGCTGCTAAATCCAAAATGAGAATGGCAGTCCCAGTCATAGGTAAGGCCTTTAGAGAATGATCCTACGAACTCTGCTGAAAACGGATGCTGTTGACAGCTGCCAGCTTTTTCTCCTGGTAAAAGTCAAATTGTTGCTTAGCCATGGCTCCAAAGAAAAAATAACTATGAATTCTAGAATCATTCAAGAAGCCCCACATTTGAAAATATCACATCTATTGGAATCAGATGGGGAACATTGATTTTCTATCATTTCTATCACTCTGCTACAGTTCCTATAGGTTCATAGTTTAAAGGGCAATATACTAGGCATTAAGGAGTTCACACATCTAACAGATATTTACTCAGCACCTATTATGTGATATATATACTATTCTAAGGGTTGGGAATACAGTGACGAATAAGACATGGAGAAAACTAAACAAAAAAGTAAATGCTGTTATTAAGGGAAATGAGGGAGACAAGAGCAATGGGGGGGGGGGGGAGTTCCAAAAGGGAGTGAAGACCAAACTTAAGGTAGCTCATCTGGAATGCCTCTCACAGGAGGTAGCTTTTGAGAAAAGAATAAGAATAAGCAATCAACGAAAAAGCTGGGAAACACAGTTTAGGCAGAGGACGTGGCAAGTGCAAAGTTTCTGAAGTGTGGAAAAGGACTTGCTGTATTTGAAGATAAGAAAAGAGGCTAATGTGACTGGGGAATAGTGTGCGTGAGATCAAGCAGGAGAGGTACTCAGACGCCTGATGAGACAGGACTTATAGGAGTTTGAGTTTTATTAGAAAAGCAACAGGAGCTGTTGGAAGGTTTTATGCAAGGAAATAACATAATCTATTTCACATTTCGAAAACTCCTATTCTGTATGTGTATGAAAAATGGGTAGCAGAGGAGCAAGAATGGAAGCGGGGAGACCTTTCTGGATGTTATCGCTGTGGTCCAGTTGTGAAACATGCCAGCGGAGATGATCAAAGATATATTTTAGAGGCTGAATTGATAGGACTGATTCAAGGAGTGGATGAGACAGAGAGAAGAATCAAGGGTGGCTCTCAGATTACATGCCTTAAGCAACTTGGTAGAGAATAGTCCCAACAACTTCAAGAGAGAGCTTGGAGATAGCAGGATTCAAGGAGAAAGGAAGGTTCAGCAGCTCCATCTTGGACATGTTAAGTTTAAAAGACATACAAACATAAAGTCACTTGCTGACTCAAAGATAGTCATGGCACAGGGATGTCTGGGTGACTCAGGGGTTTAGTGCCTGCCTTCAGTCCGGGGCATGATCCTGGAGACCCTGGATCGAGTCCCACATTGGGCTCCCTGCATGGAGCCTGCTTCTGCCTCTGCCTGTGTCTCTGCCTCTCTGCCTCTCTCTCTCTCTCTCTCATGAATAAATAAATTAAATCTTAAAAAAAAAAGATAGTCATGGCACATGGGAGAAACGCAGTAGGTGAAACAAATCAGAGTTAGGTAATGAGTGCTTTGTGCCTGTGTGTGAAAAATGCGTTACTTGCCCACTGGTAGAAGACTAGTGCTTTGGATTATTTGTTGTTTAGTAGTGACAGATTTACATCCAGAAGCTCTCGTGAACAACATCTGCACTCACAAGACAAAGATCAGGGACTTGGGGTGCTGTCGTAGCAGCGACATTTCAAGCACTGGCTGAAGAATCCCTCCAAGGTCTCTGACTAACCTCTGCTGGAAGAAGTCATTAGTGAAGCTCGATCTGAAATGCTTTCTACTTAACTGCCTCTTTAAAAAAACAAAATTCTGTTCCTTTTAGTGCTATTCCAAAAAAAATTATCTATTGCCTTTTTAAAATCAAGGATTTTTAGGAATATGCTTTTAAAAGAGCATCTGGTTTATTTCGCACTGAAAACTGGTGCTACGAAGTGAGAAACATGGATCAAGTCAGCACCAACACAGAGACTGTGAATAATTTATTTAATGATTGGAAAAAATATATTTTATTCAGGTTATGTGCTACCATTATTTGTTATTAAAATGCCTTGGTATGCACTGAAGGGCAAAATTTGGAAGACTTCCTCCCACTCCATCATCTCCAATATTATATTTCTTACATAGAAATTTCCCACAATAAGAAAGTCAAGGGAATGAGAAACATTTTTTTGAACTATTGAAGTTTTCACTGGGTCTTTCCCTTTTGCCTTCACCTATTAGCCATGAAATAGGGCTCTGTGCTTACCACTTTGGGATTGGGTGAAAGCAGAATTCACCTGAAAACAATTCCCTCCCTAGTTCACTTTTAATTCCAAAAGCTTAAGTCAGTCTGGTGAAGTATCCGAGGGAGACACAGGTTGGAATCAAGAGAAGTCTCTTGATAAAATACCAAAAACTCAGTTCAATTTGGATTTTAGATGAATAAAAGATAATTTTCAGTACAACTATGTCCCGAATGTAACATGGGATGTGCTTCAACTAAGAGAGAAAGAGAAAGAGAGAGAGAAGAAAGAAACAAATTATTTTTTATTTGAAATTCAAATATACTTGAACATCCTGTAATTTTTGTTGTTGTTAAATCTGACCACCATATCCTGAAGGAGACTTAGAAAGACGGAGAAACTTCCCCTTACTAAAAACAGAGAGGGAGAAAGGCTGGGAGTTTGGCCCTATTCTTGGAAAATGTGAGAGTACATGACAGCATGACAGGGAGGTCGAAAGACATCTAAAGAGAGTGACTGGCTGTCTAAGTAGTGTCTGCAGTACACAAAGTTAGGTATATATTTATTAAGTTGACACTGTTATTATTTATCTTGTTCTGACTCTCTATACTAATATTTACTTCCCAGCCAATATAACTGCATGCCATTTCATTGACAATACGTTTCTGTCGCCTTCATACGTGAATGACAACTTCTCTAGCCTGCAGATCATTTGTATACAATCTTTTATACCTTAGAACTGGAGATATTACTCTTTTGTCTTCTGTCATCTAATGTTATAAGCAAACCTGGTGTGACTATGAGTTTTCTTCTTTTATAAGTAACCTGTTTGGCTTTCCTGATTATTTTCACCATTCATTCTTACTCCTTGGAGTTAATGACATTCAATAGGACGTGCCTAACTATTGGTACTTTCTAGTCCTGCAGGATGACCCTGCTTCCTAGGCCGATTTTGCCAAAGATCTATGCTTCTAAAAGCAACTCTCTTCCTGCCACCATCAGGGGCCTGCTCTCAGGTGACAGCTCAATAAATATAATTGGGTCTCTGTCTGTTCCAGAAGCCAATGTTCTCTGACATTCTGCTCTCTTCGACTGCCCCACTCCCTGAATATCAATTAATATTAGCTCACTTCCCTTGACAATGCAACCTCCCTATGCCAGTGGTACCAAGGAACTCTAGGCATACCATCATGAACAGCAGCCAAGTGCTTTAAGGCAAAAGTCTTTTTTTCAATTTTACTTACTTATTTTTAAATATTTATTTATTATTTTATGGAGAGAGAGAGGGCATGAGTGGGAGGGGCAGTTGGAGAGGGAGAGAGAATCTTACGCAGACACGAGGCTGAGCATGGAGCACCATGCGGGGCTCAATTACAGCACCCTGAGATCACGACCCAAGGCAAAATCAAGAGTCAGATACTTAACCTACTGTGCCAACCAGGCACCCTAAAAAATACTTTTTTAGATGCAGTTTTAGGTTCACAGCAAAACTGACCAGAAATGACAGAGATTTCCCAAGGACCTTCTTCCCCCAACACATGTAGGGTCTCCTGTTGTTGTTTTTTTTTTCAACATTCCCCATCAAAGTGGATCTTTGTTACAATCTATGAACCTACATCAACACATCGTTACCACCCAAAGTCTATGGATTGCATAAGGAATATACAATACCCTAATATCTCTTACAATATACTATATACTCTTAGAGTTGTATATCCTATAGGTTTGGACAAATCTATAATGACATGTCCCCATGATTTGAGTACCATACAGAGGGGCTTCACTGCCCTAAAATCCTCTGTGTTCCACGTGTTCATCCCACCCTTCCTTCCCTCTTCCCCCTGACAACCACTGATATTTTTACTGTCTCCATAGTTTTGCATTTTTCAGAATGTCATGTAGTTGGGATCTTACAGTATGTAGCCATTTCAGATTGGCTTCTTTCACTTAGTCATATGCATTTAAGTTTCTTGCATGTCTTTTAATGGCTTGATGGCTCATTTAGTACTGAATTATATTCTGCTGTCTAGATGTACCACAGTCTATTTATCCATTCACCTACAAAAGAATATCTTGGTTGCTTCCAAGTTTTGGCAATTATGAATAAAGCTGTTTAATAAAATATCTCTGTGCAAGTTTTTGTGTAGATATAAGTTTTCAACTCCTTTGGGTAAACAATAGGTGTCAGACATGACTGAGAACAATCTTCCTTGCCTGTTACCTCCCAGTGGAAGAATATTTGTTTCCTCAATGGTGAATGGCTTTAAATAACATTCCTAAACTAAGGAATATAATTGCTGGATTATATGGAAAGAGTGTGTTTAGTCCTGTAAGAAACTGCTAAACTGTATTCTCATCAGTAATGAATGAGAGGTCCTTTTGTCATTCTCAGTAGCAGTTGGTGTTGTCAGTGTTCTGGATTTGGGCCATTGCACAAGGTGTATAGTGGGCCACCTGCCTTTTCTGGACCTCTGCTCTTCTCTAAGTTGTCATAAAAGAGACTATTAGTTCAAATTAGCTTAGTGGTGGCTAAGGACACAAGTTAAGTTTCTCTTCCCAACAGAAGGATCCAGTTAGATTATAAAAACAGAATGATAGGGATCCCTGGGTGGCTCAGTGGTTTAGAGCCTGTCTTTGGCCCAGGGCATGATCCTGGATTCCCAGGATCGAGTCCCACATCAGGCTCCCTGCATGGGGCCTGCTTCACCCTCTGCCTGTGTCTCTGCCTCTCTCTCTCTCTTTGTGTCTCTCATGAATAAATAAATAAAATCTTAAAAAAAAAACAGAATTATATTAGAAGTGACATCTTTAGGTCTTTATCTTATATCTGGTGAATGAATAAAATGAGTGAGTGATAAAATGAATATAGATGGATGGATGAATGAATGAACTTAGAGAGCATCTAGCTCTGCCCTCAAAAGTCCTTATAGTAGATAATCTTTACAATCCTGAGATTCTATTACAAAAGTCTCTTCCTACTCAAGGAAATATGTGCTTTTATTGACCTGCCAATGGGATGAGCCACTGCAGAAGCTTGTGCCTTCCTCATTCAAGCAAAGTTTATTACTGAGTTACAGTAAATCTTTAAAGGCCATGGAAAGAGTGTGCTCTTGCAAGATTCTCAAAACCAGCCTAGACTTGCTTCCTCAAAACACCCAAGTTTGCATTTATCTTACCAGAGTCCCAGGAGCCCACACTCACATGTGTTTTTGTTTTGGTCTTTTTTGCTTGTTTTGGGTTTTGTTTTTTTAGTAGTAAAAGTTCTGTGTTTATTGAACTAACAGTATCTGCTTCTGCTTTTGTGCCCCCTCACAATTTTGAATGCTTTTTCTGTTGACTGCTAAGTCCTGCAGAATTTCACATGAAGGATGTTGTGCACTGAATGTATGTCCCTTCAAAATTCCCCTGTTGAAACCCTTATCCCCACTGTGATAGTATTTGTAGATGAGGCCTATGCAGATAAATAATTAGGTCATGAGGGTGAAGTCCTCATGGTGGGATTAATGACTTTATAAGAAGACAGGAGAGAGATTGCTTCCTCTCTCTCTGCCATGCGAAGACAACAAGAAGACAGCCATCTGCAAACCAAAAGAGGCCTCTCAGCAGAACCCAACCAAGAGCTAGCACCCTGATCTCAAACTTCTTAGCTTCCAGAACTGTGAGACATCAATTTCTGTTTTATAAACCATCAAGCCTATGGTATTTTTGTTATAGCAGCCCAAACTACCCAAGACATAGGGCTTCCCTTGTGTTGCAAGAATATCTCTCTTGGAGTTCAAACTCAGAGATGTGCCCTGAACACTCAGGACTGAGCAGGCCCGGCTTGTCCTGTGTGGAACCTGATGTGACAGTCTCCACTGTCCCATCCACTTACTGCTGGATCTTTGGATCTGATATTACAGGAACCTCACATATTACGAGTCACCAATCACCAAGATGAGGACATAGGTGTCAGACATGACTGAGAACAATCTTCCTTGCCTGTTACCTCCCAGTGGAAGAATATTTGTTTCCTCAATGGTGAATGGTTTTAAATAACATTCCTAAATGATTCTTGGAAATATTTCAATATAAGGTAGTTATTCTAGTGAGTAGTAGAAGAGAAGATAGAAAAGATAAAAGCTATCCTTGTTAAATTCTCCCTCAAGTCCAAGGATGATAGAGGAACATAAAGATAGATTAGAAAATTGGGGTGGGTGACGGTCTTTCTCTGATCCTGGGAGTATTTCCCTGGCTAACACTAGACCCTCAGGATTATAAGACTGAGGATTATAACAGATGCAAGAAACTCACCTCACATTTAATCTGATTCCCAGGACTCTTAGAACAAAAAGTTAATTAGGCTCAGAGTCACTTCAACTCTTAACTTAGTGCAAGCTCATCACTACAGAAGAAACTGAAATCACAAAGGAACTAGTCCCATTAAAGATATGAAAAACACAGTATTCTCTGTAGCTACTCCTAGTGGTTCTTTTCCGGAAGAAGTAAATCCAGGAAAACTTTCCATTTCACAAAGAAGTTGGGAAATACTGGAAACTATGATGTAAGATCTAAGTGTGGATTTAGTGGTTAGTCCTATCTAAAAGTAGCTAGAATTATGCATCTCCCTATGTGGCCAACTGTTTCTATTATCTGTTGGTGAACTTATTAAATAATACATCATTTTCATATATAGTTAAAATTATTTAAGTCTTTGGTCCCGAACGCCCCATAACTCCTTTCCCTAGTCCCCTGTTCTTTTCCTGATTGTTCTTCTAAAGAAAAGAGAAGAAAGATAACATCTGGCTTGTGGGATAAGCCCCAGCCACTTTTGAGGCATTATTTTGGAGAAGTGAAGAAAGTGCAGCACAAGATATTTTTTTAAGAGTTGGAGGAACCAAGGCAGCCCCAGTGGCTCAGTGGTTTGGCACCGCCTTCAGTCCAGGGCGTGATCCTGGAGACCCCGGATCAAGTCCCACATTCGGCTTCCTGCATGGAGCCTGCTTCTCCCTCTGCCTGTGTCTGTGCCTCTCTCTCTCTCTCTCTCTCTCTCTCTGTGCATCTCTCATGAATAAATAAATAAAATCTTAAAAAAAAAAAAAGAGTTGGAGGAGCCAAGAAATTGAGATGGCAATAAGGAAGAAAGTCATCGAGGAATCTTTGCTCCTTTTCAAATAGACAGTCCTTTGTTGAACACATTAGTACACATTAGTGGATTTCTGGAGTTCATTTTTTTCTTTACTCATATTGAGGTTCTCCTCCTTCTGGGGAGTGAATTGAGGGAGAAGGGACGTTGTCATGGTTCCCAAACTTGTCTGCACGTTAGAATCACCAGGGCAGCTTGAAAAATAGCAATGGCCATGTCTCTTCCCTCACTCCCAGATATTGTTATTTAGAGGGTTTGGGATATGGCCTGCATTTTAGAGTGCTCAAATCCCTGTGTCATCTTTGCATTTACATGACTTGGGGCATCCCTTTCATAGTGGTATCTAGCCAGGGGCCAGGACTCATCAAAATCACCTGGGAGAGTTAAAAAAATAAAAAATAAAATAAATTAAAAAAATAAAAAAAATAAAAAATAAATAAAAATAAAAATAAAAGACTAGGAGGCCAGAGTCTATGTCCCAGCCCTGAGTCAGAACCCTCAGATTAAAGGCCTCAGCTCCTCAAGTGATTTCTGTGCACACCCTGCTTGAGAACTGCTGGCAGACAGCAGTGATTATAGGCAACAGCAGTCTTCATTAGCATGGCTATTACCTGAATAAATAGACTGTAACAACTGCCTGGAGCACCTTCTTTCCTTCTCTCTAGGATTCCATGCCTCACACCCCCTTTTGCAATTTGGACTGAACATAATTCACTGCCTAAATGCTTTCATGTAAGACTCACAGCCACCTGACTATGGTCTGCTCTGCATTCCCTCAGGACGCACGTCGCCGTTCAGTTCTGTGCTGCCTCGTTCTTAACATGCCCCATGTGAGCAAGCTCTCACTCCAGCTTAATTGAAAGCTTCCCGAGGGCAAAGGCTTCATTGTTTTCCTGGTTTGGACTCCATGTTACCCTTTCTCTATTGTCTAATGTAATGTCTTGGATGTTGCAAAGCATAATACAGACTTTGCACAGGTAGAGAGAAAGAAATGAGTTCAAGGGGCATACGACTAAACAGTTAAAAAGCATATTCATTTGTACCTAATTGTAGATGGAAACATTAAATTGATCATTCATCTTGTGAGTGACAAATGTTTACTATTTCAGAATCTCTGAACTTAACATTATCTGTATTGGGTTTTGTATTTTATAAAGAACTTCTAAAGTCGCCAACCTATGTGATTGCTACCATAACCCTGGGAAGTAGGCAAGGCCATTTTGTAGATGTGTAGAGGTGTGGCCCAGAGGAGAGGTGGCCTGCCCAGGCCCCCGCTGAAGACTGGCAGAACCAGGTGTAAAACTGACTTTGAGTCCAGGTAGTTCATTCCCATCCCCATGACCTTACATGTACATGTCCTTACAGGACCATCTCCTGTTAACCCCTGACTTTTACATGTGCATCTTCAGGTCTCATCTCTGTCCTGAGATCCTCATAGCTAACTATATTTCAAAGAACCCCACCTGGGGCACCCGGGTGGCTCAGTCGGTGAAGCATTTGCCTTCAGCTCAGGTCATGATCTCAGGGTCCTGGGATCAAGCCCCAGGTCAGGCTCCCTGCTTGACGGGGAGTCTGCTTCTTCTTCCTCTGTGCTCTGCTCCTCCCCACTGCTTGTGTGCTCTTTCTTTCTCTCTCTCTCTCAAATAAATAAATAAAATCTTAAAGATAGAAAAAAAAAAACAGTTAAAAAAAGAGAGAGAAAAAGAAAAAGAAAGAATGAGCCCCATCTGCATGGTCTAGAAAAATAGCAAACTCAATAGTGCTCAAAGGGAGACTTTATCAGGGATTCTCTTTCTTTTTTCCCAACTCCTAGCTTTCTATATCCCTTTTTAACAACTTTGCCATCTTCTCATTTCTTATTTCCCTTCTTTCATCCACTTTTCTTACCTGATCATGTGCAAGACCCCATCGATTCAGTCCCAACAATGTCTCCCATCTCTGCGTTCTTTCCCATACCCACTATTTTCCCACACAGGCACAACCACAGCAGTCCTCCGACCAGTTCCTGCCTTCAGCGTACTCCCTCCAATGCTTTCCTCTTGCTGCCTCCTAATCCTAAACCACAGATTTCCTTACTGCATTCTCTCGTTCGATGATCTTCTGTTCCTTAAAGAAAAACTCAAAAGTCTCTTAGGCCCTTTCATAGTCTGCCTATAAACAATCTTTCTAACATTAGTTTTTCACAGATCTTATTCCAGACACCTAGATGTGTTCCCTGTTTCCCTAAACAGGTCAGATGAGTTCATTTCTGTGCCTTTGTACACTTTGAAGGGTTTGGGCTCTCAGCCTAAATGACCTTTTGCTGTCCTGCATTCTCACCCTCTTTATTTTGAAAACCTACTCTGCTAGGAAACCCCAAGTTAAACAATGTTTCTTATTTGTGAATCTCCTTCCAATCTCCAGTTTTAATTCTGGCTGAGAGCAACTATATACCCTTTTAGTACTTTAATGTACTTCTCTTACTGCATTTAATTTGATGTCATGATTTGTATGTCTGCGTTGAGTGTGTGTGTATACATAATCCCACCTGGAATGAGGCTTCTTGAGAGCAAGATTCAAGATTCGGCCAACTTGAAACAAGACAGATCATAAATATTTATATGAACTTTTTTTTGTATTTTCCACTAATCAACACAATCTTGAATATATATAAGAGGCTAAATAATAGACTGAATTACAGAAGGACTCATGGTCCCATAGTGAGTTAGAATTGATGACTTCTAAGGTTTTAATTTCAATATTGAATAATTGTTTCCAATTTTATAATTGATGAGTCATTTAATAAAAATTTGCTTAATTAGAAATGTTTCTGGGACTCATATATTTTAATTAGTGGAAGAAATCTGCATATCACATACAAGACAGGTTCCAGCTCCCTCCCCTTGCTCACCTGCCCAGCAACACATCCAACAGCCCATCAAGATTACACATGAGTCAAGTCTTAATCAGTGAGACAGGGTCTGAACACAGGTGAAATACACAGAATTCATCATTTGCAATTCCAGCTTTACTGTTCTATTAAAAACACCTTTTCCCTTGTTAGCCCATTATAAATCAGTTCCACAATTTAAAAACCTGTAGCTCAGCTGAAAAAGTATATGATTTGTTAAAGAAGAGTGAATCAGGGATCCCTGGGTGGCGCAACGGTTTGGCGCCTGCCTTTGGCCCAGGGCACGATCCTGGAGACCCGGGATCAAATCCCACATCAGCCTCCCGGTGCATGGAGCCTGCTTCTTCCTCAGCCTGTGTCTCTGCCTCTCTCTCTCTCTGTGACTATCATAAATAAATTAAAAAAAAAAAAAGAAGAGTGAATCAGGATTAAGTATTTTGAGATAATTTTTTTATTAAAAATGCAAAATGAATCATTGTAAATACCATTGCCTAAAAATTCATTATTCTATTTGCAATTTGGTTTTGCTAGAGTTTTCTTTCTCTTCCTCTTCCCAAGAATTCTACTTTTGCCAAACCTTAGTTATTAAAACAAATGGAAACAATAGAAATAGTACTATGTTACAATCTTGAAGTTATTTTGATAAAGTGCTATTCTAATAACTATTTACAACTATATGCTTACTATATAGAATTTAACTGGACAGTAAATGTGAAAGAAAAAGAGCAACTTGCAAAATATTGATGGAACTTGACTGAAGTCTACATTTTTTTCAATCGGGCAAGTTTCTATTATTGATCTGTTATTGATATGCAGACTTAAAATCAATCTTGGTTTAGTACCAGATCTTGAAATGTCAAATTTCCTTCGTTGCTTGAGATATATACTTGACTTTCAGCTGTAGAAAACGCTGTCATTAATAAATTCTGATTCCACAACAAAGTATTTAAAGGATAGCTAAAAATGAATTGCTTTATAATGACAACACTACCCTTATCAATAATAAACACCTAAAAGGGGTCATTCCCTTTAATGACATTTATTGTTCTTCTGAAAGAATAAACAACTAAACCTGGTGATATTGAATACGAAGAAAAAAATGCAGTATTCTTGTTTTAACTTTGACTGGAACAAAGATTGGGCATGCCAAATATCAATTCTCTTGAGAATTGTTATTGAATCAACAACTTCTGCCTATCTTAGCAGCACCATTATTTAATTTTATCATAAGAATACTCAGATAAGTTTGTTTTTGGCATCCAATATACAAAGCAGGATGTTTGAAATGAGTGATGTTTTCACTGGCAACCAGTTTATCAATAGTGAAGGTAAAGCCACATTGACTATCTCTTTAGACCCGAGGCCAGGCATTTCTCAACCAACTTTGAATGTATCACAGTCTTCAATTTTTCAGTTGCAATATCCTTACCCACTGAAAATACAGTCACAAGAAAGGACAACAGAAGCAGAGGAAGGAGGCTACAGTCATAGATAGAACATGTTCCTCTTTGAGAATCGAAAAATATTGACTTTAGGACCTTTGGGTTTGTCCATTTAAGTATGAATGAAAAAAAAAAAAAACAAGCAAGCATATTTTAGTCTATGGAATTCTATCTTTATCAGTCCCATCAATACTGTTGCCAAGATGGCTGATTTTCTTTACATTTTATTTATCCACCATGGGCAGATATTTTTTTTTGTTTTTAATGCAAGTGGAACACATTTTTCATGCTGATATAATTCCCCTGTAGCTTAAATGGCTCATTCTTATTGGATTGCATAACAAAGTACAAGATGCCTAAATGATCACTTTTCAAAAAATTTTATTATGGAAAGTTTCTAACATACATATAAGAATATAAAACTTTAATAAACCCTTATTTACTCATCTCTGCAGCTACAAAACTTAGCAATATTTTTCCTTTTTTTTTCATTTACAGCCCATCCTACTTTTTTTCTGGAGTTTATTAAAGCAAATCTCAGCTATTATGCCATTTTACCCATAAGCACTCCATTATGCATCTCTACCGATAAGGGCAACTTCTAATTTATCACTTCATTATCACAAGTCACAAAAATAAGAGTGATTTTTTACTACCATCTAATAGTCCACATTCAAATTTTCCTAATTGTCACAAAGATGTCTATTTATAGTTGATTTGTTCAAATCATGAACAGAAAGCCTAAAATTCCATATAAGTGTACATTGCTATGGGTGTAATTAAAGTAAATAAGTCTCTTATTTTGGAGATCACTCTATGTTAACTATAGAGTGATGCTCCCCATTTCTTTTCTCTTTTCTTTTTTCTTTCTTTCTTTCTTCTTTCTTTCTTTCTTTCTTTCTTTCTTTCTTTCTTTCTTTCTTTCTTTCTTTCTTTCTTTCTTTCTTTCTTTCTTTCTTTCTTTCTTTCTTTCTTTCTTTCTTTCTTCTTTTTTCTATTGTATCACTATATAGTACCATCTTCTACTCAACCTATTTTCTATGGATGGCCATGTGTAATGGTTCTCACTTTTGTTATTATAAATGATGTCACAATAAATAGCCTTTGTATATAAGATTTCATATTTTTCCAATGAGGCTTCAGGATAGATTCCTAGAAGTAAAGTTTCTGGTTCACAGTGTAATACATGTGCAGTTGCTAAATGCCCCAAAGTAGGTGCTGTACTATTTCAACTTCCCATCCATAATGTGAGAGTGCCTGCTTCTGCTTCTCTATGGCCTCACTGACAGATTAAATGGTAAAACTTTTATTATTTTGTCAATCTGATAAGTGAGAAATGATAGCTTAGTGTAGTTTTAATTTGAATTTCTCATATTATGGTAAGGATGAGCATTTTTTCATATGTTAAAGGACGATTTGCATTTATTTTTCTTTTGATTATCTGTTCATATCTTTTACCCATTTTCAATTGAGCTTTTGGACTTTTTCTTCTGTTTATAGGAAGTGCTAAAATTTGTAATCCTACCTTGAACCCAAGGCAACTCTGGGCAGGTTACCTCTTTATCTCCAGTAAAAGTGGCAATGGCCATTGGGAATATACAAACTATTTACCAAGTGAAGAGACTGATTCATAAGAAAATAAACAATTTCATTTTTATAATTACTTGTTTGTAGTTGCAGTAGTGTTATGTAACACTCAAACCATTTTATCTACTTTAGCAGTGAATGAAATTGTGCAAATGAAAATCTAGGTGAAGAATCAATCAGGGGAAAACTGATGATATAAAAATATATTATTTTTTAACCTTTGGAATATATTATATTTTAACCTTCCGCATGGAAGCGAGGGAAGACTATCACTCCCCTCATTTCACATCAAACTCCCACATACAGAAGCTAATTTATGAATGTAAATCACTTGGGAAATACAGTGCAACAGTAATGTAAAATAAGAATGCATTTTTGATTATATGATATAGGAAACACAGATGTAGGAACCTAAATTAAATAATTCCATAACCATAATTACAGCTTCCCAAGCACAATGCTGTTTATTAGATAACTCTACCTTTTTGTTATAATAAAGCCAGACTTTCTCCTTTGCCCTCAGGAGGACACAAATTACAAGACTCCTGACCTCCAGCCAACTGAATCCATTAGCATAGCTGTGCCCCCAGAGCATACCAAAGAGAGAATAAAACCAAATGACTGAAGCTGAGGAAAGGCTCCATTCCATCAGGTAAGGGGAGGGATCAATGGAGATGGATAAACCAGTTATCTAGGATAGACCAAATTTCAAGCTGAGAAGAGGAAAATAACATCTTGTATACCATAGACACAGTGAATTCCAGATTATTTCATATTTTATTTTCTCACTTTGTTATTGTGAAATGCCATAAACTGAGTTGGTTATACAAGCTTATTAGGTTCTTTTTCATATCCTGAAGCCACAGAAAATTTGAAGTAGGTAAATAGCTAAGCCCCACAACTTGCTACCAGGTTTCTAATAACCGCAGCACAGAGATATTTATGAATAAATCACAAAACTGTCATTATAGTCAGTCCTTCAAGTTTCATGCCCCCATGTTCTCCAAAGCTCTGCAAACCCCTTGCAGAAAAAGCTTACCAAAGGCAAATAAAATGCTATTCTGGTAGCAGAATTTGATTAACCCTTTGTCAGAGTCAGAGAACAGAGAAGACCCAATAGTGCATCAGAAAGCTTAGACAGCCATGTTGCCATACCTAAGTGCATAGGCGATGACCCAGGAACTTGTATGCTTTGTCCATGCAAGGAGAAATGGTTACAATATTCCTGCAAGTGCATTTACATTGAATAGCATTAGTGTTATCATTGCTACTTATCATATCCTTTATTCTAATTAATAAGCAACCAATATCACCAGTGAAAACCCATTTCTCCTTTAGGCTCTCCACAATTCAGCAAAGTCTGTGGTCTTGATGAAAGATAAAGATACTCAAAGTACTTTTTTTTTTTAAGATTTATTTATTTATTTATGAGAGAGAGAGAGAGGCAGAGACACAGGAGGAGGGAGAAGCAGGCTCCATGCAGGGAGCCCGACGTGGGACTCGATCCCGGGACTCCAGGATCGCCCCCTGGGCCAAAGACATCGCTAAACCGCTGAGCCACCCAGGGATCCCCTCAAAGTACGTTTAATAGCTACCTCTGGACAGTGGTCTTCTTTCTGATTAAATGCTTGGTGACCACCCATTATGTGAGATTTCCTGATTAGATAATGACTTGTCCCTCAAGTATGGCTTAAACATTATCTCAAACTATTTATACTGAACTATTTTAAAAAATATTACAATTTTGTAATTATTTTATGAGGAAAATAAAATAATACTTTTCTTCTCCATTGTTCTTTTATTCTATTTTTAAAGGAAAATTTTAAAACAACCAAATTGAATTATAAAATTTTTATTTTGAATAAATCATCAAATATTATAGTAATACTTTTAGCTTGAGAATAAGAATACACAAGGAATTTCGAAGTTTACTTATACAGGATTCTACTGCAATTCTAGCCAGTTGTAATTTCCTCTCATGATAAGCTTCTGATTACTAAGGGCCACAATAGAAGCAATAAGTCTTCAAACTACTTAACAGAAGTACTTTACTATGTGTGTAGACAAAAATTCAACCTGCCGTGAAAACATACAGATGGCCAGTAGACACATGAAAAGATGTTCAACATCACTGATCATCAGGGAAATGCAAATCAAAATCACAATGAGATATCACTTCACATCTGTTAGAATGGCTATCATCAAAAAGATAAGAAATAATAAGTGTGGGCAAGGATATGGAGAAAAAGGAACACTCACACACTACTGGTGGGAATGTGAAAATGGTGCAGCCCCTATGGCGAAGAGCCTGGAGGGTCCTAAAAATATAAAAATAGAACTACCATTTGATGCAGCAATTCCACACCTGGGTATTTGTCTGAAGAAAAAAAAAATACTAATTTGAAAAGATATATGCACCACTCTGCAGCGTTTTTCACAATAGCCAATATATGGAACCAACCTAAGTGTCCATCAATAGACAAATGATAAAAAAGATGCTATATATATAAATATAAAGGAAAATTACTCAGCCATAAAAAAATGAAATCCTGTCATTTGTGACTACGTAGATGGACCTAAAGGGTATTTATACTAAGTGACAAAAGTCAGACAGAAGAAGAAGACAAGAACAGCATTATTTCACTTGTATATGGAATCTAAAAGACAAAATGAATGAACCAACGAAACAGAAACAGACTCCTGGATACAGAGAAAAATTTGGTGGTTGGCAGAGGTGAGGGATAGGGGGAATGGACAAAATAGGGAAAGAGGATTAAAAGGTGCAAACTTCCAATTATAAAACAATTAAGACGTGGGGACACAATGTACGGCATAGGGAATATAGTAAATAATATGTAACAACTTTGATGGTAATAGATGGTAGCTAGATTTATCCTAGTGATCACTTTGCAACTTATATAAATGTTGAATCCCTGGGTTGTATACCTGAAACTAATACAATATATTGATGTCAACTACACTTCAACAATAAAAATTATTTCAGAGTCTTTCCATTATCAGTTTTATAGTTTATATGTTATACATATTTCTTGGTAGGTATCAGATATTACATCATCAATATTTAAGAGTAAGTAAATATTCACAGGGACTATTTGCCTCATCTCAAGTGACAGAATTTTTTTTAAACTGAAATTTAAAATTTTTCAATAATTGACTTGGTTAATGCTCCAGCCATCAAGTGGAATCAAACCTCAAGATGGACATTCTGTTCAGATTAAGAAAATAAAGCATTTTACCTTTTTTACATCCTTGAACAGAAAATTTAACCTGCCTTAATTGTCTCAAATCAAGTGGTCATCTGATTTCTCTAATGCCAGGCATCAGGTGCGGTGGCTCAGAGTAAGTGTGTTTATATGTACTGAGATCAAGAGGGGATGGAGGCATGGAGAGGGCAAGAGAGGCCTTAGGAAATCCTGCTCTAGGCTTTGTTGGAGAAGATTGCATTCCTTCTATTAGTTTTTCTGTTCAACTGCCCTTCAAGTTGTGCCTGAGGATTTGTAAAGTGCAGGGTGGTTGTTAAAGGACAAAGACTAAAGTGTTATGTGGGAATAACCAGTTGAAGTTAACCAAGATTATAAAGTAATTTGCAAAGCTATTTGCTTCTACATAGAGCATTTAAGTGTTAGACTATCATGCCACTACAAAAGAATTATCTAAAATGAGGTAATATGCTGTATTGCACTGTACTGGCTATAAGCAATTATGGAGGGATATACTTTCTTCACTTGTATTAATAAGGCTGAACAGAATATAAAGAAATAAAAGCCTGGAGTATATAACAACTCCTGAGGCAAATTGAAAGAAATTATGAAAGAATTCATTGTATTATTGAAACAAAGCAAAATGAAATGCATTGTGACAACATGATATAAATCACAGGATAATATCACATCTTAATAACCAATGCTGAACAGAAGAGAGACTTCTCCTGATTTACTGTGTAGAAAATGTGACATGACAGTAGACCCTTCACCAGCCAAATCTTTACATACTAGTACTGTCAGTTATGCTTTTCTTTTGCGTGTATGACTGAGAAGTCATCCAGAGCAAGAATGGACATGGGCTGAACAAAGTAAGGTCAATGATTCTTCTTACCTGCCCCGTTCCACTGAGTTAATGCTCTCGTCCCCTACTATCCTGATATAAAATCCCAATGCCAATTTTTTATTCAGCAATATAACCCTACAGCTAATTACCATGTGCCAAAACAAGGCTGCAGAAAGTATAATCTATTAGCAATAACTTGTGTCTAACAATATAATTGCATCTGGAATAATGAAATGTTCATTTTAGTATCAAAATTAATAATGTCATATCAATGACATTAATAATTAAGGATTCTTTTTATAACATCGCATCATTAATAACAACTCATTATGAACAATTCTATTAATATCAACAATAATAAAAATAATATCACATTGTCTTTCTATAGTTACAATTTTGCAAGGATAATGAAAATGCTGTACACATATTGGACTAGACCCCGCTGTGTCCAAGGAAAGCAGCTCCAGAAACATATTACGCTTTTAGATAAAGTATCTTTTTGTTTTCCTAGGCAGTAATTTGTGAGTGGAAAAATCCATCATTAAATACTCAGAAAGCACATGGAAATTCTGTTTAAAATTGTCCATTTCTTTGCTTACAGGAAAAGCAGATGGGATTGGGGCAGTGCACAATTGCTTCTACAGCTAGTTCTCAGTTTAATAGTAGCCTACTTCTTCATTTGGGGGTGGGTGCATGGACTTTTCTTTTTTTCTCTTTCCTTTTTTTTCTTTTTGCTTCATAGCTTAAATATATGTCACATATAACATTTTTAATGCACGTAACACTACATACCTATTTTTAAATAGTCCACCTCCCTGTCCTCCCAACGAGCCAAATCTGAGCAATTCAATACAGGTAATTTTCTACTTATCCAAGTTTTCTTCCTCTCAGCACTGTATTTTAACACATAGATACCTCTAGTTTGGGTGCAAGTAAACTAAAGCCCACAGACCAAAATCTGGCCCACAATCTGTCTTTTGCAAATAAAATTTTATTGGAACATAGCTGCACCCATTTGTTTAAATATTATCTATGACTGCTTTCACCCTATAACACCAGAGTTGAGTAGTGACAACAGAAACCACATGGCTCACAAAACTGAAATATTTAGTATCTGGCTCTTTACAAAAAAAGTGTGTTGACTTCTCCTCTAGATGATGAGCAGAAAATAATTTTGACATTTCCAAAATACAAATAAGGAAAATAAAAAGAGACAGAAGGAAATCAATAACATTTTTAAAACTCTCATATTCATACTTTATATTTAACCATGAAATTAGAATAGTAAACTATAGTTGCATTATTCATTGCTATTTGCTGTTGTTTGAATGAGTATAAATGTATAATCTAATGTTGATACTAGAAACAGATATGGATTTCAATAAGAGTTTGTTGAAGCAATAAAAGAATACGAATTTAATTTTAGGATTAGATATGATAAATCTTGAAAGAATGTTAATGATTCATTCCTGTCATTGTGTACATATTAATATTTTTTCATTGTTACCCATGCATATTAAACCATAAGAATAAAAGAAAAAACCTGGATATTCCCTACACCCAGTTTTTTGAACTTTTTATTATGAAATATTTCAAACATAAAGTTGACAGAAGAGGTAAATAAGTCCCCATATTTTGCCTTTTTTTTTTTTTTTGGCACTTACAGGGGTAGGACAGAAACAACACTAGTATAGCTTAAAAGCCCTCTAAAGGTTGACAGTAGAAAAACTCAGGTGTGGCGTGACTAAATGTCCTCTGCCTCATACCAACTCCAAACCCTCAGGTCTGCAAGATAACAATCTAGGTAAATGCACTGTTACCAACACTGCTTTATCTAAAGAGCTCTAATTAGTGGCAATACCTGACACTGGACAACAGAGGACGTATCAACTCAGGTTTCATGATATCTGAGGTTCTCTTTCCTGGACTCATTCCTTCCCCTCTTCTCAAATTCATGGGGGGAAGGAGAGTAGACCCTTAACCCCTCCCGAAAGCACCTTCAGAAATAGGAACTCACAGGTCAAAGTAGCCACATTCCTAAGAAGGACAACACTTCAAAAATAAAACAGGACAATAAAGGGGACAGTATATAGCATTCAAAGCAGAATTATTGGAAGAATAAACCAATAACGTAAAAGAAACATCCACAATCTACTTAAGAAGATGAAGGAACATATGAGCAATCTGAAGTGAAAAAAAAAAGAATTAAGTGGAAAAATATGAACAAGATAATAGGTCTGAAAAAGATAATAAAGAACATCTATCAGACATAGAACAAATGAGTCTAGTGTAAAACCAAATTGAAGAATTCTCTCAGAAGGCAGCAGGAAGGGATAAAGACATAGAAATACAAAGGAAAAAATAAGAGAATAAAAGCAGTACTATCAGAGGAGATATTTGAAAAATGAATAAAAATAAGTTTTCCACAGTAGAGCTGGATGAATGACCTCAAATACAATGGGGTCATACTGCTACACAGGAGAAGTAGAGAAGCAAACCCACACCTAGACACATTATATTAATATTAAGAACATCAAAGAAAAGAAGAAAAATTTTTAAAAGCTTCCAGAGAGAAAGAGCAGATTACCTACACAGGAATAAGAATCAGAATATCATCAAATCTATTAAAGCAATGCTGGATACCAAAAGAACAGGAAATTATTTTTTTTTAAGTATTAATGGAAAAGAAACTTTGAACTTAGAATTTTAGATACAGCCAAAGGTCAATGAAGCTTTTCTCTGGTAAAACAAAACAAAAAACAAAAAGAACAAGACCTCACAGTTTTAGCGTTGACTGTAAAGACTAGTATCAAAAACATTAATGTGGTTAAAAACTCAAAAGAAGAAAAAAAGCCCCAGGAGGATACTTCCAGATGGAAACATGGAAAGTAAGGATAATCGAATGCTTTGTAACTTGTGTTATTATCTTACCAGTGTACTATTGTAGCAATGTTTTACTGTACAATGTCTTATAGTACAATAACCGTATTACTGATTCTACAACAACCCAGGACCCCAAAGTGAGAAATGACCAAGATCTTTGTGGTGAAGGGACACCAATGGGACAGGACAGCCCATGCAGTAAATATCGGGTCTGGGCGGATAAACAGGTATGTTTAAGAAATTGATAGGAATAAGAATACCTAAGTATAGGTCTCAAGTTAAGGGCAACCACTATAGGAACAAAAATAAATATATAACTTTTTAAATGGCTACATAAAAAGCCAATGCACACAAAGCAAATTTACGAATAAAAACACATTTGAATGTTTGCCCATGAAAGGGAATGGGAAACAGGGATAGAAAGAGTGAATGAATAAAGCAGGAAAGAGTCAGTAAGAAGCCATAGATATTCGGGATTATATACATTCTCTGCACCTGAAATCCAATGTATACAAATGAGTGAAAGAAATAGAATTACTATGTTTTTTCTTGTCTTTAAAAATTATACCAGGTGCTCCTTAAAACTGTAGCTTTCCAAGTATACTTGTGTTGGGTTTTATTTGCACCATGTGGATATCTAAAACAATAAGCCCTCTGAATATAAATTAAACAGTTTGTGACCCTATGAAAGTTTGATGAGTGAATGCTGGGGAAAACAAAAACAAAAACAAAACTAACATATTCTCTGAAGAAAATTAGTGATTCTCAATGGTTTGATGATGAATAATACTTAAAAACAGCCAGTTTTGATTTGCAAGCGAGTTTTATTGCTTGAGCTAAAGGATGCTGGTATTTAGCTTTCATAAAAAACATTATATAGGGTTTTTCAAGAACCTGAGAGGTTTTGTTTTGCTATAAAAATATATGGAAACCAAACTGCAAGTGTATGTGGTGCCTCTGTAGGTGAATGCTTTCAGGATATTGTCTTTTTACGGGGAACTGAAGGATCCTGAATTATGAATGCCAAGTATCTTGGTAGTGCTGAGAAAGTCCTTTTAATTTAGCCCCAGTTTTCTTAACTGCTAAGTAATGTTTGACACTGGTATTTCACATGGATCAAACTTATTTGCCAGGATATGAGGTGATTTCATTCAGGGAAGTGTCAAGAGGAGTTTTGTTCTGTGAATCGGTGTGATATATAGTGCAAAATCTGGGCTGGGGGTACAAACATTTCTTCTTTTCTGAGAAATGTCTTTTTAAAAGGGCTGGATGTGAAATCAGCAAAACAAGTCACTTAGATTGTTGTCTTCTGGGTAGAAGGTAGCTAGAGAGCCATTGAGGAAGAGCTGGTGGAGAATGGAAGTAGCTACTTCCGCAGTTAGAAGGGCAGAGCAAGCTGTGAGGGGAGAATCACATAGACTGGAATCCTGATTCTTGCTGTGTGTGGCCCTTCTGAATCTCGGTTTTTTCATATCTCAAATTAGGATAATAGCACCTACATGGGAATGTTCTTGTTGAAATAAAATATTTTAAAAAGATAAAATATAGAGAGCAATTAACCACGTAGTTAGCATCGAAAATATTAATGACCTCTCCATCCCCTCATTATAAATTATTTTTCCCAAAACAAAGGGTGTAACAAATTCAGGTCTCATTTTTCTTTTTCATCTTCTGGTAAAAATGAGTAGCGTCCAGGAATAATTCCTTGCATTAATGTGAAAAGGTACTGTTTCCACTTCTTCTTTATCCAGAAAATTTGTATTTCCAAATAAGAAGTGGTAGTCTGAAGCAGTGCTTTAGGAATAGATACAGGTAAAGGAGGGTTGCGATGAATTCTTGCCTGAGTATATTCTATTTGGTCATGAGGCAAGCATGTCCCTGTTCTGTTCATTGCTTGGACTTCCCTGACAATTGATAGTCTGCTTTTCTTTCCCAAGGATAGGAACTCATCCCCCGTGCACTGCTCCTGCTTCCACTAGCATTGGCCACAACCCCTCAAAAATTTGAAGAAGCCCTGTTTTCCTGGTCTGCAGAAAGTGATATTCTAGAAATCTATTCCTGTACCTATCTGATGGTTGAGCATGAAAATGACCTAGTCTCCTTCGGGAAGTGAGATTTATTCCAAATCTATAGATGGCCTTCTAGACTCACTTTAGGCAACAAGACATCCCCTAGGAAAAAAAAAAAAAAAAAAAGATTTGAAGTTCAGCCTATCTTTGTAGCTGTTGTAAAAATAGCAAGCCGTAAATGAGGGGTAGTTATATTTTATTGACCCATTTTATTGACCCAAACTATTTCATAGTTTGCTTGCAAAGTCATATGGTGATTGTGTTTAACGACTTCATTTTTGCAGTGCAAATATATCTAATTTACCCACTTGGCCAAATTTTTTAGAAGATAAGAAGACTTAAGGAGTGGGAGGTACAGCCTTCCAGTTATGGAAAAAAAAAGATAAAGAAGTATTTGGAAGAAAATTAAGTTGTAGGTTTAATCCATACCCCAACAAATTTTGAGGTAGATGAAAGAGTTACATATAAAGTATAAAAGTACAGATAATTAAAACAAACCATAGTACTGTAAGTTTACATTCTTGGGGAAAGGGAAGGCCTTCTGAAGCAGATCACAGAACTAAGATGACATGAATATGCTCATAAACTCAGTTATTTCCAAACAATGGCACATAAACATATAATTAAAAGATAAGCAACAGAAAGTATATTTTTATATATGTAACAAAGACCCTAGCAGAGTTTGAATCTAGTTTATGTGCAATGGGGAGAACTGGAGGTCTTCAGAGAAATGACTCTAATAGAGCTGAACATTACAAATATTACAAAAGTCATAGTGAAATGGAATTTTCTTTATGGCAGTTTCACCAAAATATCCTATTTTTTTAAAAAAGATTTTATTTATTTATTCATGAGAAACACACACACACAGAGAGAGAGAGAGAGAGAGAGAGAGAGAGAAGCAGAGACATAGGCAGAGGGAGAAGCAGGCTCCATGTAGGAAGTCTGATGTGGGAGTTGATCCTGGGATTCCAGAATCATGACCTGAGCCAAAGGCAGACACTCAACCGCTGATCCACCCAAAGGTCCCAAATATCCTATTTATGGTAGATACTAGCCACATAAATGAAAAACAAAAAAATATTGTTCCAAATTTACACAAATTAATGCATTTATAGCTTGACCCTTTGTTATTAGCATATACATAAATATGACATATTAACATGTAATATAAATACCATGTTATTTAACAAGAACAACAAAAATTTGCAAAGCCTACAATGGTGCTTCTAAGGGATCACTGTGCTTTAAAAGCAGAAGGTATACACTCAGTCGCTGGTAAATGCTCTGAGCCAATGTATAAAACTCGACAAAAAATAAAATACTAGTAGTGACCTCACAATAATATCAAGTTTAAATAATGAAATGACAAATAATCTATGCAAAGCCTTTGGCATAAGGCTGGGTGCAGTAGAAGAGTTAACGTCAGCTGGCAACACTGTTAGTGCAGGGTCAGCCTAGGAGAACAAAATCTGGGAGCTATCCTCTGTACCTATCCAAATAGTTACGGAACATTCCAATAGACAGAATTAAGTGGTTGAAGTTCAAAATATGTCTGAAATTAGGTTGAGATAGCCACTGATGCTAGTAAATCTTAGTCTATTACAAAAAGATTCATGGGCTAGGATTATATGGGAAGATAGGTGAATTATAACAATTTCTTTCTATTTACTTAAGCATTTCCATTTTATTCTGTCTGGATGTGTGTGGAATGTTGGCTGGGTTCTGACAGCACCAGCACTCAGTGGCCGTATCAGCAAGATGACTGATATCTCTGTATTTCTTGTGGTTTCTGTTGCCTGAATTCCAACATGGAGTCCTAAGTATTTAATATGCGTGTATATATTTATGTATTTCTTCAAAGGACATTTTTAAGACATTAACTTGAAATGCATAAATACAAAAGCTGATAAAGGCAGTTTGACTTAGTATTTTTACATGGATAAAAGTTAAGCCTTTTTCGTAGGGAACAGAAATAAAAAGATAATCCTTTTTTTAGAATTCAAATAGGAAGGAAAC
The DNA here is from genome assembly GCF_018345385.1 of Vulpes lagopus. Taxonomy (NCBI): domain Eukaryota; kingdom Metazoa; phylum Chordata; class Mammalia; order Carnivora; family Canidae; genus Vulpes; species Vulpes lagopus. The sequence goes on from NC_054824.1 coordinate 16,443,512, forward strand.
AAGTTCTTATTGTTTAAGAATAAAATGCTCACAAGGAAGAGGAAATGCTTGTTTCTACTAGACATTCAACCTGTACAAATACACATTTAAATAGCCACTTTCCCTGGTATGTTGTCCTTGAAATATCCATTTAAACAGCTTTTGGCTATGACTACCTGGTTTTAAAAATAGTTCTGTTTTCAGTGTCAAACATTTGGTGTCCATTTGCTGCACTTAAAAAAAAAAAAAAGGTTGGGCAATGTTGTGTCTTTTGAGATACAGTAACATGACAGAAAGTGACAAATGGGGGAATGTGTCACAATGAAGCATGATATATTATAGCAGAGTGATATGCTGATACTCAAAGAATCCATAATATGCATCTTTCTTTTTATTTGCTGCTACAGCAGAAGAGATTATTCTTATAGATTAAGGGACTACTGTCACATCTTAGGTAGCAAAGTAAATATATTTCACTACATTAATATTTCTCTATAAGACTGTCATATGCTTTTTCTGTACCTCCTTTCTATTAATTTCAGATTAGCAGTAGAAGCATTTATAAATAGAATTCTATTCCTTATGCCTGACTTATCCAGTGGTAACACAATATTCTGAGTCTGAATTCCAAGTCATTAATAAGGAAAAAAGATTAATGCCAACAATGGACACAAGTGTGACTGAATAAAAAGAATAGGTTTAAATACAATGGTATTTTGATGATCTCCACAAGATCCTTTACAGAAAAATACAATGCATTAAAATTTCCCATTTTAAGCATAAAAATTATCCAGATCATTAAAATACATTTTTAAACAAAAATTCTATTGTCTTTTTATGTGGCCTTTGAAGGTTTTATGTATCTCATATACTGTTATTTGTTCCAAATATTAGCATCCAGTAATATCTATAATATTCAGTAAAGATGGTTTACCACCAGCTTTTAATGTACAGCTAAGAACCTCTGGCTTTTTTTTTTTCCTCAAGAGGTATGCATGTTGCCCTGTTTCTCAGAAAATTGCTGAAGTATGTTTTGAAGTCAAGGCAAACTACAGTCTTTGTTATCAGGCATTTAGTGATCATAATATATATTAATGCCAAAATGCATAATGAATACAAATGCAATATTAATGTAAGTTTTAAAAAGGCAGCAATTTTATGCTAACAGTAAAGTTCTGTTAAGATGTGGGTTTTTTCTGCCATAATCTTTCTATTCTTTTTTTTTTTTAATTCCATTCTTTCCTCTTAGTTATCATCAGAAAGGGATACCTACCAGCTAATTCGCACAGTACCATCTCATAAATACTAGAGTGGGGCTTAAAAATCAAAAGCCTGTTCTACACATAAAAAAAGTTTATATAAGTGAATTTAAATAATGATTCCAAAGGCATTCATTACTATTTTGTACACAACTTTGCCGAGACATTGTGACTCATGTACCATGAAGCTGATTCTTTTGTCCTTACCTACTTAAATTAACCCCTGTATATTCAGACAGTTCATAAAAATAAAATAACATGTGAATTTTATTTTTCCAAATCAGAAAATACAAAAAACCCATTTGTGAAGCAATTATATGAGTTATTCCATTTTTCCTCATATGTAAAAATCAATACCAAAAGAAGCATTGACCCTTTTCTGTGCAACAAGTTACATAGACTCACACTCCTAATTAAGCATTTTTAATACTTTTCTACAGTGTAAGGGATATCAGCTTAAAATAAAAGTCCTTCATTGTTATGAGCATTGTTTTAGGTGGGAAACTGAACTTCTTTCATGTAATCAATTAGATTTCTTAAAATTTCACAGGAAAGTTTTTATATTCATAAGGAGAATATTTAGTCATAAAAAAGACACCTTTTTTGAGGTAAAATGTCATTTTGCTCTAGTAGAAGAGTGTAAAAATCTTAACTATACAGAATGGTACTTTTTGTGGAGAAGAAAGGCTTTGATTTTACATATATTTCCTCAGATATAATATAGCTTTTTTTTTCTAAAAGGTCTATTGACCAGGCTTTCCCTTCTATATAAAAAAAGAACTCCTTTAGTATTATTAAAAACTTCAGTATAAATATACTTAATGAATGAAATTTATAAATTATAGTATCACATTACAAAAACAAAGGCTCAAAATACTCTAACACAATTCTTATCTTTCAGGATATAATTCTTACTTAAAAATGTATAATTCAGTTTAGAAAAAATTATTATTCCCAGTTACATAAATAGGTAAAAAGGTTAGCTTCTAACTCTAAAAACAAATATTTTATTTAAAAAACAGCAAAGCTTTTGTTGTTTGGAAGAACATTATGAACATCATCTTAAATATTTCCATTTCTATAGGCATACAATGTCTGCATCACTTGACATTAGCAACAATTTCAGTCCATTACAACCATATCTGCTCCCTAGAAAAATGTACCTTATCACATGAAATAATTATTTTTCCTATAAGCCCACGAATAAAGAAAAAAAAATAAAACTAGTTTTTCTCTAGGTATCTAAATTTTGTGTTTCAATTTGCTTTATCTAATCTCTGTATTAATTTCAAGACTTATTATTGAAATAAAGGAGTAGTATAAGCAGTTATGTGATGGATTAAAGCACACAGTGAATTACATTACATTGTATTGTTGCATATCTTTAAGGACATGGCTTATTGTGAGCTGAAAAATTTTCCTTTTTTAAAAAATCATAAACCTTTCCACAATCTCACATTTCTGATCTTGATTTATATCTGAGTCCTTTATTTGATTCACTATATATAAAAGACCACATAAGCCCAAATTCTGTTATGTGGGTGGGGAAAGCACAATATTACTATAGATAGAAACAGACATTAATTAGGCCTATAGAATATACAAGATCTGGGGATCCCTGGGTGGCTCAGTGGCTTAGTGTCTGCCTTTGGCCCAGGGTGTGATCCTGGAGACCTGGGATCGGGTCCCACGTCCGGTTCCCTGCATGGAGCCTGCTTCTCCCTCTGCCTGTGTCTCTGCCCCTCTCTGTGTGTGTCTCTCATGAATAAATAAATAAAATCTTAAAAAAAAGAATATCCAAGATCTCCAACAGAATCATATTTTGGCAAATTCAAATAAATCAAAATTATAATAATTTAATATTCATTAAAATGTTTAGAAAGAATTAGAGAAATTACATGGAATTCTGTCTCTTTTATTTCCAACCTTCAGTTCAGTTGTAAGAGTGGATAAAAAGTATTTTGTAAATCAAATTTAGTAATTTTTCAAGTTTTAGACATTATAGTAGTGACTTAGGCCTCTGTCTATTATTTGTAGTTATAGCTTTGAGTCCCTTTCCCTTTCCACAAAGATAGCTCTAATCAGGACCCTGCTTCATCATAGGATTTATAGTCAGTGGTGTGCTGGTAAATGTTTAACAACGAACTCTCCAGAAGAAAAAGAAATAAAAAGGCTTATTCAAGTGTTTGCTGATTTCTTTTGCATACTTATTCCCACTAAAGCCAATTTCCATCTACCAACGCAGCCTCCTTGTAACTCCTTGTGAGGAGTTAAGGAGATTCACAGTAGTTAGGACACCTGGATGGCTCAGCGGTTGAGCGTCAGCCTTTGGCTCAGGGTGTGATCCTGAAGTCCCAGCATCGAGTCCCACATGGGGCTCCCCGCATGGGGCCTGCTTCTCCCTCTGCCTGCTTCTCCCTCTGCCTGCGTCTCTGCCTCTGTGTGTGTGTGTGTGTTTCTCATGAATAAATAAATAAAATCTTTTTTTTTTAAAAAAAGAGATTCACACCGTTACACAGTATTTCCACTGTACCAATATGAGAGTGGTAACTACCATCAAGAGCAGAGTAAATTTGGAAGTAACACGTTGTAAGTATTTATTACCTTTGATTTTAACATAGGTTGTTAATTGTAAATTCATGTAATTTTCTTGATAGTAACAGTTATTTTAAAAACCAAAAGTCCCCAAAATTTAACCATCAGCCATCATGAGCTGGTATAAGCTCAGCACAGCACTGAGTATACTTCAGAAAATCTTTCATAAGCAGTAATTTAGAAGAAATTCATACTCTTTTAAATAGGTAATGTTAGAACTACAAATTTTTGAAAGCATAAAAATCAGCAGTTGGATAGTAATCCTACGGCATTAATCTGTCAGATTTCAAGTAGCCCAGGATTTTTATGTCTCTTGCACCAAAAAGACAAATGAATCTTTGTTGTTGTAATTTTTTAAGCCTATAGAATTATCTCTTTTAGACGGGCTCTTTGGCTGTGCCATCATCCTTAGCTGAGACATTGCTTATTATCTTTGCTAAATGATTTGTAACCTTGAGGATATTCTGGGCAACTCTTTTTACTTACATTGGCCCACTTCCTGAGAAAGAAAGGGGTTGATGGATAGACAATGGATACAGACCTCTCTTGAGGCTTTCATACTGATACGTGCAAAAGTAGCCCTGGAGGTAGGAGAAAGATTCCTAATTGGTCTGGGCTGGATGTTTTGAATGGGATGTAAATGGATAAATCAACCTCTATTTTTCAGTTACCTCCACAGCTTCTTCTACATGAAGAAATAGGGCAGTGGATTCAGAGCACGTTTCTTCATTTTTCCAATTTAAAAGCTACCTTAGTAGTATATAACTATAATCTTTCTCATCTGTTGCCTAACCTGGCCCTGAAGTAGTAGACAGGAAGACAATAGGTTTGGTCAGTGAAACATTAGATGAATGTATAATGGCATTAGAATTCCTAATTAATCAGTAGTTTCCTATAGTTCTACCAGCTTCTGTCCTGCACGGTTTCACACGGAACAAAGTTCTTTCAGTCTCTGGGAGAAGGTGTTCTTTCTGGCTCAGTGTGGTACCTGCTAATCCCCAAAGATCAAATTTCAGAAAGATAAAATATATGAAAGGGGCCCTAGTAAGAGAGCTTGAACTAAGAGAATGAATTAGTAGTTGGGGGGTTCACTTTCATCACTGTTAAGTATTACTATAATTCTAAACCTATTTGGGGCACAGAAATCAGATGTTTTCTTAAAAAATTACATTTTTATGAAACAATTTTAAAAACGCAAATTTCTTGTTTGAAATTTAACATGGCTCAATCTCATTGACATAATTGACATTAATATACATATTATAATAACCTATGGTTAGGCTAGGAATCACTGATGATTATTAAGAGTGCTTTCACTTTTAATATTTTAACGCTATTTTTATTATCCCCAATTCTATTCTTTCACTATAGGAATCCATTTTAGCTAAAATCCAAGATTCTGACTCTCATCTGTGTTTACCATCAGTGCAACTGGAATGAGTAATTTTTCTTCCACCCATCATCCCCCATGAGAATGCGAAGTTTTCTCATATCATCTGGATCTAAGATGAATGAAACTTGACACATTTATTTAAAGGAACTGCTTAACTATATCATTACTGCATGAAACAATCTATGGTTGCTTTTGACATTTCACAGTATGTGAAATTCACTGTGAATTAAAGTGAAATGAGTAACTAATAAGAGAAAACATACTTATTTGACCTATTTTTCCTCTTTATATTTGCAGTACAGTGGAGGTAAGAATCATGAAGCCAGAATTCATCAATGTCTCTTTGTTAACCCTTTACTAGGAATCCCTGTCTCACTGAATGCTAATATAATTGGTTATGCACATCAAATAGAAGAACTGTAGAGTATTTCTTAATTTGTACCCCTTGATTAAATAATTTATTTAAATGGAAGATATTACCCTGAAATAAGAGACGTAGTTTTTCACAGAATGAGTATAGAATATTCTAAATACAAGCTCCTGAATGACAAAAGCAAAAATAAATTAAAAATTTATATATTTTGGAAATTGTACTCGGTCCTGGAAAGAGAAAAAAAATGTTATCACTGATAGACTTAGAAGGCAGTTAATTTTAGGTTGTTTTTTAGCAAATATGAGGGTTTGAACCAATATCTCCAGACTTTTATAAGCAAAAATATTAAGATGATGGGTATCTAAAGCAGAACTTACTTATTTTTTTTGCTTCACGTTTCTATATGTATTTTAAAAATTAAATTTTCAGTAAAGCTTGCCATATTAAAATTTCAAGTTCAAACTTAAATTCTTACTGGTTTAATTACTACTCTAATCTTGGGTAAATAGTATTGCTTTTTCATGATTATCATGGATGAAATGCCATTGGCAATGCCATTTTTAAAAACTTTGTAACAAAGATCTAATTTAAAAGAGATTCTCGGTTTATGTACATTTTATTTAATCCTGGATAGAAAGATATATTCAATCTCTGACCAGTTTGGAAGGCTGATGCTGACTACATAAGCTATTATCACAATATTTTGCTTGCTTTGCTGATTTTAAAGTAAATAGCAAAAAAACTGCAGATTTATGATACAATATATTGATGAAAAACACATTATATCTACCATGCTCAATAAGTTACCAATTTAAGGTTTGAAAACCAATAAGTTATCAACTCATATAAATCCCACCACATATTAAATAATCAAAACCTTCTGAAAGATTAAATAAAGAACACCAATTTAAACTTTTTGCCAGAAGTTTGGTTCATGAATGGCCTGACCTGTCTATGGATCAATGGAATAATTCTTTTAGCTTGAATAGGGCTCTGTCTCTTAATATAACATATTAAGTTATCAAAGTTAAATGTTACTGAAAAATTTCCACCTGGTTTCCTTTTCAATATTTTAAGTACACATTAATGTATATGTTCACAGGAGAGTGACCAGGGAATGCCATTATCACTGAAAATAAAGGAGTTAAAATAATAAGTTCTTGAAACTCTACAAAGAAGCATTCTCTTAAGTAAATTTAAGTCATCAAAGTATACGATGTAGAGAAACAAGACAGGTGGAATACAGTGATGAATACTAAATTATAAATGACTTCATGTTTTTTACAACCTCCATATTTAAAACTGGAAGACTATGGTCTTAACTGTATGTTTTAGAGACCTAGTTGAAAGATTAATAAATACTAGAATCTGATTGTGGACTGGGGTTTACATTGCCATTTGTCTTAAATATGCAGAAGTCAAGGAGATTCAGTTTAGTTATAACACAGATATTTTATTTTTTGGAAGATTTCTAGGAATTTGGATACCTTGGATGAATTAAGTCAGGGGAGAGGTAGGGAGACTAGCTTGTTCTTTCATGGTTACCAACTGAGCTAAAATGCCAAGATAAACCTACCAGATACTCCTGGAAGCTCTGGAAAGTCACCTGCAAAATGAAGAACCATCTTTGGAATGAGAAAGTATTTGTCAGGTTTCGCTATCTTTTCCATGGAATTACAGATTAATTTTTCCACAAGGGAAAAATGGTTATGTACTCCCCTAAACTCCTAAATAGCTATTTACAATTTGGTGTTCCTTATGATTTGTGCCTTGAATTGTCATGACTTTCAGAGTAAAATTTATGCTGCTTTTCTTAGAGGAAGGTCTGGATCCTGTCCCCTGGACCTCACATCCCACATTTTCCATGATCTAATCATATTAAACCATTTGAAGATATTTGAATATGCTTTGCTCCTCTCACCTCTCCCTTACTTGCACACACTGATATGACCCTTCACTTCAAGTTTTCCTTTTGAACTTCTCTATCTTACTTGCTTTGGAACTCTTACACAAGACTTCCTCCTCAAGGTTAAGTTTAAATATCCCTTATCCATTTTTCTTCCCCCATTCTCCTCATTTCTCCATTCCCTGGATGAGTGAGTCATCCCTCTTATGTGTTTTCATCACTCTCTGCTCACCAAAGCCTATAATGATGTTGTACTATATATATAAATTTACTTGTTCATATACTACAATTGGATACACTTCACAGGGCTATGGCTTTTATTTATTTTTTTAAGATTGTATTTATTTCTTCATGAGAGACACAGAGAGAGAGGCAGAGACATAGGCAGAAGGAGAAGCAGGCTCCATGCAGGGAGCCCAATGTGGGACTCGATCTTGGGACTCCAGGCTCACGCCCTATGCCCTGAGCGGAAGGCAGACACTCAGCCTGTGAGCCACCCAGGCATCCCAGGGCTATGGTTTTTAAACCAAGTCCCTAACTCCTAGCTCTCAGGACAGTGTCTGACACAAATAAGCACTCAGAATGATTTGTTGAATAAATGTTCACATTGTCTTGAAAGTTAAATGGTATAACTAAAAACCATTAGCAAATCTGGCATTTTGGAAAGGAAGAATTGGGGAAAGGCTATCAAAAACAAGATTATTCACAGCTTAGAAAACTCAAATCTTTGGTTTAGTTTCTTGCCACAATGGAATCGTCTCCTTGAAGACAGACATCAGGAGCAGATTTATGTCCTTGGAAGAACCACTCCTTATTCCATAGTATTGCTTGCTACCTGGGGTCCTAGAAGAATTGTATCTGTTCCCAGTCCATGTGTCTCAATCAGTTCCAGTCTTGAGCTTTTCCATAAGTTATCAGGAAAGATGTTCTCTTTGCTTCTAGAATAATGAATTTTGAAGAACATGTATACTGGAAGGCTGGCACCTATCTAGTTACTGAATGGAAGAGATCTATGTAGGACTGGAGTCAGTTAGAGAAAGAATCTTTTTTTAAAATTATTTTTAAATTTTTTAATTGTGGTAAAATACATAATATAAAATTTACTACCTTAAACATTTTTAGCTATACCATTCAGTAGTACTAAGTAATTCACATTGTTTACATATGGTGTTGAGTATAATCACATATTCACAAGATCTCCAGAATTTTTTCATCTTGCAAACTGAAACTCTATAACCATTAAACAACAATTCCCCTTTCCTCCCTCCTCCCAGCCCCTGGTAATTAGCATTCTACTTTCTGTTTATATTAATTTGACTACTCTGAGTACCTCAAATAGTAGAGTTATGCAAAGAAGTCTTTCTGTGATGGGCTTATTTCACTTAGCTTAGTGTTCTCAAGAGTCTTCTTTGTGGTAGTAAGTGACAGGCTTTCCTTTCTTTTTCAGGCTGCATAATATTCCATTGTAATTACATACCACACTTTCCTTACCTACATATCATCAATAAACATTTGCAATGTTTCTGCCTCTTGGCCATTTTGACTACTACTATGTATTTGTGTGATATACACCTGCTTTCAATTCCTTTGGATGTATATTGAGAAATGGGATGGTTGGATCATGGTAGCTCTAACTATAATTTTTTTGAAGAACCACACTGGTTTTAATAGCCATTACACCATTTTATAATCCCAGTAACAGTATTCAAGGGTTCCAATTTCTCCATTTCTCTATTTTGTTTGTTTTGATAGTAGTCATCTTAACGGGTGTGAAGTGATGTCTCATTGTAGTTGTAATTTCCATTGAGATGGACTCTTGATTATATGGTTCAGCTACTGGATCCAGCTGGGACTACATAAACTAAGTCTTTATGATTTTCTCAAGTTGCTTTGAATTACTGCACTTGAAACCAAAAGAATTCTGTATAATATATTCCTCTGTGGTAAGATCTTACCACTGAGGCTTCACTGATACTTTTGATATGCCATCACAAATCTAACCAATGAGAGGTTTTCTGGAGTTGACAGGGATCCTTGTTAGGAAATGCAAATGTACCTTCTACTGTTGAGAAACTTTTAGTCAAAGTTTGCACAAACCAATAATTATCGGGTTGTTTCCCACCAACATCTAGGTAACAAAATCGTCACTGAAAGCTGGATAAAGAAAAGAAGAAGAAGAAGAGGAGGAAGAATAGAAAAAAGAAGGAAGAAGAGGCATAAGAATGCAAGAGGGAGGAGAGAAAAGAAGGGAGAGGAAGGAAGAATTAAAGAAGTTTGATATTCTAGAGAACTGTGTGCCTAACGGCCTACTCTACCCTGCATTTTCCATCTTAAAGGGCATGCCAACAGGGACAAAGTCCTAGTGCAATATAATCACTTCATACCAAGAAAGAAACTTTTGATCTAAAGAAAATAGACAAAAAACTTTTAAAGCTATTCAATGAAGTCAGAACTGTGAGCATTCATTGAATTCCATCTTAGAACCAAAGCAAAGATGTCTGGTATCTAAACTGTAAATTAGAGGCATAGTTCTAATAGAGCTATATGGTCCTATGAACGTTCAAGCTTTGAATCTGCAGACTGAGGAGTACGGTCAAAATCTTAGAAAGATACGAGATTTGGTCCCAACATTGCAATTAAATTTACCTCCTATTTTCAAAATGACCAAAATTATATTTAAAAAATGATGGCAGAAGCCTGTTTTATTAGGTTTAACCTGTAATCATTTTTAAGAATGGTCACTGAAAGCTGTACGAAATCTGTACATATATACAGAGCGAAGGGGATCTCAAATTCAAGAAACAAATTACAGGAGCACCTGGGTGGCTCAGTCAGGTGAACATCGAACTCTTGGTTTCCGCTCAGGTCATGATCTCAGAGACATGGGATCAAGCCCTGTACTGGGCTCCACGCTAAGTGTGGAGTTTACTTGAGATTCTTTCTCCCTCCTCACTGCTCTTCCCCCTGCACATGCTCTTTCTGTCTCTAAAATAAATTAATTAATAAAATCTTTTTTAAAAAGAGAAGCAAATTACAGATGTTGAAAGTCACCAGTAGAAGAAGGTTCCCTGCCTCACATTCTATGAAGTAAAGCACTATAGAGAATGGGATTCTGGGCAGCAGATTGCTGGTTCACTGACTCATGCTGAATGACTAAATGCTTTCATCTAGATGTCTAGCCAGTGTATAATAGCCATAAAGAAATGGAGAAGTGGAGGGCTTATTAAGTGTAATTTGCTTTTACTTTTATATTTTAGATGCACACACATGCATATGGAAAATGAATATATCTTCTTTGCATTCAATTTTTTTATACCTTTTGGCTAAGGAGTCACAGACTTAAGAATTGTCTGGGTTAAGTTTTGGCTCCGTCACCCCATTCTGTCTGACTTTAAACACATAACTTTAATTTATTGAGCCTCAGTTTCTTCATATGAAAAATGAGCATGATAATAATTCCCATATCAAAAAGTTATTATGATCCTTAAATGAAGTCGTGTATAGGGGAAATGCTAAGTGATAACTATATAATAAGGTCAAGCATTACACTATCCTTACAGTTATTTCCCATCAACATATTGTTTTTACTATTTATAGAGAAAGTCCAAATATTTTTATGCGTATGTTGCATGGTTAGCATGAAGAGTTTTTTGTTTATTTGCTTGTTTTTTAGTTATTTAGCTGTCTGTGCTCATCATGGGTACTGTCTTGACATACATGGTTTTATTCATTGTCATAAAATCTCCACAAATATAGATGACCTGTTCTTGTGTTTTCTTATTGCATTCAACAGCCATAAGACCTGAAGTGATCTGGGGTTTTCTTTTCTGTGCTTATAGAATACCTGAAATATTGTTTCTAGACTGTTTAAAAATAATCAATATATACTTTTTTCTACAATAAAAGTGACCTAGAGAAGCCAGATGATATAAAAATATTTTATATTTTGAAAAAAAATTTAAAGTAGTTTCCTTTATGAAGAACAAAGCAAAGTTAGACAGGATGTCTAAAAAAAATAGATGTCAAATTTGCACATTAAAACTTTTTATTTTACTATAAAAGGGATATGGCTTTATATTACATTTCATGATGCCAGTAAGTCTATTATAGTGAACAGGATGCTATGCTGAATTGACCATAACTCTTTCATGATATGGATTCGTGTTCACAGTAAAATATATTTTAAAAACTATGAGTATAAAATATTAGTATACTACAAATAGCAATGGTTTCAAATTATCCATTAAGACTTTTGCTTGTCAAAAACCTGACAAGTTTATAACTCCTTTCTAGTTTTCCATGGGTACAGCTTTACTTTAGAAAAAATCTACCAAAACATCTCTACTTTTCTTCCATCTCAGTGTTATGGTTTTACACATTGCTAAATCTCTGGCAGATAAACAGATTCAAATAAAATTTGGTGATAAAAGAAAACAGCACCTACTGTATGTTGAGAATTTCGATGGCAACTTTCAGCCGAATGTGAATTAAAATGGCTAGGTTATAAATCCCCTGAAAATAAGGTTTATAATGGAAATGCTGACAGGCATTTAACGATAGCAGCAGTGGCTGGCACCACTGTAATAAAAGGACTTAAATGAAAAAAAAATGTATGCCTCACAAAGACATGCGGATTTCAGGGTAAAGCTATATGCAGACTCAATGTAAGGATGGATGATAATATGCCTCAGCAATTATGATGCATGGGTGTTAGTAACAAAGAATCTTGAAATTCAGCTTCCAATCAAATCGTGAAAGAGTTTCAGGAAAGACCTGAATGCAGCATTCTTCAGTTCTATTACCTTGGCACCATCATCCTCTTACCAATATATTTTATTCATGCCTTAGTATCAGAGCAGAAAAGAGCTTAGTCAGAAAGTGACTTCCATGAACACAAGGTGGGCATTTCAAAGGCCAATCTTTTGGAACCCCCATTTTAATGAATTATTAAAGTATCAGTTAGGCATTAAGTAAGAGAATTCAAACATTCTTTCAGGGACACCTCTGGATTTCTATAGTCATAAAGCTCATAGTTCTGTTTCTTTCAGGTCCTTCATCAGAGGGGTTAGTAGCCCTGAGTAGCTTCTCTAAACTATCTGGATACAGAAAGTTCATGCTCTGATAACATCCAAACAATATGTTAGTGACTTGGCTTTCTTATTCCTTAACTGATTAACCCATTTAATTTTTGCCTTCTATTTTTCAATTTAAACTCTTGTTATGCTTCTGAATAATACAATAAGGAAATGAATATTACAAGTATCATACTTTTCCTCATTGTGGCTATAAAGTAAATGGGGTTTTAAGTCTGCTTTTTAAAAAGCAGATTTTTAAAAAATGTCTAGTCTGTACCTGTAGATCTAAACTGATCACTAGTAGATTCTTGCTTCCAGACTTTTGTGCCCTAGGTTACTCCCAAAGAGTTCCACTCTGTAATTCTTCTGACGAATAACAAGCTCTTTGGTTATTTTGGGAAAGAATCTTCCCCAGGAAAAGGATAAAGGTACACTGGTGTGAGTGCCTGTGTATTCTTTCTTCATGCCTATAAATCCCACCCAAACTGTCAAGGTTGACAATCCAAAACGATAATCAAAACCACTTTTTACATTCGTTCTTGTAACTGCCGCAGGCAAGTTTTAAAAGATATGCTAACAAATCCCAAAGAATAGCTGGTATTAAATATTTGATATAACCTGAAATGAATACTGTGGATATAAAATTTAAGTCCTATAGCTCTTTAGTTTCTTATCCCTACATAACTATAGTTGAGCACATATGAGTGTGTGTGTGTGTGTGTGTGTGTGTGCCTGTGAGTGTGCTGTTCATTTAATTTTTATTTAATTGAGTTAAATAATTCAATTAAATTTATTAAAAATAATATATATGAATGTATACACACATACATACAGAGATGTAAATATATGTTATTTTTGTTTCACAGAAATTTGAGGAAAAGCAAAATAGCAAAATAAACAAAGGATTGCTATTTAATACACTAGGTTATTTCAATACACTAATACCAAAAGCAATACATCAAAAGTCACCCAATATGACTGCAATTATTTGAATTAAACATTTCTCATACATTTTAATACATAATTATTGCTTTATATAAAACTTTTCATTGAATTACATCAAATATAACAAAAAGTGAACAAGTTATCAATGCACATTTAGTGAATTTTTACAAAGTGAAGACTTTTGTTTTAACTCTACCCAAATTAAGACAAAGAACATTAGTAGGACCTACAGAAACCTCCTCCTTTTCCCATAACACTATCACCAACTCCAAAAATAACCACTCATCTTAGTTTGACTCTCTCAAGAATAGACATAAAATAAGGGTTTGGGGCAAGTGGTATATTTGAGAGGTGATCCCAAGGTTCACAGAGGGAGTGAACAATAAAGCGAGAAGTGAGACAACAGACAAGTCAATAAAATGTTTATGAAAGAGTGGGTTAGTGCCCTGGGTAACTGGTACTCAGTCCTGCTATGAATGTTCCAAGAAACCATATAGAATATTCCTGAGTTGTCCCACAGGAAGACAAGGAGATTTCATTTATCCACTGACTTCTATCTCTGATTTGTTGAGAAATGTTCCCCCAGGAGTGTGTACTTATCTGTACTCTTGAGTTAGGGAAATAAAAATATGAAAAACACTAGGAAACATGCTAAAAATAAAATAGCCACCTCTATCACTTCCACTTTATCATGCAGTTCTTTTGATCAGAGTTAAGTATCATAACGTCTTGGTAAGAGTTAAGGGCAGCAGCTTCCACCTTGTTGTTGCTGTTGTTGTTAATATGTATATGATGAATACTGTTTCTCAGCAAGTCAAACTGTAACTATATGCTCTGATATTTGCAGAAGGAAATTTTTAGCCAATATCATGATTGGCAGGATTTCCTCGTGATACTCTATTTTGTGAAATCTGTTCCAGTTGTGAAATCTGACCTAGGAAAGTTTCATCCATGTCTTTGAATGGTATAAGGAGATGCAGATTTATCACTGCACAATGTCCTTGAGATTGCAAGATCCACACAACAAGATGGTGTAATTTTCCCTATCTTGGTGCACAATGTCCTTGAGATTGCAAGATCCACACAACAAGATGGTGTAATTTTCCCTATCTTGGTGCAATATGAGGCATGATGATTTATATTAGAAGCAAGAAAAAAACAAGGAAATGGCACAGTAAGTTATCCCAGGAAGCTCACACAATAGAGTAGGATAGATGATGGCAGCTAAAACTGAAATACTGACGAAATCTGAGGGACTATGTCAAGACTCAATATCAAAAGCAAGTTACTAGTAGTGATTGAGATAATAATGAGCCAGTGATTCGTGAAAAGCGATAGCAGAGTTTCTAACAAACAGGTGAAACAGTGATGTGGAATTCAAGTCTAAAAGTCATGTGTTTGTTTACTAAGATATGTGTGACAGCCCCAACACTGACAAGGCTGTGGTTTAGGGTCACATCTGTAAGCCCTCGAAGGAATGAGAGTAACAAGACAAAAGTAAATAAATAAATCCAAAGGAAACACTATCTTGGGCACAAAGGCTCATAGAGAGCATTGCCTACTGTTGGTTAACATGTTTGTATCTTAGGTCTGGACAGGGACTGATTGTGCCTTATTGGATAAAGACTGAAAGAATAAAAGTACTTGGGCTCATTTTTGGAAGTGGAATAAGCGGACTTCCCTTCCAGCTTCTTAAAGAGTCATTGGCCTTTTCTGAAGCCAAGGATCAGGACCTGCATATTGAGTTGAGTACCTAATCCCAGATGGATATGTCCTGCTGGTCAATTTTTGTTTTTTCTGCTGATCAACAGATACTTGCCAGCCAATGGTTTTAGACATACTATTCTTTCTTAGCAAAGTTAGTACTATTTTTTTTTTTTCTGGCTCTAGTCTTCCCTCTAGATTCACTTAATAATCACTCAACCTCTACCATCTAACACCATATACTCTGGCCATACTCAGAATATACCTTGCTAATTTACACTTCTATGTCTTTCAATGGGATGTTTCTTACATCTGGTATTTCCTTACCACAATTCCAACGTAAAATTTTTATCTTTAAGTTCTCAATAAATGCTAACGGAACATAATTGAAATATGTTAAATAATACAAAGACACTGTATCTCATCATGTAAGAATGATTATCCCTCATTCACCTATTTCTCCATCTAGTTGGGGGGAAATAATGGGAATAGAATGTGGAAGTTAAATGCAGGAGTTCTGGCTCCACTTTTTACTCATTTAAGCTTTCTGTGATTTAGTTTCTTCATCTGCAGAGTGAAACTATTAATAGCATCTACCTTGTATTTAGTAAATTATAAATGTTGGCTATTATTACCCAAAAGTTTGCATGTAAAAGATCCCATTCTTCAAATTTGAGAATGTAAATCAAGCTCTATACACCTAATATACATAATAATCGTGGCACTTGTCAAGTGCTTAGCACAAATATGGTGCAGCTTAAATGCTCAATTAATAGTCATTACTCTTTTCTTTACTCCCTATTACACTAGGGTAACTAACAGGAGCTTCCGAATAATGATATGAAAAGCTCTGTGACAGACACATTATAAAATGGAAACATAGCATCCGTTCCCCAACAAAATATGCATGCCCTGTTGGTTCCAAAGAACTAAACATTTGATTGAAGATAGTGGGAAAGTACAGCTATTTTGCCTAAATGAAAAGGCATTTCAACTACCCCTTTTTAAAGAAATCATTTTGGTGGGTCCTTATACGTCATTTTAAAAGCTTAATATTTTCTGAATATTTATGGTGATATCCTACAACACTACAAAAAATAGGTTGGAATGAAGGAACAACTTCCAATTTGGAAGACACTAACTGCAAACAGTAGGGTAAAAGATGGGGAAAATATGGACCGTATCTTATAATAGGCTAGTTCTTACACTTAGTCATATACATTCCAAAGAATGGAAATGGCATGTATATGAAAATATGAAACAAGGTAATATGTTAATAATATAAATTATATTTCCAAGTATACTCTTAATACGTTTTAGGGAAAATATCCATAAATTGATAATATTTGAGGTACCTATTTCCAGTGGAAAATACTCATTTTACCATTCAAATATAGTATAATTTAAATAAAAAGTAAAACAGAACCCAACATAAAAGTAGTTACATCCTGTATAATTGAAGATGGCTTATAAATGAGGACAGCTTAGATCTTGAATTAATTAAGCCAAGAAGGTCAACCTAATCATCAGAAACATTACTTGTGAGAGATGAAGTTTTAACTATCATTACTTTCTTACAGAAACAGTAGAAAATTGGAATCTAAAAAAGGAAAATCTATACCTATATATCAGTAGCATTTAATTGAGTTAGGTATAGAAAATAGAGTGCAAAGATATATCCTGATAGCACATATAGTCAAGAATAATGTTTAATATATTTTTATGACTTTCTTTACCCAGGTATGATAAATAACTGGGTCAATTATCTGTATACCTATGTCATATGTTTATAACACTGTCCTTGATAGCTGTCTATTTGGGAGCAATAACTCTGATCCAGATAATTTTTAACTTTGCAATAATTAAGAATAACTTCATGGGCATAAGGAGAAGTTATGATAAACACTATAGAAGAATACAGTAGTGGAGGACAAAATGGTGATTTTGAAATGCCTTTTACTTCACTTAACAATAAAAGTGACGAATCAGAGTTTACTTTAAGAGGTCATGGATATGTTTAAACCTGCTAACTTCCATTTTTGAAGTTATTATTGTTATTGTTTATAAATATACTCCCCTCATACACCATGCCATATTAAACTCAGAGAGCAGCACAGTATGCTTGCTTTATGAATGACTATACTTAATAAACAGTGCATTATGATTCAGTTTGAATCAACTGAAGAAAGTTGTGGCCTAGGAAAAGAAATGGTGAATTGGATAGATTAACTCATTTCAATGTTCTGTTCAGTAAAATGGCTAAACTCATGTTCCGCTCTGACCTCTGAGTTTTTGAAGAAAATTTAGTGTTGTTGAAGCTCAATACATTTCATTACCAACCAGCAAGTATTATTGAACAAAACAATAGAAAAGCAAATTTATGAACTAATAAAGTATATGACATAAGTGAAAAAGAGAACAGTCTAAATTAAAAAAAAATTTTTTAGAATAATCTAAATTTGGAAATCAAATAAAAACAGGAAATCTAAGATGCTGAATCAGGAAAAGTTTCCAGATTTTCAATACGATATTGAAATAGTGTCCATGGGACACCTGGGTGGTTCAGTGGTTGAGTGTCTACCTTTGGCTCAGGTTGTGATCCTGGGGTCTGGGATCGAGTTCTGCATCAGGCTCCTTGCATGGAGCCTCCTTTTCCCTCTGCCTGTGTCTCTGCCTCTCTCTCTCTCTCTCTCTCTCTCTCTCTCTCTGTCTGTCATAAATAAAAAAATAAAGTCTTAAAAAAAAGTCCCTGTAAAATTTACATATCATTGTCAATTTATGATATCTCTTTCTAAATATTGTTTTCAGAATTAAGATTGTAGAAGATTGAAAGGGTATTTAAGAATCTTTAAATGAGGGATTGTGCATTACTTTTCTTATTTTTTTATTTCTAAATTATTTCAGACTTATAGAAAAGTTGAAAGAATATTTCTAAGACTCCAATAATCTCTTTATCCTGAATTACTAACTTATTTTTGCCCTAATTATTTTATGATTCTATCTTTCTGTCATCTATACATTTACAGACTTTTTTTTCTAAACTGAGAGTTGGAGACATTGTTTCCTATTATCTCTATATATTTCACTATGTGTTCCAAAGAATAAAGATATTCTCTTAAATTACAGTAAAATCATCAAAACTATAGAATTTCATAGTAACACAGTGCTACTATGTAATCAATAACTCATATTCAAATTTGTGAACAGATGCAACAATTCCTATTTTCCCCCAGTCTAGATACAGTCTGATATCACATAGTGCTATGGAGCTCTAGAATCCTTCAATCTGGAAAAGTTGCTCAGCCTTCTTTTATTTGTTGACCTTGACATTTTGAAGAGTACAAATGAGACTTTTTTTTTGTAAAATATTCAATTTGAAATTATCTGATATTTCTTCATGATGAAGTTTAGGTTTTGCATCTTTGCCAGGAATAGCACAGATACTGTGTTTTTCTTTTTCTTTTTTTTTTTTTTGATACTGTGTTTTTCTTAGTGCATTATAACTGGAGGGCCAAGACCCAACATTAATGATGTTAACTTTGATCATTCAGTAAACGCTGTCTTATGTTATATAATTAGGTTTTCCGTTATACAGTTAGTCGTTTTTTTTTAATAATTAATATAGGATTTATATGGAGATATTCTGAGTAATTTGTGATGACATATTTTGTGCCTATCAAAATTACCCAATAATTTTAGCATCCACTGATTATTTTCCAACTCCATCATTTCTTTGATAATTATTAGTTGGAGTCCTACTGTAAAGAATTGATTCCTCTATCTATCTATCTATCTATCTATCTATCTATCATCTATCATCTGTATCTATCTATTTATCTATCTATCATTTCAACAGACTTATGGGTTCTTATTTTATTTTATAATTTATAATCTATTTGTCTTGCTATTTATTCACTATTATGATACTCAATTTGTCCCAGATTTGACCAAGCTTGAGCCACCTAAAGTTGACTCCTGTGTCCTTTTGACATAACCCCAATATTCTCTTAATACTCCCTTGTGTTGCAAGATGTTTCAGTCTTATCCCATACTCTCTCTGTCAAAGCACTGGAATTCTATCATTTCTCCAAGTGTCTCTAATTCTCTTTGTTGGAAAATGATATTCAGAAAACAAGTTTGTCTTAATTGCTATCAGTCTCAGTTATCATTTGATGGAGCTGGCAAAGGTAAGCATACATGTAGGTGTTTATGTTATATAGGTAAATATATAAGTATAGATATATGCAATATGTTATATGTAATATTTATATATTCATACATGTATTTTATGTATTTTAAATATACATGTAATTAAAACAATTTTTGGCTTTTGAGTTTTTATTTTAATTTCAGTTAGTTAACATACAGTGTTGTATTCGTTTCATGTGCACAATATAGTGATTCAAAAATTCCATCCATCACCCAGCACTCATCAGAACAAGTGCACTCCTTAATCCCCCATCACCTATTTAACCCATCCCTCTACCCTTTTCCCCTCTGGTAACCATCAGTTTTGTTCTCTATAATGAAGAGTCTTTTTCTTGATTTGTCCCTCTCTCTTTTTCCCCTCTTGTTTGTTTTTTGTTTGTTTCTTAAATTCCACATGAGTGAAATCATCTGGTATTTGTTTCTCTGACTGACTTATTTCACTTAGGATTATACTCTCTAGTTCCATCCATGCTGTTGCAAATGGCATGCATATGGAATTATTTTATATTGATACTTTTTAACTTCAATCCAATGCCACAGGGCACTAGTTTTCTCTTTTTCTATATTTGTAATTTGCTTCTTCAACAAAAAAGTCTTCCATTATCCTCAATATATTTACTTATTCACAAATGCCTAGAATACACAGAAGATGCATTTGAAATAGCTAATCCATGGCAGGGTGAAAAGCATGCCTATGGAAATGTTTGTTTTAATTTATAGGTATAATTTGTACATAATGAAATTCGCAAATTGGAAGTGTAAAATCCTATGAGTTTTGAAAATGGATATTCATGAAACCCATACTACTAAAAATTTAGGATATTTATGTCATATAATATGATAGCATAATATAATATGTGCTCTTTGATGTTTGACTTCTTTTACTTGGTATAATGTCAATCATATTTGTCCATGTTGTTCCATCTATTAGGAGTTTCCTTCTATTTTATTGCTGATTGGTATTCCTATATACAGTGTACAACTCATTTATTCATTCTCATTTTAATGGATGTTTGGGCTTTTTTCAGGAATATGCTTTGTCATTTTAAGGTAAAAACTTTTCAGGGCTAGTTTCTGGCTCAGTAGGAAGAGCATGTGACTCTTGATCTTGGGGTCATGAATTTGTAGAGGTTACTTAAATGAATAAAACTTAAAAAAAAAGGTAAGAACTTCTCTTCTACCCCTTCAGGTCCAGTCTTTGGTGTTTTGCAAACTAAACTAACAAAAGCAAATTAACGAGAGGAGTAAACAGTGTGGAAGTACACACAAAAAATTTTAACTCAAGAATCTTAGAATTTGGGGCTTATGTGGTATTTTAGTAGGGAACGGGGAGCAGCAAGGGACAGGTCTGGGAGAACAAATTAGTTAGAAGAGAGAAAGGGGAATTTATGGAAAAGTAGATGACTTTTTGGAAAGATAAATAGGATGCCTTAAGAAAATAGGTAAGAGAAAGATAGTTTTGTTACAAAGGTCGTTTTGATGTGGTGCCAGGGACTTCCTGTCTCAAGAAGAAAAGATTAGAAGATCAGGGTTGCTCCTGGGAGGGGATTTTGACACATGAGTTTTTTGGGGGAGGTTCTGATGTTAGGCAGAAAACAGATTATAGGAACTCAAATGTCTTCAGTTCAAAATAATTCTGATGCCACAGTGACTTATTCTAGACTCCTTCACCTTGTGTGACTAAAATGCCAAAATTATTCTTTAAAAATGTCTTTTCATAGACATGTGTTTCAATTTCTTTTGGAAAATACCTAGTGTTGGAATTACTGAGACATATGGTAGATGTAACTTTAGCTTTCTAAGAAACTGCTAACTCTTTTCTTAAATGGTTGTACCGTTTACATTCTCAGCAGCAATGTGTGAGTTCCAATCGCTTCACCTACAGTTTGGTATTTTCATTTTTTTTCAATTTCATTAATTTGAATCTCAGTATAGGGGCATCCTAGTTATGATTGTACTTTGAATTTCCCAAATATATTAGTCATTCTTGTTAATTTTGTTAAAGTAATTGTTTATTGTGTCCTGAGAAATATTTACCTACTCCATTTTGCCAAGATCATCTTCTTTGCCCTTTAGAAACATTATGACTTTAGAACTTAAATTTTTTAAAAAATGATAAAAAAGGAAACATTATGACTTAGGTTTAACATTTAGATTATGAAACATCTCTAATTCCTATTTTGGGGCTGTGTAAAGTTTCAGCTTCATTTTTTCCACATATTCAGTTGATCAGCTTTGTTTATTGAAAATATTTTTCCCAGTGATTTGCTTTAGTGCCTCTGTGGAAATGCAACTGTATTGTATAAGTGTGGGTCTATTTCTGGACTCTCCAGTCTGTTCGATTGATCATTTATTATCATTAAACAAAATCAAGATGTCTTAATTACTCTAGCTTTATAGTAAATCTTTAAGTTGGATGATGTAAATACTCCATCTTTTAACTCCTTAAAATGTTTTGGTGATAACTGGTTATTTTGCATTTCCAAGCATATTTTGAGTCAGCTTTTATATTTCCATAAGAAGCGCCTGTACTGATTTATACTGGAATTGTGTTGAATCCACAGTTCAATTAGAGGAGGGTGGAATTTTTGCATTTTAACAATTTTGAATGTGCTCATCCACACACTTAATGTACCTTTCCATTAATTAAATTTTTCTTAATTTCTTCCAGGAGTGTTTTGTAATTTTCAGTGTAGAGGTTTTGCAGGTTTTTGTTAAATTTATTACTGGATGTTTTATATTTTTAGATACTGTTGTATACGGAACTGATTTTTAATTCATTTTCTATGCTGCTGGTATATTAATCTTGTACCCCACAACTTGGTTAAATTCACCTACTAGTTCAAGCAGTTGTTTTATAAATTCCTTGTGACTTTCATTTACTTTTTTAAGATTTTATTTATTTGTTTATTTGGGGGAGAGAGAGCTAGAGAGAGAGAGAGCAAGTGAGCAGGAGGGAGAGACAGAGGGAGAGAGGGAGAGGGAGAGAATCCAAGCAGATGCAGTGGTGAGCACAGAGCCCGATGTGGGGCTCAATCTCATATCCTGAGATCATGATCTGAGTCATTCAAGCAAGAATTCAAACAAGAATTGGACACTTAACAAACTGAGCCACCCAGGGACCCCATCCTTGTGACTTTCTATGTAAACAGTTATTTTATCTGTAATTACAGATACATTTTACTTTTCTTTTCCAAACTTTATTTCTTTTTCTTAGCTTATAAGCACAATATAGAATAAAAATTATAAAAATACACATTTTTACCTATTCCCAATTTTATGGAAAATCACTCAGTACTTCACTATTATGCATGATATTAGCTATAGATATTTTGGATATGTCCTATATAAAAAATCATTCTCTGAACCTATTCAGAGGATTCCTAGCTATTTCTACTCAGTCTATTAACATAGTGAATTACAATAATTGATTTTCAAATGCTAAAACAACCTTGAATTCCTTTGAGAAACCACATTAACTCAGGATGTATTATCTTTTTTATATATTACTGGCTTCCTTTTCTGACATTTTGTTAGGAATTTTTACATCTTTATTCATGAGGGATACTGGCCTTAGATTTTTTTTTATAATGTCATTGTCAGATTTGGGGTAATGCTTCCCTCAAAAGAAGTTTGTAAGTGTTCTCTTCATTTCTACTTTCTGAAACATTTTGTATAAAATTGGCACTTCTAAAATTCTTAATAGAATTTGCTGGTAAAACTAGTAGGTCTTGGCTATTCTTTATGAAAAGGTTTTAAGGTTTTATTTATTTATATTTTTTAAATAATAAATTCCACTTTTTACTAGACATATGGCTATTCCAATTTTCTGTTTCATCTTGTGTTCATTTTTAAATACTATGTTTGTTTTTTTTTTTTTTAGGAATTCATCCATTTCATCTAGTTGTCAAATGTACTCAATATAAGTCATCCGTAGTATTTTCTTATTATTCTTTTACAGCCTATGAAATCTGTGGTGAGATTTCTCTTTCTTGTGTGATAATAGTAATTTGTCGGTGTGTGTGTGTGTGTGTGTGTGTGTGTGTGTGTGTGTGATGAGTTTTACTCCTATTATATCATTTTTATTAGTTGTGGTGGTATGATAAGAAAAATGTTTGTCCTTTGTTTCCATTTCCCAGCAATGGCTCCTTCAACCCTTGGGATTTCCTGAGTGATAAGGATGATAGCAGCATCTCTTGGTCCAATGAAGAGGCACTTGGCAGGGATCTAGATAGCTTCAGGATGAGGACTGGTCATCAAAAAGAGCAAGCCTTGATTAAGGAGCTTGGAGCTTTCAATTCTAACCCCAACCTCCAGGCAGGGGAGAGGAGTTCAATCATGCCTACATAATGAAACTTCCATAAAACCTCTAAACAACAGGGTTTAGGGATCTTCTGAGCTGGTAAATGTTACATGCCAGGAGTTTTACGTACCCTAACTCTATGGGGACAAAGGCTGCTATACTTGGGACCCTTTCAGACTTGCTCCAAGTACCTCTTCACATGGCTGTTTATTTGTATCCTTTATGATACACTGTAACAGTTCATGTAGCATGCTCCTGAGTTTTGTGAGTCATTTTAGCAATTTATTGAACCTGAGGAGAGGTGTTGTGGGAACCATCTTAGCCATCTTAGCCAAAATGATTTTTGATAAATTTATTTAGAAACAATGTTTTCAATAAAGACTTTTTCAAAATTTTATTTTGAGTTATTAGTTATATTATTGAAAGATGTTCCTTTATCTTTTTCTCTAGTTTTTCTGATGAGAAGCCTGCCATCTTTTTTTAAGCCTGCTGTCTTTTGGTTGTTCCATTTTATATAATGTGTCATTTTCTTTGATTATTTTCAAGATTTTCAACCTTTTATTTTAATCAGTTTTTTAATGTTGTCTATGCATTATTCTGTTTGATGGAGCTTTTTGAATCTACAAGTACATATTTGGTCAAATTGAAAACTTTAGGGTATTTCTTGCTATTTATTATTTAGATCAATAATATATTGTTTATTTTAATTTTTTGTTCCTCAGTTTATATAATTTCTATTGACCACTTTTAAATTACTAATCTTTCCTTCTTGCCATCTTCAAATTCCTGTTAAATCCACTCAGTAGACTCACATAACTTGATGTAAAAAACTTGCATTTGATTTTTTTTTATAGTTTCTACTGCTCTAATAAGATTACTCATTTGTTTATTTATTATGACCATATATTCTTTTAGGTCTTGAATTAAGGCCTTAGTTATGACTTTATAACAATCATGTTAACATAGTATCAAAATAAAATTCAATACTTGGTCTTTTAAAAATCATTGTAATTAACTGCTTTTTTTTTTTTTTTGTCAGAAGTCACATTGTTTTGCTTCTTGCATTATTAATCATTTTCATTGTTTACTACACATTGTGGAGTTCCGCAGTGTTGAAAGTCCATGTTTTGAGGTCTTCCTTTAGAAAGTATTGTTTTGTCTGGGGGGTATTTACTGGGGATATGCTTTGTGATCTGCTGATCACAAAATATAATATCATTTATTGATCCAATAATTTCTTGTCTTTTAAATTTGTTAGATTGTATCTATAGCAGAACTTCCTTTAATGGCTATCATACCTCTTGTTTAACAGAGTGGCTTCTCTGGGTTGTCACCAAGTGCCTTGTATTTGCACAGACGTTACTGCCCTTTAACTAGTTAGAAAGTCTATGACTCCCATCACTGTGGTATCTCCAGGTTGCATTCAGTTCACAGCTCTCCAGAGTGTTCTTTGCTAGCCTTTGTAGAATCTTGTTCTATTCAAGCTCAGCTTTCTATTCAGACAAACTTGTGAAGGAATCCTTATGTGGATTTGTAGAACCCTATTACTGGGACGCCTGGGTAGCTGAGTGGTTGAGCATCTGCCTTTAGCTCAGGGTGTGATCCTGGGTCCGGGGATCAAATCCTGCATCAAGATCCCTGCAAGGAGTCTGCTTTTCCCCCTATGTCTCTGCCTCTCTTTCTCTGTGTCTCTCATGAATAAATAAAATCTTAAAAAAAAAAAAAAGCTCAATTCCTATACAGCTCACTTTTCTTCAGTACCCGGCCCTATAGACGGTAGCAGTCCCAATGTGACCAAACTCCAATTTTTGTTTCCCCACCTCAGTGAAAGCACTACTTTGTTTTGACTCTACCTTTCTGCATGTGGGTTTAGATGATGCCCAGACTGTGCTCAGGTACAAAGCTAGAGTAAATGCACCTCCTGCATTTTCTTTCTCTCATGGATCATAGTCCTATGTTGTGTATTATTCAGTGTCTGAACATTGTTTTCTTACATCTTTTGTTCAGTTTATCTTTTATTACATTAGGGGCCAATTCTAGAGCTAGTTACTATGCTATGGCCAAAGGTAGAGATCCCTGTATTATTCTTGCCCATCAAATATATTATCTAGTACTTCATGAAAATTTTAATAAGATAGCAGTTTAATGATAAAAACTGTAAGAAAATTCCATGAAAAGCTTAGAATATAAGGAAAATATGTAAGTAATCAGAGAGAGTCAGGCCTATCACTATTGAGAAATTTCACAAATGATGGTACTGATCACTATGTTTTAAAGCTGAGCTACCTAAATA
Source organism: Vulpes lagopus (assembly GCF_018345385.1). Classification (NCBI taxonomy): domain Eukaryota; kingdom Metazoa; phylum Chordata; class Mammalia; order Carnivora; family Canidae; genus Vulpes; species Vulpes lagopus. The sequence goes on from NC_054824.1 coordinate 16,469,546, forward strand.
AGCTCTTTTCAATAACAGAAATTCAATATTTTATGTATGCTCTTTTAAAATGATTTTCCTGGGGATCCCTGGGTGGCTCAGTGGTTTAGCGCCTGCCTCCTGCTCAGGGCGTGATATTGGAGTCCTGGGATTGAGTCCCACATTGGGCTCCCTGCATGGAGCCTGCTTCTCCCTCTGCCTCTCTCTCTCTCTCTCTCTGTGTGTGTGTCTAACATGAATAAATAAATAAAATCTTAAAAAAAATAAAATGTTTTTTCATTGGTATAGTTTTAAATTAATTTTAACTCATCCTTATTTAGTCCATTAATAGTATTATGTATGGCATAAACTACTTGTACTTATATTTTTGGCATACCTCATTTTTTAAAATCAAATAGTCAATCAAATGTGCCAATAGTAGTTATGGATCGATCTATTATTTCCCAACAGATTTTGAAGCAATGAATTAATTTAAAATATATTTGTTAGTCACTCATTATATTCCAAGTACTGTTTAAATTGTTGACCTTAAAGCCAAAAATCAAGCCATTTTACTATCAAAATGAATTTATTTAGGAATTGCAGAAAATTGCAATGTGAGACAAGTGGACTATGGCTAACCATAGGCAAGACCGAGAACAGAAGAGAGTGGCTTGCTTTTATGGAGGAAAGCAGGAAGTTGGGAGGTACTATTCTGAAGACTTTAGGTTCAAGATAGCTTCTCATTGGCTGGGTTGTTCTTGAGCAAGAAAAAAATTCTTCCTCCTGCAGAGCAGGTAAAGTCAGCTTCTGTTTGAAGTCTCCTTGTGAGTGCCTGCAATCTTTCCCCTTCAGGGCTTCCTGACTTCATTTAAAATGTTTCCTTTGTTATTTTCACAGACAGTATCAGAGAATAATGACCCCCAAAAACTTATCTTGTAGATCTTTATATTTCAATGAATAGAATCAGACAATAAACAAGGAACTTCAATAATTTATTAGATGATAAAAAATAAGATGACGGTGATTCCCAGGATTAAATACTGTGATTGGAATAGCCCTTACTGAGATCACATTTGAATCTATGTCTGGAATGATTCTTTTCCATGGATAGTAGATTCTTACAGCAATTCCTGCTATTTAAATAAATGTAGCTGAGTGGTATACATTTGATATCACACTAATTCCTCTTTATAATTGTGTTATTTTCTAACATGTTATTGGGTAGTATCCTTTTTTCCTATGTCAATCATAATAAAGTTCTAAAAATTCCTTTGAATAATGATAGATGTACATTATATACAAACTAATTTGAGATAAATTTATATCTTTTGATTATCCAGTCTTCCACAATGAGAACCTGGGAAGTATATTCATTTTTGTCAGTATTTGTATATCTATTGGTAAGATCTTGTTTTTTTCCTTTTAGATATACATTTATATTTAAGTTAGTTTTCAGATATTTTATAATTTTGGTTAATAGGTAATCCTTTGTTCTCCCATTTAATTTTCTTTTTGCATGTAGAAAGTCTACTGGTATTTATATGCTTTCAGGGTGATCTTTTCAATTTACCCATTTCTAATATGAGTCAATGCTTTTGGCTTTGCAAAATCATATGTAAATAGTGACAATATTTTTTTCCCCTTTTATGCTGTCTCTCTTTTTCTCTCTCTCTCTTTGTCCAGTTGTTGTTTATCTTCCTTCCTTGTATAATTATATAAACCTTGACCTGGGACAAAATGTAAAAAAAAAAAAAAAAAAAAAAAAGAAGAAGAAGAAAGAAAAAATAAGAGAAAAAGTGGAAACTATTAAAATTCCTGCCTATACTTAATTGAAATGACTTTAATAATTCTCCATTAAAAATGATGTTGGCTAGTAGCTTAGATATAAAGAGATGATAAATATTTATATTTCTCATTTTTCCTTGTTATTTCAAGGGAGTATCTATTTTATTTCTTGTTTGTTTACTTTAATGTTTTATTTCATTGTTTTGATTTATCCAGGAATTAGTATTCAATATGTCAAATATCTTTTCAGTAAATATTAAGATTGTTGTCTTATATTAATTGGTAGCATTTCTGAAAAATTGTTTCAGAAATAAACTTAGTTGGACATGATGTGTTATTTTTAACTTAGGATTTTTGTGGTATGGTCATATTTGATTTATGATTTTTAATTATTTGTATAAAAGATATAGGTCTACATTTTTGTGTGATTTTTATTAATTCTGGTGTCATTAATGAAGTATCTTTCCATTCTTCTCTATAATATTAACAATAAAATATAGTAACTCTCATGTTTGAAAAACTGAGGGAGTTAGTACATTGTTTTAGAGGCAATTATTTGAAAATTTTTCAGTTTTCTTCAGGACTTTTGTGTTTTATTTAGTCAAATTTGGTTATTCATTTATTTACTTTATTTGAAAGAGAGAGCATCGGGGGTAAAGCTAGAGGGAGAGGGAGAGAGAGAGAATCCCAAGCAGACTGCTCACTGAGTGGGGATCCTGAAGTGAAGTTCAATCCCACAACCCTGAGATCACCACCTAAGCTGAAATCAAAAGTCAGGCATTCAACTGACTGAGCTATTCAGGTGCCCCTGGTCATTTATATTTCGAACACAGCAACATTATAGCAGATAATCAAGTTAATTAGAAAATACGTATGCATATAGACTCACAATTTTTAAACTAATTTTTAAATTTTTATTTTCTTTTTCTCCAAATTTTCAGTTTTGAACTATTTAAAATCTTCCTATTCTATTTCCCCTGAATAAAACAAGTTCTTAGACTAACCAATTTTACACTTTGGGGTTTTCTACTTCTTGGTGTCCTTTGTTACACTTTTTATTTGTTTGTTTTGCACTTGTTTCCTAATGTTCAATGTTTAAATTATTCATTTCCATATTTTTATTTGATAAAATATTCACAGTTATGGATATTCATTTGAGTAAACTTTGGCAATATTCCATAAGTGATGACAAAAATATTCTTATCTTTGTTCTTTTTTAAGAGCTAATTACATTTTTGTTTCTTAAGAGTTTTATATGAGATAATTTTAAAAATGAATGTTTTGAGAGGATTTTGTTTAAAAATTTTATATTAATGTTTTTGTTTTTTTACCAGAGTATGGTCAGAGAATGTGATCTGTATGTGCTTTGTAGAATGAGGTTCTAGCTGTGACCTAAATAAATTTTGTTAGTTTTACATTGTTTATGTAAATATTTTTTTTGTACATTAAAATCATCTTGTATGATATTAATCCTTGTCTTTGTCATCAAGATCTTTTAAATTCTGTGTTTTTCTTTTACTGCATAACATAAAGTCTGATTTAATATAAAACAAGAAAATTTTAACTTGCACAGACCTAATATAAATTCTTAGATAAAAATAGAATATTAACAAACTTGATTAGTTCACAAATAAAATCTAATATTCTATTGAAAAAATATAAACTTACTTCATTAAAAAACATTTATTTTTAGCATTTTTACTTATTTTAATGTTTTTTATATTATTGTGATCTTTGCTTTTCTTTTTGTATCTATGAAGCATTTTTAATTTTTTTATCTCAACTTAGCTGTCTTACATTGTTTTAGGTGATTTCCTCCAATGTCATCAAAAGAAATGCTCTTCTCTTATCATTTTTGACCCAATTTGAAAATCTCAATCTATCAATAATTTAAATTTTGACTTGTATTTTTATGACCCATACATTTGGTCCTCAGATAATCTCTTATTTAGTATCTTTTTTTTCTTGTTCTTCTTGTCTTCCTTGTTTCCTTTTTCCCACTACTCCTAAATAAACTGTTTATTGTTTCTTAATCTAGTGGTTTACACAAATAAATTCTGCTTTTTTATTCTTTTAATTGATACACCTGAGCACCTGTTAGAATTTACCACTTCTGCCTCAACTGAGAACATGAAAGAAAATTAAATAAATATACATTTTGCATTTAAAAACAATAAAAGCAGAAACTTTGTGTTGACTTAATAGTGAGAAATTTTGCAAGAGTAGACATGAGATTTCAAGGGGTCAACCAGGGTCAATCTCATTAGCTAAGGCCACTCCAATATGCTGCTGACCCTACTTGAATACATTATCCAGTCCACTGTGATAAGCAGAATAAAAGACACCCTTTATCCCAAAGATGCTAGAACCTGCGGATACGTTAGATTACAAGGCAAAGGAGAGTTGAAGTAGCAGATAGAATTGCTGCAGACCTTAAAACAGAGATATTTCTAGATTTTACAGATTTTCCTTTAAAATTGTTAAGAGGAGTAAAGCAGAAGAGAAAACCAGAGAGATGGCAGGTGAGGAAGGACTTAGCCCAGTGTACTGTTTGATGATGGAAAGAGGGAGAGGGCCAAGAGCCAAAGAATGCAGGTGACTTTTAGAAACTGGAAACAGCAAGCAAGCAAGCAAATTCTTTCTAAAGCCTTCAAAAGCAAGGCAGCCCTCTCAACACCTTCATTTTAGCCTAGTGAGACCCCTTTTAGACTTCAGAATTATAAAACTGTAAGACAAATATCTATGTTGTTTTAAGCCACCTTGTGGTTGTTATAGCAGTCATAGAAAACTAATATACCACTGCACCAGAAAATCAGATACAGATGAAATGCTACCAAAAAATAAACTCAGAAGGTAATTGACCGAAGAGGAAAAAAAATACAAAGAATGCAAATGAATTGTTTTCAAAGAAACAGAATTAACAAAGGAGTCAGAAAATAACTTCAGGGGCAGCCCTGGTGGCTCAGCAGTTTAGTGCTGCCTTCAGCTCAGGGTGTGATCCTGGAGACCCGGGATTGAGTCCAAGTCCCATGTCAGGCTCTCTGCATGGAGCCTGCTTCTCCCTCTGCCTGTGTCTCTGTCTCTGTCTCTCTGTGTCTCTCATGAATAAATAAGTAAAATCTTAAAAAAAAAAAGAACTTCAAAGTAAGTATATTTTACATATGAGGGAATACAAGGTAGAAAATAAGAGTCATAAGGAAAAACATAATTATAAATAAAAGTTAAGAGTTTTTAATATAAAAAGTATAGCTGTATATTTTTAAAAATTGTTAACAATTGCACATTGGTAAAAAGAAAATTATGAGCTGTTTGAGCTAAATGATCAAGGTGGAGAATTATGTCAAAATACAATAAAAAACATTAACAAATGAAAATAAGCAGAATGGAGAAAACCACTTCATTAGTAGTTTCTAACATAGATAATAATAAATAGTGTGTAAGAGAGGAAATGTTTAAAGAAATCAACTCTCAAGAGTAAAATGAGAATCTCTCTGAATGAGTAAAAGCCAACACTCAAGGATATATTCCTTCAAAAGAAAAAATGAATTCAAAAAATAAAAAATAAATAAATAAATAAAAAATGAATTCATATGGGCTCAAGGAGAAGGAATGATGAGTACCAAATTAAGTAAGATGATTGTTAAAATATAAATTATAAAAAATAAATTATATAAAATATAAATTGGAAGAAGAAGGAAAGGGGAGATGAGAAATGAAGGAGGAGGGAAAGAAAAGAAGAAATCTTTTTAATACTAATCTGAAAATAAAATTCAAGAAAAATGGTACAAATGAATTAAGGGCAAGGTGAGGGGGTCAGAGAGAAGTAGGGAAAAACAAAGGTAGAGAAAAATAATAAACTCTTGACCTTTTAAGAGAACCATGTCTAAATTTATGTTTTGAAAATTAAGTATTATCAGCTCAAAGAATAGAAATAAAACACAGAGCTATTAAAATTGGAACCAAATGAAAGTCAGTCAGTCTAGTAGAAGATAAGGAAATATGCAGAATGCATGATAGATAGAACACATGAAGTAAAATGGTAGACATGAGTAATGGTTAATCATGATGGCTGTGAATGAGCTAAAATTTCCATTCCCAGGGATTATATGATTGAATCACATATAAAAAAAAAAACAATTATACCTAAATTTCTTTTTCTTTTTTGTATATTTATGGAAAAATGTGCACAAATAGCCAAGAAAAAATGATGAAAAAAAAAAAACTAAGGTATTTTGTAAGCATGCATTTAGACATAATGTAAAGCAATAATAATGAGAATTCTGTGGCTTGGGATAACAATAGGTAGATAAATCAATGAAACAGAATTAAGCAACAAACACACACACACAAATATGGCATATAATTAAATTTCAAAATAGTGGAAAAAAGGAAAAATATTTTTTAAGTTATCTGCATATAAGTATCTTTAAATTTTGATTATTAGAAAAATTGTCTGTCTTTAGCCAAAACTTTTGGCATAAGAACACGTTTGTTTAAAACAAATGGATCTTAAATATCAGATGTGGTCACATTCATTCAATAATATTACTGTGAGGATAACAATATGATAATATCATACAACTCAATAATTTCTTTGTCTTCATGATATTGGGTGAATTATGTGGGAGTAACATGATGCTGACAAGAGGCTAAAGTAATGCATAACAATAATATTATTGCTAATTACATTGCTGTAATAAAGACATAATAAAAATGCTACTAGCTCTACTGTAACATAGCTGGTCCTTAAAGCACTGTAAACAGAGATATTATGGCTATTAAGTATTAGCCTTGATGTATAGCATTATGATGGAGAGCTAGTCTGACAAATACTGGCTCAAGTGAAATGTATTAAATTACTCTTAGATCCACTGCTATATTGTTTTAATATAGAAACTCTGTGTCCTAATTTTTATTTATGTCAGTATCAAAGAACACATACATAAGGAAATTAGATGATTTTACCTCAACATTATCACCTATTCTTTACCTTTTTTTACTAATATGCCCACGATGTGAAAAATTGTTACAGAACATATCTTAAAATATCCAGACACAAAAATGAGCCCTTCAAAAAATGTCAAAACAATTCTAACCTGGAAATTGCTTTGGGAAACCTTTAAGTGTTCCTATACATTGCTGGCAGTCTACAAAAGCTTCTTGATGCATTTTTAATGAACCGTATTTATTATCAAATACAGGATTTCGTATTCTATCAGCAGGGTAGTTGAGTTGGCAATAACAAAAAAACAAGGTTTCTAAAATGATATGTAGACTTCCATATTTCAGTATTATAACTTCAGAAGTCACAGAATATTAGATACACAGTACTTTTGTCTTATAAAAGCTTTGGCATGGATACATTGTGACTTTTCTATCTATTTAACAAACATACTGGCTTCCTCGTCTCTGGAATTTTTGAGAATAATTTTTATAAATCTAGATGGAATGAAAATCTTATATGCTTTAGAATACTGTGTGAATGAAAATCAAAATCAAAACCACTTGCCACTAATTCATTACTCTGCACAAGTTTTGTTTTCCTGATTCTGATAGAGCAATGGGAGAGAATATGACAAATCTTGCATTTGGCAATAAAAAAGCACCACATTGAGGTTATTTCTAGGCATTTACATGAGACTTCTTCTTTTGGTCACCTTTTGTAGTATTTTATTAAGTAAAATTCCTTTTAAAGCAAGCCATTCTAATCTCCCCCCCAAATCTACATTTACTTCCATCCGGACCCCTACATGAAAGCCATCTCACACTTTTCTCCAGAGAGTAACTACAAAGGGTTAAACAAAATCCACCCTGACAATACTAGAAACAGTTCTCTCGGTGTGTGTTGGTTCACTGCTCCACAGGGCATAGCAGATGTTGTGTCTGGTAGTAAGAAGGGCCCAGGAGGTGTGGGCTGTCAATCACTTGTTTGTTGTTGGGTTTTTTTTTTTTTTCTTCTAACTACAGGCTAGCCATGGATGTGAAGCCCAACTAAAACAATCTGCCTCAGCTGGGGTGTGTGAGGTATCAATAACCCTTGGCAGAGGTGTCAAGAGCCTTGCTGGAACTGAACTACCCTGCTGACCAGATGCTTAGCAAGTTAACAAGATCACACTGAGCTTTCACCACTTTTCCAACACAACAATTAACACAACTGGAAAATCACTGCATAGATATTCTGAAAAAGAATCTCACCAAAGTTGCCTTTTATGGAACAGAGGCAAATAAATACTGGATGGACCACTTTGGGAGGAGTACTTTGAAGTTTCAAGTTTGGGCAGGTGCTTTGCCTAAATTGAGACGAAACTGTAAAACAGAACTATTATCAAAAGCATCTTCTCAGTACATTCATATAAATAATTTCTGAGTACACTAAAATTATCTTCAGTTCTGCCCTTACAAATACTGATGTTTTATCTTGGGGGATTACAGAGTCTAACACATTTCCTCAAAAGACATCAAGACTAAACTTGGTTTGAGAATAGAACATAAATAGGCAAAGTTTTGCAGAAGTGAATGAATCAGCATCTATATATAGATTATAAGGGCATATTCAGAAGTTACTCAGTAAACAGCATTTAGATATCTAATTTTTTTTAAATCAAGCAATCAAATTACTTGATTGGAACAAAAATCTACCCTTTAAGAGACTGTATATCAAAGTGGTATATTTTCTGATCTGAATATATTTTGGGTTTGTTTTTTCAAGTTATATTACCTTAAGATTATTTCCTATGCCTTCATTCATAACTCCATTAGATAGCAATTACATACTTTTTCTAGAAAAATAGATTATATGATGTTTCTTAAAAAATATGCCATATGCAGGAAAACATGAATATTAGCTTTAAACAATTTAATGTTGTTTGTCTTTGCTTTGAAATTCAATAATGCTATCAGCCTGTAAGACCTCTTCGAGCTGAGCATTTCACACAGTGAAAGCTGCTTTCTGTTACAAAAGCACAGCAGCTGTGGCTCCCGCAGACACCCTTAAAGACAGATATAATAAAACACTGGGAGGGAGTAGGTCGACACAGGAGCATGAAATGGACGAGATGAAGCCCCTTTGTCACAGCCAAACAGGCTATAAAGTTACTATAGTAACATACAGTATTAAACTCCAGGTGGATTGACTTAATCTTCCTTAAACAAAAAATAAAGGTTAACAAAAACCAAACCAATAATGATTACCATCACTCTACCCAAATATTTTTCAAGAAGTTGTTATTTCTGGGTGAGTCTGGCTAGATGAGGAGCAGGGTACACCAGTTCTTGTTCTGATTTGAAGAGAGAATCCCAGAAGTTCAGGGTAAGGAGGAAGAAATGCAGTTTTAAAATATTTTAAATAAATCCAATGACTTGAGTAGCAAGAAAATCCAAGTGACCGTGAAAGAACGATCAGATTATGTAGGTTCTCAAGCCCAGTTTATTCTGCATTCATCACATTTTTGTCAAATGGTGAGATTTTAAGTGCTAACACCTCTGGTACTAATTTCATTGATAATGCAGCCTTTCCTAACTTTGGTGGAAGAGTTTCAGGCTCCATCTGTTTTAATCTACATTCTCAGAAATAAAATAACAACTTAAATTATATCTTATATAAAGTGCAGTGACTAGAAAATAAAAGCTAGGGAACTGGTCTGTGGAACTTGAGACAAAAAAATAAAAAGGACAAAGATGTGAAAAATTACAAATTGAAGGCTAATTTTAAAATTTCCTAAAGAAAGTAAATCTAAGTATTTAGAAGATATAGTTACCTCTCAGAGTAGATGTGAAATCCCACTCCTTCTTACTGCTTACTGTATACTGCTTACTGTGACTATTTTGCTGCAATCACCAACCATTTCATCTATAAACTACTTCTATAGGTTAAACCTCACACACTTTTTATTCTACCCAAACTATACCACACACATAACACATGATCTTATTCTGCTTTATTTTAGTAGATACTCGCTTTTTGTGGCTCTCTTCAAGCGTTATATTTCATGTCTTCAATGTAGACGAAGACTTGAAGTGATAAATAAACCTTAACATGCAGATGTTTGCATTTCGGATTAATCCAATGATCACTTGAATTGCTCTTTCTGAATAGTGCTCTAATGATCTGAAAGAGTTAAGACACTTTCTCTGAACCTTAATTTATGCCATGGAGTTAGGCACCAGGGCAAGCTGGACTCAATATGAATATTTTTAGTGGGATTTAGCTAACAGTGTGAGACATACCTTTCATGGATTTAGTTTGGGTAAACAACCTTTGTCTAGACAGCCCAAATGTCACAGGTATCGGTGCTCATTTTAAGTGGTAACTTCTATGCAAATAATTGCAAAGTTGCATTTTGTTCTTTGTACTGAGATTTTATGAATAAAGCTTTCGACTGTATCGAGAGCTTTATCAAGTGGCAGTTTTAGTCATAGAACTCTTTTCTGGTCACTCTTATTTGACAACATGGGAACAATTAGGTTTAGATTGCATTCTTAGATTTATGATGTGATTGCTGAGGGATGCTTAAGATTCCTGTTAGTATTAAGATATCTAGAAGAGATGTAGAAAGGAAGAGCTGATGGATAGCAGAATGCTGGGGAAAGCAAAGAGCACAATGAGAATAAAAAGATGCAGAACTATAGCCATAGTAGAAAGCAGTAAGAACACTTATTTGTTATAAGTAAAGATATGCATTCATTAAACTTCTTTGACATATCCATGCATATAAGAAATATGAAATTTTGAGAACTAGAACAGAGCTGTGTTATTTTTCATACCTGAATTAAGCTTATCAAACTTTCTTCTAACTTATAACTAAAGATACTTGATGTTAAATGCTGTCTTTTATTATTTTAAAGAGCATAAGGACTTTACTAGTTATGTTTAGAGTCATTGATAATATGATAATAGTCATTTACTATTTATCTTATTATATTGTTGAAGAATCATAAGAATGGAAAAATATAACCAGTTCTTGACGTGTGGAGACATTCAAACTAACATTTAGACTCTGATACTAGAATCACAAATGTACTCCACATCTACCTAGAGGACTAACATTTTGAGCATTGCGAAACTGTCCGCAGGAACAGCTTCATACACCGTCAAATTTGACTCATTTTGTAATAGGTGCTTCACACTTGTTTCGAGTTTTTCATTAGGACTTTGAGATTCTAAAATTCTAGGGAAGAAAAAAATATAATTTATTTATTTCTTTTCTACAAGACAGCAAATTCAAATTTCACATAGGTTGAAAGAACAATTTCAAGTTCTTAACAGTAAATTCTGACAAATCCATTTCTGTAGTGTGATAGAAGTAATAAAAATGAGAGTAAGAGCACCTCTTTTCAAGCATAAAATTTCATTCTAAGGAGAAATGCACTTAAAATTTTAGTACAGGATAAAGTTTTAGCCTGTAGATAAAATACAATCTATTATTTATGCACACAACTTTGTATTCTTCACTATTTTGATTTTGTTAAGGACAATATGTCATCTCAGATTGCAATTATTGTACTGGTTGAGAGCATCAGAACCCTCTTCCCCCCAAATAAAACAAAATGTAAGGAATATGGGGTCCCCAATCTTGGGGTCCAAGCAATTATCATTGCTTTGAATGTTGTCTTAGATGAAAATAAGTCACTGATACCCATTTGTACACTGCATAATCTATTATTTCTTTTTTCATTTCTTTCCCTTTCAGTATGCAGTCTGTATTTTACCAAACGGGCTGGGGGTTCAAACCAGTAATTAAAAACCCAGGGCTCTAATAACTTTGACAAATATTGTGGATTTGCTCCATTGTATAAGTTGTTCACAGAGAAAGAATAAAATAAATGGATTTTTAAAAAATAAATTAGTTTAATTCGTTAAAATTCACATAATGGGTAATAGTTCATAGAGAGCATTTCTGCCATCTTCATTCAAAGAAGCAAACAAGGAAGGGAGAGGAGACAACAAGTCAGGTTTTTAGTGCTATCAGCTGGAAAGTGTGTCAGACTTTTAAAATTGCTGTAATTTTCACCTCAGGTATTCCAAAGCACTCAGCAAACCATCCAGGATGCAATCCACAACAATCTGTAAACTCCAGCACCCTCCTCACAAGCCCTGCAGGATACCTCAAACTCCCCCAGACTCTCCTGGCATCTTCAACAACTTGGCTCTGATCTCACTGAGCATTCCATCAGAGAAACAGAGTCACCCTCATATGATTCCCTATTGGGATAGGAAAGAAGAATCAGAAACAAATGACAAAAGCCATTAAGATAATTGACATCCAGAACAGCATTTTAATGACCCTGGAGATGGCACCCCAACTTGCCTAACTTCAAAAGGAATGATGTAAACTGAAGTTTCTAGTCAGCTAAAGAGCAAAGAGAATCTTCACATAGGCACGTGTATGCTCTGTAGGATGGATGTCTCGTAAGCACGCATCAGAGAATGGTTAAATCAGCTTCATTTCTGTATTAATAATCTTTAGGAAGGCCAGTAATAAGCACTTCACTTTTCTTTTTCCAGAAACATATGCCCTTCCGAAGGCTGCTGCCCTACTTGAAGTATATCCACCTCACAACGTTCATAAATCTCATAATGATGGCAGTTGTGGCCATTGTCATATTAGTTTTCTTTCTTATCTCCCCAAATAGAAATGGCATTTGCAATGATCTCTGCATAAATATTGAGCCAAATTCACTCAGTGTGCAAGTCGTCTCCTAGATATTTTGAATAGTTGCATTAACATTTGTTTTAATGGAGTGGTTGAAGGTACTCTAATGTCTCAAACTTTTGCATTAAATTTTGTTAACTAATTTTTATCGACTTTTAGTGCTAGATTGTTCCATTTTTTAATCTTCTCTCAAAGTGTGAAGATTTTAAAATAAGTATCGGCCATCTTAACAGCCATCACATTCAGAGGGGAACACTAAGTGTTCTTCTCTTTGAGTCATAGAGCCTCTACTTCAGGGTTTGCCTTTAATAGTCAGTAAATATTAATGATATAAAAATGTTTCATAAATACATAAAAATAGGAGGATAATAATTTCTGATTGAAATCCGAAGCCCTAATTGCTTAGCTGCGTTTGCACTGTATGAAATCCATTATTCTGAATATTACATGTATTTTATAATATATTAATAGTTTGTTAGAATGTGAACCCCATAGGGGCAGGGACGGTGTCTGTTTTGTTCATTTCTTTACTTTCAGTGGTTGAAATAGTGTCTGGCACAAAATAGATATTTGTCATTTATTGAATAAATTAGCAAATGATGAAATTATTGAATTTGACATAATTTTCTTCAGCTGCCTAAATATTTGGAAAATAACATTTTACTATATGTTTCAAGGAGTTAAATAAACTGAAATCCACTTTATAAAACAGGTTTAAATGCTTGGTCCTCCTTAAGGAGAGTAGAATTCACAGCAAGGGTATATAAAGTTAGTGATCCTTATTTATTAATGCTCTTTCTTTGAATTTATGTCACAAAGTTAGTGTTAAAGGAAAATTCAGAGAAAAAGCTATTTTCTATCTTTCTTTTATTAAAGATTTTATTTATTATTTGAGAGAGAGAAAGAGCACAAGTAAGGGAGAGGGGGAGAGAGAGGGAGAAGCAGGCTCCCTGCAGGGGCTCAATCCCAGGACCCTGGGATGATGACCCGAACCAAAGGCAGTCGCTTAACCTACTGAGCCACCCAGATGCCATGAAAAAAATCATTTTCAAAAACCGTTTTTACTTGCAAAGCAAAACGTTTACAGGGCAGTCTTCTGAAGAACTGGTTCCTTGAGCACAGTTTGAAGCAGATGTATAAAGGGAAACAAACACCCAAACACAAGGTTACCAGTGTGGAAGAAAAACAGTTGTTTTCTCAAATGATTATCTCATTTCCAAGGGTCTTCACCTATCTGTAGGTGTCAGTACTGCAAAGTCAGGATTAGTTTTGTTTGCTGGGAAGTTGGCCACTTTGGGAAAAGGACTAAAACCTATTGATTCAGAGGACTAGTTCTGCACAGAGGTTCCTGTTTTGTTCATTTTATTTTATCCCATAATGTGAAGGTGTTTGTTTTTATTTGTTTGTTGTTTGTATGCTTCCTTTTCATTCTGAGTGATGATATGCTGAGTCATAATGAAAGCAGGGTAAGATGCCAATTTTGCTTTTTCACTGCAGCTTTTGGTACCAGGAAATAAATGATTCAAAATATATTTGTTGTAGGCTCCTACAAGTGTATCTAGATGATCTGTTTGCAATATTCTGGATGTTCAAATGAGTCTGCCTCAGCCAGGCTCTCTGGACCAACAAAGATACACAGGATGCTTGAGTTTTAATGTTTAGCAGTCACCCACGACTCATCTCAGTGCCCTGGAAATTTTGAGTCTACCCTGCCTCTCCTTTATATTATGTATCATATCATATCATATCATATCATATCATATCATATTTCCTATTATAAAATATATAGAAAGAAATATTATAATAGTTATGAATTCATGTATCAGTTTGTAGTTATAATTGCTATTATAATACTCAACTTGAAATCATATTTTACTATTTGGTCCATCAAGAAAGGGATTTAAGAAGTGCCTGCCCTAGTTCAAGGCTCCTATCACATGCTCAACAAGTGTTTGTTAAATCAGCAAAACTTTATGGAATGCTTATAATAGAAACTTACTCTAATAGAAACTTCCAGAAGATGGAGTTATTTCAAGGATTTTAACAGGAATACTTTCTCAAGGACATTCTTCTACATAGTTTTCACTATTCAAGATATTGACTCACAAGATATCCTGCAGTAAGGAAGCCCTACTAATCTGATATGAGGGGTTTTCATAGAGGCTGTAGTGGCAAGCCTTCAGGAAGAACTAGAAAGCCAAACAGAGGAAAGAATGCACATTACAGAGCACCCTAATGTTCAGAGAGAACTGTGTGACACCCCTGGATTTAGCTTTCACAGAGACGTTTGAAAACAGAATCCTCCTGGAATGTTTCATATAAAACATAACTGAAGTTGTCTTCTTTGCTTTGTCACCAGTTTGCAACAAATAATTCTTCATGCAGCAGAAAGTGAGTGGTAAGTGGGTGTGCATAGGAATAGAGCCTTGGGATGATTCAGTTTGTTTAAAAAGCCAAATACGATCAGCCAGTGAATTTATCGTAAACTTTGTTTCTGAGCTTTTACATGACAAAAGCTATCAACTGTTTGGACAAAGTTGGCTGAAAGGCAAATAAGATCACTAAAAGAAACTATATCCTAATGCATATGGAAGAGAAAATTCCTATTTTTGTGGAGAGAACCAGTGGTTATCCTTCCAAATAGGCCGGAGGACCTACGTTGTAAAGAGTAATAACAGAAATTCATGGAGGCAATTTTAGGTTTTCACACTGATTGAGGCACATTTGGCATTTTCTTGAGTAGAAGCTATGAGTGCTAGATATCCTGCAAAAAACAGCCCCAAGACCTGCACAATTTTTTAATGTTTTGCCAAGATACTTATAAAGGTATAAATGGCACCTAGAATCTAAATCAATTTTTTACCGAAACTCAAGTTATTAATGTGTATCATTTTAACATAATAGGAACTTGCCAGAATTGGGCCATTATGTAAAATGGTGGAAGCATGCCCTTTATTTATTGCAGACTGATAAAAGTTATTTGCCATTTAACAACATACGTCATACCCAAGGCAATGCCGCTCATACTTGCATTGCTGTCATAACACACCTGAATGAGTCTACATTTTGTACCTATTTCTTGCCACACAGGAGCAGACAAATGACCACAAACCACTGATAGACTCTTGCAGGGATATAACTTAAATGCAGAAAGACTAACTCTGGTTCTTTTCTGGCTTTTTGCTATTGTGTCCCCTCTAGCACTTCTCCTTTCTATCTGCTCTTCTCGAGCAGAGTTGAGACTCTAGTTCTTGTCTTCATTGCCTGTCAACTTTCCTCCTTTGGCAATTTACATAAACTGCACTCATTGTTTCTAATCCAAGTGCAGGAAATACTTGAAAAGGAAGACTGAATTAATGGCCAACCGAGTCTTCAGTAGAACCTTCCTGAATATATGTTGCCTAAGTTTGCATGAGTTCATTAGAAAAAAAATGTGCCAGTCAAAATATTAACCACCATCACACTGAATGCAATTAAGTTTCCAGATTTTTAAGAAACATCCTTCTAGTCTTTATTGTATTATCTGTGCCATGCAACACGGCAGTGCACATAAATTATTGAGCACAGGACAAAAGCTTTGTCTGTTATTACTATTATTATCAACTATTTATTGCTGCTTATCTAAATATTCAAGATAAAAGCACCTCACAACTTGATGGCAGGAAAGAATTGTATTAACTCTTAGTTCTTGCAACTGTCATAGGGAAATGAAAGTTGTTTTAGAAGAGTGGTAGTATTTATAGGTTTTACTCATGAATGGTTGTGATTATAAAATGGGGATCAAAAGTACATACGTGGGGTGCCTGAGTAACTCAGTCAGTTAAGCATCTGCCTTCAGTTCAGAGTCCAGGGATGAAGCCCACATGGGCTTCCTGCTCAGGGAAGATTCTGCTTCTCCTTCTCCCTGCACCCCTCCCCCATTCATCTCCCTCTTTCTCAAATAAACAAATAAAATCTTAAAAAAAAACTATGTACATATTTCAAGTAATATTAGTTTCTTTAATTCTTCTTCTTCTTCTTCTTCTTCTTCTTCTTCTTCTTCTTCTTTAAAATAAATCTTCTTTTAGAAGATTTTCTTTAAAATAAATCTTCTTTTAGAAGATTTTAAAAAGAGAAGTATGTCTTCTTCTCTTTTTAAAGATTTATTTATTTTTTTGAGAGACAGAGAGATTGCCTGTACAGGCTTAAGTGTGGGGAGGGGCATAGGGAGAGGGAGGAGAGAATCTCAAGCCGACTCTCTGCTGAACACAGAGCAAATGCAGGGCTAGATTTCAGGACCCTGAGATAAAATCAACAGTCGGATGCTTAACCAACTGCGCCACCCAGGTGCCCCAATAGCTTCTTTAATTTTTACGATAGGGATGGCTGAGTGGCTCAGAAGTTGAGCATCTGCTTTTGGCTCAGGGCATGATCCTGGAGTCCCAGGATTGAGTCCCACATCGAGCTTCCTGCATGGAGCCTGCTTCTTCCTCTGCCTGCTTCTTTCTCTGCTTCTCTCTCTCTCTCTCTCTGTCTCTCATGAATAAATAAATAAAATCTTAAAATATTAATTCTTAAGATAAACTTTTTAATTCTCTCCTCTTTAAATGAAAAAACTAAGTACATTTTCAAAGTACCCAAACTCTTTTCTAAATTTTATATATGGACTAAATGATAAAGATGTATAAGAAGCAATGTGGAAGAGATGCAAACTCTAATGTAATGGGTTTTTATCCTAGAGTAAGGGTTTGGTTTTGGTTTTGATTTGTGTCTTAATTTATAATATGATTCAGAGATTTGGCCAATATTTATCTATTTTTTGGGCAACAGTTGGCCTTCTTGGTGACAAATAGCCCTGGCTAACAGAACATTTGTGAGCATCAGCAATGTGTAGCTTAGAGTTCTCTTTCACGCTGATGTAACACAAGAGACTCCATATAATTAGGTCTACTTGTTAGCCTAATCGGTGTGCACAAGATAGACTTTTCTTTTTTAAAGATTTTATTATTTATTTATTCATGAGAGACACAGAGAGAGAGAGAAAGAGAGAGAGGCAGAGACACAGGCAGAGGGAGAGAGGGAGAAGCAGGCTCCATGCAGGGCGCCTGACGCGGGACTCGATCCTGCGTCTCCAGGATCACGCCCTGGGCTGAAGGCGGCGCTAAACCGCTGAGCCAGAGCAGCCCGGGTGGCTCAGCGGTTTAGCGCCGCCTTCAGCCCAGGGCCTGATCCTAGAGACGTGGGATCGAGTCCCGCGTCAGGCTCCCTGCATGGAGCCTGCTTCTCCCTCTGCCTGTGTCTCTGCCTCTCTCTCTCTCTCTCTCTCTCTCTCTCTCTTTCCCTCCCCCCCCCCTCCGTGTCTCTCATGAATGAATAAGTAAATAAAAATATTTAAAAAAATAAATAAAATAAACCACTGAGCCACCTGGGCTGCCCAGACTTTTCTTCATTGAAACATCTTTGGTGAGACGTTTAGGTGACCTTTAAACTCAATATACATCTAATTTATTGTGAGATTTCTCAGAGATAATTGAAGTGATTTCAAGATATTCCAAATAAAAATTCTTTCTGGATAAGAGTATCAATTACATCTGGAACTATCTATGGCCAGATGTGGCCCAGTATAACGCACAGGGGCTCACAAACAATCAGAATTTGGGGGTCATCCTTTTCAGGAAGGCTGATATAACTCAAGTATGAACAGATCCTTCCTTGACCACAAACCTTTGCTCCGATGTGAAGATCTGAGGTTCTTGAAAGGGAGGTGTGGGAAAGCACAATAAATTAATAAGCAAAATTTCCCATATGCTGCTGAGAATCAAACAAATGGACTCAATGGCTTTCAAGTCTCTAAAGGCCCCAAGAGTCTGTAATTGTGTTTTTGAATTCTTGGAATTTTGGAATTCTTGGAAGTTTCCCGTGTCACAAAATGGCATTGCCAATATGCCTTTAAAAGAAGGCTGGCTAATGATTGATGATAAACACAAGGAAAAAATTGTCTTTTTCATATAGGTAGCATCCCCAAAGGGTAAAAATATTTCAAAAGAAAATTCGCTCATCAATTCAATCATAAATTACATTTGTGGGAAATTTTTTTCGCTTTTAAATAAAGACAAAGATATAATTGGGATTATTTCCTCATAATACTATTTAATTATTTTTGGCCAATGAGAATATTTGAATACTATGCTATATTTTTCCTTCACTTGTAGCAAAATTAAAGTTCCAATCCATTCTTATAAAATTCATTTCCCATTTGTAAGAGTGAAGAGCAGCTATATCAAGCTGCTGCATTGTTTTAAACAATGAAGATATCCTTAAAATATGAATTATATACATTTATTTGCCAGGGCATAAACATGAACTTTTAATCTGCATCCATTCATTGTATCTCTTATTTATAAGATCATTCCATTGTGTGGATGACATCTGCCAAAGTCTCTCTACTTTTTGACCACTTAAAATGTATAATGTAAGGATAGTGAGTGGTCTTTATGGCCAACATATTAACAGTTCATTTTATAATGAGAGTAACTTAAAATCTTGATATACTTTATAACTCACAAATCACTTTTGCATTTGTAATCTCATTTTAAAAATTTGTTACCTTAAGAAATGGATTCCTCAAAATAATAAGATTCTTAGGTTAAGAAAACTGCTTATTTTCTGAGTCCAATTCAGGTTTTTTTTTCATAAGTACATTAAATTATTTAGAACAAGTCAATTTTAAATTAAATAGAAAACCCAGCAGAATGAATCACAGGTTCTCTTCTTCTACATACTAAACTATTGCCCTTTTTGAAGATGACTTCCATCATTAAAAATATCTCTTATTTGGACTGTCTCCTGGTATCAGGGCAGGAGAAGATTTTTGTAAAACTTTTTATCAGAATAATGACATTTGTAAAAAAAATAAAAATAAAATAAAATAAAAATGAACCTGGTCACTACTAGCATAAGATTCTTGTTTTCAGCTTAGCATAATGCATACGGATCAAAAAGAAAATCATAATAAATTAGCTGTAGAAGTACACTCTGTAAGAATTCTCAGTTCAAGTGTTAGTAGATTACTCCTATTCTATAACATTTAACAACAAAAACATTGTGCGGTATTTTGTTGATTATGTCAAAGCAAGTGTTTTGAGAAATCATTGGCTTTTTCATATCTTTAAAGCCTGCCCTATTTGTGGGAAGGGGAAGAAAAGAAAGGAAACATTTGCAGAAAAGCCACTTTGGTAATATCTGAGACAACACCATTCTTATTTCACTGGGATTTTATTTCATTCTTGTAGGCTTAACATCTCACTGCATGAACAAAGAAAATATCATGTGAAAAGGGCTTCAGGCTAGCTACTTCCAAAAGGATTCAACCTTCCAAGTGCTATCAATATCATCCATACACCCACACAGTTAGCACTTTTGAATACATTTACTGAAAACCATTAATAAAGCAACAATCTTAGTCTGGTTCTTAACCATGTGTCACAGTGAAATAAGTTCATGTAAATCTGTGAACTGCACGACAATGATCAAATTAACAGTCATTTCAAGAAAAAATGTCCCTCAGGCTGAAAAATAATTAGTAGTCTCTCACTATCTTTGCCTCCTAATAAAAATCACGATATTATTGTTGACTGTGCTAATAAAACACCTCCCGTGACCCTGATGCAGCTTGATGTAAAATGTAAGGACTGTTCTATTGTGCAGTCTCACACATGTTTTATTAAACATTTCCATTTGGCTCTTCATCTGGGAACACAAGGGCCCATAGAAGCTGAAGAACTTTTGTCACAGTGTAATGTAACTCTCACTTGTTTATTGCTACAGTTAATAAAACACCCACTTTGAAATTCATTATCTTTGAAATTTAACTTTTAACTGCATAAACTGCATATTCAGAGTTTTGGATATGAACAGGAACAAGAGCAAGGGACAGAAAAAAAAAAGACAGGAAAAATCCATTCAGTGCATAGAAAGTAGCCCCAGGTTGGCACATATGTTGCCATAAACATCAAGCCTGGGATTTTGATTTTTAGAAAAACATTATATTGAGGAAGTCATAATGGTCATAGGTTGTTCAACATATTTTCCTTTTGGTTATTTATATCCACTTCACAACTACTTCTTGAATGCTGCTGTACAAAACAGTATTGCAGGTTTATGAGAAAGATACATAAACCCTGTCCTCAAGGAGCTTATAAAAAATATGACAGATTGAGTTTTGGTGCCAAAGTAGATGATAAGCTAATGTTGGTTAGTGATGCTTCTAAAATACAAATTGAGGATGAAATGTCAATTATCATTACAAAGACAAAACGAAACACAGAAACCTGACAAAGTCAGTCAACTGCTGAATCAGAACATTGAGCAGCCTCTTTATATTGACATCACAAGTCAGGGGAAACTTGGTTTCAGAAATCAACACAATTCAGCAAAGGCTTTTGAACATGGCAAGGTGAACCAGATCTTTTCCTCAAGTAGCATGGGGTCCAGCAAAAGAAAATTCATGACCATAACTAATTAAAATACAAATCAGGATATGGAGAGTTGTTCTAGTGACCACTTTACTCTAGTATTTTGATTATACTTTTGTAAATTCTTAGAATTATGCGTATGATGTCATGAGTAATACATACATTCCTTGGAAAAAACCAGGCATTTCAGGCACACTTAGAATTTTAAGGTACTTTATAATTTTCAAATATTATTAGAGAACATATAAAAGTTAACAACAGATGGTGAGCAACTGGAAAGAGAAAAGAAATATTGAGCTTACAGAAAATATTATGAGAACATATGAGAAAAAATTTTGCAAAATCAAAGGAAGTTTTGCTTAATTTTCATGGAAGGGGTGTCATAGCATTTCTCTAAACTCCTCTTTCCCAAAATGTGCTCCATGAAATGTTCTATTAAAAAATGTTTTGAAGGTCCAGTAAGTTCAGAAATACTTGGTTATACCAGGTTAAACATAAGATTTTAATAACGATCACCTGGACTGTGAATCTCCAGGACAGAATGTTCTTTTCATAGAGCGTCTCAAGGGACTGTAGTTCCATGGAACAAAGCTTGGGTACGCTACTTGTGATGGTAGATGAGGACAAGTGCACACTCGCAGATCCCATTCCTGCAATGTGGGGTCCACAGGTCTGGATTTTTATTCCAATGTAACTTTCTGGCAACAGACCTTTGCCTGATATCTGAGAGTCTCTGATACTAAAACTAAGACTTTACATAAAGATGTTTACGGGTGAATTAAGGTTCACAAATACTACTTTCAATATGAGGGTAGACATGAAAACATTGCTTCAGAAAGCCTCTCAGTGGGCAGAAGAAAACACATGCTTTTCAAAACTATCCTCTGTTGGGAGAGGGAAAATTTTTCGTTAATTGGGTAGCACTCTCCTTTACACCATAACAATGTTATTGCTTGGGAGACAATGGGGAAGGAATTCCTGAATGTTATGTTGAAGAGATCTGGCTGGTTATGTGTAGCACAATTACTATCTACACTGCTTGCCACTTTTTCCAGCATGGGCTCTTAAATTTTATTTATTTATTTTTACAAAGCAAAATCACCTTTTCTCTCTCTTCCTTTCCTGGGCTTTAAGTACTCACATGCTCATTAAAGTGAAATGAGGGGGAAGTCAGGTGTATCATTGCTTTAGCTATTACAAGCCACTTGGTGTCCAGATACTAAACATTTCACCCTATGTCACTTCCACTTTATAAGATACCTAAGTTGTTTTGATAAACTATTTCCACTCTTTGAGCTCCGCAACTTAAGGTCCAGCAGGGAACAAGCCCACAAAGGTGATAAAGAAAAGCAGATGGAACTGTCAAAGAAGGCCAAAGGCAAGAAGCAAAAGAAAAAATGTGTATTTTCTGGAAAAGTCAAGTCCATAAATTAAATTGTTTTCATCTTCTGCTCACCCAAAAGATGTGATTTGTGTGACCAGTGTTGTCTACAGCACACAATATGATATTGGCACTGATCTTTCTGAAAAGATCAAGAGTAATGACACCACTATTAGGATGAAAATTTTATCAAGGAATTGTGGGAGAAATAAGTGTCCTTGTTTTAACAGCTAGTCAGTTTTCCATTCTACTCACATTCTATATCTACAAACAGACAAAAACGATAACCTCTGTTTAGGGAATTTTTGTCCGTTGGAATCAGTGTAATTTAGAGTTAAGGATGAATCATTACAGCACAATATGTAGTGTCTCACCTCATTTCTTAAAATGATATATACTGGTTTTCTAAAGATGTATGTTTTTAACCTATTTATAAAAATATTTTGGCGATGCACATTTCTAAATTAATACATATCAGGGAACTAATAATTATAAACGTTTTTATGAACTTTTGTTTATAAAATGTCCACTGTGTATGTGACAAACAAAAACCCTGGCTCATGGTAGCCAAGTGATGGATAGATGAATGAATGGAGCCAGCTGATACGCACGAAAACAATTTTTCCCTCAATTATTCAATATTATCTGTAAATATTATCTTGTAAATATTGTAAATATTATCTGTAAATATTGTAAATATTATCTTGATTTGCCACTATGATATGCAAAGTTTAAGTCATGCTAAAATGCAGTTTTGTTGTTGTTTGATTAGTCTGTCTATATTGCAAATTACCCCCAGTCTTGGTGGCTCAAAGCAACACTTCAGTATCATCGTTCACATTTCTGTGAATGAAATGCTGACACAGAAAAATCTGGGTGATTTTTCAATTGGGCTTTCTCATGGGGTTGTAATCAAATGGTGATTGGTGGTTGTGTTATTGGAAGGTTTGACTGGGCTAAACATCCAAGATGCTGGTCAGTTCCTGCTGGATGTCACACGTGAGCTCAGCTAGAGCTATTGACCAGAGCATCTACATGTGGCCCCTCCATGTAGCTCTCTCATGTAGCCTCTTTACAGGTTCATGGAGGAAGCATCATAATGCAAGCATACCAAGCAATCCAGGGGGAAACTGCAGTTTCTTATGACCTAGTTTGAAAAATCCTAGGACTTCACTTTGTAGCACTCCTTAGGAAAAGGCAAGTCGCCAAATCCAGGCAAGATTCAAGAACAGGGGAACTAGATTCCATCTTTTGATGTGAAAGCAGGAATGGATGATATTTAGCTTTGATTATCGCAGCTTTTTAGTGGTTCTTCTCTCTTCAAAGATACAAACATGTCTCAAAGTGAGAAATTTCAGTGAAAGAAAGCATTTTTCCCTTTTGATACAAAGAGGCCCAACCAACACCGTTCCAACTGTTTCCAGGTTTATCTGCTCTTGAGGCAGCGGGAGAGCAGCAAAACCCAAGAATGGAACGCAGTCATTTCAACTGAGTGTAAATACTGCCAATAATTTTATGCCCTGCCATAGATTTATGGCAAGTATGGCAAATATTTAATAAACTATGAAATACCAAGAAAATAGTTACCTTTTCTTTACCTAGAGAAACAGACTGCTAAACAGAGTGGATGAGGAATCAGATTTCTTATTTCATTTACATCTCCAAGGAGCAAATATTAATAATCCTATTTTGCAAATGAGGCTCAAAAGGTTAAGTGATTTTTTTTTTGCTTTAAATTGCACAATTAATGAGTAGTAAAACTGAGATTCCAGCCCAGAAACTGTGCTTTTTTTTTTTTTCACGATGCATGCTGCTTCAATGAAAAACAAATAAATGCTGTGAAAACTTGTGGGGAAATGGGAGGTGAAAGGAGAGAGGGAAGGCAAGAATAAGGTGCAGTAAGTAGGGCCCAGGGATCGCTGCGCTCAGAAACTTTTGTTTTGCAGTCAGTTGTTCCAGCAAATATTTTCGACAACCCTATATAGCCGGAGGGATGGTCTTATAGCAACCACAGCCTGGGAAAAAAGTAAAAAAGAAAACAAAAGTGTAGATGTGGGGAGTGGAGGAAGAGAGAATAATGTCGTGGAGGTCATGGAACCAGCCGCCGGGATGAGGCTCAGAGTGGCTGGAGATGGTGTGTGGGAAATACATTGACAAGTGAGGAACAATGAGATACATGGAGAGATGGGAGAGGCGACCCCTTCCCTCCCTCGGTGCTCCCACCCCTGCTGCTGAATAGCCTTTCGGGCCTGTATAGAGCTTGGGGAAGATTGAGAAAGAAAAGATGAGAACATCCATGCTGCCGGCTGCATGGCCCTCTGATTTTTTTTCTCTTTCCACTGTTTGAAAACAAAACAAAACAAAACAGCATGCCCATAGCAAAATGAATCAATTTAAAATTTCACTAACAACAAGGAAATATAATGCA
Organism: Vulpes lagopus; assembly: GCF_018345385.1. Taxonomy (NCBI): domain Eukaryota; kingdom Metazoa; phylum Chordata; class Mammalia; order Carnivora; family Canidae; genus Vulpes; species Vulpes lagopus. Next base: position 16,494,206 of record NC_054824.1, read on the forward strand.
ATAAATGAAACATACTACTTCTTAGTTATATAGCTTTTTCTTTCTATTCCAGAATTATGTCTCTAGTTCGATCTTTTAAAAAAAGGGGGGGAGAATAGTATAGGCAGCAGCTACTTTATTTGATTCATTTTATTTTTCTAAATAGTATGTAATTGTTTTAGAATGGAGCTAATTATTTTTTAGGAAAACACTCTGATAGGCAAAATTACAAAAAAGAAGGGAATATGAAGTGAAAGCATTAAAAATCAGTTATTATACGGTTTTTCTTTATAACTAACTTATATATGTTGCTAGTCAGGAGATTAAACAAGGCAAAATATTCGGAAAGCTTAAAATCTCAGGAAAACCCGCCTCCTCAAAAATCAGGCCAAATAAACTTTTCGTTATATATTTTTGAATAAGTTGAGTCATATGTTTTAGGGGTTAAGTGATCACTGGTTATTTTTGATAGCATTGAGGTACATTTCAATCCATGGGAGAAAATTGCATAGTTAGAAGGATACCAAATTTAATGCCATTTTTTATCTGTTTCTAATTCTTATCTACGCATTCATCTATAGCCATCCCAGCCTTTTATGAATAATAATTTCTTACTATTTTATGATCCATGTTTTTTGCTGCAAAATGCACAAAAGTAATTAAGCCAAATTGAAACAATTATAGAAATACACTATTCAATAATCAAGTTGCCAAAAAAGTTTTACTGTACCCTAAGGAGGCAAAAAAAAAAAAAATGCCTATACAGCAGTAATATCATTCCACATGTTACATTTATTCCTGCAAGCCAGCCAAGCTCAAATTAATTGTACTGACTAAACTTTTCTTCTTGGAGAAAATTAAAGATATGCTGTTGTCAACACTTGAGCACAACCTTGCCGACACTTAAACGCAGAGAAGGGTGTGACATCCTGCCCCGGCTGCCTCGCGCTAATTAATCACTCTGGTATTTAGGACCATTCAAGCAGACAAATTAATGGGGAATAATTAGTGTATCTTTGTTCCAGCTCAGCTTTGCACACCAGACACTCTCTGGGAGAGAGGGGAGTTTGCAGAGCGTGAGCCATTAGCACGTGCATAGTTTCACTTCTGTTCAGCAAGTTCTTCTGAGATTAAGAGAAAGGCCAAATTAGCAGACGTGTGACTGGGGTTAGGACACCCTTCTGGAAAGAAAGCCCTCTGTTTGCGTATCAGCTTTCAGAAGCAAGTTGTTAATCCAGATACTGAATTTCCCGAAATACAATTAAACCTCAGGGAAAAAAAAATAATTTCAGAAACCAAAAACAAGTCTTTTCCAAAGTATAGTGAAACACAATTTATTTTTCTTTATGTTTCTTGCATGTATTTAGGTATCACAGAGATAAATTCAACCCTCCGAAATGTCATGTTTCCTTATTATTATTGGCTTTTGTGCATTTTTTATTTTAAATGGATTTTTATCAACAAATAGTATTTATAAATTTTGTAATTAAATACTGTGGACCACTTAACCTCTCTGCAGTTAGGGAGAACTCTCTTCAGATACTCCCTATGGCTATAAAAGTTAATTTGTTTCTTCTGATAGGAATCAAAGTAGAAAATTCGGACAAAGTCTCCATATACAGTCAGTGTGACTAGCACAGTGCTGATTACATTTTGTCCCATTTTATACTGCCGACTGGCTTCAGTGTGCATGTTGGTTGACTGAGTGAATGCACCATTTCTTACCAAAATATGCCTAAGAACTAAAAACGAGACTGAGAAACTTTCATGATTTTGTCTCACTACAAATACAACAGAGAGAAAACCAACTGATTCATCTGAGTTCAGATTCTCCTGGATTAAACTCACCAGCTTTACTCTAATACATAGCTTCCTTCCCTCGCCAGACAAAAACATCCGATTTTTCCACAAATAATACTTCGAACACCAGATTTTTTATTCTGGTGCTAAACTATTTCTGAGCTTTTTACGAGTAACAGTTTGCTATATAAAGAACTTATCTAAACACACTGCAAATAATTGTGTGAAAATATGTATATACATTCACATAATCACACTTATTTTAATACCACATGTGTGAGTGATCTTTAATTACTTGTTTCATTTTTCTGTGAGTTTTGTGAGGGAGGACTTTGATTATCTCAAGTATGTTGGCAGTGTTCGATGGCTATTTCCTACGCTTCGTCACCTAACTCTGCAGCCTTGTCCCTTAACAGCCAAGGCAGGAGTGATTGCTTGTGGCAGCACAGGGAACATTCCTGCAAATTCCACACCCACTGTGGGAAGGTTTAGAATCCCTGATCCCCTCATTCTCAGAAAGCAAAGGAACCACATGGAAGGGCAGACCCAGGAGGGTCAGGAGCTGAGGCACACAATGAGAAGACAGACCAGATCCTGGATCAGGCTATCAATCCTTTTGTGAGCAAATCCCACCACCTGAAATACAAAGATGAAATGAGTGTGGGGCATCTGGGAGTGGGTCTAGACCCATCAGTAGCAAATCACATAATACAGTATATAAAAGAGGCATTTCCTCAGCTGGGATATGCCATCATTTGGGATATTGTTTTACCACACCCACCTTCTGGGTTTTACTAAAACATGGTGTTGTCAGGCATAATGCTTTTGAATTTGTGCTGGTGGAGAGAGGAGGGGGGGAAAGCCAATCACAAAAACACATTCTTGCAATTTCTTAGAGGCGAGAAATGAATGTCTCTTCAGTGTCCTCTGAGATACTAAATTACTGCCTACGATAAGCCCAGATGCCATTAGAAAGGCCTCCATCCTGGGAGTGGGTCCTCCTAGATCTTTGAAGGTGCCTAATCCTCATTAAAGGCAAACCCTGGCGTAGGAGGGGCTGCGCTGGCATCAAGGCACCTGGCCATGAGTAAAAGCGCTGGCCCCATGTGCGGCTGCCGCTGAGCAGCAGAATGTAATTTAGTCGCACCAGCAGGAGCAGGGGTCAATGATTTTATATTAATGGGGATCACGACAGTTCTAAGCTGTGGCGTGCTTTGAAATAAGTGTTGTACAAGGCGGCAAAGAGAGCTCGGCTGAGGAAATGAGCTGTGTCACTGGCTCCTCATGCCTTGCAGCAAACACTGCAATGTTTTCAGTTGCTCCAGACTCTGTACCAGCATAATATTTTATAAACAACAATTCCCTATTTCACTTTGAAAAACTCAAAGTCTTGAAGTAGTGCTGCTAACGATGAGAAAATTCCTTTCTGACCCAAGCAGGGTCCACCTGTGCGGCCAGCGAATGCACTACGGATGGGATGTTTAGGGATGAAAACTAACTTAGGTTCATAAGTGTGTTATGGGTAGTGGTTGTGCTGCTAGTGAAAGATGATGTTTCCTCACCATACCTTGACATGTTATCAAAGCGTTCACACCTAAAACAAAAGAAAAGGAAAGGCAGTTAGAGGCGATGATTTTACATTGTGGTCAGTTTTGGATCTTTGTCTGCAGTTGAAAGTACGGTTATCAGTATTTATCCAAAGTTTCTCTAAAATATAAAATTATTCTCAAACACACTCTCAGGAACACCAGGTTTAGACTTCATATTGGATTTTCAGCAGATCACTATTAATTTTTTCCAATTAATAATTGGCTCCGGAGAGGGGTGGGCAAGAAATTATTTTCATCAGCATCCCTGAAGCAAAATAAAAGGTCTTCCAGAACTCGGGGATGGCCATATATAAGAAAGGATGCATTGCATTGTACGTGGAAAACAATAGAGGTGTAACAAGGGTCGAGGTTTAGATTTTCCCAATTTTCCCAATTTCTTTTGAAGCAAACAGATCAGAAGTACCGGGGCCAATGAGGAGAAACATATCAGCTGTTCCAAATAGGGAACTCTTCCATTAGGTGGATACCAGCTACCCAAGAGTTAGGAAAACATTTAGCTATGAAATGTTGGTTGCACTGGTCAGAGAAATCAGGTCTATTTTCACAAATTGTCACTCAGTAAAACAGTTAATTTTCAATATTTCTCTCCAGCACAAGAAGAGTCCTGGCTGGATTTTGGGATAAGTGAACTACTACTGGAGAACAAAATGGAACCACGGAACACTGAATTACACAGCATCTGAAAAATACTTCCTATAAAACAAAATCTAAGCTTGACTAGCTTCTTTGAGATGTGCTTTCCAAACACGATCTGTGAAACAATAGTGCCATGACAGAGGCTCTATGTAAAAGCTCACATATATTCAGACATATATATATAAAAAAATGTACAGACATGTTCAGTAAACACTGCATTCTGTAAAGTTTTTCTTTTTTTCATATTCCTGAAGAACATTAGCATATTAAAGGCTCTGAGAAGTCCTGAAATAATGACTCTCTTTAGTTTCATTCAGACCTTTATCTATCCAACTAATTTTATTATTTTGCCCCACTCCTCCCCCAAACCTATTCACATGCCCTTCTCTGAAACACACTTTAGAACATGCTATATTTGAGTTCACTGAGCTGATGAATATGAATTTTTATTACATGGAACTAGTAGATGTAATCTCAGCCCCAAGTTTATTCCATTGCATATATGAACTGGTTAGTGTAAGACCTGGGTTCTTAATTATCAGTTAATTAAAATCTCAGATTTGCAGAAAATGTGCAAAAATCTACTTGATATTTATACATTAAAATTTCAAAAATTGGGGCAGCCTCAGTGGCACAGCGGTTTAGCGCTGTCTGCAGCTCAGGGCATGATCCTGGAGATGCTGGATCTAATCCCACATTGGGCTCCCTGCATGGAGCCTGCTTTTCCCTCTGCCTATGTCTCTGCCTCTCTCTCTCTCTCTCTCTCTCTCTCTCTCTGTGTGTGTGTGTGTGCGTCTCTCATGAATAAATAAATAAAATCTTTAAAAAAAGCATTTCCCTTAAAAAAATCACTATAAAATTCCAAAAATTGGAGGCATACTCTTATTCTCAGAAACAAAAGGGCAGAAAATAGTAGGTATGTTTCTATCTACAAATGTGAGGAATGAGAGTAACCGAAGATTGGGTTTTGATGTGGGGACCTCATTAAATTCTTATTTTTTTTTTAATTTTTAAGTATGCTCCTTGCTCACCATGGAGCCCAACATGTGGCTTGAGCCCATGACCCTGAGATCAAGACCTGAGCTGATATCCAGACTCAGATGCCTAACCGACTGAGCCACCCAAGCACCTCCATCAAGCTTTTAAATAATTTGGAATATATTTTGGATGTTGCAAGACTGGAGATACATATAATTTTGTTGAGATAATCCAACCCAGAACTAGGCTAGGTGCAGGGGGCACTCAAGCACAAAATATAAAAGACAATAAAAAACTCAGTAATCAAGACACATACATTTTAATCAATATTTTTTAAAATTATGCAAATAAATAAAAACCTAAAATATCAGCATTTTAAATAATGACAAGATTAATGTTACAGATTTTTCCTTTTGCTTTGATATGGCTCAGTAGAGTACTGGGGTAAGAAAGTACCAGGAGAAAGAAGCACTTAATTGGAAGTCCAAATTAATCCTTTCTGCTAATAAAGAGTCATACAACTTTAGAAAAATCTATCCATATACTATGTCTCTGTTTATTCATCTATTGAGAGAACAGCATTTCTTAAACTGTTCTGAGAAGTATTTGTTCGAAGAGATGTCAATAGGAGTTCAGCAAAAAACAAAGACAGGTAGTAATTTTGATATCAACTACGTTTGAGAGAAGCTGCATTGAATTTGGTCAGATTTCTTTGCTACAGGACTTCCCAGAATTTTTAACATGCTAATATATTTCATGACTGTCTTGTAAGAAAATAGAGTACACAACAAATGGAACATTTATTATCATCTTGCACAGATTATGCAAAATCCTAAACCAAGTGATCTGAGTTCCCTCCTCCCTTCAGAATTTTAAAATTCTAAAGAGATTTTTTAGAGGTTATATGCATAGAGGAAATAGGAGTTTAATTCAAATTAAAACTTTATGCTTAAAACTTATGCTTACAGAAATCTGTATTTCTGCAAACATTTACAACTTAGCAAAGTGATTTCATATTAAAATTCCCTAAAACAGTTCCCTACCTGTTGTTTTCAACAGCCAAAACTAAGTGTTAGATTAGGGCCAAAGTCCTGGTATTGAAACCTTGCAAAAAATGTATGAGGAATGGAAAGTGAACATTGCAGAAAAATGACCAAAGTAAGTAGATGAAAGTAGGTGGGAAAGGTTATTTTATGGGAACACGTATTTTTAAAAATTCTTCAGTATATGAACTTTGAGAATCAGTGTTAAGAAGAGATTATCAATCATAAAAACACACACATAGTAAGACATGTGCATAGACATAGAGACAAACATATAGGTTATATGTATATTGAGCCTTGAAAGGAGTATTTTTAAGACATATAAAATAACCTTAAATTATTTAAGGGTGATAAAATGATATCATTCTCAAGAAATAATACCAATGGCTTCCAAAATGCTTTAGAAAAAATGATGAAAAACAGCTATGAAAGATTAATCATACATTTAGCAAGGTTTTTTTTTTTTTTGAGGAGCTCAATATCAAATAGTACAACTTAATGTACAAATTGTCTCTTCAAACCCTGTGTCCAAAACGAATGACTTAATTGGAACTCTCATGAATCTCAAATAGATGTTATTTTTTATCTTTAAACATTGTGAGAAATATAGTTGTTTTCTTCTATAACCCCATGCCAATTTTGTCAATCTATAATGTCCACACCAAATGTTTTCAACTCACTCTCTTAAATCCCATTTTCAACAACCCTTGACCCCCAAGGATCTATAAACTATTGACCCTACCAGATTTTTATGGTCCTCATCACCCTTACGTCCCTACTTTCCCGTTTACACAGCTAACTTCCTTAGTTAGATTTACTCCCTCACATACACTTCCAGCTCCCCTGTTCCTTTTTCAATGCATTGTACCAAATCCAAATGGCAAAAAAACTGTTTAAATCCAACTCTGTCTTTTCTGGCATGTACATTTGTACGAGTATGGCTGGAGAACACACACACACACACACACACACACACACACACACACAGAATGCTTTCTGAACTATCTCTAATCACAAACTTCAATTGTGTTTTGAGTACTCAATGGTACTATAGTTCCATTCACTCTCTCCATCACCTAGAATGATGACTTACTCATACCGCCTCCTCCTCCAATTCTCCAGTATTTACTTCCTCATGTTCATTCTCAGCAACCACTCTACTTCCTATTTCACTGAGAAAACAGAAACCTATGCAAGAGAATTTCCACAGGCTTATTGAGATTTCTTCTTAATTCTGGCAATCTGCTTTTTGTGACTACATATTTTGCCTTTTCTCCTATTACTGTGGATAGTCTTGATCTGTTATCTCTGTCTATATCATCTATCCTTTCTTTTCTACTGTCCCCAGCCCAGCTCATTACGTTCTAACCACCTTGGCCTCACTGTGGCTCCTGCAACAAACATAGCATGTTCCCAATTCACTGCTTTTGAATTTGCTCTTCCCTCTGCCTCTGATAGTCTTAACTTGAATACTTACATGACTTGTTTTCTTCCTTCTTTCAGGTCATTAATCACCTTTCTCCTTTAGTGAACAATTCCCTGGATACCCCAAAATTATGCATACACACACACACACACACACAACATACTCCCTACGTCACTACTATAGTTTTTCTCCACTGCTTTTATCACTAACATACTACATATTTACATATTATTTTCTTTAATATACAATTCACTTATTATTTGTTTATTATATATTTTACTTATTTATAATGTGAGCTCCATGTGGGTAGGTTTTTTCTTTGGTTTTACTCACTGCTGTTTCTCTAGCATCTATAAAACAGGGCTGGAACGAAATAGGTGCCCAAAACATATTTGTTGACTAAATTAAATGAGTTATGACTTCATTTGAATTTAAAGCACTCATCTAATTATACTAATTAAATAATCCATTCAGTATATAATAGACTAGAGAGCAGGTTTAGAAACAATATAAGAGATCCTCAATTCTTTTACTCCATCTTTGTATTGCCTCCCAAGTTTTGAGAAAGTGTGATCTTTTGCTATACAAAGTTTCCATTTTTACATTATCAATCATGCCTATTTATTCTTTTCTGGCAACTGGATTTCCATTCTTGTTTAAAAAAGGCTTCTCACAGAAACCCAGGCTGAATATGTAATGTCTAAAATATCTGTGTAGAATCTTTCTAAAACCATTTAGAATTTATTTTGTATATGTTGTATTCTAGTAGTCTAATTTATTAAATAGTTCTATTTTTGACTCCTATTTATTTAATCTTCCATATACAGTTTAAATCATTTTATTCCCATCAGAGTTCTGTGTTGATTCTAATAAAAATTCATTAATTTAATAATCAATATTTGAAGAATTAACATTTTTACTGTATTAACTCAAGACAAATGAGATAGTTCATAGTTCTCTAATTCATGCTTCTCTTATCAGGTTTTGGGTAGGTTTCTGTTGCTTTTTAAATTTTGTAAAAGGGGATCCCTGGGTGGTTCAGCGGTTTAGTGCCTGCTTTGGCCCAGGTGTGGTCCTAGAATCCCGGGATTGAGTCCCACGTCAGGCTCCCTGCATGGAGCCTGCTTCTCCCTCTGCCTGTGCCTGTGCCTCTCTCTCTCTCTCTCTCTCATGTCTCATGAGTAAATAAATAAAATAAAATAAAATAATAAAATAAATTTTGTAACAATTTTAATCATAATGGAATTGCATTCCTTGGGTTTGAATAAAATTCAGACATAAAAAAATCTTTTCTGCTGACTCTTCACCCCATTTTATAAATTGTTAAATATTTCACACATAAAAGAATATAAATAGCAATGGACCAATCACCAGGCCAAAAAAAAATGAAGTTTTCCAAAACATTTGAAAACCCCTGTGTTCATATACATGCTTAACCTCTTCCAACTGAGAGGTTGGAAATACAAGTTTTGGATTTATTATTTTGTGGTTCTTCTTCATAGCTTTATGATGTTCGTATTTATGTTTAGGATATATTGCTTAATTTGGCATGGAGTCAATTATTCCTCAACAGGAATAATGCCACATGAATTTTTCTTCTGCAAAGAATTTTCAGTCATTTCTTTCTGAAAATCATTCATCTGTAATTCTTTAATTTTTTACTGACTTACAGTATTTCACTGTAGTATTATATTACAATTTCTTTAGTCATTATTTAATCATTTACTGATGGATATTTAGCATATTTCTAAATTTTTCATGAATGATAATATTGATTTTGCTTTTACAGATAATCTGATGAATATTATTTTACTATTTTTGTCCTGGTTGACAAATCTATATATCCATGTAACCACAACCTCAACAAACTTGTAGAACATTACCATTTCCTTAGAATGTTCTCTTATTATTCTTTTCAGTGGTATTCATTGTTCTGATTTTTATCACCATCAACTAATCTTGTATGTTCTTGATCTTCATATAAATGAAATCATACAAAAAGTACTCTATTTTATGTCTGGTATTTTATGTAGCTCCTTCTCAGCAAATAATAATAATTTAAAAAGTTGAGATTCATCTATATTTTTGGAAGTTTCAGTAATTTGTTGCTTTTATACTGCTGAGTAGTATTCCATTCTGTGATTACATCTGTTTGTTTACAAATTCACACATATTGGGCCATTTTGTCGATTTTAGGTTTTAGACATCATGAATAAAGTTGCTATGTATATCCTTGTATAATCTTTTTATAAACATATGTTTCTAATTCACTTGGGTAAATATATAGGATTCGAATTGTCAAATAGCTTTCCTAGGGAGTTCTACCATTTTACAGTCTCAGGAGCAATTTAGGAAAATACCTATACCTATTGCTCTGAAACTTTGCTAATAATTGAATTGTTAGTCTTAATTTTTTGCTTTTCTAATGAGGATGAAGAAATGTCCCATTGAGCTATAATTTGCATTTTCCTCATGGTAAAAAATGTTAATCAAATTTATGTATTCTCAGTAGCTTATATATCCTATTTTGTGAATGATTTGCTCACATTATTAAAAATCATCTTAAAGGGTAAAATCCTTTCATTTTAAGGGATTATCTTCTTATTATTGATTTTAAGTGCATTTTACATATTTGAGATTCATGTCTTTAACAGATATATGTATTGCATATTTTTATCCCAAGTCTATGTTTTGGCTTCTATTTTATTTACAGTGTCTTTTAAAGAAGATATTTTTTGTTTGTTTGTTTCAAAGTGCAAATATTTTTCATAGTGTATAGTCTATGATGTTATTAGAAATGAAAGTATTTGTTATAGTTTCCAAAGGTAAATCTTTAATTACCTTTCTAAACTCTTCTCCAGTGGTCTTGAGTACTTTCTTGGAAATTTCTATTTTCAGGGATATTAGTCATCCTTTCTGTCATGTATTTTCATGGAGCTATACCTGGCATTATCTCATGATTTTATATCTATGCTATATATGTAGTTATTTCTTCTTTTTCATTTTTTTCTTTTTTTCTTTTATTCACTTTTATTCTTACTAAATCTCATGAGGTATCTCCCATTAGGTTTCCCTTGACTTACAGTGGGGTTATATCTTGATAAGCCCATTATAAATTGAAAATGTATTTAATTCATCTAATGCACAGAACATTAGCTGAGCCTAGCCTACCTTAAATATGCTCAGAACACTTACATCAGCCTGCAGTTGAGCAAAATCCTCTGACACAAAGCCTATTCTATAATAAAGTGTTGGATATCTCATGTAATATATTGAATACTATACTAAATGTGAAAAACAGAATGACTGTATGGCTACAGTTATGTTAAATGTATCATTTGTTTATCCTTATGATCATGTGGCTGACTGGGAGTTGTGGCTCACTGCTGCTGCCCAGCATCACATATCGCTAGTCCTGGAAATGATCCAAATTCAAATTTTGAAGTGTAGTTTCCACTAAATGCCTATTGCTTTCTCGCCATGATAAAGTTGAAAAATATAAGTCAAACTATTCTAAGTCAGGAACCATCTGTATATTGTAGATGTTAAACAGTCTCGATTTTAAATTTTACTGTTTTCTGTATTCTACTTCATTGATTTCGATTTTTATTATTCTTTTAGTTTTTAAAGGTTTATTTATTTGAGAGAGAGAGAGAGCAAGGCAGTGGGGGAAAAGGCATAGGGAGAGAGAATCCTGAAGCAGACTCCCCACTGAGCACAGAGCCTGACACAAGGCTCAATCCCAGGACCCTAAGATCATGACCTGAGCTGAACTCAAGAGTTGGCCATTTAACTGACTGAGCCACCCAGGCACCCCAATTCATTTCAATTTTTATTTTTAGTATGATCTCTTTCTACTTTATTTCATACTGTTTTATGTTTTCTAAATTCATAAAATAATTTATATATTTTTTCTTTCTTATTTATTAAGACATTAATAGTGAATTTTTCTCTGAGTAGGACTTTGGCTATACCCTTACAATTTTGTTGTGCTTTTTTTTCTTTTTGGTTTTCCAGAGATATCATAATTTCCATTTTTTTCTGGCTTGATCCAATAATTATATATTTTCCACAAAATGGATAACCTTTTAAAATTTTTTATTAGGCTTTATTTATTTACTTGGTAATAATCAATGAGTGAAGCCTGTAAAAAAATTTTGTTTTAAAATTTTTAAGTTTTTCTTATGGCCAAGTATGGGCAGATTTTTGCAAATTCCTCAGAACATCCAAAATAAATATCTTCCCTTTTTAAGAGATATAAAGTCCTATTTGTAGCTAATATGCAATGTCATTTATTTTAAAATTCAACTTGTTTTTTATGAGAATTTTTTTCCTATTTCCAAACGTAATAGAGGATAATTGAAATATCCTTTTACAAACAGATTCAGCTACTTTGTGCCTTGTCAAATACAAGAGCATGACTTATCTTCTTTATAAATGGTGTATGCTATCATTACTTAGTGTCTTTCTCATTTTCAGCTTTTTAACACTGGTTGTGATATGTCTGATATGATCACTGACATTTTACCATCTTTACTTTCCTTAGTGTTTCTTTCCCATCCTTTCTTTAAATTGTATTTAATGCATTACCTTATTATGTGTCTTATATTTGTTTGTGCATTGAGCTCAACCTAACAGTCTCTGTCCTCTAGTGAGAAAATTCAGTTCATTTATATTTAGTGTTTTATAAATTTGACTTTGTTGCTTTGACCTTAATTATATATTTCTTATGTATTAAATTTTCTTTTTGTCTCATTTGATCATAATGTTTTCATTCAATTTATTCCTTGTAAATTTGAAAGTAATGTTACAATTTATCATCTTATTGTATTACTCTCCTTTCCTATTTATATAATCAGGCACATATTTCTGTATCATGATTAGAAAGGAAGATATATTTTTCCCAGTCAGATGCACTCTTATGTACATAAAAATGCTTTACTTTCTTTTATCCAAAACTTATCCTTCCTGCAATAAGATTAGCTCAGAGGAATAAAATCTGTTTCTCCCACTTCTCCCTCCTTTTCCCTTCTGCATAAAGAGGACACGCTTGGGAAAATTTTACTTCCTTACTTCCTTCCTCAGCTTATTCTTGCCTCCAACCCTATTTTCTGTGTTTTGTTGAGATAGTTACACATTTTAAATTTGATATTGTTATTAAAATTTCCTTCACAGAATATATGTCTTTTTTCAAGGGTTTTAATTTAGTGTTTATATGATATAGTCCCAGAGAGTCAATTTGTCATTTGGATAAGACAGTAGATAGAGTTTTATTGGTCCCAGTGTTTCCCCTCTTTGTCACCTCCTTCTTGAGATTTCTCTGTTGTTCATCTTATTTAAAGCTTTGTTTTTTTAAAATTAATTAATTAATTAAGAAAAATAAAGAGAGAGAGTGTGGATCAGCAGGGGCAGGGACAGAGGGAAAGGGAGAAGGACAAACAGACAGGCAGAGCCCAATGTGGGGCTTGATCTCACGAGAGTGAGATCATAACCCGAGCTGAAATCAAGAATCAGATGCTCAATCAACTGAGCCACTCAGGTGCTCCATCTTAATTATAGAGTTTGTAAGTGATTTCCATAGAAGCAGTAGATGGGTATATTAGTGTTATTTTTGCAGATCTTGCATATCTTCAAGTATCTTTCTCCCACCCTCACATGTGGATAGGATAATAGAATTTTGGGATGGCCTAGAATTTCAGCAGGAATACATATTTTTCTAAAGTCAGAATTCAAAAACTGGGCACATTTGAATTAAAACTTTAAGCTTTTAACATGGTACTATTTTCCTCTTCAATCTCTCTCTTAATACCTTTAGTAATCAGTTATAAAATTTATGTAAAATATTGCAATGTCAACAAAATAATAAAACACTAATAAACAATTTAAACCAAAATATGAGATCACTTAATAAATAATTGTTTTATTACTAAATTTTCAGCTCTATGTTACATATATATGAGAAATATAAAATATGTTTTTGTTTATACTATATAGTAGCATAAATGTAATATCACATTAGTATATCATACAAAATATAGTTTATTACTATATTATAGTTTTAACATTTTATATTACTGTAATTTTTACAATATTATTTGAATAGAGATATATTGCTTTTATATATAAAAGTTTAAGTAGTAGCAATTCTTTCTTAACATTAATTTAGATAGTTAATGAAATCTGATATCTGAAAGAGAAATTTCTTAAAATTGACATCCTATTTATCTTAATAGACTTATTTTCCTATTTTTTATAGTAAAATGGCAAAATGATCCAAAATTTCACTTGCAAAGTTCACAAGTGGGAATAGATATATTAATCAGCTCTCATACTTCATATCATAATCCAAAATTATTCCACAAGGATTAAGGTGTTAGATGATAAAATAATAACTAGAAAAAAAATAACTAGAGCAAAATTCTATCAGTTTATCTTTTGGTTCTCTAGATGAGGTCAGATGCCAAACATAAATGCAATAAAAAAAATCATGACAGAAATTCCAAAGGTTTGAGTTTGGTCAAAATTAAGTATGTCAAATATATACAAAAAAATGAAAAGGCAAAGAAATGATACTTGGAAAAACTTATAAGAAGAGATTTATAATATCAATATATAAATTCTAACTGATCAATAAGAAAAAAACTAATAGCTCAATGGAGCTATTATCGTATGAGAAAGAATACAAATGCTTAATACTCATCTAAAAATATTTAATCACATTTGCAATTAAATAAATGCAAATTAAAACAAAATGCTCTTACTCATCCATTATGTCAGTAAAAATTTTTCTGGTAATTACTTTTATTTATTTATTTTTTTCTTTTAGTATTATACCTAGTGGGGCAAGAGGGAATCTCAAAGTACTGGTGGACATTGAAATAATTGAAATTGAAATAATTGAAATAATTCTGCTGGATATAAGTTTTATACTGATAGTTACATTTTGGGGATTCATTTTGAGGATGTATGTGATGAAAAAAAACCCAAAACTTTATGAATGAGAATATTGATTGTAACATCATCTAAAGCAACAAAACACTGTAAACAACTAAATGCCCAAGAGTAAAGGAAGAATTAAATATATCTTGGCACATAAATTTGTTGAAATATATAGAAACACTTAAGATATTTTAGATTTTAATATAACGGGGAAAAAGAAAATAAAGCTAACTTTAAGAAATCAGAATATATGAACAATATTTAGAAGATTTGCAATACAATAAAAATAGTATATACACAGAAAAAAAAGATGATATGCTAAATGTTAGCAATCTTTAACTTAAAGATGTCCTTAAAGAGTTTTTAGGGGTTTTGGGGTGGCTCAGTTGATTAAGCATCTGCCTTCAACTCAGGTCATGATCCTGAGGTCCTGGGATAGAGCCCTGCTCAGCAGAGAGCCTGCTTTTCCTCTCCCTCTGACACTACCCCTGCTTGTGCACTCTGTCTCTCTTTCTCTCTCTCAAATAATTAAATAAAATCTTTTTAAAAAGAGGTTTTCATTTTTCTTTTTAGATATTTTCCTATATTAGAATTTTTCTACAATAAACAGCCATTCTTTGATATCAGAAAAATATTTAACATCATAAAAGTTGTCAATGCAAAGTGATTAGTTGCAAATCTGGAAATACATCTGTATCTAGAAAATAGTAGCTGTTAAGTAAATATTCATTGAGTGGCTTAGCGGCCAATATTAATTTTTTTACATTTTATTGTCTTTTCTCTTTGTTAACCTTTTGTTTCCTTATACTTTGTTTCTATATCCTGATTTCTTGGCTTAATATTTCCACAATCGCTCTAAATGCTTCTGTACTGTTCAGTATTGTCATTATTTTTGTAAATGATTTAACCAATGACAATAATAAACTGATGAATTTTATATTTTGTGGCCATATTATCGAAGATGAAACTTGCAGTCCCCTTTTGTGTACATATTACCCAAGTTTTAGAAAAAAAATGTTAAGAGAAAATACCAAAGGGAAAACTGAGGCCAAGGGCCAAGTATGGTAAGGGAATGCTTAGGAATTTCTGACTCTCAAAGATGGGATGAACCACTGAAGTACATCCTGGGCATCTAAATTACTAATCTTCATAAGATAAAGTAAAGAAAGAATTGGCAATGTAAAGTGATACTATAGGGTGAACATTTGTGTCCTCCAAAATTTGTATGTTGAAACCAGTCCCCATTATGGTGGGATTTGAAAGGAGGCCTTTTGGAGGTCATTAGATTATAAGGGAGAAGCTCTCATGAATGGGATTTGTGGTTTCATAAAAGATACCTCAGAGAGCTCTCTTGCCCCTTCTTCCATGTAAGGGCAGAGCAAAAAGATAACTTTCTATAAAAAAGAAACTGAGCCCTCACCAGACATTGAATCTATCAGCTCCTTAATCTTGGAATTCTCAGTCTCTAAAACTGTAGGAAATACATTTCTGTTGTTTATATTTTACCCAGTCAATGGTGTTCTGTTATAGTTCCCCAAACAGACTAAGACAAGTAAGGTTTAATATTTTAATATGATCAACTGGAAGGATTTTTTAAAAAAATATTTTATTTATTTATTCATGAAAGACATTGAGAGAGAGAGAGAGGCAGAGACACAGACAGAGGGAGAAGCAGGCTCCATGCAGGAAGCCCGACATGGGACTCGATCCTGGGTGTCCAGGATCATGCCCTGGGCTGAAGGCCACGCTAAACCGCTGAGCCACCCAGGCTGCCCCAACTGGAAGGATTTTACCTTGAGCTTGACTTTGATGAAAAGTTGAACTACCAGATTCAAATGGATAATATAAAGGCATGTATTTTTATTCTTTTTGTTTTGTTTTGTTTTGTTTTGTTTTGTTTAAGAATGGCAGGGTAGTAGACTTTTTGGCTTCAGGTACAACAGGTTAGATATAACAGTAAAAGAGGTCCCACACCTTGCCAACATTTAAGGCAATTTGGGCAAAATAACCTGAAGTGATGCTTAGAAATTTTCTTAAGAGTATTCAATAAGATCAAAGATAAAGCATGGACATTAGAGTTTATTGCAAATAAAAATGTTTATCAAATGTTTTCTGCCAGACTTACCAAACACAGATAATTGATTTCAGTTCAGATGTGGTTTTTGGCAGTGCTTAAGCTGTAAATTCTTAATTATGTAGAAAAGTTGAGTCTGAAAAGCAAAACAAAGAAACATGGACAAACTAAATGTCAAATGTAAAAGCAAAGCTTGCTTTATGGAAACAATTGGTATTTTTCATTTTATCAAAAGAAGCAAATCTTAAAAATTGATCCATATAGTATTTTCTTATAAATATAAAACCCCTGCCATCATTGCCTTTGGTTTTTCCCTTAGCTGTTTAAGTCTGAATCTGACAGATGTTGATTTAATGTGTCTATCCCATTTACAAAAAACAGATTCTTTTAATTGCTGGAATATAGCAACAGATATTCATAACATTATCATTCCATCACAGTACATCACGATATTTCTCTAACTACCATTTGCATTTTGATACACTCTTCAACCTACTTTTTTTTCATTCATGCTGGTATTACTCAAGTAACATAATATGCTGTAGTGGTTTTAAACTCAATACTTAGTACCTTAATTCCCAGTTATTTTCATAAATACTCTAGAGTATTAGAAAGCGGCATACTACCTAAGCTATAAAATATTATTAGGAGTAACTGGTGAAATATGTCTTTTTATGCAATTTTGCAAAATTATTCAGTGTCACTTAATGACACCTGATGGCATCTTTCTAGAGGATTGCTACGTTTAAGGAATTTTAAAATACAGTAAAAAAAAAAAAAAGAATATTTTAACATCGTGTGGTAAGCATCAAGTAGAAAGATGACTTATAGGTATCTTTCAAAGAACATTTCAAAATATGCCCAACTTTCATCCCTTAATAATACTCTTGAAATAAAAATCTCAAAATATTGTATAAAACCTTCTCCTTTATTTAAAGAAGGAAATGTGCTCATGTGTGTGTGTATGTGTATAAGCAAGCCAGAGTGTGAAAGATTGTGAGAGAGAAGAGAAATAGAGAAACAGAAATCAGAAGAAAATAAAAAGAGAAAAATAAAAAGTCAAATGAATAAAACATTGCATCCACTTCATATATGTAGGAAAATTAAAGTTAAAGCATATTAAACCAAAAAAGACCCCACCTGTCATTGTCTAATTCTTCTCTATGCTTTATTTTATTTAAACCTCTTGACAGAAGTCAGAATTTATCACCCAATCACCCAAACACTGGCCCAATATAACTTTTCATCCTGCCTTGCAATTTCAAAACTCCACAGGTATCTTTAGACTTGAGTCCTTCTAGGGCCCAGAAACAAAGGGCATTCCCTATGTTGTTGAAAAAGAAAAGATTCACTATGAATCAAAAAGGAAACGAATGTAAAAAAGAGGGCAAAGAATGTCACACGGTACAGCTTGCCACTGTTGTTGGGCCTATTTTCCTTCCACTGGGTCAGTGACCTCCATGCTCACTACTGTCAAATAAAATGCTCTGAGCAACACCTGTTTTCCCCCAACCCCTGACCCTCATTCAGCTGGCAGCATTGACAGGCCTTCATGAAGTGCATAGTAATGGAGTCAAGGAAATGGGCAGCTGCCAAGGGAATTGTGCCATATTTTTTGACTTGCCACTTGTACAGTATTTCTCACCTCATTTGTAATGGAGAGAAATGTGTTTTAAAATTGAAGACAGTATTGATTAGCCTAAAAACCTTTCAGCTGTGTTTCAAGATATCACAGCTTTATTCACTGTCACATGTCAGCAGATGACCTTGTAAAATATTTGAGCCTTAAAGCATTCAGATGTTTCTTTTCATTGTGGTCAATATTGCTTCTCCTATGTCTCCG
Source organism: Vulpes lagopus (assembly GCF_018345385.1). Classification (NCBI taxonomy): domain Eukaryota; kingdom Metazoa; phylum Chordata; class Mammalia; order Carnivora; family Canidae; genus Vulpes; species Vulpes lagopus. The sequence continues at coordinate 16,512,534 of NC_054824.1, forward strand.
CTGGATACGCATCACCATTTATTTGGCCTCTACCAAGGATCTTGTTATGTCCCCACTGAAATAAGAAAGCCCAATTGTATTGGGGCATCTCCTATTGTCATTTGTGACCTTTGGAAGGCAACTGCAAGGGAGCTTTCAACATTCTGTCTTTATTTCCTAATCTGGGGAAGTTAATTTCTCGATCAGGGGCATAGCTGATATCATCTCTTCAGCAACAACCTTCAAGTCTAGATCCCATTTTCCTTCAATTCCAAGTCTTCGTGTTTCTTGGTTTGTTTTTAATCTGTTTCCCTGTTGAAAGTAATCGTGTTTTACTCAGGCTATTTTAAAGGTTGTCTCTTTAGCTTAGGTTTTCAGTGGTTTCCTATGGAGTACCTGTTTTTAGGTGGTTTTGTTTTGGTTTGTTTATTAATTCTGCTTGGAATTCACAAAGCTTTATGAGTGTCTGCTGCAAATTTTTCTATCCAGTTGGAAAACTCTAAACCAATATATCTTCAATTACTGCAGAAAAATGAGTTCTGCCCCCATTCTTTTTCTCTTCTCTTTCTATAACTTCAAATTACATATATGTTAGACCATTTAGTCATGTTCTGCATATCTTTTACATTTTTGTCGTATTTTCTATACTTTAGTATTTCCTTGCTTCAGTCTGGGATATTGTCTTTTGCCCTCTCTTCCAAATTGTTAATTCTCTCTTAAACTGTGTCTATTCTTTTAAGCCCATCTTTTGTATTCTTAATTACATTTATTGCATTATCTATTTTCAGAATTTTTATTAGATTATTATAATATCAAGTTCTGTGCTGAATTTTTGTCTGATACAACCATATCAAGGTTTCCTATAGATTAGTTACTATTTTCTGCTTTTATTTTCCCTCTAGATTTTTAGTTAATGATTAGCCTTTATATGTTTGATAATTTTTGAAAGATGTTTCATGAGAAATTAAAGAAATAATTGAAAGTTTTGAGTGATGCTAATGTCTTCAAAGAGTGTTTACTTTTACTACTGGCATACAATGAGAGAAAAAGCTGATCATTTTAATACAGTGTGAAATTAAATTGATTCAGAGAGAAATTTTATTCATGTGCTGTCTGTTCTATTTTTTGTTTACCTATATTCAGATTTTTGTACCTTGGTTTTAATACATCTCCTAGAGGGAAACAGTGAGCCACTTTTTTCTCAAAGATTTTATTAAGCTGCATAAAAATTCTAAATTTTCAATGAAACAGAAAGTTATTGGACTCTACTCAAAGAAGTGAAAGAATAAGTGTTCCTTAAAACATATGAAATACTCAGATGCTATCACTTAATCATTTGAGTTGCTCCAACTAACTTATTTACTTTTTTCAGATTCATCTTTGCAAAAGCCAGGCAAGCTATATGTGTGGCATATAGATTTATTTTTTATGATGGCTAAAATACCAAGACAACATACTAGTTTGGTTATTTGGGTCATATGGATATGGATTTAAGTACCAGGCATGACTTATATAAGGTATATGACATAACTTAATTATCTAAATAGCATTTTAAAAGTGACTTCTCAGGGTCTCTTGGTGGCTCAGTCAGTTGAGCATCCAACTCTTGGTTTCCGCTTAGGTCATGATCTCAAGGATTCTGGGATCTAGCCCTCCTTGGATATGAGTTCTGTGCTCAGCGGAGAATCTGCTTAAGGTTCTCTCTCTCTCTCTGCCCTTCCTCCCACTCAAACGTGTGTGCACACACATAATCTCTCTCTAAAATAAATAAATAAATCTAAAAAGAAAAAAGTGACTTCTCTCCTAGGAAAGTAGACTTTTGAAAATAAATAACAATATTTTCATGTTAAGCAACTACCCCAAATTATGAAGAAAGAGGAGAATTAGAAATGGAGAAATTAGAAAAGACTATAAAGAAATTAAGAGCCTTCCAAGAATCAATGTTCTAACAGCAATATTTCAAGAAAATCTTTTGTTCTGGCTCTATATCATTGCAGCAGGTCCAACAGCTCCTCCCTGCATAGGAAAGGCTGAAATCAGAATGAGAATAGGCAGGAGTAGGGGCCAGCATCAGATAATTCTCTACCCAAAGAGCCAGATCATCAGCCAGCACTCTTCCTTTTCAGCCAGCTTGATTAGCAAGACCTGAAGTGTGTTCAATAGGGCCCAAGATAAACCTTTGCCAGAAATGAGAAAGTTTGACTTTGAGAAATAGTGCAAAGAGAAATCAACACAAAAAGAGACTGAAGCCTCATGCTTGTTGCTGCATTGGGAAAATAAACGAGGGCAGAGTAATGTAGAGCAGAGCACAAGTGAAAAATGTTAACTCGGCCACCATGACCACAACACTCTAGTTATGTTTTCTTTGTATCTCATACTCAGTAAGTGTCAGAGTGGAAACAAATTTACAGAAAAACCAAACTCTATTCAAAAAGGCAGTAATGGCAAACATAGTAGCAGAAACTATAATCCAGCCAGGAAATCTTGAATTTAGAAACTGGACTTAAGTATATAAGAATCAGAGACAATCTAAAAAATAGAATGTTCTCAGAGATAGGACTACCATTAGTTTTTGTTTTGTTTTGTTTTTTAAGAGAAAGAAACAGAGGTAGAGTTTTACCCTTAATTGATCACACAAGTACACTAGTAAAAGAAAGAGTTTAAAATGAACTAGGGGCACCTGGGTGGCTTAGTTGGTTAAGCAGCTGCCTTTGGCTCAGGTCATGATCCTGGGGTCCTGGGATCCAGCCTACATTGGGCTCCCAGCTCAGCGAGGAAGCTGATTCTCCCTCTGCCTCTACCCCTGCTCATGCTCTCTATCACTGGCTCTCTCCCTGTCTCAAATAAATAAATAAAAACCTTTTTAAAAATGAACTATAACACTCTAAAACACAATTATTTAAAAATGTCTTAGTTTAACTTAAAAAAAAACATATATAGTATCATTTTTGTCTTTTCTTCCAAAATAAAAGCTTCTGACAAATTAATTGAGTGCTTTTAACACTTTAAAAAACAATTTACCCTAGATGTTCTAGCTCTAGGAACCTACCTTAGTTTTGCACAAAAGAAAGATTGTGACACAAAGATGTTCCTCACAACATTGTTTATGACTCATTCATTCAACAAAATTTTCATTGAGCTAGGCAGTGTGACTGCTGTTTAGAAAAAAATCTCAAATGCCATTAAAAGAGTAATCGTTAATTATGGTACAGGCATATGATGAGCTATTATGTAGTTATTAAAATGATGTTTATGGAATGTTTAATGACTTGGGAAAATGTTAATGATTTAATATTGAGTAAAAAATGTACTTACAAAATAGCACTTACCATATTATCTGAGCCACATGTAAAAATTGCATTAAAAAATAAAGGAATATTCCAAAATACAATAATTCCTTTAGGTGATAGAATGATGGATGCTCCTTTACTTTGAGTTGCTTTTTATAAGAACATGTATTCATTTAATAATCATTAGCAAATGTTCAGAATTTGGTAAATTAGAAATATCAGAACTGGACCCGATTGACCACTTGATCAGAATTATATTCTGTAGTTATAAAGATGTGACTTAATTGAGCAAATTGCAGGATACGTAGACAGCTTTTACAGACATGTTTGCTGGAATGCACAATGCTTGATTTCCTGGATTCCTTGCACCCTTGTTTCACATTCTTAAAACACTCGTATTATTAATAGCAAGCAGATATGTTTAAGATATTTTTCTAATAAAAGCAGGTTTAACATGGTTCTTACTATATCAGTTTACAGATTTATTATTTACATACAATTAAGTGCACCTATTTTAAGTTAACTTTGTGATGAATTCTGACAAATATACACACTGATGCAACTATGCTAATAAAAATATAGAATATTTTCCTGATCCTCAAAAGTTTCTTTTTGTTGTGCTGCTTTGCAGATAATTCTTAGCCCCATCTCCTGCACCAGGTAAATACTGATCATTCAGGCACGGCTCATCAAATTTGCCTCTTTCATGCAAGTGAACTATACAGTGTGTATTATTTTGTGCATAGTTATTTGACTCAGCTAAATTTCTTGAGATCTGTCCATGTTGTTGCATGTATCAGTATGGGATGTTATTATATATACTTTAGAATGGATAAAACTAAAACATTTGGTGGATACCTGGGTGGCTCAGCGGTTTGGCACTTGCCTTTGGCCCGGGGCGCGATCCTGGAGTTCCGGGATCGAGTCCCGCGTTGGGCTCCTTGCATGGAGCCTGCTTCTCCCTCTGCCTATGTCTCTACCTCTCTCTCTCTCTCTCTCTCTCTCTCTCTATATATATATATATATATATATATATATATATATATGTAAAATATATAATAATAATTAATAAATGAATAAATAAATCTTTTAAAAAATTAAAACATTTTATTATATTAAGTGTTGGTGAGGAAATGAAAGAACTCAAAATCATATGCATTGCCATAAAGAATATAAGATAGTTTAGCTATTTTAGAAAACAATTTGAAGTTTCTTGTAGTTAAACAAATGCTTACCGTGTGACTCAGCAATTCTACTTCTAGGTATTTAACCAAGAGAAATGAAAATCTATGTCCACCAAAAGACGCATATTCAAATGATCATAGTGGCTGAACTAGAAACATAACAACCACAACTGAAAACAACCCAAATGTCTATTAACAAGTGAAATAATAAGAAAATTATGGCATATATATATATATATACACACACACACACACACATACCATGGAATACTACTCAGTAATAAAAACTTGTCCTTTTTTAAGCATAACTTTACAAAGTCTAGTTTCATAAAATGTATTATCCCGAAGATTTTTTGACTTAAGTCATTATTTTTATTCCAGTTAGCTAACATATAGTGATATCTTAGTTTCTTGTACAATATGGTGCTTCAACACTTCCATACATTGCCCCATGCTCATCACAAATGCACTCCTTCATCTCCATCACCTATTTCACCCATTCCCCCACCAACCTCCCCTCTCCTAACCATCAGTTGATTTGTCTTTCTTGCTCTCTTTCCCTACCTTTCCTCATTTGTTTTATTTCTTAAATTCCACATATGAGTGGAAGCATATGGTATTTGTCTTTTTATGACTAATTTATTTCACTTAGTATTATACTCTCTAGGTCCATCCATGTCATTGCAAATGGCAAGATTTCATTTGGTTTTATGGATGAATAATATTAATATAAATGTAGACCACTTTTCCTTATCCATTCATCAATTGATGGACACTTGGGCTACCTCCATATCTTGGCAATTGTAAACAAGGCTACTATAAGCACTGGGTGCATGTATCCCTTTGAATTAGTGTCTTTGTATTGTTTGGGTAAATAACCAGTAGGGTGATTCCTGCATCATAGGGTGATTCTAAATTTAATTTTTTTTGAGGAAGCTCCATACTGTTTTCTACAATTGGTGTGCCAATTTGCATTCCCACCAACAGTACACAAGTGTTCTGTCTTCACATCCGAGCTAACACCTGTTTTTTTCTTGTGTTGTTGATTTTAGCCGTTCCAACAAGTGTGAGGTCGTATCTCATTGTAGTTGTGCTTTGTATTTCTCTGATAATCAGTAATGATGAGAATCGTTTGATGTGTCAGTTGGCCATCCCCCTGTCTTCTTTGGAGAAATATCTGTTCATATCTTCTGCCCATTTTAATTGGATTATTTGGGTTTTGGTGAGAAGTTTTATAAGTTCTTTATGTATTTTGGCTACTAGTCTTTATTGGATATGTCATTTACAAATATCTTCTCCCGTTCCATAGTTGGCCTTTTAGTTTTATTGATTGTTTCCTTGGCTGTGCAGAAGTTTTTTATTTTGATGTAGTCCCAATGGTTTATTTTTTCTTTTGTTTCCCTTGCCTCAGGAGACATATTTAGAAAAAAAATTGCTACAGCCGAAGTCAAGGAAGTTACTGCTCGTGCTCTTTTCTAGAATGTTTATGGTTTCAGGTCTCACATTTAGGTCCTTAATCCACTTTGAATTTATTTTTGTGTATGGTGTAAGGAAGTGGTCTAATTTCTTTCATTTGCATGTTGTTCAATTTTCTCAAAATCATTTGTTGAAGAGACTGTCTTTATCCCATTGGATGGATATTCTTTCCTGCTCTGTAGAAGATTAATTGACAATACAGTTGTAAATTCATTTCTGGGTTTTATATTCTGTTTCATTGATCTATGTGTCTATTTTTGGATCAGTATCCTACCGTTTTGATTATTACAGCTTCATAATGTAACTTGAGGTCTGGAATTGTGATGCCTCCAGCTTTGCTTTTCTTTTTCATGATTGCTTTGGCTATTTGGAGTCTTTTGTGGTTTCATACAAATTTTAGAATATTTTCTTCTAGTTCTATGAAAATACTATTGATATTTTTATAGGGATTGCATTAAATTTATAGATTGCTTTGGGTAATATAGACATTTTAACAATATTTGTTTTTCCAATCCATGAGCATAGAATATCTTTCCATTTCTTTGTATTATCTTCAATTTCTTCATTAGTATTTTATAGCTTCAGAATACAGGTCTTTTACCCACTTTTAAGGTTTATTCCCAGGTATTTTATTATTTTCAGTGCAACTACAAATGGGATTGCTTTCTTAGTTTCTCTTTCTGCTGCTTCATTATTGGTGCATAGAAATGCAACAGATTTCTGTACATTGATTTTGAACCTTGTGAATTCATTTTTCAGTTAGCAGTTTTTTTTTGGTGGAGTCTTTTGGATTCTCCATATCTATTATAGTATCATGTCATCTGCAAATATTGAAAGTTTTACTTCTTCCTTCCTGATTTGGATGCTTTTATTTCTTTTTGTTGTCCGATTGCTTTGGCTAGGACTTCCAATACTGTGTTGAGTAAAAGTAGTGACAGTGGACATCCTTGTCTTATTCCTGACCTTAGGGGAAAGCTCTCAGTTTTTCCCCATTGAGAATGATATTTTTGTGTGTTTTTCATACATGGCCTTTATTATGTTGATGTATGTTCCCTCTAAACCTGCTTTGTTGAGTGTTCTTATCGTGAATAGATGCTGTACTTTATCAAACACTTTTTCTGCATCTATTGAAATGATCATATGGTTCTTATCCTTTCTTTTATTAATGTGATATATCATATTGATTAATTTGTGAATATCAAACCACTCTTGCACCCCAGGAATAAATCCCTCTTGATTATGGTGAAGATTTTTCTTAATGTATTGTTGGAATCAGTTTGCTAATATTTTGTTGAGATTTTTTGAACCTATATTTATCAGGGATATTGGCCTGTAGTTCTCTTTTTTAGTGTTGTCTTTATCTCATTTTGGTATCAGGGTAATGCTGGCCTCATAGAATGATTTAGAATCTTTTCTTACATTTCTAGTTTTTGAAATGGTTTGAGAAGAATAGGTATTAACTCTTCTTTACATGTTTGGTAGAATTCACCTGTGAAGCCACTGGAAATTGGATTTTTGTTTTTCATGGGATTTTTTTGATTACTGATTCAATGCCTTTGATGGTGATTAGTCTGTTCAAATTTTCTATTTCTTCTTATTTCAGCTTTGGTAGGTTATATGTTTGTAGGAATTTATTATCCATTTCTTCCAGGTTGTCTAATTTGTTGGCATGTAGTTTCTCATAATATTCTCTTGTAATTGTTTATATTTCTGTAGTGTTGGTTGTTATTTCTCTGCTTTCATTTGTGATTTTATTTATTTGAGGCCTTTTTCTTTTTTCTTGATAAGTCTGGCTAGAGATTTATCAAATTTATTGATTTTTTTCAGTGAACGAGCTCCTGGTTTCTTTGATCTGTTCTACTGTGTGTTTGTTGTTTTAGTTTCTATATCATTTCTTTTTGCTCTAATCTTTAGTATTTCCTTCTTCTTCTGGTTTTAGGTTTTGTTTGTTGTTCTTATTCTATGGTTATGGTTAGATTGCTTAGTTGAGATTTTTCTTACTTTTTGAGGTAGATCTGTATCGCTATAAACTTCCTTCTTAAAACAGCTTTTGCTACATCCCAAAAGTTTTGAATTGTTGTATTTTCATTTTCATTTGCTTCCAGGTACTATTTTATTTCTTCTTTTATTTCCTGGTTGTCCCATTCATTGTTGAATGGCATGTTATTTAACTTCCGTATATTTGTGGTCTTTCATGTGTGGTCAACTTCTAATTTAATAACATTATGCTCAGAAAATTTACATGGCCTGACTTCCACCTTGAATTTGTTGAGGCTTGTTTTGTGAGGTAATATGTTCTGGAGATCTATTCTGGAGAATGTTCCATATGCACTTGAAAAGAAAGTATATTCTGCTGTTTTAGGATGGAAAGTTCTCAATATATCTGTTAAATCCATCTGGTCCAGTGTGTCATTCAAAGCCATTGTTTCTTTCCTAATTTTCTGTTTAGATGATCTGTCCACTCATGTAAGTGGAAAGTTAAACTGCCTTATTATTATTGTATTATTATTGATTAGTTCCTTCATGTTTTTTATTTCATATTTTATGTATTTGGGAGTTCCAATGTTGGACACATAAATATTTACAATTGTTATATCTTGTTGGATTGTCTTCATTATTATTATGTAATGTCTTTTGTCTCTTGTTATTGTTTTTGTTTTAAAGTCTATTTTGTCTGATATAAGTGTTCTGGTCCAGCCTTCTTTTGACATCCATTTGCATGATAGATGTTTCCCCATCCCCTCACTTTCAATCTACAGGAGTTTTTAGTTCTAAAATAAATCTCTTGTAGATAGCATATAGAGGGGTCTTTTTTATTATCCATTCTGTCACCCTATGTCTTTTGATTAGATCATTTAAATCATTTACATTCAAAGTAATTATTGATAGATTTTCATTTATTATCATTTTATTATTTTGTGGTTATTTCTGAAGATTTTCTCTGATCTTTTCTTGTCTTTCACCCCTTCCTGGTTTGCTGATTTTCTTTAGTGATATATTTGGATTTGTTTTCTCTTTATTCTTTGTGTGTATCTATTACTAGTTTTTGATTTGTGGTTACCATGAGGTTTATATATAACATATTCTGCATATAGAAGTCTATATTAAGTTGATGATCATTTAAATTTTAACCAAATCTTTACTCCTCTCCTCCCCACATTTCATGTATATGTTATATTTTACATCTTTTTATTTTGTGAATTCCTTGACTGATTTTTACAGAAATATTCAGAAATATTCGTTTTTTAAAAATATTTTATTCGTTTATTCATGAGAGACAGAGAGAGAGAGAGAGAGAGAGAGAGAGGCAGAGACATAGGCAGAGGGTGAAGCAGTCTCTTTGCAAGGAACCTGATGTGGGACTTGATCCCAGGACCCCAGGATCATGACCTGAGCCAAAGGCTTAAACACTGAGCCATCCAGGAACCCCAGAAATATTCATTTTTATTGCTTTTGTGTTTCTTACCTTTATACTGTCATTTCTGGGCTCTCCTTTTCACTCCACAGGTCCCCTTTAATATTTCTCGCAAGGCTGGTTTGATGGTTATGAACTTTTATATTTTTGTTTGTCTGTGAAACTTTTTTTTATCTTTTTTTATTCTGAATGATAGCCTTCCTGGATAGAGTATTCTTGGCTGCAGATTTTTCCCATTCAGTATTTTGAATATATCAAAATACAGAAGCTTAGAAAGTTTCTGCTGAGAAATCCCCTGCTAGCCTTACAGGTTTTCCCTTTTAAGTTCCTGTTTTCTTTTGTCTTGCTGCTTTTCACTGTACTATGCCAACTTAATTACAATATGTCATGGTGTGGATCTGTTTTTGTTGATTTTGATGGGAGTTCTCTGTGCCTCATAGACCTGGGTATCTGTTCCCTTCCCGGGATTAGAGAAGTTTTCCGCTATTATTTCTTCAAATAAATTTTCTGCACCCTTTTCTCTTTCTTCTTCTGAGACTTCTATAATGTGAATGTTATGATGTTTGATAGAGTCACTGATTCCCTAAGTCTATTCTTGTTTTGTATAATTCTTTCTTCTCTCTCTTGTTTGTCTTGATTACTTTTTATTATTCTGTCTTCTTGTCATTAATTCATTCTTCTGCTTGCTGTTCATTGTATCAGGCATGTTTCTAATTTCATTTATTGCACTCTTCATCTCTGATTCGTTCTTTTTGTAATTTCTAAATTAAGGTCTTAATGATGTCCTTCACTCTTTTCTCAAGTCCAGTGAGTATCCTTATGATCGTTGCTTTAAATACTCCATCAGGCATGTTACTTGCATCTGTTTCACTTATGTATCTGGCTGTGGTCTTTTCTGTTATTTCATTTGGGAACAAATTTCTCTGACTTTCATTTTGTCTAAGTCTCTGTGCCTATTTCTCTGTGTTAGGAAAGTCAGCTGCATTTCCTGCTTTTGAGGGTAATGACCATATGGAGAAGAGGTCCTGTAGTACCCTGCTATGTAGTATCCCCTCGTCCCCAGGGCCTGGCACTTCTGGGAGTATCTCCAACCTGTGTGCTCTACTGTTTTGTCCTGGCTGCTTTATTTTCCAGGCCAGTAACCTGCAGAGGGTCTCTTTTCATGTCATGTTTGATCCCCTAGTGTTTGGTCCCTGGCCTGAATGTGGCAAGTTTTAAAAGGTGTAGTCTGGTCTCCTTGTGAACTAAGAACTATCACCACTGCCATGGTATAGAGGCCCTACAAAACTTCCACATCAGGAAATGTGGTGTAGGCAGAGATTGGCCCAGTTTTCTGGGAGAAGGGGACATGCTGGGACTGAGGCAAGGGTGACTGGGAAGAGGGGTTCCACTGGAACATGGTGGTGGTGCGGGGGAATTGGAAGATTTGGTGGAAGCAAATTAGGTAGCAAGTGTTGGCACTAAACTGGTTCTGTAGGTGATGGTGCTTACACTAAGGGGCAAGGGAGGGGAAAGTGCCACCCAGTTCCTTTGTTTTGACAGGTGAATGCTATCTCTCTGGGGCATGCTTGAGCAACTAACTTCCCTATTGTGTGCTCTGGGCACTCTTCAGATCACTGCTTCCAGGTTCTATGTCTGCAGGCTATTTGCCTGCCTTTTCTCCAAGAGCAGCCCACGTCTCCTCTGAGCTTAATCCCAGCCATACCCACTGACCTTTAGAACTTCAGGTTTTAAGCCCTGCTAGTTGCAAGAACTCACAAAATTCAGTCTGTTTCACCTTCCAAGCCAATTTCTATGGGTTTGTTTTCCTCATGTGCTCTGCTATGTGTTACTCCATCTCTCACCATCCTCTAATACCACAGTTCCCTTCCCACCATAATAGCCACTATCTGTTTCTCTCCTAAACCCAATCTCCACACTTTTCTTCTTTGATGTTATCTCTTATCTATCTTTAGCCTTTAGTAATGGAGTTTGTTCTTCCAGGCTCCAGGTCAATTTGGGGGTATTTGGGATGATTTGATAGTTCATCTTAATTCATGGGATGAGGCAAGTCCCGGGTCTTCCTACTTTGCTGCCATCTTCTAACCTCTCCTGAAGAAAAGTTTTAATGATGGGAAAATCTTGAAGACTCATTACAATAATATTCAGTAAGTATTTTGATTTGAAACTTTATTCACTCCAATAAAAGATTAAATTAAAAAATGTAGTCACCAATTCTATTTGTCTATTATTTATTTTAAAGATGAATAGAATTTTTGATATCATCTGTCACATATTTAAGAAAATATATTAACCTTGTTAAACAATCAGGAATCTGAAGTGAATAGTTATTACACAAAAACTTATATGTTTTAAATTAAATCCTAAACTCCTCTTGTGCAGTCTTCTATAAACCTCTGGTGAAAACATTATTTTTCTTCAAATGAGAAACTCCAATAGTGAGAAAAAAATAGTTTCATTTTTCTTTCATTTAAAAATCAAGTACTGGACACAGAATTAGACATGGTCTCTGCTCAGTGGGTTTCACAATTTACAATGCTAGTATGATTTTTCTTTCTGCTCCAGTTCTATATTAGAGCACACACTTGATAGGAACTTGTTTATGATTGCTAAGATATACTCTTGTGCCCTGATATACAACTGAAAGAAAGTTCACAGTCCTTTGAAAAACCAGGGCCTTGGGCATGCCGGAAGGCCAGGCACAATAACATATACTTGTATCAGATAAAGGAAAATTCTGTGTCAAGAATGGAATTCTAATAATGACTTGTCTTTCTCTAGTTTACTAGTGAAGAAAGCTTGCCACAAATATTTAGAAAGCCAGGTAAACTGCTGAATGTGTGCAAATTTGTAAGTCCAGTACAGTGCCTGGAATATAGGAAGTGTTTGTTAAATAGTGGAGCAAATTAAAAATATGTATTTGAGATAAAACATTCTGTGTCAACAATAATCCTAATATTCAGGTACTCTAAAATTATAAAATTATAAATTTTATATTATAAAATTCTATATATTATAGAATAAGTTTTAAAAATTATTTTCTGTGATTTACCCATATCCGTGGTTTCAAATGGTCTCAGAAGTCTCTGGCTATCATGGAGATTTTTTACACCACTTTTCTGATTTTTTTTCTATCAGAAAATTTATTCTTGGCTGTACTTAGGAAACAATATAATATACCACAAGAAAACGTACTTGTTTATGGAAGGGAAATGAGAAATTTCACGTTAGTTCAAATACTAAACAAGTTAGTTAATTCAATCACCAAATATTGTTTAAGTGGTTAGTACGTGGCAAGCATCATTCTGGTGCTGGTAATAGAGTAGTGAACAATTCAGGAATTCCCGTTAGACTTATGGATCATGTAGAAACCACATGGAGTTAGCGGAGGGGAAAAGGAAGAAAGATGATAAATAAATTGGTACATGATATAGGTTGCAGACTTGGTTTCATTCATTCTCCATGCAATCTGGCAACCTCATGATTTTTTAAATGAGGAAATTGCAAACCAGAGATATCATCTAACTTGTCCTGAAGCCATGCTATAGTATGGGAGTAATTTAACCAAGGTCCTTTTGAACAAGGAATCCCTTGCTATGTTCAATTATTTATATTAGGGGAAATAATCAGAAGAGAGTTACTAAGTTTATAAATTATAACCAACAAGGAAGAAAATGGAGGGGGAATGGGAAAGGACTTTAGAAGTAGACATATCTTTGTGTGAAAGCCATGAGAATATGCCTGATGTACTTCCTACAATGAGAAGTGTAACTGACCGAGGACCCCCACTGCTGTACTGTGAAATCCACTTTGGCATTTGCACTGAGGTCGCACTTCCCAGGGGCTGCTTCTGGTCAGTGACAAAGCGTAAGAGGAATATTAAGTGATACTCATTCTGGGGAATCATGGAACTCCTCTGATGACCGTCTTTAGTTTGAAGACTCCCTGAAGCTGCTGACATTTCCTTAGACAGTATCATTGTCAAGGACATTTCCCTTCTTCTCTCCCATTCACAATACAGTCTGAGTACTTCCTAGCTTTAAGTACTTCCCCTCATCATTGTATCTCAAAGAAGAGTTTTCTCTAACTAAATAGTTGCATGTGTCATCCCATCTTGGTTTCTACTTCTTGGAAGACCCAGACAAATAATACTGAAATTGGTCTGAGCAAATGAGCATTAAGATGGGGATTTGGGACTGGTTAACCCACCATTGGGTAGGTGAAGGGGATACCATCCTAGTTAATATGTGGGAATGGATAGTTCTTGGTACAATGCGGCAGCTTGATTTCTAAAGATTTCACCAATGATGACAAGGGAAAATGTCCTGGTACAGCAGAATGCTACAGCAGGTGTAATGATGCAGGTGTATGAAAAATAGTGGGTAACAATGCCTACAAAGACAGCAGACTATGACAATTTATGGAAGGATAATGAAAGAACTGAGGGTTGATAAAAAAGGAGTTTACAGCTCAGTGTGTGTGAACCCAGAGAGTTTCAGCTATAACTTCCTGTAGTGGAATAGCAAACACAATTAAGTGACAGGCTGAAGAGTTACTTATCAGAGTCACCGAGCTCCAAACGTGTTTGAATACAATGTCAAGGCAGGTTTATTATGCATAACTGAGGGCCTTGGTAGAAAAAAGAAAACCTAAGATTCTGAAAAATGAGACAAGGAAATCTGAATGGATGACATTGAAGGTGCTGACCATTTAATCCACTTGGTTGCCCCTGGGCCCTCTGTGTTTGCAAAGATAGTCCATCCTTCTTTAGTTATAGCTACTCCCTCCACTGGGTAGGAAAATGCTACAGAAGCTTCTCCCTCACAAGACAATCAGTGTTCTCTCAGGAATTGCCCCGATTCTTCTTCTGGCTACTAGACCAATAGCTAGGGTTGAAACCCAGCATAACGTGGCTGGAAATATGTTAGGCCTGATATGGGAAGAAAGAGACTACATTTAAAAAATTCTAAGAACTATGGGCAGCTCTGGTGGCTCAGCGGTTTAGTGCTGCCTTCAGCCCAGGGCGTGATCCTGGAGACCCGGGATCGAGTCCCACGTCCGGTTCCCTGCTTCTCCCTCTGCCTGTGTCTCTGCCTGCCCCCGCCCCCGTGTGTCTCTTATGAATAAAATAAATAAAATCTTTAAATAAATAAATAAAAATTCTAAGAACTAGCTGACATATTCTGCCAAGAATGAAGAAAGGACTTCTTAGATGAGATTTTGAGGGTGTTCAATCTAGGGCAACAGAATGTACAGCTGGATAAGCAAGAATTCATTGCCTTAGCTGTATTTTCTAAAGACAAGGAATATAATACCCTATTAAAACAAGGACTCCGGGCAATAGAACAAACTTGCTGCTGGGGTGGCTTTTAGATGTCTGTTAAAAGTGATGGCTAACTCTAAGTAAAATAAAGTGCAAATACTATCATGGCAGGTAGAAGAAGAAGTAATGAGGCTGAGAGAAGTGAGCCTATTGAATAGTCATATTATGTAAGTCGGAAGACTCAAGAAAACATACCACTCACCAAGGCCATCAGAAATATGATGGTAAGAAGGGCACCAGAATAACTAAGTAACTCAGAGATCATTCTTTATAGGCTACAGATGATGGTAGGAGGGGCAGTTACAGACCTGGGCTCTTGAACATCCATGGTGATATTGCACCTCTACTCAATAATAAAAACTAGATGATGACACTTAATTGTTAAAGCTAGTTGGCTTCAAGTGCCATAATGACAGGTAAAGCTGGAGAGAAAGTCAAGAGATTTAACCTGCAGAAAGTTATGGAAATGATTAATACAGAATGGCATTCTTAAAGGCAAGAAGAGATAGGAAGCCAACCTTGCTTTCTCTTTAACATCTTCAAATTAAAAAAAAAAAAAAGAACAATGAACAAAAATAGAGGAGCAAGAAAGTGTGCTGTAGCAGATCCAGGGTATGAGGCAATCAGCCTCTAATATTTTCTAGTGTTGGGGAATCCAGCAGACTCTAAAATATTGGAAAAGGTGCAATATGAAACTTACTCTCAAGGTCTGGTGGAAGAATCACAATATAGGCCTCTGGGATTCTGAATGAAGTCCAGGCACAGTAGAGAATTATTCCTTGAAAATCATCTCTTGTGTGTTACTGGATTTTGGTAAACACAGAACACTTGACCGTGGAAAGCATACTGGCCATGTACCTGAAACTGACCATCATGAGCTGAATTCTGTTTGACCAACCAAATCACAATTATCAGATAGGCTGAGACATATTTCCATTGGTCATGAGAAAGTAGCCCAGACCACATGTCACCCAACACAGTTACACTATGTGTCCTTCCCCTGACTTGTACCTGTCGTTGTATGGGAGCTCTTATATTACCAGCTAAAAAAGCAGGCAGAAGTCTGAGCTTGTGGATGGACTGCCTCAGTATGTGGGTGCAAGTAAAACATGGACAGTGGCTACATTATAGCCACATTCAGGGTTGGCCTTGAAAATCAGTGGAGTGGAAAAAAAATCTTCCCATTAGCAGAGCTGTAGGCAATATACTTGGCCATCCTTTTTGTGTGCAAAGGAAACTCTAGGAAGGAATATATATAAATCTCTGGGCAATGGTCAATGGCCTTACCATTAGAGTGTGGAGGAAAAAGAATAATATCAGAGACAAAGTGGTCTGAAATAGAGGCATCTGATGGTCATATGGGAGTAGGCACACTAGGTAAAGATTTTTGTATTACACATTATTTGCCAGAAAGCATCCACTATGGGAAAGGCACTGGATGGCCAAATAGATAAAATGATACATGCAGTTGACATAGTCAGCCTTCCTTATCAGCCACTCTGATGGGCATGATGGGCACCAAAAGAAGTGGCCATAGTGGCAGAGATAAAAGCTCTATACGGGCCCAACAACACGAACTCCTAGTTACCACAGCTGATCTAACTACCGCTATCTCTGAATGTCCAACTTGCCAACAACACAGACCAATACTGAGTTCCTGATATGACACTATTCCCTGAAGAATTCAATTGGTTAGTCGATTACATGGCCCCATTTATACCCTGATTTGACTTACAAGGGTACATAGTTACCCTGGGCGTAGGTTATCTTTTCTGCCTGCAGATCTTTAGTCAGTACTGCTTTCCAGTCACTAACAGAACACCTGACCCATAAGCATGGGATCTTATACAGCACAGGATCTAATTTATAGGTCTATTTCATAGCAAATAAGTATGGGAGTGGACCCATGGCTACGGGGCCCACTAATCATAACATTTACTGCACAACTCAGAGTGCCAGCCTCATAGCATGATAGAATAGACTCCTCGGTGTGCAACTAAGGTGCCAATACTGAGGAAACAATCTGAAAGGATAAAATATATTTATCAAGATGGAGACCCCTATATGGTGCTTTGTTTCCACTAGGAAAGGACACATGGTTCCAAAAGAGTGGCCATTAATGGCTCACTGGAAGATCTATGCTTTTTCTCCTCACAATCTTGAGGTCTGCCAGGGAATAATGAAGAATTCTACCAAGCTGTAAGTTAATGGCTACCATCTGGGAACTTGGTACTTCTCATGTCCAGGGACCAACAGGAGAAAACAGGAGTCACCATACTGGCAGAGGCCATTGATTTTGATGA
This sequence comes from Vulpes lagopus, assembly GCF_018345385.1. NCBI lineage: Eukaryota > Metazoa > Chordata > Mammalia > Carnivora > Canidae > Vulpes > Vulpes lagopus. The sequence continues at coordinate 16,529,504 of NC_054824.1, forward strand.
GCAGAATGATGGAAGGTTGCTTGCACAATGGGGACAGGGAGGAATGAATGTAGAACCCAGGTGACCCATTTGGATCCTAGTACCCCCTTACCCCACTATAAATGTGAACAGTCATGTGAAGCAACCAGGACTGTGAAGGGTATGATAATCAAAAGTTCAGATATTTCAGGGATGAAGGTTTGCTTCATACCACCTGGCACGTCATCAGGATTTGCTGAGGGACTCTCTCAGGATAAAAGGAATTTAAAAGAAGATGGAAGAGTAGTGGTTACAGCCCGGGAACTACTGCAGTGATGGGAGCTTTAGTTCATCCCACTAGCTTCTCTCTTGCTCATTTTTGTTCAGGAAGAAAGGCACGTGGAACCCACGAAGGATCTGCTTCTGGACCTGTATGAAGACGTAGATCTGAATGGTGCAAGGGCACAATGTGGTGTCCACCAGGATGAACTTTGCAGACCCAGCACTGCAGGGAGTATAATTGACCATACGCCCAGCCATTGTGCTCTGAAATCCAAAACTTCATTTATGCTGAGATCATGGTGCTCCTTGGGCTGCTTCCAGCTGATGACTGAGAGTGGCTGGAATGTGAAGGCAGAGTGATTCCTGGGAGACACGCGACACCTCTGATAGGTAACCCCTGTTTGAGGGCACTCTCTGACAGCCTTGTCAAACCTCTTTTAGCCTGCAGGTCTGTCTAAAACACTGCCAACCAATGTCTTCTCCCTCTCCCCTTCACTTAGGGTCAGACTGGCTTGTGGTTTCATGACACCACCCTCTTCCAGCTGCTCCACATCTGGTCAATTTCTCCCACTTACTTGCTACCAGATTTCCCACTCTCTTCTCTGCCTTCTTTTTACCCATTTAAATTATATTCATTACAACAGATGTCTGACCAAGGTTGAAATGTTTCCAAGAAAATTCATTTTACTCTTATTACTAACATCATTAGGAAGGACTTTTGAACGGTTAAAAATGCCAGTGAATTGTTTGAGAAGCTGGAAGTAATGCCTCTGGAAGTCTTCAAGCGAAGGTAATCTCCCCAGTGTCCTCTAGTTTTCATAGCCAATGATTCTAAGTCTTCCCCATATAAAATCCCTTGGAGACTCTCTCTTTAAAAAAAAAAAGGTGAAATAATTAGCCAAAGGTGCTTCTTTAATAGTGTAGAGAATTGAAAGCTTTTGAAAGTCCTTTAATCAGGTTATTATTATTTACATTTCTTTATTTTGTTCTTCAACAAAAAGTCAAAGAAAGATAAACTTCAGTCTGTCAGGATTGTCATAAATTCTGAATCATCAGTGTCAAAAATAATGCTATTTTTTTACACTAATAAAGTTGTTCTCTTGTGGTTGTTCTTATGTTTCCTGAAATGAGACTTTTCCAGAATTCAGAATTCAAAAAGTTTAGCATAGTTTGCTTTGAATTGAATCATACCTATCAAAGGTTTTCAATGTTAATATTTTTCTGTCAATCAAAAAGGTAAAGTTTTGGGGAATCATCTATTTTAGGTCATCATCAATATGAGCAGAAAACAACAACAAAAAAAAGATACACGACATTTTCCTTCTTCAAGCACATTTTTTTTTAATCATGGTGTCATATCTGCTATTCCACTTACCTTAAAATGAAAAAGTCTCCATGAAATAAGTTAAGAATTCTGGGACTTAGTCATAATTTATTTCCTTTATCAGGTATCTCTTCTCAAAGTGCTAAGTCAAAAATAAACTTTATAATACTTTTATGTTTGCTGAAGCTGTTGTCGTGATGACAAAAATTACTTCTAACTACTCTGAATTACTTTAATTTACTACAAAATTTACATGACTTTTTATTTCTTAACCAAACATATCAATCATTGTCAATGCAGCAAAAGTTAGTAAAGAAATGTTGTTCTTTTAATACAAATCTCACAGGTGACAATGATATTTTTAAAATGTATATAGAAATTATTACAGTTTATAGAAATACAGTTTTTCAGATCCAGATTAAGTAGTATATATAGGATATATATATATATATATATATATATATATATATATCATACATATGCCATTAAAATGTTATTCTATATAATATATATATACACACACACGTATCTGTATCTATCATGATTTTTAGGTGTCAATTTATGGCATCTATTACAACACATGGATATACATTCTGAATTTCTCAGTTGACAAAATAGACTGGTCATTCGTATTTTTTCCTTCCATTCTTTTTTCAAGAGTCATGTAATACTTAAGGTAGAGAACTATCTAGCATAACATCAATTTCCTTTGCATTACCTTCTTGATTTCCCCGTGAAATGAAGTCTTGTGCTCCTTCCAGAACAACTCCAAAATTTCTTGACATTCCATGTACTGTTTTGATTGTTTCTGAAATAATTCTTGGGGCCCATAATATATCTGTGCCTCACATCTAAAGATACATTGTATATATTAAAGTTGATTCAAACACTTTCCAAGAAAAACTTCAATATGCATGGTTATAAAACTTTAACTGTTTTTATGTTTTGCTTATATGTCAGTTCTATAAGCCCAAAATTTTTACAGCAACATACTTTATTCAAAGAATGATTAATTCAATGTTGTTAAAATTGCTTCTGTCTTCCCAAAGCAAGCAGCATTATATTTTTATGCAGGAGAGTAAAGAACCTAATGTAACAGTAACTCCTTCTCAACTCCCTCCCACAAAACACACACACACACACACACACACACACACACACACACACACACCATCTTCTTCTTGGAGTTAAAAGTGGATATTTAAATAAATGCATTCACTTTCCCTCTTCCATAAGATCTATTAAAATGAAAGAAGGAAAAGGTGAGAGGTCTTAGTAATTAAGAATCATAATACATTTCTGGAAGATATGAAGCAGGTAGAAAAAATTGAAACAAGGGACGATATTCCCTAGGGAATGTGAAGAGGAAGTACAGCCAAAAAGAGAGCCTTCTTTCTCTTTAGAATCTCAGAGCACTGTGTGAGAAAGGCCAGCTAAAATGGGATTGTCTGGAAACTGAGTACTAAATATGCATTAACTGAACATCTACATAAGGAAAACTGACTGACCTAGACACAAATTATTTGCCCAATTTGGGTGCAAAATGCCAAGCAGGTAATAGTCTACCTTTGACAGTAAATATGTTAACAAATTAAGTTAAATCTGAAGTGTCCTCTTTATAAAAATTGAAAAACCTGAGTGTCTTAGTTCAGACTGCAGTAACAAGGTACTGTAGACTGGGCTTATAAACAATGGAAATTTATTGCTCATTGTTCTGGAGGTTAGAAGTCTGTGGTCAGGGTGCCAGCATGGTCAGGTTCTGGTGGAGAGCTCTTTTCCAGGTGTGGACTACTCTTTTCTTCATGTAAAGGCTTTAGAAGGAGAGCTCCAGGGCTCTCTGGGGTCCCTTTTAGAAAGACACTAACTCATTCATGAGGGCTCCACCCTCATGACTAATTATTTCTCAAAGGCCTTACCTCCTAATACTACATTTGAGGGTAGGATTTCAACATATAAATTCAGCCCATTGCACAGAGATCAATGATTTTTGCATTTTGATGACTTCAGAAAATTAGTAAACTCTTTGCATCAACACCATAAAACAAGCAAGCTTTTTAATAAAACTAAAGAATTGGTCATTCTGACTGCTTCTATTCTTTCTTAGATTTGCTCTATGAGGGCAGCCCCCGTGGCTCAGCGGTTTAGCACTGCCTTCAACCCAGGGCCTGATCCTGGAGACCCGGGATCAAGTCCTACATCGGACTCCCTGCATGGAGCCTGTGTCTCTGCCTCTCTCTCTCTCTGTGCCTTTCATGAATAAATAAATAAAATCTTAAAAAAAAAAGATTTGCTCTATGAAACAGCTTTTGACAGAGTCACCAAAGATCTCTATATTTTAAAATTTGATAGTGAAGGATCTTTTTTCCTTTTTTCTTTCCTCCCTTCCCTATTCTTTCCTTCCTTCCTCCTCCCCGCCCCCTCTTTCTTGTGTGCCTTCATAATTGATCTCTCCTTTCTTGAAACACCTTTCCCAGTTGGCTTTCAAGACTCCATGATTTGCTGATTAACCTGTTACCTCACTAGCTGGTCATTTTCAGTGTTCTTGGTTGGATTCTTCTCTTGCCAATTACTAGGCATTAGTGTACCTCTGAGATTTCTTCTATCTACATTCTCTCCATAGATGATCTCATGTGGTCCCATCCAACAACACAGTTGTGGAAAGAAATGTTTTAAGTCACAGCATTTTGAAGTGATTTGTTTCACAGTAATACCTAACTGAAATATAGGATTAACAAAGGGATTACATATATATGCATTTGTTTATTGTTATAAACACAGATTCTAAAATATAAAACTGCAGTATTCTATACAGGTTGTCTTGAAAATTGCACTTTATCATTCTCACTTTTTTTAAAGATTTTATTTATTTATTTATTCATTCATTCATTCATGAGAGACACAGAGAGAGAGGCAGAGACACAGGCAGAGGGAGAAGCAGGTTCCCCACAGGGAGTCCCATGAGGGACTTGATCTGAGGATCCCAGGATCATGCTCTGAGCCAAAGGCAGATGCTCAACCTCTGAGCCACCCAGGCCTCCCGTCATTCTCACTTTTTATAAGTGTTTTTTAGACCATCAAATATCATTCATAATGGCTCCATACGGGATGCCTGAGTGGCTCAGTGGATGAGCATCTGCCTTTGGCTCAGGTCATGATCCTGGGGTCCTGGGATTGAGTCCTGCATCAAGCTCCCTACACAGAGCCTGCCTCTCCCTTTACCTATGTCCCTGCCTCTCTCTCTGAGTCTCTCATGAATAAATAAAATCCTTAAAAAAATGACTTCATACTTTGTTATTTATATGTACCCACATTAACTTAAATAATACTTTGTTGTTGAAGATTGAAGCTGTATCCCATTTTTTACTATTATAAATAATCATTTAATAAGCTTCCTTAAAGCTAAATCTTTGCACACCTTGATAATTAATTCAATAAATATTTGGAAGCAAGGTTGTCAAATCAATTAAGTACAGTCAATACTTTTGCCAAGTTCCTATGAAGAAAGTTTATAAACATATAACTGAAAGTTTATAACCATGCCTGAAAACTATATATATATCACTAGTGCTTATTGTCTAACTTAATTTTGGGTATCTGGTCTTTTTTTTTTAAGATTTTATTTATTTGAGAATGAGTGTGAGAGAGAGCACAAGTTGGGGAGGAGGAGAGGGAGAGGGAGAAGCAACCTCCCACTAGGCAGGCAGCTCAACACAGGGCTTTATTCCAGGACCCTGGGATCCTGACCTGGGTGTAAGGCAGGTGCTTAACTGACAAGCCACCCATGCACCACCACCCCCTATCTTGTCTTAATACCATATTTTTTTTAAAAAAGTATTGAAAATTGAACCTGTGGTGTTGAAAAAAATCACTAAAAGGCAAAAAATTTCATCTTTATGATGAATGATAGAATTTTCATTAAAGATAAACTGTCTCAGAAATTGAAGAAAATGGCACTTGTAAATTAGTTTTAAGAAAACTTGAATGCAAAAGAATTCTATTACAGGAAAATTTCTGGAAATATATAAATTTTATTGTAACTTCTTTTAGGTCCTGGATTCTTTTTTTATTGAAAAAAAAAACATATTTATAGGTGCTTAAGACTCAGTGTAGCTGCTTTCCTGACATACACTAATTATTTCAGTAATACTATTAGTTAAAGAGTATCTTAGGCTTGCTGAGTTACCTTTATTAGATTTTAAAAAAAACATTTGGCAGGTCTTTAATACTGATATTTTTAAAAGTTTTATTAAGGTATATTTTTTTACATAATAAGTTATATATATTCAATATACACAATTTTGTTTTGATATATGTATGAAACTGAAAATGTTACCAAAATTGAGATAGTAAACACATTCATCAATCCAAAGAAGTTTCTTTGGTTCCCCATCTAATGTGCCTTTCCCATCCCTTTTAGTACCACCGCCATACCCGCCATCCTGGGCAACCACTTTTCTGCTATCGCTATAGATTAGTTTACATTATGTCGAGCTTTATATACATGGAATCATACATCATGTCTGGCTTTCTTTACTGGCATAATTATTTTGCAATTCATCCATGTTATTGTCTATACAGTGGTTCACTCAATTAAATTATATAGTCTATCTTCAAGTAATATTATACCACTTCATGTATAATGTAAGAACCTGACAACAGTGTACTTCAATTTTCCCTTCCTGACCTTTACCTATTGTTGCAAGATAGTCTACTTATACATATATATAATTCCACATGACATTGAAATTGTATCTTTTAAACAGTTGTATATTTTTAAGTAAGTTTAAATAAAAAGATAAAAGTATTTTATTTGTTATTTATCAAAAAAAATTTTATATTTACATATTTACCATTTCTGATGTTTTTTATTCCTTTGTGTGGATCAATTATTCCTATATAATTTTCCTTCTGCCTAAAAAAATATTTAACATTTCTTATGGTGTGGTTTAGCTAGTGATGAATTCTTTCTGCTTTGTATGCCTAAAATGTTTTTATTTCAATTTCATTTTTGAAAGGTTTTCCATTGGGTATAGAAATTTAGGTTGTCATTTTTTTAATACTTTGAAAGACATTGATCCATTTATCTTCTTGTTTTTCAAATAAGAAGTGTATTGTCCTCCTAGTCTTTGTTTTCCAGTATATAATGTGTCATTTTTCTCAAGCTGGTTTAACAATTTTCTCATTACCACAATTTTTAACAATTTAATTATGATATGCCCTGGTGTAATTTTCTTTATGTTTCTTGTGCTTGGGTTTTGTTGAGATTTTTGGATTTGTTGTTTATAGCTTTCATATCCCCTTCAGCTATTGCAAGTCCACATATATTAGTCCACATAAAGTGGTCCTATAACTCACTGATGCACTTTTCTTTATTATTATTACTTTTCCCCTCTGTTTTATTCCAAATGGTATCTACTTTTTATGGCTTAAGTTTACTAATCTATTCTTCTTCAATGTCTAATCTTCTAGTCATCCATTTCAGTATATTTTTTGTCAAAAAATAGAGTTTTCATATCTAGTAATTCATTTTGTAATTTTTAATAATATCTTCTATGACTCTGCTTAAATTAGTATGTACATAGAATATATGAAAGAGATGCAATAACTTTTCTGTCTTTGCCTAATTTAACATCTGTGTCAGTTCTGGGCTGGTCTCAGGTGATTGGTTTTTCTTTTCCTCTTCATGGGTTATAACTTCCTGCTTATTTGCATGCTGATTAATCTTTAATAGATTTGAGACATTGTATCTTACATTGTTGGATGGCAGATAAGTTTGTATTCCTAAAAATATTCTTAAGCTTTCCTTTGGGAGGCAGTTAATTTTTAGAAATGGTTCCAGTCATTCTGGTTTTGCATTTAAAATTGCTATTTCAGAACCAGAGAGTGTTTATCTAGGATGAATTATTCCCAGCTAGTGAGGTAAGACTCTTCTGAGTACTCTGCCCAATTATGAGCTTTTCTAATCTGGCTGGTGGGAATGGCAGTATTGCCAGTATTTATGAGTGTTGGGCATTGTCTCTTCTAATCCTGTGTGCGGCTATTTCCCAGGGCTAAGGTATTTTCCTCAGGTGCATGCCCTGATGTACTGACTACTTAAGAGGAGCCTTCTGCAGATCTCTGTATACAGCTCTCTCCTTTTCTGAACTCTGTTATGTGAATGTTAACAACCTTGGTCCCCTGGACTTCCATTCCATCTCATTTCAGGAAAGCAAGCAGATGCCTATGTTTTCTTTCTCTGTGTCATTATCTGAAAACTCTCTCATGGCATTCACCTGGGGTACCACTGGTTCACCTCATTTGTTTCCCATCTTTCAGAAATCAGTCTTTCATTGACTGTTGTCCAAGTGTCTTATAACCATTATTTCAAACATGTTCTTCTAGTTTTAAATGTTTCTGCAGGAGGGTAATTCCAAACCCTATGACTCCATCTTGACCAGAAGTGAAAGTTTACACTAATATTTTCTATTATTTACTTCACTTTAACATTTTACTTTCTAGGGCTATTAACTACATGAAGGGATATGGGGGGTGGGGAGCATTACAAACTCATCTTCATAATGTACTGCTTTCATTGTGTCATTCTGTCCCAGAATCCAAAATGGCTCTTTTAGCTCTAAGTTAAATATCGACACAAATGCAAGCCAATAAAGTTAGTTATATAAAGAACTAAAACAGGGTTTTTATTGTTTACAGCTTTCTTATGTACTAACTTGATCCAAGGATACACTTAATGTAGAGGACTGGCTAGACTATATAGTCTTTATTCAATCATCCATGACTAAAAATGCTGTCAAACAAAATTCTTACAAGAATTACACAAGAAGTTGTAGGTTGTATTTGCTGAAAACAACCTAGACTCCAAATAATCCAAGTGGCAGATGAAAGAGTATTAACTCCCACAAATGTACAACTTAAGGGCTCTAACCAAGACATTTGCCTATATAGTTAACCACCTCACTTATGTACAGAATGAGAAACTGTTTTAATCTGTTACAAATAAAGAACATCTTTCCTTTCACATTTACAATAGGAATGGTGATTTTTTTTTTCCACCACAGTGTTTGCATTTATAAACCTGTATCTTCTCTCCAAAGTCTATGTATAAACATTACTACAGAGTCAAACCTTAGTACCTCTCAAGTCCCTTAACACTTTTAGAAAGAGAAAGACATTTAGGAACAGAATCCTTGCTGGAGGCTTATTAATTTCTGTATTAGATAATATAACATTATTAAAGAATGAAAAAAAATTGTGTGGACTAGACTATTCAGGGAACATTTCAGAGAAAAGACTCTAACCTTAAAAATCCATAGAATTTTAGTAAACAAAGAAACTATAAATAGTGCTTACACAAAAGTAAAATTACTAAAATTATTATTATTTGGTTTATTACTCTATGCATTATTCTCAGAGCCAGATTTCAGTACACTCTAATTATATCTTAATGGCTAATTCTGCATATACTGGTACAGAGTTGTTTTGGAATTTATGTGATTTGGTCAGAATATGTCCCTTCTTTATATGGTGAAATCAGCAAGTTAATATTTTTCAATATGTCTACATGGACAAAATGTACTTGATCAGTGCCTTTAAAGATTACCAATAGCGTGTGTATCGGTCAGCTATTTCCATAGTAGTGCTGTAACAAACCAGTCCTAAACTCCTCAGTGTCCTAAAATAGTAATAATTTTTCTGTTTATCAGTCTGCAGGATAGCTAGAGGTCAAAATGTTTTAGGTTGGATTTGACTGGGCTTCATACTAAACTTCTATATGTCTGTAGACTGTCCTATTAGTCTCTATTCCTCATCTTTTGCACTCTCATTTCTCTCTCTCATTAATAAGTAATAGAAGCAGGACAGATCAAATCTGTTCAGTGTAAACTATAATTTTTTACACCACTAGGAACAGAGGGTGGTGAACATCATTTTCTCACCACCAGAAAGATTTTTTAGGGATAATGTTGATGTCTTCCTGGAATATGGAAATGTTTGCATAATTTTACCCAAGAACTTTCCATGCATCTTTATATTGTCTTTACTGTGTCTTTCTACATCTCCTGAGTCTTTGCCAGGAGACTATACACAAAACAAGATTGTTATACACAAAACAAGATTGTCTTTTTTGAATACTTGTTAACTTTATGTGTTGTAGAATTTTGTTTCCAGTGAGCAAATATCATAACACCTTTCATGGCCAAAGCCAATTGCCTCCCAAGTTGATTTAAAACATGAATGTTTTTTTTCCAAGAAACATCTCAAACTTTATAGCCTATAAGCAAATTTACTTTAGAATGTTTCCTTTTAAGCCTACAATTTTCAGATATCTGTCAGGAATAAAAAAAAATTATGGATGGTAGAAAAATATGCAAAAATAAATAATGGTTTGGGGTTTTTATGACTTATCAATATCTGACTGAACTCATTAAATAATCTGTATTAAGTCTTATTTAGTGCTATGAAATTCCCTAATAGTTTATAAACCTGAACACAAATGTAAGAACACTACTGATCACTTGTTTTTCTCCAGCTACATCATTAGTAAAAAGCTTCTTTTTACAAGAATCAAAATCATATATGACTTGGTTGAGCTGCTTTGGAACCATTATCTTCTATTAAGGTTTATGAAGACTGATAAAAAAAAATATAGGGAATTTGAGGGTCTTGTGTGTAAATGTGTGTTTTGATTTTTTTTTCCAAAAATAATGCATGAAGGGCACCTGGGTGGCTCAAGTGGTTAATCGTCTGCCTTTGGTTTGTGATCCCGGCATACTGGGATTGGCATTCTGAGATCAAGTCCCGCATCAGGCTCCCCGCAGGGAGCCTGCTTCTCCCTCTGCCTATGTCTCTGCCTCTCTGTGTGTGTCTCTCATAAGCAAATAAATAAAATCCTAAAAAAATAATGCATGGAAAATAAAAATTTTGCAAACCTGCCTAATATGTAAATGTTCTGGCACTGGCCCATACTTTCTCCTATTGTTAAATAAATCTTGCTGGATACCAATACAAGAAAGTAAATCTACTTTTTCCTAGAATTGTGGCTGCCACTTAAAGGTAAGGAAAAATTTATTGAAATATAGTAACCTCAGAATTTTGAATAACATGGAAACTTGGAAAGATCCTGGGAAGATAATAAGGACCACTGATTTTCCAGGGGATGGCAAAACTCTCTTCTGCTCCAATTATCTCATTGCCCTACACAGATCCTAGTTCCCTACCCTTGTTAAGATCCCTCTATAAAATGGTTGAGAATTCCTCTTCTAACAATGACTTCTGAAAGCATTTTTAATTCGTCAAAGTCTATCATTCCCTATTGATTTGCATTTCCTTCTAAGTTTTATCTCTTCCTGAGGGAAAACCCTGTTTAGGGTTTAAAACACTGAAACATTTTAGCCAGGACCAGTGATTCATATTTGTTCTAAACAATGTCAAATGTTTTTTATTCAGTGTTTTAGCATTGCAAAACCATAGGTAAAATATGAGACTTGGATTTTCTTCTTTTTGATATTGCTTCATTTTCCAAAAGGTGTTTATATAAAGTTGTGATTTTATGTGGCATTTGGGAGTATTCCCATTAGATTCTAATAGCCACAAATGTCCATGTTATCCACAATTGAAGTAATGTCTGAGTACTTAGGACTTACACGTACATCTTCATTCATATGGCAAACATTTATTGAGTGCTTAGTATGTTTGAGACACTGGTATTACAGATGAAAAATCAGAATTAGAGGAATATTTCTCAAGTTTTAAGAGAACAAGAAATAGGGAAAATACAAAAAGAAGATAAGAATGGAATGAACTAAGCTAATTCATTTTGACTCACACACATATATGAACTACAAAGATCCTCCTTGCTTCAAAAGCTCCATGACCTTGCTGGCATCTGCCTTGTACCCAGTGCCCAGTTGTAATAAGTAAACATATAGGTATTCTTAAGTTTATAGACCTTCTTATCCTTTCAGATTAAAAAAAATATTTAGGATTCCCTGTACCACAACCACATAGAAAAAGTAAATTTCCACTAAAATAAGAGTATTAACACCAGTCTCAACATTCTCTTGAAGTAGAAAGGAAATTGAAGAGTTCACTCAAATACTCAAATGTCAAATGACTCCAACTCATAGGTCACCTGGAAGAGCTCACTTACGGGGTGGGAAAAGCATTTACTATTATACTTGGACTTAAAAGCACTTTCCCAAGGAAAAAATCACTAATATGAATCTTCCCTTCTGTCGCACTGAGTTACCTCTCACAAGTCAGTGCAAATACCAAGACTTTTTGCTTTGACTTTTTGTAAGTATTAGTAACAGTGTATAATCACTCTGAGATTTCTCTTATTTTCTTTTTCTTATGATAGTCACACAGAGAGAAAGAGAGAGGCAGAGACATAGGCAGAGGGAGAAGCAGGCTCCATGCACCGGGAGCCCAACGTAGGACTCGATCCCGTATCTCCAGGACTGTGCCCCGGGCCAAAGGCAGGCGCCAAACCACTGCACCACCCAGGGATCCCTTCTCTTAGTTTTAAAAAAGTAAACCAGGGATCCTTGGGTGGCTCAGCGATTTAGCACCTGCCTTTGGCCCAGGGCACGATTCTGGAGTCCCGGGATCGAGATCGAGTCCCACGTTGGGCTCCCTGCCTGGAGCCTGCTTCTCCCTCCTCCTGTGTTTCTGCCTCTCTCTCTCTCTCTCTCTCTCTCTCTCTCATAAATAAATAAATGAATCTTTAAAAAAATAAAATAAAAAATAAAAAAGTAAACCTAATTTAAGATATTGTTGCTATATTAAAGACAAGTTAATCATAATGATGTGATTTAGAACTGGTGATTTGAAATAACAACTTTCTCTACATCATTTCTGTAAGGCATCTCTTGGCCTGGGGCTATGCCTGGGACTTCTACACATAGTCAGTGTAAAAATTAAGATATATTTTTTCCAAAGAACTTACAATGCAAATATATGCCACAGATCTTCAGGAAGAGTTTAAACTATTTCAAAAATATTACTAAAAATTTAGGCACAGCAACTGTTAAGATGAAAAATTTTGATCGTTAAGAAGAAATTTTGAAGATTGATTTTTTTTCTTCCATCATCTGAATGGTCTGGGTCATATGGAGTCAGTCAAAAGAAAGAAAGGAACATAATTTAGAGAAAGTAACTATAGCTGTGTGCACTGAACACAGTACTTTACTAACAAAGCAAATGTAAAACTTGAAAATTTCTTGGAGTCCTGAAATCAATCATGGGAAAAGAAATAAATGATGATTTGTTGCTTAAATCCTTTACTAACATTATACTTTCAAAAAATAACTTGATAGTACTGAATGCTTACTCTCTTAAAGAATACACTACAGCAGCATAATTAGAATATATGTATTGCTTACAATTTACATATAATGCTAAAGTAGTCACCAGATAAGAAAAAGAGATTCTAACCTCGAGGAATTTAAAACCAGAATTGAAGACACGAACTTGAATAGATCAGTGTTAGTTCTATGACACAATAACTGAAAAGTAGTAGATACTAAAATATGACCACAGATTCATCTAGAGAGACATGGCAATGGTAGAAGTCATAAAAAGTTTACATGAAAGATGAGCAGAGGGGATCCCTGGGTGGCGCAGCGGTTTGGCGCCTGCCTTTGGCCCAGGGTGCGATCCTGGAGACCCGGGATCGAATCCCACGTCGGGCTCCCGGCGCATGGAGCCTGCTTCTCTCCCTCTCCCTCTGCCTATGTCTCTGCCTCTCTCTCTCTGTGACTATCATAAATAAATAAAAAAAAATTAAAAAAAAAAAAATCCTTCCTCCTGATCCCATATCTTCTATATAAAAAAAAAAAAAAAAAAAAAAAAAAGAAAGATGAGCAGAATTGTGGGGACAAGGACTGTGTCAGCTCTCCCCTAATCACTACACAAAGACTTCCTGGAAGATGTGGGGCTTCCAAAGAGATTACACTGGGGCAAAGTGACAAGATGGCATTCTCTGTGATCACATGTTATAGGTCTGGCTGGAACAATGCTGGGAACGGGGAGTGGAATGACAGAAAGGAGGGCAGCCAAGAAACTGTGACTGAAGTAATGGAAAGGTGTTCAGCAAAATGGGCAACAGAGCTGAAAGGGGACCAGAGAAACATGAGCACTGAGAACCCAAATTACAACTTTCTGGACCAAAGAGGAGTCAGTGTCACTCCTGCTTTTGAATAAAAAAAAAAAAAAACTGAATTAGGGGCTCAGTTGTTGAGCGTCTGTCTTTGGCTCAGGTCGTGATCCCAGCGATGGAGGGATCCCATCTGGCTTCTTGCAGGGAGCCTGCTTCTCCCTCTGCCTATGTCTCTGCCCCTCTCTGTGTGTCTCTCATGAATAAATAAATACAATCTTAAAAGAAAATAAAATGAAAAAAAATGAATTAGAAATAACAGAAATAAAAAAGCTGAGAAGTATTCATAAGAAATTCTGATGCAGTTTCTATTTTTAAAAATCACAAAATTCAGTGTGGAAAACATATAAAGTCAGGGCAATATTTAATATATGAACTATGCGAAAATGATTCAAATAAGAAACAAAGAAAAATGCAGGGGACTAAAAAAATGCTAAATTTGTACCCATTATACAGGACTTCCACTTGAAAGTAAAGAAAACCAATCGGATTTAGTTGTTATAGAAAAACAGAAAGCGTTTGTTTGCTTTTTTGGTTGGTGGGTTATTTATTTATTTTTCTATTATATGCATTTCCCAAATATTTATTAGAGATACTAAACTTAATACCGCACTCAGATGTAATAGACTACTTTCCATCAACTCAAACTGAACTATCCCATTCTGGTTTATAGGTTTATAAGAGGGAGCTCTTATCCACATACTCAGCTTGCTGTGTCGTCTTTCATACTGACAGTTGGAATTTCAAAATAATCACTTCAATATAAAAATTTCTTTTAAAGGGAAAAGAGGAAAAAGAAAAGATCAAGTCATTATCAACTAGATCCTTAGATTAGAAAATTATTTTTCCCGGAACATTATTACTGTACCTCCATTTTCCTCTAGATTCTTCTGTCATATATACACATATACAAACAGACTAATAAATTAAAAATCAAGTCAGATCTGTTCTTCTGTGTTATAGGTACAGAGGGCACAACTGGCCCCGCTTTCATGTGAAGACAAGAACTATATTAGACAATTAGTTTGGGGCTTGAGAAAGCAAAATAACAAAATAGAAAAAAAAGAAAGAAAGAAAGAAAGAAGAAAGAAAGAAAGAAAGAAAGAAAGAAAGAAAGAAAGAAAGAAAGAAGAAAGAAAGAAGAAAGAGAAAGAGAGAAAAGAGAAAGAAAGAAAGAAAGAAAGAAAGAAAGAAAGAAAGAAAGAAAGAAAGAAAGAAAGAAAGAAAAAGAGGGAAAATTCTGACAACTTGAATTTACTTGTATTCAAATTAGGTGCATTATAGAGTTGCTTATTTAGGGGACTTAGTACATATTTACTTTTCTGAAGTTACAAGTAAAAATGTGAATCATAATTAAGAAATAGTCACTGCTCAAATTAAAGATATTTTTATTGTCTATTAGGAAATCTAGTGCATTGAACATCATTTAGCCTTTGAAAGAGACTAAGACTTGTTCTTTTAAAAAAACGAGGAGGCGTAAGGGAAGGGCAGACCATGTGAGCAAGGCAGTGAAACAAGGTGAGTGGCGGTTTGATGAGCCCTAGTTGTAGTATGACTGCCACGACACTGAATTCAGGAAATATCTGCACTGCCTTTTCTTATTCCCCTTTTCTTTCTAGTCTTTGATGGATATATAATAATTATATTTTATAAGAATGCCAGTGGTGACGGAAGTGCTTCTCCTAATGCAGAGGCTGTAAAGCTATCAGAAGAGCTTTAAGCAAATGTTATCTGTTTTACAGAAGAAATCAATTACCCACAGATTGCTTAAACCAGTGACAGGCATGGTAAGGAATAAAATGTGTTAAGTAGAAAAGTTACAGCCATCAACATGTAAGGAATTACATGATATATGAAAGCAATCACTTGTTCAATTTACCTTCAAAACTAAAACAAGTTCTTCTGCATTGGAAATAAACATGAACCTCTCTCTGAAAAGGGAACAATTTCTAACTCAATGGAAAAAGTACTGTATAAATTTTAGCCAGCAATAGTGCTATTAGGAGAACACAACCAGGTTTTCAGAGATAAAGTATGTGAACTATTTAACATACTTATTTCAAAGTAGGCATCAGTTTGTCTTCACTGTCTGCAATTCAGAATTATGTAATTTTCCAGATATGCCTGGAATAAAAAGAGTCTGCTAGAAAATATTCCACACTTCGTAACATTCTTTATATTTATATCAAACTGCAAAGGATTTTTACCCAGTTAAAAATATCTTTATTATATTTAAGTTTTAATGTTCATCATTCTCTGTTGATAACACATATTTCATTATCCATATTAGCAAGGCAAGATTCACAAGTGGGCCTTTTTTTCTGCTTAAAGAAGAAAAACAAACGTCTCAGAAAGCCTTTGACAGTTCTTAGGGAGGACATCATGGTTCAAAATGCTCATCAAAGCTGTTAATCACTCAGGGGGAGTTGGCATCTTGCTTGTGAGACAAGGTCGCCATTTTCAGTTCTTTGTCCTATCGGTCCTTAAGGAATTTTTGCACTGTATAATTTAATTTTTAGAACAAATTAATTCAAATCACATGTAACATTAAAAAAAAAGTAATTTCTTAATATTGCGAAACAGGAATCATTTTACCAGATGTGCCATTAGAGACCATGGCAGCCTTACCATCCCATTTCTGTGAATGTCATCCTATGCGATGACAGCCATGACGAGAGATACCTGCCTAATGAAGAACTTATGCTTCTTTTCACTTTCTTCTTTTTCAAATTGGGATGTGTTTCGGAGAATTTGCTCACATGATCTTTTAATAGAATCAGGAGTAATACACCAGCTGATGCATATCATTCTTTGACAATATTCTAAGGGAGAGTTCTCTACTGATTTAATTTTCTTGGGAATAAAGTCTGTATTTTCGGATTTCATGCGAGTCAGTTGTCCTTAGTGGACAACTGTTAATGACAAACTTAGAGTACTGCACTTTGGGAACACCTCTAGGTCAAATTCTTTAAGAAGAATCACACTAGCCATCTTTTATTCACTCTGTGGCAGAAAACAGTATTATGAAAATTCCCAAATGAAAGACAACATCGCTGACGTTTTTTTTCTCTGCGAAATTATTGGGTTGATATAATGGTGATGTCCTACTGATTATTCACCACAGACCTTCCAACAGGATAATGCATTCTTAAAATATGAACTCGAAGCTAAAATATTAAATATGCATTTCCTCCTCCTATAGGACATGTTGCAATGCCACATGCTGTTGGTGAGAATGACCCATAAGTGTTGGATTTTTCTCCCCCTTGCTCTTCTTTTCCAGAAACAGTTAGTGTGGCGTGCAGTGAACCACATCAACAATGTGATTCAAGCTGTCTCCGTAGCTTCTTGGCAAAAGAAAGGATAAACTATAAAAACTCCCCTCCTACAGCTTTCAGCTCTTGCTTCCCACACTTTAACATCCTCTGTCACCTCTGGCGCTGTTACTGACCCATGCGAAGCTAAACTAAAGGATGATAAGTTTGCTGCCTTTGCCCTTGTCCTGAGGGGCTGCACATTATCCTATCAAGTATCAGTAGCCATTTCTGTGGGATATTTGTCACCCCACGAAGGCCTTTGGAACAAATGAAATGGGCAGCGAATTACAAAAATGTCATTCTCTAAAGGAAATGGATGAAGGCTTTTGTTCTCCAGTAATAAATAGATGCCATAGGCTTATAACACTATTTTTATATTAAATTTGACAGGGTTACTATTTCTAGTTCATTAAGGGAACAGCTTGAAAACTCTTTCTTTCTGTACTTTTAAAAATAACGTTGTTTCCCTCATTTCTTCCCAGTAATAAATATAAACAAAACCTGGCAATAGATCTTGGAAATCACAGATCGTGATTGATTTCAAGTTACTTTTGCTGACAATTGTTTTAAAAATGTACAAAAATCATTTTAGGGAGGGATTCTGAGATTATAAATGGATTATGTAAAGAGGTGCCCATGCATGGATTTTAAAAGTCTGATTTATGCCCATTCCTTCTTTCTTTATAAATCACAAATATATTACTTCCTTTTCTCACTTTTCTCACACATTATAGTTTTACAGGGCTTCATGATAAATATGCCATGGACAAAGGTCAAGCAAAGGATAATAACTCAATTCCTTAAATGAAAGCTTCAAAGTAAATCCTCTGTGTTTAACAGCAGTATACAGGGGTCAAGATGACAATGTCCCAGTCTAGAGAATAAAATGTGTGTTAATACCTTTGAGCCTCAGTATATTTTTAAATGGGTATACTTGAACTGACACACTTAGATGCTTTTTGAAGTGGAACTTGAGCAAGATGCATAATACATGATAATAAATTAAATATCACCACGTATTTTTAGATAAATTTCAACTGTGTGGTTTATCAGCATTTTCATGGTTATTCACTGTTTCTGATATAATGGATATACTTCTTCTGTAGGTTCATCTCCTAATGATTTGAAAATTGAGCTACCTTTTGCTTTACCAAGCTTATTTTGTCCACAAAATTTATAAGACAAGGGAGTGAAAACAATTCATGGGCATTTGTGCTTGACCCATGAGTACACCAAGGGAGACTATTAATTGTTGTAATGTACTCTTAGTGAAAATTACTTAACAGTGAAACATGTTATCTGTGTTTATCTTCAGATTCTCTGATTTTGCATTTTAAATCATAAGTCTTGGGTATATATACTATATAGCATGTCTTAAGTTTAGTCAGTATATGTCAATATTTTGACAGAATTGATTAGTAAAAACAGTAAAAATGGGGTAAACCAATTTTAATTTTCAGTTAGATCAAAGTCATCATTTCTTAGAGGCAAATTATTTTAAAAATTCAGCTATATCCTATATATTTTCAGTGGAAATTTGCTTTATTTTATTTTTTTATCCCTCTTTGCTTCTCAACATGAGAACATGTGTCTGGCTTTGTGAACTCCCTGATTGTAGGAGCTGTGAAAGGGGCACTACGGGACCCAAAGGTTCTTCAAGAAGCCCTGTGTCTGCCAGTCCACATCCATCCACTTAACACGTGTACCAAAACTCAAAGGCACTAATGCACATTTTAATCTCTAGGTGAATCACTGTCATCTTGACTCCTGTGTAGTGCTGTGAGCCACCCAATACCTATCCTCTAGTGTCCTTTCCTGACAATTTAGTCTCCATTGCTTGCCACTGAAAATGCATTATCTTTAAACATTTAAGTTCCTTGACTAAATCTAGCTAGTGATTCTTGCATGTGGCATGGTGAGTGTCTGAAAGACACAGAAGAAGAAAATGATAAAAAGTGCTTTTCCTTGCAAATGGAAAATGATGACTAATATGCCCTATCTTTGTATCAGAAATAGAATTGGTAGGATAAATTGAAGCATGGTAGATAAAAAGACTTTCATTAATAGAAACATTGTTAAAACATTATGGTAGGCTACTCAAAGAGTTGAATAATTTGTTTTCCCATTGATTTTTTTTTTAAATAGAGCAGATCTCAACCTAGTTGATTCTATTTTGTCCTGTCCCATCCAAAGAAATTCAAGTGTAGACTATATGCAATCTTTTCATCACTTAAATACTTCTCTATGAAATCTGGTGTCTCTTTATCTGACTTCTCAAGTAAAGACATTTCTCAAAGACCACAATTTCTTTTAATTACCAGATGTAAAGACCATTTTCAAATGAATTGATTTTCTAAAATTTTCTAGATTTGTATCCTTTAATTTAGTCAATACACCTAAAACTGAACTTATTTCCCAAAATATCTTCCTCCTGATTTCCTCATTGTTACATTCTAGAAAACAGTAACTGGAAGTCCAGAGCATATCAATGGGATTGTGGGAAAAGCCACGGAGAAAAAATGCTACACTTCCTTCCAAAGGAAAAAAAAAACTAAGGTTGACAATAAGCAAAAAAGAAATAAGTTCCCCCACCTACTGGTGAAACTGAAGATTGTTTAGCCTCATTTGAGCTAAGGGCTTCAGAGTAAGTAAACCAAACATAAAGCTAAACATACTAGCAACAATTTGGCATCCTGTGGCCCCTATAAGAATAGAAGAGCAAACGAGTGTGGCTGCTTCAAAACCATGGTGTCCTAATGGAAAGATGTTCTAGACACACAGATACTTTAATCTAGGTGATGGGCGCTCAGAAACATAGGATTTGGGAGAACTAGGCATGGGGTAGAGGCAGTATAGTGTAGTTTAGCAGTTCTTTGATAATTTACTGAACTCATGATATATTTATGAATTAAATTATCCTGGGGTAAGAGTACCTGCTTTTATATGTCTGTGTTTTGGGGAAAAGGAGGGCAGGAAAAGTTATAAGATGGCAACCTAGAAAT
This sequence comes from Vulpes lagopus, assembly GCF_018345385.1. NCBI lineage: Eukaryota > Metazoa > Chordata > Mammalia > Carnivora > Canidae > Vulpes > Vulpes lagopus. The sequence goes on from NC_054824.1 coordinate 16,549,541, forward strand.
ATTCTATAAATCACTAAGGAAATTTACCACCCAAATGCTGGATTATTTCTATTAGAGGCAGTATGGCACTCGAATATTTAATTTGACTAAATCACTAGCTAGTGACTCTTCCATATGAAAGAGGGAAAAATATTTCAAAGTATAAAAAAATAAGAATAATTTAGAGTTTAAAGAACTAAAGTTATTGATTTCTTAATCAAATCAAAGAAGAAAATGCATTTTCTCTCTTTTTTAAACAAATGAAAAGCATGGTACATAAAAGAAGAATTTCTTTAACAGAAAAGTGTTAAATTTATTGTGGTAAGTTACTCAGAGTTTGAGTATTTTCTTTTGGGTTGACCTTCAGAAATAGAGTAAATTTATTTAGTCAATTCTCTTCTGTTTTGTTATTGGCACCTCTCTTTTCAATTCCTGTCCAGTCAGTGGGCTAACACTCTTGATTTTGACTCTTCAATATTTCTAGCATTCATGCATAATTTTCATTTTTCATTTTCAATGTATATTGATACATATAGATATACTTCTTATTCGTATACATACTTACCACAATGTATTACATACATATATGTACAAGTATTCACATATTTATACAAACATACATGCATAAGTGGTTTGTAAGTGTAAGTGATTTTAAATCATGTATATTGAAATGGATCTAGCTTTTTTTTCCCTATGAATCATTTTCTAAAAAGGTGGCACTAATCGGTGTTTATGAAATATGGGACTAGTTTTGGCTAAAAACTCAAGCATTAGTGAGATACTCTAAATCTAGCTATTTTAAATGCCTTTTTTTATAGCAGCATTAATATCATTGTTGTTAAGAACACAACAACCACATTTACTCATTCCTGAGGAATAATCAGGAAGGTTGATTTTCATTGCTATTTTAATTTTCAGATGATAATATTTAAGTAGAATCACAAACTTGTGCTGTTAATAGCTAGTAAAATAAAATGTAATTTTAACACATAATGCATGATTTTAAAAGGGAAGTAAACTCCTGCTTTTAAATGGCTCAACTTATATTGATAAAAGTTCACAGATGACTAATCTTTTTAAAGTTTATTTTCCAAATTTAACTTTGAGCAGCCACCCAGCAACTATTGTTGGTTAAAAGTTGCCTTGTAAAATCACCCATAAAATGTATATTATATATACATTTAATATAATTCTTAAAATCATAATATATTAATTAGCTACATGATATAACAAGCCACCATCAGATTACTTATTGAACTAATTTAATTTGCACAGTGGCAGCTAATTTAAAGGAAGCATTCTCTTTTCAAGCTTGTTTTTAGCAATTATTAAGTAAAAATGATTAGTCTGGGATTTGAAAACAATCTTTGTCCCTATTTCGCTCTCTTTCTGAGGGACAGTTTGTGATACTTCTACCTTTGGTGGACAGAGATAGAAATGTAAAAAAAAGATAACTTTAAAATGGATGATGAAAACCCATCAAAGAAAAAAGTGAATTCTACTTTCCAAAATTAGCATCAGACGGGATTTTCATCTCTTTATGCTCCCCTGTTTTTTATTAAAAAATGTTTTAATTTATTTATTCTTGAGACACAGAGAGAGGCAGAGACATAGGCAGAGGGAGAAGCAGGCTCCTCGCAGGGAGCCTGATGCAGGACTCTATCCCAGGACCCTGTGATCACGCCCTGAGCTGAAAACACTCAACCACCGAGCCAACCAGGTGTCCCACTTTATACACCCTTTTCAAGATCCTATTGAAATCAATGGGAGATCTGTGTGTTAGGTGGGAAAGAATAAACTTTACATATGTTGCTGGGATATACTTGGTACAATAAAAGGAAACTGAATTCCACTGCCCACAGGACTATGTGCTTGTATCACGTATTCTGAAGAAGCAAATATTCCACTCACCCAGCAGGTCAGAGAGAGAACAGAGAAATAATGACCTTGATCCAAATAATAAAGTAGCCTTAACCAAACAATGCAGAAAGACATGATGGAAAAAAATATTTATATGAGTAGTAACGTATTTTGCGACTCGTATAAAAATGGTTCTGAAGAGGCTCATTGAAAAAAAAAAAAACACAAGTGATCCAATTGTGTTCATGCTGTCTTCCACCAAGAACAAAACTTTGCAGTTTAACAGAGCCCCAAACCTGCAGAAAATAAAACTATTCGAAGTTACAGCAGATGTATTTTACAAGACATTCTAATAAAATGATGATACCCGTGCTCCAAATATACGAGCAGTGGAAGTGAAAAATAAAAGAAATGGAATGAAATAGGAAAAATCTTTATTAAGATATGGTTCTGGTATCCATAAGGTAAAATATGTCCTAATTCAACTAGCACTATCTGTCCTCACCAGTCTATGATTACCACTAACAACAGTAGAGCACACAGATTCTAACTACAAATTACTCGGGGATAAACAAATGTATTGAACCAAACAGGCATTTGCCAAATTAGAAGACATTTGTCCATGTGAGATGTGCATCTTGCTTTGTTTTCAAATAATGGAAACCAACGACTCCGCAGATAAAGCTCTGATCCAAATTTCAGTTATTGTAGATTTACCGAACATTTATCTTGCACCATCCAAAGCCCACAGGCAAACCCCATATGCCTACTACTCTCTGCTACCAAAAAGTTCACTGAGATTTACCTATAAAGTCAGTTCCTGAAGTCTAGGATGCTCAGCAATGATTTTAGCGTCAGATACAAAAACACTAGTCACCCAAACCATTTATACCATTTAATAGAAGCATTTATGCATTCTTCACAGATAAGGATCTAATTCCAATGAATGTATTCAGGAATACTGAAATTCATTAATTCTATTCTGGTTTAAATTTTTATTCTCTTATGTAAAAAATTTTGCCTTCAGGCCCTCAATTTAATAGAAACTATTTAAACTTCACATATACATATGTTTCCCCTCTCTATTTTGTGTTTTACACTAAAACAGATATAAACAAAATATTTTTGAATCAATTAAACAAATAAAAGTATGAAGTCCAAAAATACATATATAGAAACATTATTACTCAGATATCTGGTATTTTTCCCCCTTGCTGGAGTCATTATTTCAATTTTATACTTTGATGTTGGGGTATAGAAACTATTCAGAATAAAATGAATGAAGTAATTAATAATAGAGTTGATAAAATTAATTTGAATAAGAAACAGGCTGATGTTCTCATGTGACTTGAAAAATAAACTAACTTTATTGAAAACCGCAAAAGAAGATATCCAGAGTGTTTTGGAAAGTGGTAATATCCTTGAAATGATCATATAGCCACACAAACTTGTGGCCTTTGTCTACAAGTTTAAATTTAAAATAGATGTTATCATCAACCTTACACACACAACTGAATATTTCATGATTTAAGAGGGCATTGTCTTTCATATTCTCTTAACAGAGCATAGGTCTTATTTTTGTTTTGGTATTATTTCATAATGTACTAATAGCTAAATCATATAAAAAGAAAATTATTTCCCCTTCATATGTTCATATCTAGAGGAAAATTACATGGTAAAAGCAAGGAGGCAAAATAGAAGAAAAAAGGAAATGTATATGTTATATATGAAGAAAATAAAAATATAAACAAGATGCTAAGGATCTAGGTTAGCTTGCCCAATTCTCATTTTATTTCCTTTCTTTAATTTCTTTCATTGTCAAAATGATTATCTACAATCCCTAGGCATCCATATCTCTTACTCTTTATTTTCTACTTAGAACCTAGCTAGCTAGCTATTTGCCATGCATTAAAACTTTGCATTCTACAGCCATTCTCAAATCTGATATTTCATACACACACACACACACACACACACACACACACCTTCCCAATGCAGTTGAAGTAAAAATAGAAAAATATAAATAATATTTTAATATATAACACATATTTTTATATTTTATATATTATATATAAAATATATATTTTATATTTTAATATATAAATATATTAATATTTTAATAAATAAACTTCCCAAATTATACCAACAGCAACGGTGAAATAACTGGATTTCTTTAACAGTAACCTACAACTGCCTATCTTATCCCTTTCAAAAGAAAATTCACAAAGGGGATTTTCCATATGTTCTCTAGCCTCATGAAGTTATTCAATAATAAAAAGGAATCAGCTCATGAATAGTTGTGAAAAGAGCACAGTGATTTTGCTGGGGAAACATTAGGCACCAGGACCTTTCAAAACAGCCACAAGTAGAGTGGCTCACAGAGGATGCCATTCGTGGCCTTGCCTAGACTCTTACAAGACAGTCCGCAAGGCTTGAGATTTCAGACACAAAACTGTACAGCTAAATACAGGAAATGACTGAAATGGTCCTGCTACTGTGCTGTGAGTTCTGGCCGTCTGAGCAGCTCATTTCACCACTTCATCACTTGTGGGCTTTCCATAGTGCCTGGCACAAAATATATGCTCAATAAATCTATGATCACAGAAATTGTGATCATGCTTTGCCTGTGCAGTCATCAAGTACTAGTTCTGTAGTCAATAACACTTTGCTTAGTGTTGAATAATTCAGTTATCACCTTCACAAACCGTAAGGTGCTGGAAGCAGCTGAAGCCCTATAACCCTGAGAGGGCTGATTACAAATTAGAACTCTTTGAGAATGTTGAAGAATGCTCAGTCTCTTTATTAGAACAGCTTTTTCTTCTTAGCAAAGAAAAAAAAAAAGAAAAAGAAAAAGGGTTGGGCTATGTAATAAACGAATTCAGAAAAAATAAAGACAAAGGCAAGGCAAACATAAAACAAAGAGAACATATGGTATTTTACATGATATTTGCTGATATTTTACCTGTCTCTGTTATTCATCTTTTTTCCAGATTTACATATTTCTCCACTTATGCATAGGGAATTGAGGATTTTAAAAGTTTTTCCCTGCTCCAATAGATGCAATGGTGTTTGGGATTCTGATTTTTTTAAAGATTTTTTTTTATTTGAGAGAGAAAGAGAGAGAGTAAATGGGGGTGGGGGCAGAGCAGAGGGGCTAGAGAGAGAATGAGAGAATCTCAAGCAGACTCTGCCATGAGTGAGGAGCCCAATGCAGAGCTGAGGCTCAATCCCACAACCCTGAGATCATGATCTAAGCCAAAATCAAGAGTCAGTCGATTAACTGACTGTGCCACCCAGCCCCTCTGATTATTCTTTAAGAAGAAATCTATCAGAAGGAATTTTGCTCTTCCAACCAATAGAATTCATATTGCTGTTTGGTTAGTTTATTGGAAGAAGCCTGCCATTCTAATGCAATCTTCTCCATTTCCATGTTTTCCCAACCATGGATGTTCTGAGGTAGGGTAGCAGAGGCAGCCCTACTGTTAATGGAAAGTTAATGTTAAAGTACAAAGAAGGAACTTTAAATTCTCCCTAATATTGAGAACAATGAGATCAAATACACTAATTTTCTCTCTCTCTCTCTCTCTCTCTCTCTCTCTCTCTCTCTCTGAATCCTGCAGGTTCTAAATTCTACTTTTCAAGTTTGGGGGAATTTTTTAAAAATCTCATTTAGGCTACCTACTATTATAACTTGTTTTTTTTTTTAAAGACCTGTTTACCCCTAAGCAGGATTATAGAAAATGCAAGTAGGAAAAGAAGAAATGCATATTTTTATTATCATTAAAACAACTTAAGAAGATACTCCTTAGGGAAATGGATTAGCCTTTTCGCACCCTAAAGGACGAGCAGCTAGTTTTCCTGCCCACTAATGAGCTACTTTTGACCTAACTAAAACCATTTCAGGACCAGTTGCATCTACTCATTCACAAAGGCCTCCCCCACCCCCATACCATTTCCATCCAATGGGCTGTCTGCCTGAATCTGCATGCAATATTGTCCGCCAGCATGAACGATTTACAACGGGCACTTTATTTCTGTAATTTAAAAGGAAAAAGAGAGCGAGAAACAACTACTGATGCAAAATATCATTTTTTCTTTTCTAATGGATGAGTAATAACCAGGAGATTTCTGAAAAGCTGTCCAGGGTGCCTGTCAGAGCTGGCAAAATTTCTGACCCAGAGAAATATATTCACGAACAGGCCCTGTGATTATGAGTTACAGGCCCCTTTGGAGCAAGCTGCTTAGAGAAGCACCAGAGAAATTATAAAACTAGTCTAAATACTTGGCACATAGAACTCACCATCATACGTACATATGATTTTGCACGGAAGAAAATATATAAAATTATATGTTCTGAATTAAATTTAAAACAACATATATGGGATATATGTAATATGAGAACTCTACAATGAAACCCTATTTCAATAGATGCCAAAGGGCTGGAAATCAGGAAAAGGATGTAAATTAGATCAGACTTTGGCACCTTGCAAATCCATATTCCCATCAGCCCCAATCCTTGTGCTCCAATTTAACTTGATTCTGAAGATCCTCTTTGTGGTCTGATTTGGAACCTATTACCTCTCTTTTGAAAGGAGAACAATAAGGGAGGAGAGCAGGAATATGTGAAGAAAGGTAACAATAATTCACTTGAATTAAGGGATCATTTTGCTTCATGTTGCCTTTCAGTCCCTCCTGCCCTGGCGTAGATCTTGGCAACGGTTGCTGTTACGGTGCCAATTTAGCGGAGGCAGTGGGCACCGTGCTGGAGTGGAGAGGAACAGCATAATGTCTCCAAACGGAAACTGTTTGTCAAACACCAGAAGCCAACAGAGTGAATTAGGAAACTAGGGGTTAAAACAACTGTGATCATTCAAATCGGCGCTTTGTTCTATGCGGGATTTCTCTTAACGAGGGCAGTTCAGCAGCAGGCGCCTCTGCCCGGGTCCCTTGGGAGAACTTGCAACTTGGGCAGAACTTTCCTCTAGGCGATCTCTCAGGGTGCTGTTCACTTTGCAGAACTGAAAAAAAAGTGTCTCCAGTCAGTGAGGAGTTGTGCACTTAGCCAGGTATACGGGATCTGCACAAGATTATTTACAGGGACCTGACACGAAAATGATGGATGCAGTGTTTATACAATTCCCATACACATAGTAAGTTTCTTGGATAAAAATCAGTTAAAGTGGCAATTTGGCATCCTGTGGAAGAAACATCTGGTTGGTTGACTACAATTTCATTTGTGAATCAGCAGTTTTGGCACTGTACAGACGCAGTCAGAGATTAATTTTATGACGTGGTCCGAGCTTATTTGTGCCTCGTTTTAAAACTTAGGCACGTGTCCAAGTGTGACTGGGGGCTGATACAGTAATAACTTGGTCTAGTGAGTAAACTGTGCTAATACTAATGGGATAAATAATTTAAATAGCAATTTCTGTCACATTTACACTCTGCAGAGTACTCCTATAGGTATTATATCATTTGGTTCTCATGAGGACTCCATAAAGTACACAAAGGAGATATTTTCATTCTCACCGTTGAGGAAACTGAGGCCAAGGAAGTTACCTGACCCAAGGTAACTTTTCAAACTGGAACTTTGATTCCAGTCATCTGATTCCAATTCCAGGGCTAATCTGCAGCTCATTAAGAACGAAAGAGTGCTTTAATGCCGGGTCAGGCTTGATGCTTTTGGTTCAGAAGTGGAAGAGCAAAAGAGAATGAAATGCAACCCCCCAGTTCAGAATGTGTCGTGGAATAACAGTGTGTGTTTGTGGATATTGAGAGAGACCGCCCGCGTGTATGGGTAAGTGTGCACATTTGCATTTTGTGTGTAACCACGCCCCACAGACAGCAATCAGCATTCATATGGCTTGTGTGGTTGAAAATGCATTGGTAACTCTGGTCTCAGTCACTTTTTACATGCCCTGGAACAGTAAAGGTACTTCTTAGTTGGTTATTACCATTACCTTATTATCTCTTAAGGAGGTACAAAATACTAAGGAAAAACAGATGTTGCTCACAGTGCCAAACACCACCACCATCATTGTCACCATTGTGCCCTGGGTAAGGGACAACTTCCAGTGTCTCTCACATGTGAAGCTAGCTTTCAGAGTCTCAGTTCTCAATTTGAACAAGAAGGTGGACCGTCTCTTTATTTTCAATGTGTTTACGAACGTACCATTTCCATTTTTAAAAATTCCGAAATATCCAACCTCCTTTTTTTTTTTTTTAGATGCAGTATTTGCGTGGCATTCTGAATGTACTGTGAAAACTCAGACAGAGTGGAAATTTCGTTTGCTATCGGCTAATAACTTCTTCCTAGCAGTTCAACCTAAAATTCAGGAAACTGACTCTTCACATGCGTGTGCCCAGGAGCACTTAAAAAGAAGCAGAACCTGTGCATAAGGGAAAGAAGGAGATGATGGTAAAGAATATGAATGCCACAGAACATGGTGGGTTGCATAGGCTTGGTTTTTAATTCCTGCCATTTTTTCCACATTTCAAGAGTAAAACAAAGAACAAGCTAACAGCAAGAGATTAATGCAAAAAAGGTGGCTCTTCCCCAAACATTCTGCCTTTTTATCCTACTGTCTGGAAAATGAATTGAGGCTTCTGAAACTAGCAGTGCCTTTGCATTTTTCTTCATTAGGAAGTGTATTTGTAAAACAAGCTCCAAATTTTTGCCATTCATGATTCCTGGTCACAGGGTGATATTCTTCAGTGACACAATCTTCAATGTATATGAGCCAAAGGATCATTTCTCATCCAGGGCTCACGACGTAGGGAAGGCGCAGCTGAAACCACCCCTCCCACACTCTCCACTTCAACAACAGCAGCTCATTATCAGAAGCACGTTGCAAAGGGCGGTGCAAGCACAAAAATCAATCTGATTGCCTGTATAGCTCTGCAAAATCATTCCAGGGAAGAAAAAAGAAATGTCGGAGAGGAAGGAGAATAGGGGCTGGGAGGTGGGAAAGAGCAGGAATGAGGACATAAGCCCTCACAGGCCCATAAGGACTGAAGTTTAATGGCTGAGTGCTTGTTTTGAACTGTGACCTGAGGTTTGGCTGGGCACTAACAGTGGCATGCCTCATCAGCCACTGTCATAGCCACCCCAGGGTATACCTCCAGCAGGGAGTCAGCTCCGTATCCTGAATTCTCAACTACCAGCTACCCACTGCCTCCTCCGCACGCACTGCTGAGACCCTGCCGAGAAATCAGCATGCAACCCAAGGAAGCATCCTTTCCTCTGGAATAAAAATTAATATTACTTGTCATATTTCATGTCTGAGCTCTTTTCATGCTTTATCCTCTGGTAATGAGGGCTAAATTACCAATATTAGTAGATTTTCATGGCTAGCACAGAAAGAGCTGTTACCAGAATAAATGTTTGCCTTGCTTCTGTTGGACACAGGCTCTGCTAATGCAGCTTTGCTAATTATTTCTAAATAGGCAATAATCTGCATCCCCTAGTGCTGGATAGTGGATTGGCCACGTACCTGCTATTTCCCTTATTTACATGTTTTACAACTTTATCAACTACACTAATTACACTCTGAGCACTGTTTAAAATTTTCTGTTAATAGAGATACAATGATGCACCAGAGGATGTGTATTTATGCCATAATTACGCCTCTGTTCCTACGATGCAGTCTCCAATTAGCTGTCTACGGTGGCACAAGCAGCTGCCTGATATTCTAAAGCAGTGAAACATCTGCACGGCGGATGATACGCTCACATGGATTTTTTTTTAAGCCTAGAAATTTACACCCAAGGGAGTGCAGACAAATAGGAGCCTGTCATGTGTAGGGATGATTAGAAATCCTCACCATGGCAACATTGGAGCAGCCATGTCACAGAGTGAGGGGACACATGTCTAGATGAAGGCGCTAAAAACATTTGCCATTTTTTTTTTAGCTTCAGTCTTCCAAACTTCCCTCCCTCCCCCTTTCTCTTTTTCATATTCTTCTCTTTGCATCTAAAGCCAACCAAAACAGCAGGTGAAAAGGCCAAAGTCTGCAGCCATGCAAGGCATATGACACCCGGGATTTAGTGTTAGGAAAAACAGTGCGCAGTCAGAAATGTTAGACCCAGGAAATGTGCAGGGCCAGGAAGGGGGGTGTTGTGTGGGTTTTGTTTGAGAAATGGTGTAATAATAATTGTTATTATTATTATTTTTTTTTTAGTGGCCGGTTGTGTTCAGAGCAAGAGGCAAGATAGAAAATAAACGTTGGGGAGAATATGAATGTTGAGGTACCTTATTCCAAAGATGACACCTAATTTAAAATTTCCTTTTAACCCTCATTAACAGTTACAATTTCTGCATGAACAGTTGGCTAGCACACATTAGTGAGAGTAGGGGAAGGCACACAAATGTCTTCTAGTCTGATATTGAATATATTTCTTAATGGCTGCTTCTTTGATGAGCCTGTCTGTGTAAAGACAGTGCATGGATGTATTTAACTATACCTAAAAAGGGTATTGAACCCTATAGGCAAATATGAAGAATATAAAAATACATCACCTCCTTTCCTAGAACTGTATTGACTCGTGTATCATAGTGATCATACTTTTGTTAGGAATGACATTGTACTTTGCCTATGATTTGACCACATAGGCTTCAAAGATGCATCTCATGGTGTTTATTGTTTTTGCTCTGACGTATTGCCGTCATTCCAATATGAAAATACGGAAGTTCAGTTATTAATTTAAAATTGGTTTTCCAAATAATTATCTTATCAGATGGTCATGGCAACACTTTACAATTAATAACAAAGACATGTTTAAAGGTATTTAATTAGCAGAGAGCTGAGAGGTGAAGGGGGCTGCTACTAGTGAAATAATTAGAGGGAAAATGCTTTAATATGAAGAGTAATTATAGGTAGGAGTAAAAACGTAACATATGTGCTAAATTATAAGCGTACCACAAGCAATGTGAATTGCATTAAGGATCAAACCTAATCACTTAAAATCAGCACTTGTTCTGTGACAACAGTCCTGGTGGGAAGGTGCTCGGTTGTCCATACCTGTGTTACTTAAATTAACATCACTGTAGATGCTACTTTAGAATTTCTACTGTCAGTGTCAGGTCCAGATCATTCTATCATAACTGGACTTCTCTGGGGAATAAATAATTTTTTCAAAATGCACATCATTTAATTCATTCTCTTGAGGAAGAATACAATGTTAGAAAATGATTTGGTTAGTAAAAAGCATACATCATAACTTTTCGTTAATAAACTAAGAATTTGCATATATGCATATATGTGTGCACATAGACGTAAAAGACTGGCAGTGTTTTCAAAATGACTGCATAATACTACATGCCCATCGTATAAAATCTCAAAATTGGAGTCGTGAGTTTCAGAAGCAAGGTTCTATAATTCCTTGACATGTTTAAAATAATTTCATAAGATTCTAACAAAAATTTTAAAGAAAAGATCGTTCTGAATTAACAGACTGTATTAGCATTAGCTCGGGTTAATGGCAGCTAAGTCTCCTAAGCCCACTTCTTCTAATTTCCCAACACTCTGGTACCGTTGGGTACATGGTGATCAATATTTCAGTCAGCCCCCTCCGGCTCCTGGCTTTTATCAGACCATGGCACTAAGGCACCTTACAGTGTTTACCAATGAAATCATAAAACATTATGTTAACAGTGAAAATGTCTTTCCTCTCCTTTAGCACTTTAGGTAATGTGGGAATTAGTTACTTATTCGATTCCAAAAGAGAAACTGAGAGCTGCCTTCCTTTTCCCATATCCAGCAAGTGAATTTTGAGTGCAGTCGTACAGTGGCTACATAAACAATTCTTGTCATGACTCTGGTCTGTGGGTCTCATCGTCCCTCAGCATACCATATATTGTACAAGCCTTATATTAGAGAAGTATGATACTGAAGATCCACCATCCACCACATCTGTCAGCATAAGGACAGAGTTTATCTGATAAACAAGTCATTTTTGGAAACTGCAGATGCTCCCACTGTGAAGTATTAAATGTGGCCCCGCTTAGATACATAGAATGGGGTTCCGGTCGACTGAACGCGGGCTGATAAGCTCTGCACAGCTCAGAATGCTGTTTGCCCACATACTAATGTTAAACAAAAGAACCGCAGACTGCAGAGAAAGGATGCGGGTCAGACCAGTAAATTGCTTAAACCCTTAGGCAGCCTTCTGAAAAGAAAAAGGCATGAAAGAAGCTGATATGAGCTTTTATGCAGAATTGTTCTGTTTATTATCCCTGTTAAGGAAATGATGGCAAGTGCCTTGTTAAACTCTACATTCCCAACAAGGCAAGAGGACTGACTCCCCCTGAACAAGAGCAATATGCCACTGGTCATCACTTGATAAACCACACAGCTCTTCTATATTATTTATACATTATGAATACAATAAAAAGACAATAATAAAGCAGTACACATAATAACCATAAACGCTGTTCAATTGTGTCCTACTAGCACCCCACCTGATTTGTCACCAGGCATTCGAAACTACTAACAATCTGTCATGGGAGAAATCCATTTTGTATAAAAATTTCACAATCTTCCATTAAAACTTTGTTAGTTTTCAATTGTGATGGCTCAATTTCAAATGAATTGCAGAGACAGTTTAATAATAAAATCAGAATAAAGTATGTCATTGTGGCAACATGTAAACTTACCCTGAGTAAAGCAGGGATATAATTTTATTAGTAAAATTCTCCAGTGGATAACATGACAGTCAATATTGAATCTCTCATGTGTTAGGGGTTTGAGCTGGTGGAAGGGAGGGGAAGATTCTTGAGTTTGCTAGACTTTCAATACTTCTACTCAGATCTGACCCCTTAAGAAAGAGCATCTTTTCTGAAAACAGATTTTCCTTCTGCTAAGTCTCCTTCCCTTACCCCTCCCCTCCCGCAGAGACACTCCCCTTTGGATTCACTGCTGGGACAAAGGAAATGAGGGAAGATCCTAAGGCTTAAGGAAAATCTGATGAGAGATCCCTAATAGATAAACAATCCATTCCATCCAAATCACAAAGCAAGAAAAGATTTGACAATCAAAGGGTCACCGCACGGGAGAAGGAAATAAAACTACCTGACCTAAAGACAGAATAAAGAAAAACACACACAGGCAACTGTACCGACAATAAAAAATTAAAAATTACCCTTTGCTTAAAAGTGGTGTAACATGTCATTGAGCACTACTTTGACATTTCCCTGCGGCTTTGCTCAACAGGCAACAAATGAAAACAATCTTGAACCTGTTCTGCTAGAGGCTTGGTGCAGGAGGCCTGTCCATACACTGTCATCAGATAATCTTACAATCACAGTCGGGCTTAGAGTATTGACGCCTACAGGAGCAACAGGTTTTTAATAGGAAATACTCAACTCTAGTCCCAAATGTTTAAAAAACAAAAATTTAAGCGCGCGTGTGCCCGTGCGCACACACGAGCACACCCCTACACACAAAAGCACCTACTATTAAGATTCTTTCACGTTACAATCAAATTTTAGTGAAAATAAAAATTGAAGAGTTCTAACCTCAAGGGACACAGAAGCTGAGAAATATTCTGAAAAGGGTACTAAAGTGGTAACAAAGAGAATCCCGACCAGCAAAAGGGGAGTGGAAGGGGAGGGCCGGGCCTGCCCAAGCACACGTGATTAGGGATTGTACTGACTCCCTATGACCAGTAAAGAGCTCAGCAAAGGACAGACATCAAAGAAAAAAGGAGATTTGTAGAATTAAAAAAAAAAATTCATCTCTGGATTTAAAAACCAAAAACCAAACATACACACACACACACACACACACACACATACACACACAATCACACACACCGGATTCTGACACTGTGTGACATTGCAACTCTAGTGAATGGTCCGTGGAGGGAGCTGTTGACACAAGTTCCTGGGGTGGAGATAAAATGACACCATCACATCCATCTGAAAAGAAGGAAAGGGAAAGAGAACTTAACTAAACAACACATTTGCAACGATTTGGTAGAAATAACTTTCCTTGAAGCTCCAAATCTGTTCTCCCAGGACAACCCCTAACACAGGTCCCTCCCAGGCGCTTCTCCTGGCTCCCTCCGTGTGTGCCTCAGAGCTGTGTCTCAGCTCCCCTCCATCCAGAACAGAGGCAGATAGCCTTCAGATCACACAAATAAGCTACCACTCCAAAGAGGAAAGCTCTGAGAAAGGCCAGGAGCAAGTGAGTTAACCCCTGCAATGCCAGCCATAATGTTATGGTAATTATTTACTCAGGGTAACACAGGAGGTAAATAGATGGGAAGGATGCTGTCATGAAAAGGCTAAATTCAGATCACCAGGAAGGACAGAGCATGCGGGAAGAGTGTCTTTTTGCATATCGTCTGACACAAGAATGCATAATGGGTGCATCACTTCAAATAATTTTCATTTCACACAGTTTCCTGTATAGAAATTTTGCAGAGTAAGCCTTTCTTTTTCTTCTAATTCCTTGGCAATAGGCATTGACAGGCTTCAGATGATGAAAGGAAAAGATTATATATGTGGACTGAGGATCCTCGCTGCTCAGGATTTATTCCCAAAGACCTTCACCCACCTAATCTGGAGGGTCTTTCAGGGTGCAGAGCTCACCTCCCTGCCTTAAAGGAGGTTCACAGAAGTAAAAAAAAAAAAAAACTCAGCAGGGCCTGAAGCAGAGCAGTGGCCTTAGAACCGTCTGTTCCCAGGCGCCTTCTGCTTCAGCTCATCTGAGGAAGACCTATAGGAAGCCACGTTTTCATGGGGTCTAAGAGAAGCAGTGGTAACATTCGTTCACAAAATGGGATAAGCCTTTTTAAAAAATTGCAGACTTTCTCCCCCTCCCCTTTCCTTTCTTTAGACATCTATGTGTGAGAGGGTGAAAAGCTCTGCTCCACAAGGAATAATATTATGTAACTTGGTAAACTTGAATTAATTTGGATGGATTAATCTTTTGGAAAAGAAAGGTTGTTGGGTTTTTTTGTTTTGTTTTATTATATAGCCTCATAAAGGCTATAATCTGAGGTTGAGGAACCTTTTTGAAAGCACAAATATTGAAATTTCCTTTTTGGTGTCTATGAAATTTTCACTCATATTCAGCTATTATGACAAAACACTTCACCCTTTGGTCATCAAAATTATGTCTATGTTCTTGAGGTGTGAAAGATTCTCATGAATTAACATTTACTAAAAATAACGAATATAAAAGCTAACAATATTAAAACCATGTTTTGACCATATGTGTAGTTGGAATGGTACTGAAGAGGTACAGGTAGACCAAGAACATTCTTTTCTGTGGCATTTTGGTAAAAATTTATGAAACGGTGCATTCCTTACTGGAGTCCTTATGGATTACCTTGAGCTAAATGCTCATTTGATGGTAATGTCACATTTATCTTCCTCAGAAACTTATGATGTGGGACAGAAGTTATTATTAAGATCAAGGTTTTAAATGGAGAAACTAGAGGGAGGTGGGGAGGTGACTGGGTCAGGAGCATTAAGGAGGGCACACGATAAGATGAGCACTGGGTGATATACTATATGTTAGCAAATTTAATTTAAATAAAATAAAATTAAAATAAAGTAAAATAGAGAAACTAGAGTAAGATGTTAATGATAATCAATTAATGCTTTAATTAATTAAGAGGAATGCTTTTTATTCTGCTCATATTTTTTCAGTAGCTTTTGCTTTTTGCAAAGTAACTTCAGGCTCTGGGGAAATTACCAAAGATTATTTCTGATATATAGCCTATAGATAGTTCTCAAAAATACATTGCCTGTTATT
The DNA here is from genome assembly GCF_018345385.1 of Vulpes lagopus. Lineage (NCBI taxonomy): Eukaryota > Metazoa > Chordata > Mammalia > Carnivora > Canidae > Vulpes > Vulpes lagopus. The sequence continues at coordinate 16,565,143 of NC_054824.1, forward strand.
CGTCACAGAGCACTAAGGATTTACATGTTGATCCATTAACTTCTTTTTATTTCCTAATAATCTTTCCCAGTCTGGCTTTCTTGTGTCTAAATTGCAGAGGTGTTTGTGAAGTGTGCTAATTGGTCATTCTGCAGGAACATTATTGTTCTGTTAATTATTCAAACTCAGCCATACATAAGAACAGATGAGGAAACATAAAATGGGACAATAAAATGAAAATGGCAAAATAATAAGTAAAAGGAATGAAAGGTACTGATGGAGCAGTTTGGCATTTCTGTCAATGTGAACATATTTTGACACCGAACATATTTCTAGAATAGTATCAAAATGAACAACATGTTTTAGACCTTAGGAAATTTATATGTAGGTTCTGTTTATATAAGTTAACACATCGTAAAGGTTAAGACTGAGCCTTTCAGAATCAAATATTTGTATATTTAGCATATACCCCACAATGCTTAGCTGTGTGTCATCCTAACCAACTTGACCTCTCTGATCTCAGTTTCCTCATGTACAAAAGGGTCGTGTTAACACCTAACCCATAAAGTTGATGTGAAAATTAACTGATTAGTTAATTTGGCAATACATGTGGCCAAAATTGTGTCAATTCAGATGACCAAAGATTTTGTGCTGAATTTTCAGTTTGATTTTATTTAGAGTAAATTAATATTGGAGATTAAAATTATTGGATCAAAAAAAATCATGCATTGGTTGATTGTGTACCTAACATTCTTGATTATATATGGAATGAAAAGTTTGGAAAGTTTACTGAAAAAACCACAAGCATTATCTGGATTTGGGGGTTTCAACCTTAATTTCTCCTCAGAAGGAAATCCTGTTTCTCAGGGTCCCTCTCTACAGATCCAGTGCTTCTGATATGCTCTGTGGCAGTGGGGACTTATTGACAAGTAATAGCCTCCTTCTCTGGCATACTCTGAATATGGGACAGGCTCATTTAGAAATCCATTACTTTGGTTTATAGGTTTATCAGACAAATAGGAACCTTTGGGAATAAAAGAGGGCACTGCTGACAACCACTCTCTGACAATAGGAGTAAACCTGTGTTCTCTCCAGCAAACAGGAGCATGTGCTCCATCTACTTACAGGTATTACTCTGTTGGTGAGCTATTTGTTTTAATTAATACATGATGCCAAAAACTTGTGAGATATTTTCCCCTTCATCACATGCTTCTCACTGAAGAGTGAGGCAGAAACTCTCTCTCTCTAAAAGATTTTGAATGAATGTCAAGGAACTACCTCAACTGTTAAATAAATACCGCTCACTCTAGGGTGTGATGGACATCTCTGTGATACAGATATTATTTTCTGCAATAGTAGTATTTTTTAAAGCAGAGACCTGTGAAACTTTGCCTGTTATTGAGTAATATTGATACACTTCTTCATAGGAAAGGAGTGTGTCAAATTAAGCTAAACAGAAAAACATCCAGCCATTTTTAGACAATTTCAAAAGGACATCAAAGTCTGCCATTAATGCTTAGTGATGTTTGTCTTAGTTTAAAAATGCAAAAAAAAGCAAAAATGATGCAAGCCATTATCAAATATTGAAAATACATATTTTTATATCCGTGGTGATACCTATACCGCCTCTAACTTATGTAGGGCCCCTGCACTGATGCTATGAAATTCTGTTGCGTTAGCGGTGATGCCACAACATACCTTCCTGGCCAGCTAAGATCACCAGAAGCTACCCCTGTGAGAGCTGCAGGAGCTCCTCTAGTTGGGTACAGGATCATCTTGCCATCAAATGTGACCTGACACGCTCAACAACAGTTGATATATGTGCAGTAGTTACTAAGGGTAACTCTTGATCAATATGTCAGATTTCAAAAGCGATTGCAACAAAGTCGACTCTGGATTATGAGGGATCTGAATGCACAAAGGCAATAGAAGGACAAATCAGGCAGGACTGCCTGCGTTTTGCATGTCAAAGGACAGAGCACATGATGCTAGATCTATAAATGCTCCGAGTACTTAAGAAGGCAGTAGGCTGTGGATCATTTGGTGGGCTAAAAATGTTAAACATTACAAGTTAATTATTAGTAAGGAGAAGAAAGAGAAGAGGAGCATGAGCACACAGAGTTCTGTAAACCCCAGTAATTCTGGCCAGGCCTGTGACTCGCTCGGACCTCACCTAAGCATCCATTAACATGATAATGCGCATTAATCCCGCCAAACACAACTCATCTGTCATCCGCAGTGGCAACCCATCTGTGTGCACGTTGAGGGGGGAAATTCACAGTTTTAGCTGTCGAGGGATTAGCTTCGGAGGAAAGGCTGATTTTCCGTCATTCTTTGCTAGGAAAGCACTCATTTGTTTGCATTTTTTGAAGCACCTATTTACTTTTCAGCTTTCATCATCTCCCCAACATCTTAAGCAGAAGCTAAGCAGAGGATGGATAAAATGGCAATAAAAACATCGCAGGACAATCAGGCTGAAGCCTAATTTCGTTTGCTCTCAAAGTTTGTGATGTTATTTGTCTTTATTTCTTTGGCTGATCTCAGATATGCTGTCTGTCAGAACAAAGGAAAAATATGTACACATTTTTATATCTTTAGCTGTTGTTCATTAGGGAGTTATGCTCTTCTATGTTGCTTTTATCTAATTGATACAATATGGGTAAAAAAAACTGTGTATATCTTATTATCATATATGTTCTCTGTTGTGTGGACAAGAAAGAGAAGACACTGCATCAGAGAAGGTAAGAATAAAAACAGCTTTCATTTTTTTTCTCACTACTTATTTAAAAGCAAGCACAGTGATTTTTCTCCCCACCATGAAACCTTATCTACTGGTTAAATAGTCTTCTTTGGGTCATATCTACTTCGGACAAAATTATTTTTGTGTGTACAATAAGCAAATCAAACTTTCTTCTAATACAGACCTACAAAATATAAGAAGCACTGGCAAGAAAAATATAATTCAATGTTTTTTGAGGGTAAACTATTCCATTCAGTCCGTTTAGTGGAAAGAAAAATCAGTCACAAGGCATCATGACTGGTTGGTTGACTTAATTGTTCACGTTTCAATGGGTTATGTTGGAATAATCCAGCAATGACCTTCTGTGTTAAAGAAAAGATGCAAATAACCATTTAAAAAATAGCCATCATCAAGCAACCAATTTGGCAGGTTTTTCATCAAAATGACCTGTCATTTACTAAACTGATTAGCAAATTCATTTTAAAAATCATATTATTCTATGTTTGGGCACAGCCAGGCATTTTGTTGTTGTTGTTAACAAAGGTAGTAAATCTCATTTATTTCCATTTCCCTAGTCTAGAGTGTCCTAAAGTGTATCCTGTGGGATATTCAAAGATCTTACATGCAAAGTGTTTCCTCATATTTAAGTTTGGGTAAAAATTGGGCTAAATAAAATTAACTGGGTTAATTCATGACAAGATTTCTTAGTTAATGAATTTTGTGCATCTTTAAGTAGGAAACACATGACGAAATTATTTTACATTTTAAATTCTGCTTCCTCATCTGTAAAGTGGGGGAAAAAACAGGATCTAAAACCAGTTAATGCAGGCATAGCGAAGAATGAACACTTAATCAAAGTTAGCTAATATTGTTAGCATGCATATATTTTCCAAATATATTTGGGAAAGTATCTTTTTCCCAAATAATGTTACTTGGAATTAAATTTGCAGAACTCACTTTTGGAAACGTCACCCTACACTAAATGTTGTAAAATATCTATTGTTCGAAACATCTATTGGACAATCTCTCTGATCGATAAACCCTCAATGTGAAAAGATGCTAGGAGCAGGAATTTTTAAAAAGTACCTATTAAAGAAAGATAATTAAAACTCAAGCTAATCCATTCAAAGATAAAAAGATCAAGTCATAAAACTTGTTACTTGAACAACTTCCTTTTGGGTACCTGGTACTGAACATTCATTACCACCTGTCCATCACACCTGGCAAATGAAACAGATGTTAGAAAGCTGACACAGTAAAAGAAACACTACTATTAAGCCTTTGTTTTCTTTTTTTTTTTCTTCCTTTTAAGATGCTTCTAATGGAAATGACATAGAAATCTGTGTATGGCAGCACTTCTGAAAAAGAACATCTATGTAAAAGAGCATGAAGGAAGAATGAAAGAATCTAGCAAGCTCCATTTGGGTCTTTAGACCTAATAGCCCAGATTTGGCCCTCGGATGTGCATGCATGCACGAGGTAATACTGAATTTGACTGAAGCTGTGCAAACAGTCCTAAAGCGAAATGAGTCAAATGCTTGATGCCTAAAGAATTGGAACTGCAATTTCCAGATGAGATAGTCATAGAAAATCTACTCGGGCACAGAGGAAATATTCTGTTTCATCCTCACTGAGACCAGAGTGACATTTTAAGAGAAAGAAATGTTTCAAGATTTTTAAGTTTGTTTTTTTCCTTAGGGAGCTAATAACCAGATTTCTTTGCAAATTTATTTGAATCCATCAAAAGCAAATTTTGTGATATAAAACACACATCGTTTCAATCACTTAAAAATATGCAGGTATTTGTGATCCATCAAACTGAGTGAAAGATTTAAAACTTGTATATGTGTACAAAACTTCAGCTCAGCAGAGTGAACTCAGTACATTTGCTTGCATATGCAATGGTGCAATCACTAAAATAAATGTACTTGCTGCACTCAATTAAACATTGTATTGTACATGTGTGTTTATTCAATTGTGTGACGATACAGTGATTGAAACACACACGCTTGGCACATTTGTCTCAATCTGTAGTGCATTTATTTAAACGTACAATCAATCATAGTCTCTGCTTTTACTTGTGCCTTTGTATTTTTAAGGAATCCTAGTATAAACCATTATGTGTATGCTGTGATATGGTGAAGAACCGAAATGCGCATGAGATAAAGCGGTTCAAAATTGGAAATTTCAGGGAAAGTAAGCTACTAATGTGTAATGGACAAGTGCCATCGAGTCTAATCCATAAGACAGAGCTTTATATTTTGAGCTGCTCCTGTTGATAAATGTCTGCATGTCTGGTGATATTAACATGTATTTAACAGTAATTAACAAAAATGGTATAAAAATGATTCAAATCTTTATTAAAATATTTACATTTGTATATAGCTTTGAGTCTTGTTCTATTATCATTAGTAATTTGAAACACACTTATTGTATCATCAGTCTATTCTATTGTCTGAATTCATGATTCTCATCTTTCTGCAATTTTGTGTGGAAATTCTTCCTCGGAGTATAGTATATCATATTATATAATTTTACAGAGTAATCTCATCTTCTGTAGGGCTATATCTGTGCCTATTCATGTGGTCTGAGTTCAGGGAATGCTCCTCCAGAGCAAATTTTCCTGGCTGATGTTCTGGCTTGGGGCTCCATGTCAAGGGTTCCTTATTCTCACAGGGCATTTTTCTCTCCATTTGGTGCCAAGGTAGAGAAAGATAAACTTCCTTTTTCCCTTCTGGACTTTTTGCCCATTACTTTTACCCAGAAAGTTCTTTTCTCCTGTGTTTGACATGGCCAACTCTTCTTATATTTTAGATCTTAACTTAAAGCTCACCTCTTTAAAGAAGTTGTCCGTGAAGACACTTCAACTGTTTTTTATTTTATTTATATACTCATTCAATAAATATTTATTGAATATTCATATTATAGGAACTGGAAGTATGGTGATGAAACAGGACAGATGCCACCACTATACCCAAGGAATTGATAATCTAGTAATGTGACCCTTCTATTCTCCATCTCCTTATTCCATTGTTATAATTTGCAATTTTTCTGCTTGCTTACATTTTTTTTCTTTGTTTCTCTCTTTTGCCTGGCTATGACTTTCCTAAAGATGAGAGCCTTGCCTTTCTTGCTTACCTGTGTTTTCTTCAACACACAAATGGTGCCTGGAATTTATGTAATAGATGGGCCAAAAAAAAAAAAAATCAGATGAATTACAGTTGACCTTTGAACCATGCTAGGATTAGGGGCCCCGACCACCCACACAGTGGAAAATCCACACATAGCTTTTGACTCCCCCAGAATTTAACTACTTATGATAAAGTAAGCTAGAGAAATGAAAATGTTATTTAGATAATCATGAGGAAGAGAAAATACATTCAGCATTGTACTATACTTATTGAAAAAAAGATCCACATATAAGCAGACCCATGCAGTTCCAACCCATGTTGTTCACCAGTCAACTGTAATTAATTAAGAGACAGATTAATTTAGTCCCCACAATGATCTAAAGCAACCGCTATTGTTGCTAGTTTGCCATTAAAGACATAGAAGCTGATGGTACTAATGGCATGTCCAAATCATGCTGCTGGTCAGTTCCAGAACCAGAGATTAATGTGAAACCATTAATCTGTGACTCAGAGTCCACACTCTGCTCCATGATATTCTGAATTCTTTTACTTTGCACCCGTAGGCAACAGCAAATAGTTATGAGATAACCTGAGGAGAGTGAGGTTCAAATTCACAAAAATTTGAAAGGTTAAGACCTTTCTCATCTCTGCAGTGAAGGTAATAATAACATCTCTGCAGTGAAGGTAATAATAACATCTGATTCATAGATATACCGTAAATATTAAATAAGATGATAGATGTAAAGTGCTTAGAACTGTGCAAATATTGCTACTGTCATTGTAGTGATTATTTTTTACCCAAGAATAAAAAATATATAATTGTCAGAAGCATCTTCTGTGTAGAAGTTATTTGAATTATATATGCGTGTCATTCCTCGAAAAACATTCGATCTATGTGTATTGGGCAGAGAGATAAGCAGAAGAGGAAGAAAGAAGGAATGACTTTATTCCTTTGCTGCAGAAAGAATAGATTACAAAAGATTGTAAACTTAAAAGAAAAGATTGCAAACTGAAACAATACTTTGAAAACTGTTAAGCAAGCACGTTATCTTAAAGTATGGTTAAATACAAGACTGCTGTGCGTTTGTTAAATGTAGAGAAACCTCTAGGCATCCAAACAGTCCAAAATCTTAGACCAGACTCTCTTATCTCTCCTATGTAAGTCTCGCACTACCCAATGCCTATAAAATAGGGTTACCAGTAAAAGCAGAAAAGGATGATGATACTTCACAACATATCTGACAAGGCCGTTATCATCACCAAAAATAGATTTTAAAAGGTAAAGCATTTTTGGGATCCCTGGGTGGCTCAGCAGTTTAGCACCTGCCTTCGGCTCAGGCGTGATCCTGGAGTCCTGGGATCGAGTCCCACATCGGGCTCCCTGCACGGAGCCTGCTTCTCCATCTGCCTGTGTCTCTGCCTCCCTCTCTCTCTCTCTCTCTCTCTCTCTGTCTCTCATGAATAAATACATAAAAATATTTTTTCAAAAAGTAAACCATTTTGACACTTTAAAATACACACTTTGCAGATACGATTACTTTTAGCAATAATTGACAAAGCACCTGACTTAAGGCAAAGGACCCAAGTGTCAGTCATGATTTCACTAACTTATTTGAAACTTTCAACTGGTTTTTTTTTTCCTGTGAGACTCAAATAGAGGCTTTTCTCCTTATCTCTATCTAGAAGAATTAGTTTTCAGGGGTGTCTCCCTAATTCAAGGTAAAAGGGGGTTCGTTAACAAGGTGGTAGGAAGCTCATGAGAAGGGAGACAGGGCACCCGGAAGAACAGGACCTCAACGGGGATGATCTAGAGGGCCCCAAGGACTAACATCTCACCCACCCTGTCTCCTAGGAGCCTGAACAACTTTCTTTTATTCACTAGATCTCCAGAGGCACAGGAATATCCTCCTTGTCAACCAGGATAGGCTCACTGTGGGCTCTTAGAGGAGAACACATGCCTCTTTCCTCATAAAGGACAGCTCCCTGACCAACCAGAAGTCAGGCTCTGGAGCCCAGGGGAATCTCTATTAGGTTGGAAGCTACCTGGCTTGCAGCTGGCCAGTCCATGATGGAAGCAGCTTACATCCATCAGTACAAGAACTTTTTAGTTGACTCTGAGCCATTTTATTTATGAATCCTGTTTAGCTTTTGGCCACCATCAGTCTTACCCTAACCAGATGTTTACTACTTGGACTACAATATTTTTGCCATATTACACTGATATCAGCACCACCTGCCCAAAATGTCCCTGCTCAAGTCCCTGATTACCAGCATAATTATGGCTCCCTAGTATGCCTGAGACAGTCCCAGTTTACATCTCTTGTGCCTATATGACACCCAAGCTCCCCTTTCACTATCAAAAGAGTCCTGGATTGAATCATAAATTATATGATCATATTGCTATACCCTGGCTTTAAAGCATCTGCCTTAATATTCATTCAGTAGAGAAATGTATCCACAGCTATGTAGATAAATCAGTCACTGTTATGCTATCCAAGAAAATTAACAAAGATTAAAAAAAACAGCAATTTGACTCTTAATGCCATAGCATTTATCAATACCTGATATACTGTATGTTCCTTGCTTAGGTATTATCCAACTGGAATATGATTTCCATAAGGACAAGAACTTTTTCTGTTTTGTGCACTTTTGTATCCCTAGCATTTAGAAAGTAATAAAATATTTTTTGGCTAAATAAATGAATGAAAGTAATTCAAGGGCTAAAGTAGCAGGACTTAAACCTTACCATGATTCCAGAACTATACCAAGGTCTTTACATAAACTATATTTTTTAATACTAACTACAACTTCATAGTGCAAATATTATTTTTAAAGATGGATAGACCAAGGAAGAGCAGGGATAAATAATTTGGCCACGGTTGCATGGCCAGAACACCTTGCACCCAGGATATGCTTGTGATCATGTGTCATAGTGCTTAGATAGTCCTAGGTGCTATGCCTCAAAGTCCCTGTTTCTTTAACTTTTAAATATTTTGTGGGAACAGAAATAGACCAGTCCCTTTGTTTTGTTTTAGCTAATTTGAGGAAGATAAGGTTTAGGTAGAATTAAATGCTTTCAGTTTCTGAAGAGAGATATTTTGATTTTTTAAAAACCAATAAACTGAAAACTTGTCATGCTTCCAAGTCTGAAGAGTCATTAATGAAAAAAGCATATGCCTCGTTTCAGTATTTCTTTAAGATGGTTAAAATAGCTAACACTAAATCAGGCAGTGTTGACTGTACTCTCACCATCTTGCTAGTAGACAGCAGAGGGAACTGTTAGTACATTCAGCAGCAAGGTGTAAACAGGCTATGGCAAAAGGGGGAAAAGCAACCAACTACAGTATACATTGCACTTGGATCTCTTCTCATTTCAAATGCTATACCACTTTATTATGAGCCTCTCCAAACCTGACAACTCCTAGTCATTTCTGAATGATATCTCTAAAACATTGGTTTTGCATGCTAAAGTACTTAGAATTTCTCTTTGACTTTCTTCACTGGAATCTCATTGTCATTCAGATGAAGTTTAAGCTACCTGTCCGAGCCTCCAAGGATTTTCACCACTCCTCTTGGTTCTCCCTCAGTCATTGCCTCCTTTGACCTCTTCACCTTCCTCTCACAATCTCAACCATCTGGAACAATTTTCTTATTTTCCTCTGACAAGTGTCATATCTTACTTAAGACTCTCCTAAACTCCTCTCTTCTGAGGCGATAATTTCAAGCTTACTTTGATAGATGTGTGAGCATTTTGGTCATGACGTCTACCAACCCACCGATAGCCAGGGGTTAATGGTACTCATCTACTGTCTGGTCAATTGATCCTTCCCTTCTCACTACTCTAAGTGTTTCTCACTCCCAAAAAAGTGCCTGATAAGTCAGAGAATTATCTTTCCAGATAGAGGAGAAATTATTTCTTTTTCGGCGGGGAAGGGAGGAGAGAGGGAGAGGAAGAGAGAGAATCTAAAGCAGGCTCCATGCCCAGAGTAGAACCTGTGGGGCTCAATCTCACAACTCTGAGATCATGACCTGAGCCAAAATCAAGAATTGGATGCTTAACCAACTGAGCCACCCAGGTATTCCCAAGAAAGAGTATTTTACTCAAAGTTTAGGTACCACTAGAGTCCACTCTAAGAAGCTTCAAACTTCGTGGGATAGTTGAGGAACAACTGTTCTATAGTCTTCAAATAATGAAGCTGGAATGGACTGAATGAATGCCTTACATGTTTGTCTCTCCTACATGGTCCTTAAAGTATCAGGGGAAAATATTCCTTTGATATTCTTGCAACACCTGAGTCACTAAAGTAACTGTTAAAACAAAACCAAGGTATTCTATTACAATTTCAGTAGAGACTCTAATATGCATTGGGGGTCAGGCATTAAAATAAATTTGTGTCATAGAACTCTGACAGCAAATGATGAAAGCTAGAAGGGTTCCACGGTCACATAACGTTGGAAAGCAATATACAAATACTCTCCACTTTGGAAATGTACGATGAGCATTAATGAACATTAACAGAATAAGGCTTTGAGAAGTCCTCTCAAAAACATTCTATTACTATTTTACTCAGTGTTTCATGAATTTGTTCAAACTCTTCTTCTTTGCATTAACATAGCACACCTTGTCATCTAGAAGAAATAGCATTCAGTAGAACACAAATTAGGGAATAGTGTGACTCAGAAAATAAAAGCTGAAACAGGTCTATAAAATAAATCAAGCCTAGCTCACTGATCTTATTAATAAGTAAACTTAGGCATAAAGACGATGTCCTGTAGATTCATGAAACATCACATATTTTAGTTTATGAGCTTCTTTGAGCCTAAGTTTCACCATGCAATCCATTTTCCCCTAATCCCTGATTCAGTAACTTCTCATTGTCCAGCTCTCATCATTTTATGTCATAGGTAAATATCTCAGAATTACCTCATTGGCATAGCTTAGAATTCACACTCCTTAAGATAACATTCTAGGACTTGAGTGGATCGAACATGTAATTTCAGTGTCATCTAAATGTCCCCAACCTGCTGAACAAAGTACAGACTTGCTTCCCAAAGACATTTGGTGCTTCTGGGTTTTCTGCTCATCTTGGCTCACCAAATCCTGCCCATCCTTTGAGGCTCTTTCTCCATGAACTTCTAGGACTATCTTAACTAGAATTTTTACATTCACTCATGTTCCCAAAGTACAAAGTGTATTGTGTACTCGAACTTATTAGACTCCATTGTGTGTGTTATGGCTTATCTGGTATTTTCCTTACAGGCAGGTCCACATTTGTCTATCTCAGAATTCTGTTGCCCAAAGCAGGTTCATAGTAAATATTTGCAGAGCTACTCATATAGTTTGCAGCCATACAGAGATGTAGTGACAGATGAGGGCTAGCCCCTACCACATTTCAGGATTGGTGTTGTTGCTCATAAAACCTAGTAAAAGTAATGGGAATGTTTATGTTGGTTTTCATAGGAACCATAACATGCTATGAATGTTACCATTGCCATGCATTTGTCTATTTCATTTTAATAACATTCAAGATGAGTAAGAAAGACATGTGAAATTACTATATAATTTACATTACTATCCTGGGATGAATCTTATAAAAGCAACAGAACTGTGGAAATTATTGTTTCTATAAATAAGCAATGTAAGAAAGCGTATAGTATAAAAAGGCTTAGAAAAAGACATAGATTTGGTCCCTTCTTAGAGGACATTCTAGTTCCAACTCTTCCAGCCTGTTTCTTCATCTGTAAAATGGCAAACAGCATTTATTGAGCATTATCCATGTGCTATGTTTTGTATTTCAACCACACTTTAGCATATATTATCTCAAAATTTTCATAACAAGTATATGAGGTCAATAGTACTCCCATGTTATATGCAAGGAATCCAATGCTCAGAAATTATTCAAGTAACATGACTAAAGACACACAACTGCCTACTGTGTATCAGAGGCAGGATTCAAACCCAACTTTTCAGAGGTAAAGCAGATTTTGCTTCTCTATTTCTGACTTGAGAAGTAATGGTGACAATTAAATAAAAGGATGCATTTGCAATCCCCCGATATAGTGGATTTGCTTTCCAAATGTTCCTTCCCTTTCCATTTCCTTTTCTGTTCATGGGTTAATGGGAATTGCTCCAAATCAAGAATGAGACTTGTGTTCAAGGAAGGTTTTTATTACCAAATGGGAATAATAAGACCATGGGTATAAAAGAGCTTAGAGAAACTCAAAAATCTTCATAAGTATAAATTATTGTTACTCATTAGATCACTATATTATGGATGTGCTTGTTTGGCATTCTAAGATTGTGCTTTCACAGAAGTAAGTTCTATTTTATGTTTAGTGTTCAGCTCTGCATTTGTTTTATTTAAACTCATCTCTAAGAAAAAGATGCTAAATTAAAAACATTATCTTGACTTTTTCCTGGCCAACAGGTTCCTAAAGTCTAAACTGCTTTGAGCCAGGTACCCTCTAACTGTCTTGCAGTGATGTGTGTGTAGTGATATTACAGAGTTGAATACCACAGGAAGCAATCCTGTCTTTTATACTTTGTCACTGATTCTCAGAAATTTTCTGTAGTTTGAACTTGAGCAAGTTGGTCCTCGAGTCCAAATTTGGATGTTCAGAGAAAGGCAAAGAAATTCAAAGCCCACTGCTCTCTTTTCTAGATTATTTCATCTGAGTGGTGGCATCTTTTCTACATACACACACACACAAACAAACATACAGAGCAACAAAGTGCCAAACAGGCAGATGTAATGCAGAAAACTCAGCCAATCATCTAAATGTTTAAAAAAATATCCAGGTGTTGGACTTAATGTAGACAAACCATCCCAAGGACAGCCTAAGTTCATACTTAAAGATAAGCAAAAAAAGTGGTGTTGATGTACATTGCTAGTCCTCTAGAAACACTTTCATTTCAATAGGTTCTAGGCATCATTCTTGAATGAGAAAAACAGAAATTCTGTAAGACAATGATTTTTGTTTAGAACTGCCCACTTAAAAAAAAAGATTATTTATTTATTGAGAGAGAGACAGAGAGAGAGTGCAGGCAGAAGGAGAGGGAAAGAGAGAACCTCAAGCAGACTCTGGCAGACTGTGAAGCCAACACAAGCCTGGATACCATGACCCTGAAGTCACAGAGCCAAAATCAAGAGTCACTCAACTGACTGAGCCACCCAAGTTCCTCTAGAACTGCCCATTTTTCAAACATTTTTCATGGACAACTTTTTTTTTTTTTCAGAAACTTGTCCTCTTTAAATAATACTGCAATTTGAAGTAATTGACTCCTGGCAGCAAAATTTCTGGATTTGTATTTAGAGTCAAATATTTTATAGAAGAAAAATGCCATAGAATTATTTCTATTTCAACGGCAAGTTATCAAATATATATTGCCAGAAATCAAATAATCTTTGGCAGAGGATAAAAAGGCATAGCATCACCAGCCCCAAATTATAGATGTTTTACCAAATACTTGTGTCTCTCCACCTCCATCAGCATACTCACATGTGATGATGCACCAAGGTCAAGATCCAAAAGCAGAGGTAATTATCAGAATTGAAGTTTGTTTTGAGGTTACTTTGCAAAAAGTTATCCAGGTTTGATAATTGATTTTTAAAAAAACCTTATAACTAAAAGAAATGAGCAACTCATTTTCTTTCTAGTTGGTGCACCATTCATATTGCATAGCATAGCATCAATTTGTCAGATATTCTTTTTCCTTAAGAAATATAACTCCATGTTAAGAAGAAAAACTAACAAATGTGATAAGTGTTCCTCCCTTCCTTAATTTTAATAAGGCAGACTTTTTTTCACATTTAGAAGTCATAAGCAGTATAAAAATGTCTTATAACAAAGCAGCAAAAGGGACAGTGAAAATGAGTAGACACAGCAAATATTATTTTGTTAACAGTAAAGTAGCCACAGAATCATAGTACACATACCAACCTCTGAGAAATTATTAAAGGATGCCATGAGATAAAGCGGGGAAAATGGTGCACAAAAAAATCAGACGCTTTGGAAAAAGCAAGGAGAAAAAGATGGGCATGAAAATTTATAGACAGTTTGAGGGTAGGTTTTCAAAGTGGCATGTGACAGAGCCAAGCACAAATCCTCTTACTTATTAACGGGATTTGTCCCTGTACCTGTCACACATTGCTTTGAAAATATCTGCCTCTGTGAAAGGTATACTGCTTCTCTCCGTCAGTTTTACTCTTAAGAGACTAATGTATAATCTCTTTAGGTTTCATCTTTTGTATTTCTGTGCATATGACAAATTGTTTTGAACACTCTTCATCCATACACATAAGAAGGTAGACACTAAGGGCTTATCGCCGCATATTTAAAAATCCCTGAAATACTATTTTCCTCATTGGAAATAATTGTTCTATTAAAATAATCTCTAGATTTATCATTGACAATTTTCCAACAGATGCCTTCGTGTCTTGATGCTATAAGGCGATTGTTCTCAACCTTATCAGACTTAGTGCCTCCTTTTTATAACAAATATTTTGTAACCTATTTACTGTACTAAAATAAAATTCATAGATATTCTGACCACTCTAAGCACATAATTTTAAAAAATCAATACAATGTCCCAACTATCGAATGAAAGAGAAATAAGAAAAAAGTTCTTCATAACAGAATCGTACATATTCTGAAGATAAATACCTGAGCACTGCTACATAATGAAGACAAGAAGAAATTGAGCACTGATACCTATGCGGAGAAACTTGCAAATTTGTAAAGGGGTCAGGCACCAATGCAAACTGACGCAACATTGCTGTATTGAAACAGCAAAACACCAAAGAATTGCCACCAGTTGGTAAATTGTGACCATGATTGGTAAAGTTCAAACTAACATCATTCTCTTAGCTTACAGGATAGTTTGACTTTTGGACAATTCAGGGTGTATTTTAAAAATTAAAAAAAAAATCTTATACTGACTTGTAAAATACAAATAGGTTTTAATTGCAGATAACTGCAATTTTTTTGTTTGTTTGTTTGTTTGTTTGTTTAATCCACAGGAGACTCAAAAATCCTGCAAACAAATTCTGGATCCTCCTGCAAATGGTAAATGTCTAGCAATCCTGAGTTCCACCTGAGCCAGTCTCAACGGCACTCCATCCAGCTTTTTAAAAAACCTAATTCACTCTCAAAATTCCCAAATTTCTCTTTAAGGTAATTAATATTGTCTCCCAGTGAGAACTGCTGCTATAGGATCATAGAAGAAGGAAGACTAAAACAAACAATGGTTCTAGCATCTTTTGTTTTTATTTTGTTTGGGTTTTGCCAAGGTGAGTCAAACTTTGGTTTTTGAAAATCCACCATGCAACTGACACTGAGATCATACATTCTGTGGCAGGAATACTCAAAAGTCTTCTGATGCTAACTTGTGGTTACAAATAAATGGACTTAGCACATTGACCGGGGAGACATTTGAGTGAAGCTTGCTTCACAAAGTATCATGCACACTGAAGTTGACTACTTAAAAATAGAAAGAATAGATTTTTTTCCTCAGAAATTGCATTTCACATGTATGAAGAATTAACCCAGATACAAAAATGTAATCCATAAATCAGAGGGGAAAATGAGATGCAGAGGAATTTAAGGGAAAAGAAATAATGGTACAAGCAGTTGTTTCAATGGAAAAAAATAACTTCACCACATGACATGATATAGTGCTAGATTTATTATTCCATTTATCCATTTATTCTTAAAACAAGCCAACCATAGACATTTACCTTAGAAATCTAAAGTTGCTGATTTCTGTGCAGTACAGTTCTATAGAACCATGGATTGATGGTTTCATAAGGTATCAGTCACACTTCCATAGCATTTGCTGATATAAATATAAAAGCTTCATTTTAAAGGATAAATAAAGCCACACTATTATCTAAACAGGGTAAAATTTAACATCCTTGTGGTTTGTGGAAATTTTTGATGTGCCTGCTGGCTTTTCAATAAAAATCAATTATGCCTTAAATGCGAGCGGTAGTCAACATACTACAGACTATAAATTCAATTTCATACTCAGAAATATGGATTAGCTGAACTTGATGCCCTTCCATTGATTTCAGAAAGCAAAAGCTGATAAGGTAAATAATAGTAAGAGGCTCTCTGACACTCCACATCAAGTTCCGGATTTCCATATTATTTTTGTAAGAACTTTGCAGTCACCACAATATCCTCCTTGTGAAATATGTATGATGAATAGATATTATATGGATTGCTGATTCATCTCTCCATACAGAATGGATATTTGGCTTTCATAAGCCAGGAAGGAACTGCGCAGAAAAAAGAATATGCTTATTTCCCTCGGCTCAGTGCAAGGTATATGTCAACCGATTGTGAGTAAATCCGGTGCGTAATTAGAGAACACACTGATTAAACACTGAGATCCCACTTATAAATAAAAATTATATAAATCAGGAGCAATGGTATACTCTCCAATTCTTCAGTGTTTTATATATATGTGTGTGCATACACATATATACGTGCATAAGCATATACATATACTGTATATATGTTATGTATATAAGTGTATACAGAATGTGCATAAGCATAAACACTGTATATGTGCTTGTGTATATATATATATATACTTAGAGTGTATATGTACATAAGCACATAGATATGTATATAAACATATATATATGTGTCTGTGTGTTTGTGTATATATATATATATATATACACTGGGGAGAGAGAGAGAGAAAAGGAAAGCATTCTGAAAACTGAAAAACGTTTAGCCCTTCTGTTCACTCAAAAGAGCACCTTCAATGGGCGAGAATCTCATGAAAGGGGGAGTCATGAGAGGGGAGGAAAAGAAATGATTTGGTACTAAGAAATCTAAGGAATAATGATCATGAGGAAGAAATTTAGAATAGTTTTCAGCATAATGAGAAATCCAATCACATCTGCAACAATTTTCTTCTCTCTTCCTTTAATGTGCAGAACAGTTAGGTTTTATAGAACTGTTCAAGTCCACACTTTGAGCATTTTATGGCTCAGCCATTCTTTTTGGCAGTAAGTAATCCTAGTGCACTCAGCTGAAATCCCAAAGAGTTCTGAGGAAGGTTTGGTCCTCAGGCCCTGGTCTCGCCTTTCCCCAAGACCAGTTCCTGTTTCCTGACACAAATGATTGTTTCGTCATACTTCCAGCATGATAACGGCAAAACCATGGCTCACATCAGTTCAAAGACATATGTCCCTTAAAAGAAGAGTTCCCTGAAGCTTCTTGAGAAGCCAGCATTTTTGAGAGTTCATGCAATCATCTTGGTAAAAATCTGTGGCCTGAAGTTTCTGCTACTCCAAAGAAATTAATTATACTTGAATTTCTCAAGATAGAAATAATTTGTTTAAAATAAACTTATAAGTCATTTATTTTGCTAAAGTAAAAGCAGTTTTAGTAAGGGAGGTGAAACATGAAAGTAACCTATACAAAATGCTATAAATACCAAATGAGACAGATCCTAAAGATACCAAATGAGATTAGGAAATCCTAAATATTTCCAATAGTAAATGCTTTCTCACATATTCATCCATATAGTATCTGTTGCTCCTCACTAGCGAGGTCTAGAGAAATCATAGGAAAAAATGGCAATGCAGTTATTGTGGATCTCTTTCATGAATAAGAAATTGTTTCTTATGTTTACACAAGAAAAACAAAATCACAAAAGAAATGGTGCAGTTTCATTTCTGACTTTTTCAGTTATTTATCGCCTGAGAAAAAAAATCAACAAACATTTTTTCTTTGTAACTCTTAGATATCTATGTGCATGTATGTTTATTCATAAATATATTTTCTTTTCATAACAGAGAATATAGGGGCAAACATTTTTCAGCAATGTCTTTTCACATGTTATTTAAATTTAGGTGAAGAATGCAACTAAAGATTTTATTTTTCTTGTACAGTATATACTCATAAATCTGAAAAACATGAAGTTTCTGATAAAATATTTACCATGCGAATTATAAAATTTAAAGTTTCAGTGTATGAAATAACACCATCTTTGAAACCTATGTAATACGAAAATGCCACAACCAACAATTTTCATCATATGTTGTAATGTGACTGTAGCATATGAGGAAAAAGGCATCACATTGTTTATGAAAAAACAATTCTTGTAGATACACTTGGAAAACTGCAAACATTCATAAACAGTTACTCTTTGGGGATAGAGAAAAAAGTGCCATTAAACAGGTGTTAGAATTTAAATGACATCTCATTAGTGACTCCTTTTTGCAGCTCTGAGACAAATAAAACCTTCATTTAAAAGCATTAGTGCTATTCCTAAGGGTTTCTGGTATCATAATGTTTTGTTTTATGAAGATATTTAGTTTCTTCCAGCATTCTTGCTTATTTATACAAAATAAACCAATTGCATTTCCAAGTTTAGCTGAGCGTGAAGTCAGGGGGTGAATAAGGCCTTTGCAGTGCTGTAAATAGGCTTGCCCCTCCCTCCACTCTGGCGAATCTGGAAGGTTGGATCACAGCCCGATAAACGAAGGTATTTGTGAGCATCACTTCCATGTAGAGAGTTACTCCTTGTGCCCTTTGCCCTTAATTAAAGAACCGTTATACAAAACTCAGATTTCCTTGAGGTCAAAGCCATTAACTATTTTTACAGTTCTTCTCAATGTAAAAAGTAAGACTACCATTATAATTCAAGAATTATACCAGAGTGAGTAGTTCTTGAAAACTCACCTATTAATTGGGAAGTTTATTAACACTGCCATTTTACACTATTCTCACAAAGGCAATCTCAGGTTCCAAAATGTGAATCTGAAGAAGAGCATACAGAATGCAAGTCCCAACTCTCAGGCCAGGATTATAAGGTTTCACTTATTTCACTGCCTCAGAAAGATACACAACCTACAATTTAACTCAGATGACTGGGATCCTTGGAATTCCATATAATTCTATACTCTACATCTACATAGCATCTGCTATGATAAACAGCAAGGAGACAAAAACTTCAAGTAGCTGTTTCCTTTCAAAAATAATAATTACTATTGAGTATTGGGTATAGGAACTGCAATGATATATTCTGGAAATGTAAAGATAATCAGGCCACATCTGGCCCAGAAAGAGCTTACACTTGAATGGGGGTAATGGTGATGGGAAAACAAGGGATCAGATCATCTCCAAGTATCTGTAATATAATCAGGGCATTGAACCATTAGAAAATGCAAGGGGGTAAAGTTCACAGGAGAAAAGATGCCACTGGTCTGGGAGAATTGGAAGAGGAGATTGCATTTGAAGTGGATTTTAGTGGGCGAGGATGATTTCAGGAAAAGTGCATAGGTTGTGAAATAGAGGCTCTGTTCAAGGAATCTGCAGGAGATAAAACTGGCCATGGCATAGAAGATCATAGGCGCCAAGCTAAGAACGTGCCCTGAATATTAGGAGAAAGGAGTCTTTGGAAGCTTTGGAAAGACAGAGATAAGAGGTTTAGGAGGATGGGGATGCCTGGGTGGCTCAGCAGTTGAGTGTCTGCCTTCGGCTCAGGGCATGATCCTGAAGTCCAGGGATCAAGTCCCATATCGGGCTTTTTGCATGGAGCCTGCTTCTCCTGTTTCTGCTTCTTTCTCTGCCTCTCTCTATGTTTCTCATGAATAAGTAACTAAAATCTTTTTTAAAAAAAGAGGTTTAAGAGGATGAGAGATGAAAGGTGGGAGACTCCTCAAAAGGCTAATTTTTGGTGGGGTGGCAAGAAGTCTGAAAGCACCATTCAGTGGAGCATCTGGATGGTTCTGGCGATCAAGCCTCTAACTTTTTATTTTGACTCAGGCCATGGTCTCAGGGTCCTGAGAACAAGCCCCATGTAGGCCTTATGCTCAGCGTAAGTCTGCTTGAGATTCTCTCTCTCCCTATCCCTGTCCTCTTTCTCTTTCTCTAGAATAAATAAATCAAATCATTAAAAAAATATTTTTTGAAGGCCCCACTCAGGAGATTAACAGTGTGACGAAAAAACAGTGGGGATATGGTACTGATACTGTAAGGCTAGACTCTATTGAATGTGACAAATGACCGAAGAAAGAGGTATAAATAGGAACTCTGAAGACCTGTGACTGATGGTTTAAAGTAGAAGGATGTGCTGGTTTGGGGGACATGATGGAGAAGGTGTTTTGAACATACTGATTGTGAGACACTAGCAAAAAATCTGAGTAGATAAGTGTGAAGTGACAATGCTAGTATATTTCTCAATTAAAAAGTAAGTTTTCAGTAACTTTCTGTTCCAGTATATTATCTTTTAGGGCAATTATAGTGTCATAGCTTACACAGAGGGAATGAGAAAAATTAGTGAGTTATGATTTAGAGAAAATCTGAGCTTTATGTGACTATTATTAATCCAATATTCAATGATAAAAGTGAGGCTGGAGACAGAATTCTCTGGGCTAGATTTGTAAGCATTTATCTGCATAGGAATGAAACCAAAGGAGGCAACAATATCCGGAGGGAGAAAAATATAGAGATGAAAAAAAAAAAAGAGGTAGAATCATGGCAACATATACACAAATCAAGCCGGAAAACCTGAATTCAATTTTACATCAGGCTAGGATGTCTTCAGTTACTGTTTATACATTTGATGAATAAAAATAACAATAAGAAATGATGAAATTACTTATGTAGTATTGCTTATTAAAATAATTGCTAAATATATTCTGGTTGATTTTGACAAGGTTGTAACATTGTGATCATTTCAAATTATCATCCAATTCTCATTTAATCACACAGTTTAAGCAAAATACAGAGCCCAGAAAAAAAGGGGAAGAACAGAGAACCAAAAGGCAGTTTAAACATGGTAAGTGACATTTATTCGAAAAGAACAAGTTGCAGGCTGTAAGAAAAAAAGATGTTTCAACTGAAATCAGCTTATGTTACAAAATACATGACCCTGTGACCTAAACATTGGAACACTAGTCTAGGATAGCTCTAGAACAGCAGAATATAAATATGTGTATGTGTGACATTTAAAAAATATTTCCCTTTGAATATAATGAATAGGTATGCCTTTTTTTGTTGTTGTTCATTGGCTTTATTCTTATCTTCATCCAGGAAATGAATTAAAAATTTATGGGAAGGATGAACTCAAAGCAGAGAGAAAAAAGCTACATAATAAAATGCATTGGACACCTGTAAACACCAGGTAATTTGGTTTTTTTGCTATGGTTGCAGCTGAAAACTAATTCGTCTTCGTTTTTCTGGGCCTCCTCCCGGCATCTTACCTCTTTCTCACTTCTGTCTCAGATGCTCTTTGCTTTTGATACAATCTTCGTTGGCTCAATACCAGTTCACAGGTGGTGGTCTGATCTCTGTCATTGGTTCACGTCTTTATGCAAATTCAAGTCAACTTGTCACTAACTTCTAATCCTCATTCCCTCTTTTGTGCAGATTAAATGAGATGTTAATAATTTTTATCATGTACATTGGCATCTTCCAATCCCATGCCTTTCATATATATTGTCTCACCAGATTTGTAAACCATGAAAAATAAGAAATGATTTTCGCTGTAGTCATTTTTTATTCCTTAGGTTTTATGCATGCCTTATTTCTTTATTATTATAGAAGTATAATTGACATATAATGTTGTATTAGTTTCACATGTACAACATATTGATTTGACAATTTTATATGTTACTCAATATATACACTCATACTCGACCATGGTGAGTGTAGCTACCAACTGCCACCATACAATGTTATTACAATATTATTCACTATATTCTCTGTGCTGTATTTTCATCTCTGTAATTTACTTATTTTATCACTGGAAAGTTATACTTCTTAACCCTCTTCACTTATTTCACCCCCCACCTTTCCTCTGTCAACCACCAGTTTGTTCTCTGTATTTAAGAGTCTGTTGGTTTTTTACTTGTTCATGTATCTTGTGTTTTAGATTCCACATATAAGTGAAATCATATAGTATTTGTCCTTCTCTGTCTGATTTATTTTACTTAGCATAATATCCTCTAGGTCCATCCATAGATCTGTGATAAATGACCAACTTTCATTCTTTTTTTTATCATCTCTGAGTAATATTCCAGTGTGTGTGTGTGTGTGTGTGTGTGTGTGTGTGTGTGTGTGTGTATACACCACATCTTCTTTAACTATTCATCTATTGATGGACACTTGGGTTGCTATGTATGCCTAATTGTCGATTAAAAGTTTTTACATACTTCATAGAAGAATTTGAGAGATTATAGAGCAGATGGAAATGTTTGAACAATAGAGGGAATAACAGGAAGCCTAAAAATCTCACACCACACAGGAAACTATTTTAGACACTATATCTGAACCAAAAGTCCTTGGTATAGAGGACCTGAAGTGGGAAGGTCTAGCGTTTTTAGTGGTTGTCAGGAAGGACTTTCTCTATTTGGCTAACAAAAAAGGTGGCTTTAGCAATACAAGATTGAACACCTCATCCCTGATCATTCTAATCCCTTTCCTTAATCTTTTCCTTTATAAGGGAGAAATCTTAGTTCTTCAATTAATTGTTTAGACCTCATGCTTTCTCTTTTGCCCTCACTTCTTTCAATATCTTCACTTGCCCTAATTCAGTCATATTAAGTTGTAAATAATTGTAATTCTAATGATTTGCTTCGTTTTGTCCTATAAGAGTCACCTCTACCAAGAGCTGGGACCTCCTAATCCTCAATCCAGTCTCTGAGCTCTGGAATGAGCCCTAATTGGATAGATTCTCTCATTAGATTTCATAGATAACATCAAGCTGTCATTCTGTTGGTTCTGCTCTGACCTTGTACTTTTCTGAGCCCAAACCTCCATGTTTTGTTCCTGTTCTAGATTCTGAGTCTGTTAGTCCTAACCCTTACCCTGGTAACATTTGGACCCTAGGTCAGTGAGTTGCACCTTTAATCTTGCAGCCATGAATACTCATTTCCAAGCTTTGGCCTGGTCACCTGCTGCCCAAGTCACTGATTCTTGCTGCCTTCATCCTTACTCACTGCTCATTCATCCACACTCATATCTACAAATGAAAAAGTAAGATGCTAAGAGTTTATATAATCTGTTCAAGCTAATACAGCCAAGAAGTGGCAAAGACTAGATTCAAATCCAAATCTGATTAATTGTAAAGTCCATAATCTTTTCCCATACCTCCAACTCACATAAAAATACACACATACAAATAACATTTTACAGAAAGGGTGCTTTTCATAACAAACTGCAAGAGTCAGCATCAGAATCTTCAAATAAAGATAAAATAAGCATTAAATAGAAGTCAATAAATGTAATAATGTTGCTGAATAGACATAAATTTAGAGCCCTATGTAAGCATTTAATTCCTTATTTCTCCTTTATACAGCTCTTTTGGAAGATGAAAATACTATTTTAGACATATTCAGAAAGCGTTTTTTCACATTTCAATAGAAATATGTACATTCATGAACAGATCTAATATCTGCCATTAAGCAATTCTTTATTTTTAGCTCTTAGAGTTTTCTTACATGTGATTAAGTATA
Organism: Vulpes lagopus; assembly: GCF_018345385.1. NCBI lineage: Eukaryota > Metazoa > Chordata > Mammalia > Carnivora > Canidae > Vulpes > Vulpes lagopus. The sequence goes on from NC_054824.1 coordinate 16,588,473, forward strand.
TTTTTAAAATGTATGTTCACCTTTATATTATTCTAATTAGATATTTAAAAAAGATTTTATGTATGTATTTATTTTGGGCAGGGTGGGGTGGAGGATAAGGGAGAGAGAGAGAATCTCAGGGAGACTCTGCACTGAGAAAAGAGCTTGAGGTGGGGCTTGATCTCATGACCCTGAGATCATGACTTGAGCTGAAATCAAGAGTCAGACATTCAACTGATTGAGCTATCCAGGTGCCCTGCCCCCCATTAGAAGTTTTTATATATGGCCATACTTCTGTCTCAATATTATCACAGAAAATCAGATCTTTAATTAGTCTCTTTTTCTTCTTGTCCACAAGAGAAAAAAATAAAAGACAAACTTGACCCCCAAATAATTGCCAGTACATTAAAAATTCTATACACTCTTAGGTGTAACTAGCTTTCTCCTTAATTAAAACATTGCCCTGAATGTTTGGCAGATTATAGTCCCACATGAAATGAAATACTGGTGAAGAGCACTTTCTCTGTGAAAGAATTAGATTCAGAACAGTGCCTTTTAGACTGGGTCAAACTTTTTAATAACTGTGTCAAAAGAGACAGAATGCTCTGTCCTTTAAAGTTGAAATTTGGTTTGTAATTTCACTGATGTTAAGTAGGTATATATAGCATAATTGTCAAATGATGTGTTGCAAATAAAACTAAAACACAGAGAAAAAGTAAGAAATTACTAAAATTAAAGATATTTTAAGCTACATTCGGCCCAAACTCTCTCTCATTATTAGACAGTAAAATATCCCTAACAAAAAATATTTAACCATACAAGTACAGAACTTTAAATATATTTTAATAAGAATGATTAAAATTCTCACTCTTTATATTTTCCTATAATGCCGTTAGCTCTTCCCATTCACATTACATAATCATTTACAATTGTTTAGAAATATTATGAGACAAACTTCCCCCCAACAATAACTAGCAGCTTTCTAAGAAGCTAAAACATGGCATCACTTTTATTTAAATCACACCGCATTCCTCAGGAAGATCTGCCTTTATGTCCCTAGTCGTATCCTCTAGGCCACCAGAGATCTTGCCTATGAGACTGGTATGAATATTGCTTGGTATTGCACACAAATCACCAAAGATCCATTCCAAACAGGCTTTTTGCTTTTCCCCCCTTCCTTTCTTCTCTTTTTTTTTTTTAAAGGAGGGAAAAACTGTTTTATATCGACAACCATCTGTGAGCCTGTCTTTCAGGCCATCAAACTCTCCCATCCATTACGGAGCCTTCCTCACCTCCGCTGCATGACAGCACAATAAAGATGACATACTAATTCAATGACTTGTAATTTCAGCTAAACAAAGACAAGTGCTGCAGCTTCTTCTTTTGTGTTAACAGTGCCATATCGGTGAAGCCAGCTATGCAAACATAGCACTGGGAGGGTTTTATGACAGCAGTTGAATGGGGAGACTAGCTTGGTGTTGCTTTTTATGGTTTTTGGCTCCATAATTTTTGGCTCTGTGCTGCTGGCCATGGCTATTGTGTCTGGATTCTGTGTCAGCAGCAGCTAATTGTTCCAATAATGTTTATCATAGGGATCCACCAGGGAGCTGTATATGTGGAGATAAGCTACAGGGCAATGATACACACTATCTTACTGATCTCTATACACAGTGCTTTTGCCTCATGCCAAAAAGCTTTTTAGGTTCCCAGTCTTAAAAAAAAAAAATAACAGCTTAATCATCGTGCCAACAATAGTGTCTAAGGGGATGTAATCAGGTTCCTCTGATAATCTTAGCAACACATGAAAGTCATGCGCAAAAGCAGTAATTGAAGCAGTTGGTTCATTCTACCACCTGCTGTTGAAGTCACAGGTTAATCTAAATGAGGTCCCCTTCCGATGAAGCAGTATGCAAGGCACTTTTTATATCATAAATGTGCATTACAGAAGCTTTACAAAATAATAAAGTAACAGTTCATTAAATGAACTGTATGAAGTATCCCAGGCTTGTCCAGCTTCTCCCGCTGCTGTCGAATGGCATATCCAAGTGTAAATTCTGTCCTCATGTCTATACCCCAATGCACACTTCAGTTTGCATATGGTTCCAGACAATGGGAGTTCCTGAGACAGATGCCCAAATGTAACTAAACGTCAGGCAATCACGGGAATCAGCTGCAGGAAAGTGAAACATTTTTCTTTGTCTGCTTTTGATGCTATTTCCCCCAAGATTACTAAATAGAATATTGACAATGTAAAAATAGCCCTAGAATCAACAATTAAACAGCTTGCCATAGTCTACATTAGCCCATGGATAAGGGATGAATTTTTCTAACTAAACTTTTAACACCTGATTTCCATTTAAAATTTTTCTCAACTGTTTTTCACAAGGTCTTCATCTGACAAAGAATAGAATACTAAGATCATGTAGTATGCTGCTCTTCTAATAGGCAATTTCTTTAACAAAAATGATTTTAAAAAGTTACGAGAACTGTCAAAATAAGACTCTAATGAAAAATTTAAAATATAGAAGAAATGACACATTCAGATTAAAATTTGTGCCTGCTTTTAAGTTATTTCATTGAATAAGAATAACTATCATATACTGAGAGCCAACTAGGCACCAGGCCCTAAACCAAGTAATATTACCTTACGTATTTACTTCTCATAGCCATTCGCTGAAATTGGCACTATGTCTGCAAAAGCTGAGGAAATTGTCTTAGGGAGGCTGCATAATAATCCAAGTTTCTGGGTAAATAAGTGAAGACTGGAAACCAAGCCAACCCAAGTTCAAAGCATGCATTTTCCCCAACAAGATAAACTGACACAATGCAGTTAGTGTAAAAGAAGGGAGGTTCTTTCTTTAAGTTGAGAAAGAACCTCTAATTCTGAATTGAGGCAATAAAAGAAAATAAACTTGTGAACATAAATTGGCATACTCTTAAGGGGTAGAGTAGACATTGTTATAGGACCAGGAACAAGTTTTTACAAAATAAATAATAGATTATGTTAACTTAACCTAATTCAGCAGCACAGACCAATACTAGTTAATAGAGTGACTATAATATTGAAGGTACATAATATATATTTGCCATATTTTAATGGATGAATGGTTAATCAAATGATATTTTAAGTGCAACCACAGAAGTGACTGCATTTAGGAGTGCTTGCTACATACTAGACACCATCTCAGCAGTTTACATATGTTTCTTACGTCCTCACAGCAATCTGCTAACTTTGGAATTACCATTCCCATTTTACAGGTGAGGATATTGAGGCTCTGAAATACTAGATCACTTTTTCATGGTTCCATTAGCAGAAAAGTGGGAGAGTCAAGATTTGAGTCAAAGATAACATGACACCTCAAAGCGCTTACCTCAGCAATTTAATGAACGAACCTAAAAATAATAAGAACATTAAAGTTCTCTTTGTTGTCAAATATTCTTACAAGGATAGCAGCCTCATGTCCATGGAAGTACACAAAATAATTGCATTAATATCATAGTAATGATTTAGTTTAGGTATTTGGTAAACTTCCTTACCAGTAAGGATTGTCAAGATCTGGTATGTGGTTCTGAAGAAAATTGGAGAATTTCCTTTGAATATTCTAGAGTTCTTTGAAAACAACTTTTACTTACATCTGTCTCGATTATTTTACTGAGAAGCTAACAGAGTAGAATAAGTGACCTTTAAAGACATATCTAGTACAAAAGTCCTGTAATAATTGGATGCTAATTCTTCCAGAAATTCTGTGATAGATAATATATAAGTTAAAGTCTATGAATCTGAAAAGCACTGCCCTAGGAATTTACATAACTTTCAATATCATGTTGATGTATGCTTTATGAAACTGCCTCATAAAATGTGTATTCAGGAGACTTCAGTATTAATTTTCTATTAATTCAGGCCTTAAGAGGATTCATGATGGCATCTTGTTTGGCAAGAGTAGAAACAAAAACAAAAGGAAAAGTAAGACACTTTCACCTGAATGACTTCTTCTAGAGAGGTTTTGTTTTTTTGTTTTGTTTTGTTTTGTTTTTTCACTGATATATCATGTTTTCAACATAAAATTTATTTTGGTTTACCTGAAAGTATTTGAAAGTAATTAGATCATCATTTAAAGTTTACCCATTGATTACCACAGTTGCTAGAATTGATTAAATTAAAAAATTCACAGAGAAGGTAGATTCTTTATAACTAATTCCTACAGGTCCTGTAATAACAGCCTATGTTTTTTTACCACACTTTGACTGGTCCTCTCAACTTTAATTTGTTCTGGAAAAATGTGTTTGGCAAAGTTTATAAAACAGCTATACTTGTTTTTACTGTGCTCTGTTTTATTATTCTTCACAATAAAAATATTGATTGTTTTTGCTTTTTTAACAAATTGAAATTTTTTACAATGAAGTTTTGTGGCAGCCCTGCATCAAGCAAGTCTACTCATACCAATTTTTGGGCAGTATTTCCTCACTTTGTGTCTTTGTGTCACGTTTTGATAATTCTCACAATATTTCAAACTATTTCACTATTATTGTATATGTTCCAGTTATCTGTGATCGGTGATTAATTCTCTTATAGTTCAGAAGATGGTTAGCATTTTTTTAGCATTAGAGTGATTTTTAAATTAAGGTATATACATTTTATTTTAGACATAATATTATTGCTCACTTACTAGATTATAGGATAGTGTTAGCTTAATTTGTATATGCACTGTGAAACCAAAAATTCATTTGAGTCACTTTTATGTGAAATTTGCTTTATTGCAGTGGTCTGGAACCAAACCCACAATAACTTGGAGGTATTTCTGTAATGTTTTGCCATTTTGAATTTTCATTTTTTTGTTTAGAAATAAACACATTAGCCTTTTAAAGTACTACCAAGAGTTTCTGTTTTCTGTTCCAAATGTAAGGAGCTTAGAAGTCCTCACATTATTCTAACAGTAAGTATAAAGCCAAAAAAACTGAAAAATCAACAACTTTCTTTGATCCATCAGAAAAATGAAGTTATAGGGCAAATTAATGGACAAGAAGACTAAACATTGTCAAGATCTAGTTCTCCTCAAATTTATCTATTGATTCAACATGAACCAAATAAAATTCTTACAAGATATTTTAGGGATATTCTAAAGTTTATATGGAAAGGCATAAGACCCAGATGAACCAAGTCAATATCAAAGGAGAAGAACAAAGTCAGAGAACTGACACTACTACTTCAAGACTTACTCTGGGGATACAGTAATCAAAACAGTACAGTAATGCTGAAAAAATAGACAGATTGATCAGTAGAACAGAATGAAGAACCCAGAAACAGATTCACATAAATATACCACCTGATCACTGACAAAGGAGCAAAAGTAGTACGATAAAGACAGTCTTTTCAACAACTGGGACTGGAACAATACTGTACATGGACATGCAAAAAATTCATCTGGACACAGATCTTATAGTTTTCACAAAAATTAACTCAAAATTGATAATAGCTCTAAATTTACACAATTCTTAGACCCCCATACCACACAATTCTTAGAAGATAACAGAAGAAAATCTAGGTGACTTTGAGTATGGCAATATCTGTTTGTATATAACCTAAGATATGATCAACCAAAGAAAGAATTAATAAGCTTGACTTCATTGAAATCAAGAATTTCTGCTCTGTAAAAGACACTATCAAGAGAATGAAAATATAAGCCATGGACTGGGAGAAAATATTTGCAAAAGACACACCTGTAGAAGTTTCGTTATTCAAAATATAAAATACACTCTTAAAGCTCAACAATAAGAAAATAAGCAATTTGGTTAAATGATGGATTAGAAGACAGGGAAAGACACAAAGAAAAAAGAAGGTATGCAGATGTCAAGTAAGCGTATAAAAATATGTTCAACATAACATGCCATTAGGCAACTGAAAATTAAGTAAGATTCTAATGTACCTATTAGAATCATCAAAATCTAAAATGCTGTCTATAGCAAATGCTGCTGAGGATGAGGAGCAATAGGAACTTTCATACCTTATTGGTGGAAATGCAAAATGATTCAACCTCTTTGGAAGACAGTTTAGCAGTGTCTTACAAAACTAAACGTATTCTTATCAAATGATCCAAAAATTTGGCACTCTTTGGTATTTACTCGAGGAGTTGAAATTTTTTTTTGACAGAAATACCTGAACATTGATGTTCACTGTAGTTCTATTCATAATCACAAAAATTTGAAAGCAAACAAAATGCCCTTCAGTAGGTGAATGAATAAACTGTGGTACACCCACAGTGGTATAGTGGAATTTTATTCAGTGCTAAAAGGAAATGAATTATCAAACCATGAATAGGCATGTAAGAAACTTAGATGCATATTACTGAGTGAAAGAAACCAACCTATAAAGGCTAATAATAAATAAATCCAACTATATGACATTTTACAAAAGGTAAAACTATGGATACAGTGAAAAGATTAGTGTTATCCAGGGCCTATGTAGGAGGTAGGAAAATAGATAGTGCATAGAGGATTTTAAGACCCTCAACTATTCTTCATGATACTACAATGGTGGATATATATAATTCATATATGTTAAATGCATAGAATGTACAACATCAAGAGTGAACCCTAATGAAAACTGTTCACAGATTGACTTCCAGGGAAGATGGCAGAGAAGGAGGATCCTAAGGTCACCTTGTCCCAAGGATACAGCTGAATAATCCCTAAACCAGTATAAACAACCCAGAAAGTTATCCAAAGACTGCACAGCAGACTCTCTACAGCTATCAGAAGAGGAAATATGATAGAAGGTGGGAAGGTGGAGATGCAGTTGAGAGCCAGATAAAGCCATTGTACTGTCAGCAGGAGAGAGTTACACAACAAATGTGGAGTAGGGAGAGGAACAGACACCCATATCAGGCACCCCATGTATAGGGTACTTGCACATGGAAGATGAATCCTCACAATATTTGACTTTGAAAACCAGAAGAACCTAACACTCAGTGGAGCTTAAACCTGGAACATTAAAAATCAATGGGGTAGGCTCTGGGAGAGCTGGGAGGGCATAATCCCTGCCCTTAAAGAGATAGCACAACAAATAGCCCCCCGAGTATAGAATAGAAGTAGCAGTTTGAAAAATGCCTGGAGTATACAGGAATGAGATTCATTTACTAATCTCAGAACATATGCTGGAGGAGTAAGGGTCTTTGGGAGACTTTTCCAAGAGAAAAAGGAATTGGTGGGAACAAATATCCTCCTCTGTTCCACAGCTTAGGCATAGAGACACCCATGAGAACAAGTGATTGCAACACCAACACTCTCCACCAAGTTTGCTAACAGTACATTGCAACCCCCACACACTCTTATGGACCTGCCCCCTCCAACCCTGCAGGTCTTGGCCAGAGTTTTCTCAGGCTGAAGGTCCCCTTCCATAGCAGACTTATGTGGACCTTGCTGGCACTGCATGCTCCATTCCCAAGTTCTTCTGCCAACCAGCCTCCTCCAAACACCCTTGGAGAGAGCCCATCCAAAGTAGTGCCACAAGTATGGTGGTGTGAAAGAAGCCCTGATGGGTGCCAGCACCACTCCAAAATGACTTCAGCATCAGAGAGAGTGGAAGATAAGAACACACATCAGTCCAACTGGGGCCCCAACTGTAGGCCTAAGCGACCAACAAAAGATCAGGGGATAACATAGGAAAGCAACCTGCAGTTCAAGTGCTACTTAATCTCTGTCAAATTCCATGTCTGACACATCTGAAGCCCAAGGCAGACTGGCCCACTAATAGTGCAGGAACCAAACCCTGCCCACAACAGGCAAAGAGAGCCATTGCAGATGACTGAATTGAAGGCAAAAGTGGCTCAGCTACAATAGTAGGGCATATGCAACACACAGAGGAGATACACTGAAGCACCAAGTTCAGATGAACAGGGGACATTGCACTGTAGGGCACTATAAGACCTCTTCTTTTGGCCAACACTTTCAAGATCAGGAGATGCAGCTGACTTTCCTAACACATAGAATCAGACACAAAAAGACGAAAGCAGGAGACAGAGGAATATGCCTCAAATGATGAACAGGTCAAAATCACAGCAAGGTACTAATACTAAACAAAATGGAGATAAGTAAAATCCTGATAGAGAATTAAAAGTAATGGTCATAAAGATACTCAGTGGACCTGAGAAAAGAGTGGAGGACCTAGTGACACAATGAACGAAGAGATTGAAAACATAAAAAAGAACTAATCAGAGGTTAAGAAATCAATAACTGAAATTAAAAATACACTAGAGGGAACAAATAGTAGACTAGAAGAAGCAGAAGAATGGATCAGCAATGGAAAGCAATCTCGTTGAACAAAGAGGATCACCTTATAGGGATCCCAGAAGGAGGGGGGGGGGAGCAGAAAATTTATTTGAAGAAATAATAACTGAAAATTCTTGAATCTGAGAAAGGAAATAGAAATCCAGTTCAGGAGGCACAGAAAGCCCCCAACAAAATGAACCCAGGGAGGTCCATATCAAGACATGCAGTAATTAAAATGGCAAAAATACATAGCAAAAGAAGGCAGAATTTTAAAAGCCATAAGAGAAACAATCACATACAAGGGAAACTCCCTAAGGCTATCAGCTGATTTTTCAGCAGAAATCTTGCAGGCCAGAAGAGAGTGTCATGATATATTCAAAATATTGAAAGAAAAAAGCCCTGTAGCCAAGAGTACTCTATTCAGCAAAGCTATCACTCAGAATAGAAGGAGAGATAGAGTTTCCTAGACCAACAAAAGCTAAAGAAATTCATTACTACTAAAGTACCCTATAAGAAATGTTAAAAGGACTCTGAGTGGAAAAGAAGACCTAAGCAGAAGTAAGAAAAGTAGGAAGAACAAAAGCAGTACAATTAAGTATAGCTGTGTAAATCAGCCAAGGGATTCACAAAGTAAAAGGATGTGAAGTATGACACCATATACCTGAAACATGTGGGGGTCGGGGGGAGAGAAGTAAAGAATGAGTCTAAAGTTAAGAGACCATTAACTTAATATAGACTGCTATATGCATAAGATATTATATATAAACCTAATTATAACCACAAGTCAAAAACTCGTACTAGACACATAAAAAAATAAAAAGAAAGGAATCTAAGTATATCACTAAAGAAAGCCAGCAGGCCATGAGAGAAGAGAACAAGAAAAGTGCAGAATAGAGAACTACAAAAACAACCATAAAACAGATAACAAAATGGCAATAAGTATATATCTATCAATGGTTACTTTGTATGTAAATGGACTAAACACTCCATCAATGGAGATATGCTGGCCACAGAAGACTCATTTCAGATCTAAAGACACATGCAAATTAAAAATAAGGAGAGGGAAGAGTATCATGCAAATGGAAGTGAAAAGAAAGCTGAGGTAGTAATACTTACATTGAACAAAATAGACCTTAAAACAAAGACTGTAACAAGAGACAAAAAAAAAAAAAAAAAAGACTCTATATAACCATAAAGGGAACAGTCCAAGAAGATGATAGAACAATTGTAAATATTTATGCACCTAGCATGGTAGCACCCAAATACACAAAAGCAGCTAATAATAAACTTAAAGAAGTGATCAATAGTAATACAATAATAGCAAGTAATAGTATAGTATTAACAGTAAGTAATAATAGTAATAATAGTAACATTCTACTAATATGCATGGAAAGATCATCCAAACAGGAAATCAATAAAGAAACAATGGTTTTGAATGGTACATTGGACCAGATGGATCTAATAGATATATTCAGAACATTCTATCCTAAAACAGAAGAATGCATATTCTTTCCAAGTACATATAAAATATGCCCCAGAATAGATCACATGTTAGGCCACAAAACAAATCTAAACTAATTCAAAACAACAAATCATATCATGCATCTTTTGTTTGTTTGTTTGTTTTTTACCACAGTCCTATAAAACTAGAAATCAACCACAAGAAAAAAATTTGGAAAAAACAAAAATACGTGGAGGTTAAATAACATGTTCCTAAATAATGAGTGGATCAACCAAGAAATCAAAGAGAAAGTTTAAAAAAAAGTATATGGAGACAAATGAAAAGAAAAACTGAATGTCCAATATTGTTGGGATGCAGCAAAAGCTGCTTTAAGAGAGAAGTTTATGGCAATATAGGCCTACCACAAGAAGTAAGAGAAATTGCAAACAAACAACCCAAACTTACAGCTAAAAGATCTAGAAAAAGAAGAATAAACAAATCCCTAAGCATTAAAAAGAAGGAAATAATAAAGATAAGGGCAGGAATAAACAAAATAGAAACTAAAAATCACAAAAGAAGAGATAATGAAACCAGGAGCTGGTTCTTTGAAAAGATCAACAAAATTGATAAACCTTTAACCAGCCAAGAAGAAGAAAGAAGAAGAAGAAGAAGAAGAAGAAGAAGAAGAAGAAGAAGAAGAAGAAGAAGAAGAAGAAGAAAGAATGAACTCGAATAAGTAAAATCAGAAACAAAAGAGGAGAAATAGTAACCAAGACTACAGAAATACAAACCAATGTAAGAAAGTATACCTATTCTTCTGAAACTATTCCAAAAAATAGAAGAGGAAGGAAAAACTTCCAAATTCATTCTATGAGGCCATTATTATCCTGATACCAAAATCAGATGAAGACACTGTTAAAAACAGAACTGCGGGCCAATATTTCTGATAAGTATAGATGCAAAAATATTAGCAAACCAATCAAACAATACATTAGAAACATCATTCATGACAACCAAATGAGATTTATTCCTAGGATGCAAGAGTTGTCCAATATTCATAAATCAATGTAACACATCACATCAACAAGAGAAAGAACAAAAACCGCATGATCATTTTAATAGATGTAGAGAAAGCATTTTACAAAGTACAACATCCATTCATGATAAACACCCTCAAAAAAGTAGGTTTAGAGGGAATATACTTCAATATAATAAGTCCATATATGACAAACCCACAGCTAATATCATAATTAATAGGGAACAACTGAGAGCTTTTCCTTTGAGATCAGGAACAAGACAAGGATGTCCACTCTCACCACTTTTACTCAACATAGTACTGGAAGTCCTAGTCGCAGCAATCAGACAACAAAAAAATAAAAGGCATCCAAATGAGTAAAGAAAAAGTAAAACTTTTACTGTTTGGGGATGGCATGATACTAGATATAAAAAAACTGTAAAGACTCCATCAAAAAATTACTAGAACTAATAAATGAATTCAGTAAAGTCACGAGATACAAAATCAATGTACAGAAATCCATTGCATTTCTATGCACTAATAATGAAGTTGCAGAAAGAGAAATTGGGAAAACAATCCTGTTGAAAATTGCAACAAAAATAATAAAATACTTATGAATAAACTTAACCAAGGAGGGGAAAGACCTGTACTCTAAAAACTATAAAACATTGATGAAAGAAATCGAAGGTGATGCAAACAAATGGAAAGGTATTTCATGTTCTTAAGTTGGAAGATCAAATATTGTAAAAAAATGCCCATACTACCAAAAGCAATCTACAGATTTAATGCAAACCCTATCAAGATACCAATGGCATTTATCACAGAACTAGAACAAATAATTCTAAAATTTGTATGGAAACACAGAAGACTGACTAGCCAAAGCAATCTTTAAGAAATTTTTTTTTTATGATAGTCACAGAGAGAGAGAGAGAGAGAGAGAGAGAGGCAGAGACACAGGCAGAGGGAGAAGCAGGCTCCATGCACCGGGAGCCCGATGTGGGATTCGATCCTGGGTCTCCAGGATCGCGCCCTGGGCCAAAGGCAGGCGCCAAGCCCCTGCGCCACCCAGGGATCCCTAGCCAAAGCAATCTTGAAAAAGAATAACTAAACTGGAAATATGATAATCCCAGGTATCAATATACAGTACAAAGTTTAGTAATCAAAACACTATGACACACAAAAAGAGACACATAGAAAAAAAAAGAAAGACACATAGGTCAATAGAACAGAGAATAGAGAGCCTAGAAATAAATGCATGATAATATGGTCAATAAATATTCAACAAAGGAAGCAAGAATATTCAATGGGAAAAAGTTTAAAAAATGGTGTTGGGAATATTGGACGGCTATATGCAAAATAATGAAGCTGGACCACTTTCTTATACGATATATAAAAATAAATTCAAATTGGATTAAAGACCTAAATATGAGACAGGAAACCATTGAAATCCACAGGAGAACACAGGCAGTAACCTCTTTGATATGAGCTATAGCAAGTCCTTACTAAGTATGTTTCCTTAAGCAAGGGAAACAAAAGCAAAAATAAACTATTGGAACTTCATTAAGATAAAAATCTTCTCTACAGTGAAGAAAGCAATGACAAAACTAAAAGAAGCCTACAGAATGGGAGAAGATATATGCAAATGACATATTTGATAAAGGGTTAGTATCCAAAATAGATAAAAAACACAACTGAATATCAAAAAACCAAATAACTCAAATAAAAAATGTGCAGAACACATGGACAGACATTTCTCCAAGGAAGACATACAGATGCCCAACAGATACATGAAAAGACGCTCAACATCTCTCATCACCAGGAAAATGCAAATGAAAACCACAATGAGACATCACTTCACACCTGTCAAAATGGCTAAAACCAAATCACAAGAAACAACAAGTGTTTGTGAGAATGTGGTGAAAATGGAGACCTTGCATGCTGTTGGTAGGAGTGCAAGCTGGTGAAGCTACTGTGATAAACAGTATTAGAATTCCTCTAAAAATTAAAAATAGAACTGCTATATGATCCAGTAATCACACTACTAAGTATTTACCCAGAGAATACAAAAACACTAATTTGGAAGGAAAATGCACCCATTTGTTTATTGGAGTATTATCAACAATAGCCAAATTATGGGAAGAGTCTAAATACCCATTGACTGATATATATAATGGAATATTAATCAGCCATGAAAAAGAATGAAATCTTGCCACTTGCAATGACATGGATAAAGCTAGAGTGTATTATGCTAAGTGAGTAAGTCAGAGAAAGACAAATACCATATGATTTCACACCTATGCAGAATTCAAGAAACAAAACAAATGAAAAAAGAAAAAAGAGATTAACAAAAAACAGACTCTTAAATATAAACAAACAATGGTTCCCATAGGAGAGGTGGGTGGGGTGAGGTGGTGGGTAAAATAGGTGAAGAGCCTAACTCTGGGAAATGAACAAGGGATAGTGGAAGGGAAAGTGGGCGGGGGGTTGGGGTGACTGGGTGATGGGCAATAAGGGGGGCACTGGGCGGGATGAGCACTGGGTGTTATGCTATATGTTGGCAAATTGAACTCCAATAAAAAATTTAAAATACAATAAAATAGGTGAAGAGGATTAAGAATACACTTATTATGATGAGCATTGACCAATGTATAGAACTGCTGAATCACTATATTATTCACTTGAAATTGATACAACACTGTATGTTAACTATACTGGAATTAAATTTAAAAAAAAATTAAAAAGGAGTGAACGTTAATGTACTCTATGCACTTTAGGTGATAATGATGTGTTAATGGAGGTTCATCAATTCTAACAAATGTACCACTCTGGTGGGAGATACTGATAGCGGGGAAGGGTATGTACGTGTATGCAATGAATATATATAAACTCTCTGCACTTTCTGTTCAATTTTGCTATGGATCTAAAGTGCTCTAAAAGTGAAGTTTTATTAATTTTAAAAAAGGTAAAAGTCAAGAGGTTTTGAAAAATTAATAGGAAAAAAATATCCCTTACTTAGCCGTCAAACAGCCTGGTTGAAATGTAAACCTAACTGTGTCATTTCCTTGCTAAAAACTCACCAAATACTCTACACTGCTTTCCTGAACACATGTGCTATGTTTATCTTTGGTAGAACCTGAGATGATTTTAAGCACTACATGGATAACTGTTCTCTAAATTTTTAACTGTAGCACTTACTGTAGAGTGTATTTAAAAAATAAAACTAGCATAACAAAAAAGTAGAAGCTGAATAAATCATTTGCTGATTTTAATAATTGGGTTGTTTTTCTCTATGTAATAGTATCTTGCTCATTCCTAAATACCCTTTAACAATTCAATTTCTTGTAAGCATTCTTTTCCTTCCATTATCATCCACTGTAAAATTAGGGGTATTTTCTGCTATTGGGGAAGAATTTTAAGTATTTGAATGTTAAGGCAGTTAACATTTTTAAATGATCTAGTTCATCGACTAAGTTCCTAAATACAACATAAAATGTTTTATAGTACTCAAAATATTTAAAAATGATTTAAAATAATCATAAAATAAGCATAGCTGTAAGGAAAATATATTAGAGTAATAGAAAATAGGGCTCTCTTACACCTGGTGAAATCAAATTAAAATTAAAACTTTTTCACCAGCCTTTTACAACTCAGTGCTTAAAGAAATCATATATAACATAATTATTTATATTTACCTTTTTATCTTTTTTATAGTTTTATCATCTCTTGAATTTATTGGCCCTTTTCTAATTGGTTTAACTATAATACTATATACATTGCTATGCAGCTGTAGCTTAATCTTTCCCATGGCATGGAAAGATTTGAGCTGCTAAGGCAAAGGTCTAACATTTCAAATCTTTGAAATGAAGGCTCTCCCCAGTGTTGGGAAAGAATAGGAAATGACTGAAATATTTCTCTTCTTTCACTACACGATGGTATTGTTATATAGGAGAAGATTCCACTAAACCAGGACCATACAATCATTACTAACCAGACTGACAAAATACTGATTGGTCTTGGAAAATAAATGGTTACAGAGTGTTTGATGAACCATGGTAAGGGTGCTAGAAACTTCAAAAAGAGCTGAGGTTGGAGCTAGAGCTGGAGCAATCACATAATCTAGAATTTCTTGAGGCCAAAGAGTAGAGTCTTACAAAATGAGTAATCCATTAATTTCTCAGGTTCATAACTAGAATACAGGATTTGTATTTAATATGTAATGCCTATCTTTTACTTCTTATTCAAAGTATACTTTGGGGCCTATGTCACTATTCTTCTGTGTATGCACAAAATTACACCAGCAGAAATTTAATCAGCGTCCTCTCCTAATCCTCAGCACATAGGTATGTGTCTACTACATAACAGACTTAAATAAATAATATCCAGAAACATAAACTTACTTCAGCTTAAAATCTCTTCACCAATTTTATACCTATTTTTTCCTGTCTGCTTAAGGTGCAACAATTGGTAAGATTTCTTTTCTTTTTTTTTTAAGATTTTATTTATTTATTCATGATAGTCACATAGAGAGATAGAGAGAGGCAGAGACACAGGCAGAGGGAGAAGCAGGCTCCATGCAGGGAGCTTGACATGGGATTCGATCCCGGGTCTCCAGGATAGCGCCCCGGGCCAAAGGCAGGCGCCAAACCGCTGCGCCACCCAGGGATCCCTAAGATTTCTTTTTATACAGTCATTCCTATGATGTCATCTACTATGCATCCACGTATTATTTATGCAATATAGAAATCTTTTGATAGAAATCACAATTGTGACCGAGAACATTCTCTTGATGTTTTAACGTTTATGCTTATATAAGCTGCACAGAATATACTTTATTTATTTTCCATCGTATTCATTTTATGTAGTATACCTCTTTTCTTTGTCACACCCATTTTTTGAAACTCTATTATCATAGTTCTCCAGCTGTGCCTTTCTTTTATCCTGGGCTGAACCCTAAAGCGATATTTCCTGGTGGAATAGGTTTAAGTATCAGGTCTTCCTTTGCCATGAGACTTTGCAGTCCCGGCACTAGAGGTGGAATGTACTTCTTCTCGATTTTGGACTTTGTCAATTCTGACCCTAGGCTGGAAGCGACATGGTGTGTTTCTGCTTGCTTTTCTGATTTCTCCCATTACCATAGTGCTTCTCAAGGGTAGCTGTTACCCTTCAGTTTGGGCCCCCAAATGAATACAATTGGATTCAGAATGAATTCAACCCACATCAAAGAGCCAAGTCCAGCCAGGGGTATACAATGAAGCAGAGCGACCTGATCAAGCCCTGTCTACATCAGCTAACCTAGCCACATTGTAGAAGTGTGAGAAAAAATGGATGAGTATTGTTTAAAGCCACTGAGTTGTATATGTTATGCTATAGCACTGTGGTTGATACAGCTCTTGATAACATGCATTCAGTAGTCCTCCCACAAGCTAAGGAGCTTTCTATTTAGTGAGAAATGTAGGGCTACAATGGATATTGAAGAAGCCACACAGTTATGGAGGTATGGTGTTTCTGCAGCTGCTAAAGCTGTTGGTCCCATAAGAGCTGATAACGCAGGAAGGAGCAAGAGGTGAATTTCCGTGTAACAATCTCTTGGTATGGTTCAGTATTACTCTGCTCAGTGGTGGTCAAGCCTGGTACACTAGCCTTTCCAGCAATCCTGTAAGCTAAATCAATAATCTAAAATAAACATTTTTCCGTTAATTAACTAGAATAGATTATGTTGGCTGCAATTAAACCTTAAATTAAGGCAGCAACTGTCTTACTTTTTTTAAAAAGTGGATTACCAAGTTTTAATGATAATAGTAAAATAAATTGAGTTAGAGCCTAATGACATTGAAGAATAATGAAACAATACTATTAAGAACTATATGCTAACAAAATTGACAAAATCAAAAGTTGACAAAGTTGACAAATTAAAATCAAAAATGAAATTGTGTTTTGGGAATTTTTGCCTTTTTTTTTCCTGTTTAATTTCTATTCGTTTAAGGTAGTGAAATACCAGACAGATAACCAGAATTCAAGGCCCAGGTGTACTTTGTATCAATTACTCAGTCTTGGATAGGTTGTATAATTTCCTAGAGCCCTAGTTTCCTCATTGGTAAAATGAGGAAAACAGCTAACACCTACTTCTAAGAAGCATTATTATGAATAACAAATTATATTCTTAAGAATTACTTTAAATACTTTAAAACAATGTCAGGCTACATATATGCACATATATGCTTGCAGATGCACATATTCAAATATATATTTTACAGTCACGACCATGGAAAGGGTATTATCACTAAACATCATATAAAACAGAAATCAGTCACTAGGAAACAGTTAATTGTCTGTGATATTTAGTGTCAATCTTTCTCTCACTTTACCATAACAGAACACTAAAAAATGACTGAGCTTCTAAATGTGTGGTTATAATTACATTTATTAAGCAATCTATAAGTGCTCATTTAACAATAGAAAAAAATACATGCTTGATTTACAAGAAATGAGAAAAAAAAGTCATGTATAACCAAACACTGTGTGAATGACTTTAGGTGATAAAAAGAAAATCTTAGAGTTGATATTTTATTTCCTTGCTAATACTCATTTTTCTCCAATAGTAAATGTGTACAAATGGCTGAAATAAATAATTAAACAAAATGTGGTATCTTGTGAATACACACAGGAAAGCAGTTTTGGAGACTTTATTTTATTTATTTTATTTTTTTAGGTTTGGAGACTTTAAAACACAAACTGCTCATATGTAATCAAAAGAGAATAATATTTAATCAAAAGAGAATAATATTTTTACTCTTTATCTCATTCATGTAACTTTGTAGAACAGGAACATATTAATGGCAATGATTTTCAGCTTAGTGACACTGGAACCCATTTGAAACGCTCTTTGCAGGAAGGTAGTGACTAAAAACAAAAATATACTGCTCTCTTACCAGAAGAGCTGCAGCCAAGTGTGAGAATGGTGTCACCACCCTGCTAATTGTTAGCCCAATATCAAATACCTAGTGATTACTCATTCAACCAACATCTAGTGAACCTTCAGTCCACGCCTAATATATGAATGCTAAGGGAAGAGTGGAATTAAGTAGTTGAGGTTCATACTCCAAGGTAGCCTACATTAAAAGAGGGAGAGACAGACAGAACAAATGCAAACAAGTAAATAATATAAGTTTAGATAGTGAAACATATTTTTGAAGAAAATAAAGTCAGCAATCACCACAGAAAGTAGTGTAGCTAGTAACTGAGCAACAGGAGATAGGGCAGTCAGAGTGAGAGGGTAGTATCTGAGGTAAGAAGACTAATAACTATGGAAGATATGTAGCACATTTTCATTATTTTCTACTTTAGAAAGAGCTCTCCAGAGGGAAGACTTAAGAACTGACTAAAACCAATTTCACTAAAAACAAGTTTTGCCAAGATTTAGACAAGGGTATAAGGAAGGGCAGCTGGAAATAAATAAGAACATTTAAGGAGTAGATACAAGCATCTAAATTTTGGTATCTGCACGAATATGCTTGGGCTCTGGAGTCAGATAGACTTGAATTTAAATATCTTTCTGGGGCCATTGGCAGAGTGACCTTGTACCAGTCACTTCATCTCCAAACAGTACCTACTCCTAGACTTAGATTCCATGAGCGACGTTCTTAACCTTCTTACAAGGTGAAAAACACTTTGCCATACAACATGACACAGCAGTTTGCAAATACCTGCACCACTGGAAAAAAAAAAATTAGGAGATACAAAGTAGAAAACTCTAAGGTTAATTGAGTTTTCAACAAAAAGCCAGCCATGAGCAAGATTTAGATTTTATATGGAAATCAAGAGGAAACCCAAAGAGAGGCAGTAGAGTGTTCTTTCCCTATAGACTTCCTTCTGCCACAGCTTTGCGTAAATATGCCATAATATCATACTCTGGGGCTCATAGCCCTTGTTCTATGAACTAACCATCAGGAACACTAGCAGATTCTCACAAATGCAGGAATTTGCCATTCAATTTCACCTCACATGGTTAAAAGCCTTTTATTTTAGTCTTAACTAAAAAATAATGTCTTATTATTTGAGAGATTGGAGCTCAACACATCTTTTCAGTCAGCTTATCTGTGTTTAGATGAAAAAAAAAAGCAGGTAGCCTTAATTTTGCAATACCACGTAGCACAATAAATTCTAGCTATTTTATATTCTGTCTCATGTATCTTTAACATAGCCTATAGCAAAGCTTCAGTTGCAAGATCACTGTGGCTAATGAAAATATATGACTCGGCAAAAGTTTTAGAAACCACATTCATCTGCAGTTCTAGAATATAGGGAGGAAAACATTTTGTGTGTGTGTGTGTGTGTGTGTGTTTTACTTTTAAAATTAAGAAAATCTAATCTGCAAGTCACTTAAGAAAACAAATGCCATTTGGAAAGTTTTGTTTAAAAAATGCTGTGCAACATCGTTGGAGGTATCTTCCAAAGAGACTTGTTAACAACCTCCCAGAGTACTACACTAGTAACTTTCCAGTAGACTGAAATGAAAGCTTTCAAAAAACAAACTCAAAAGTAAAGAATTATTTTAATCCTGTTACATAATTACTGAGTAATAGTTAGGAGTTAAACAAGGCTTCAGAGACCAGAAGGATGAGCAAGGACTCTCCGGAAGCTGACAGTCGAGGTGAGAAAGCAGAAAGATGATGCAGAAGTCGCAAACCTATTTGTCATCCCAGAAAGCCCCTTCAGAACGCTCCTGCCATTTCTTTATCTGCTTCTCTCTCTCTCTGAGGGAGGTGTGACAATGAAATCACCTGAGACTGACTTCTTCAACTTTAAAGGGCCTCAGACAAAAGAGTGAATGAAACTAGCCAATGACTTGAATCCAATCTAAGAACTCAGGTCATTGGACCACTGTGCTTTTCTGAAAGCCTTATCAGTATGTCAACATTTTCTGCTGCTCTGAGGAACTTTCAACAGGTGAGTGTTTAACATGACTCTGACTCTCTGGGACTTAAAATCAGAGAAGTGGTTGCAAGGCTACTTCTCAGTTTTAGGGGGACACATGTACTTGCAATCCTGGCTTACGTCACATACATATAACTCCCACTGCAAAAACCATGGCAAACGCTTTCATTCAATTTCCCAACACCACCTTTACATTTATTGAGGTATAATTTCCCCACAAAATGATATATTTTTTTAAGTGTATGGTTTGATGAGTTTTGACAAATTTGCACACCTGGTTAACTATCATCCCAGCAGGATATAGAATATTTCCATCTTCTATCACTTGTTTTATTCTCTTCTCAGGATAAATCACTAGAAGCTAGAGCGTGGAATGAGAGTCACATACATTTTTAAAGCTTTCAAAATATGTCACCAAACTACCTTCCAGAAAATTGTTACAATCAGCCCTGCTCTCAGTCCTGTGAGAGAAAGCTAAATTTAGATAAGAGGTCGTTGCCCTATTGGCAGTCATGTTGTCCCTTCCAATAAGATCTGAATTTTGATTAAAATGAATAAAAAAAGTTTTAACAGTGATATTTTTGCTTTGATAATTGATATCATTGAATCATTGCAGAAGTGGAATCCTCAAGAGCAAATTAAAAGCATGCTAGAAGAGAAGCTGTTGGTTTTTTTTTTTTAAGATTTTATTTATTTATTCATGAGAGAAACAGAGAGAAAGGCAGAGATGCAAGCAGAGAGAGAAGCAGGCTCCTCACAGGGAGCCCAACGTGGGACTTGATCCTGGGTCTCCAGGACCATGCCCTGGGCCCAAGGCAGGCGCCAAACCGCTGAGCCACCCAGGGATCCCTTGTTGGTATTTTTTAAGAAGATGGAAATTCAATATAACAGTTTTAAATTATACTTCTTTCCCAATATAGAAAAACTATGATTGAGATAACATTTACATGAGAGAATTTTATCTTACAACAGTGTTATTCCAAAGGTAGTCCCTAGGCTTAGTAACAGCATCACCTGGGAACTTGCAGAGAATGTAAATTCCTGGGCCTCACAACAGACCTCCTATTCAGAAATACTGAGCTTCAGGCCCCTCATTCTGTGTTTTAACAAGCTCTCTGGTTGATCCTGATGCATATTCAAGTGTGAAAAGGCTGGTCTTGGAGGATATTATATAAAGAGAAAAATATTAAAATCCATTCTAACACTCAGGAGTAAATCCAGCATTCCTTAATAACTATATATAATTTACATCCTTCCCTTAACCTTTCAGATCTAGGTCTCTTATCTACCTAATATGGTTGAGATTATTTCTTAAGATTCTTTTTAGGTTTGAAAATTCATGAATGCTATGTGCAGAATTATCAATTGGGGCTATGGAAGATATAAAGAAGTCATGAGTCATGATCATTGACTTCAGATAACATACCATTTAGTTGAGTAGGCATAAGTGGCATGAGTGACACAGACAATAAGCCATATAGGTACAAAGGACATGGAGACTACTGACGGTTTTCGTGGGTGGCTTGGGCTTCTTTAAGAAGATGCAATTTGAGGTGGGCATCAAAGTGAGGTAACCGTCAAAAGTTGTATAGGTTTTGCTTAGGTGAAAGGAGATGAAGAAGGGCATTTCCATTGAAAAAAAAAAAAAACCAGCAAATTAAGTAAATTGTTTTTTAGGAAGAGTATGTAGCTATGTTGAAAACTGGAGGTAGGCCTATGGTTTCAGATGAGCCCATAAAGGAAAGCTGAGTCAGAAGCCTGTTGGAAGGTGACATCCATTTTCTGGGTATTTTGTGAAGTGTGCAGTTCTTAAAAGTGGTTCTAAGGTCAACAGAAAATGAGAATCCCCTTGTAGGATGATCTGGCTATGCAAATCAGATCACAAGGTCCTTATTAAAAGAAAACCAAATCATTTAAGAATATGCATCCAGGTATCTTTATAGCTGACTAGAGAAAAGTAGATTTGAACTATAATTATGTTTTTGAAAACCTTTGAAATGTACCTGCACTCAGAATAATAAAACTTGAAAATTTGCATATTCCTGACAAAGAATTGTAGCTAATGTTTGGCATATTATATGATGAAAGCTATGTTATGACCATGTTTTCTTGTGCAACTTTAAAAATTCAAGTATTTAATGATAAACTAGTTTAATAAAATTTAAAAATCCTTTGACACTGCTGTGGGATGTTAGGCTAGGCATATGAAAAAAATTGATTTGATAACCTATACAAACTGAACCAGGTATGTTTATCTCACACAATGCTCAGGATTTTGTTTTTCTTTAGAGAAATTGCAATGAAATTAGAAGTAGATATAGGAAGGTCAAGGAGAGTCAAGTAGACTATCTAAGAAGTATACCTGCCTTACTAGTGAGAGAAGATGACATTTTTTAAAAAAGATTTTATTTATTTATTCATGAGAGACACAGAGAGAGAGGCAGAGACACAGGTAGAGGAAGAAGCAGGCTCCAAGCAGGGAACCCAAAATGAGACTCCATCCTGGGTCTCCAGGATCACGCCCTGAGCTGAAGGCAGCACTAACCCGCTGAGCCACCTAGGCTGCCCAGAAGATGACATTTTTATGCATAGGAATCCGATAAAGATTTTTTTAACACCAATTCAAATCAATCTCACTGGTCTACTGATTGATAGCTGTATGTTAGTAGTGGTTTGTTAAAATAACTTACTAGTGTGAAAATGTTGCATTGAGTGATGCCTTTTATAAACTTTTCACCTCTCATAAGCATGATATTTGCATCTAAAGACAAGGAATAATATAAAAGTAGATCTAACTTAAAATATGAAGTAGTTTTTCACTTTCAAGTATACTGAGCTTATGAAACTGGTCTATAAGGTTTATGATTAAGTATTGACAGTGCCATGAATCATAATCATACAGTGTATCCCACCACACTTTGTAATGATCCTTGTTGGTGCTGGTGGTACAATTTAATATTTAAATAGTTCTTTTAAACTAAGGAGCTCAAAACATCTATGTAATTTTAATCTATAATAGTAATATCTGGAAAAAATGAACTGTTCCAATTGCTACCTTGTAAATTGAGGATTAAATAAAACAAAGTGTGTGGCTTTGTCTACTCACTATAGAGGTTTGACTACAGTGTTCAATTCAGTGCTTCACTGCCTCGACTGATGCTTTATTGAATTGATCATTGTGAAAACACAATTTTGCCTTTAGATAGTCATTTGTTGGCCTCCTCCAGTCAAAACCACTTTGCTTTTAATAGAGCTTTGAACTAATAGAGTTTCTAAAGGTTTCTTTGAAAACCTCCCTATTACTTATCTCTATAAATAATAACAGTATTTATAACAGCTCTCTCTGAGCTGTTACCTCATTTTCCTGTCTAATAATGTGACATCTGACATATTTATTTGAAAGGAAAAGTGACCAAGAATTAATCTGTTGTAAACCACCAGCACTTGAACAACTTTGCAAATATATGGCATTATGTAACAATTTCTTAATAACTTCTCTCTATAAAATACCTATTTTAAGCACAGAGTAAACAAAACTTAGCTCTAAAATATTTCTCAGATATATTTATGACAACTTCCACTAACAGCAATTTCCATTTTACTATATTATCTTAGAGTTGTACATTAAAACTTCAGTAAAATAGAAAATAGTAGGTAAGGTGATAGCTTTTGCAGATGAAACTAAAAAAATTAAAACTAAGTTCCTACATTCAAAGACAGAATAGCTACAGTAGCATTTATAACTAATATATACAGAAATATAATTGATACTGCTAGGTGTCTTTTAAGTCAAGTACAAATAACCACATAATATGTAGAACCAAAATATGATAAACGTCATAAATATTTCTTCCTACAGGTAGGTGGTTTTTTATTACATGACTTTACAGATTCACACTTGACTGTCTATTAATACAACTAAAATAAACCTAAACTTCATGTTCTTCTTAATTACATCATTAGTGCAAAAAGTTGCGTGTAAATTACAGTTCTGCTGTTTGCATCTAATAACTTATGCCTTATATCCTCTTTTATAAAAAATTTCAGTGATGTCTGTGCAAGTAGTATTATAATTTATATTAGTCACTGATGTGTGATTTTACCTGTAATTCTAATAAATTTGAGCCTTTGTGGCTCAGTCAATTCATGAAGTCATATTCACAAAACCACACTCAAATCACCAAATAGTGATAGAAAAGAAAGTTCTCTTTCAAATAACTTTAAAAAGGATTTAATTCATAATTCATTTCTATCAACAGATCTAAAACAAGCAAACTCTAAAGCTTATTCTATCACAATTTGTAGGTACTTTAAAACATTTTTTAAAAATAATTTAAATTTGAAGCCATCTCGAACTTGCAGAAAAATTATGAATAGCGGAAAATAATTTTCTCTCGAAATATTTGAGAGTCTCATGCCCCATCACATCGGAATTATTATGTATTTCTTACAAATAAGCACATTCTTTTAAATAACTGCAATACAGTCAAGAAATTAACATTGATACATTACTACCATCTAATCCTCCAACCCCTTTGAAGTTTCACCAATTGCCTTCCAGCAAAAGGATCTAGCTCAGAATCATGCATTGCTTTAGTTGTCATGTCTCATTAGTCACTTTTAGCCTGGTATAGTTCTTTACTCTTTTTTTCATGACCTTGACACTTTTGAATATCACAGACCAGGTACTTTGTGGAATATCCATCAATTTGGAACTGTCTGGTGCCTCCCCGTGATTAAATTTAAGTTAGACATTTTTAGTGAAAATAGGACATGTGATGTGTTGTTCTAATTTCATATTATATCAAATGGCACACAATTTTGATTTATTCACTTATTGATGATCGCTTTGGTTTCCTTTTGTTTGCTTTGTAACAGAAATATATTATCTCATAGTTCTGGAGTATAGAAGTTCAAGATCAAAATGTCAGAAGGCTGTAAAAGAGAATCTGCCTCTCTCTTTTCTTCTGGTGATTTGCTGCCATCTTTGGCATGCCTTAGTTTGTAGGAGCATCACTTCAATTTCTGCATTCATTTTTACGTGGTGTTCTCCTTGCATACATGTCTCAGTGTCCAAATTCTGCCCTTTCACATGCACCCCAGTTATATCATTTTAGGGTTCTGCCCTAGTCCAGCATGACCTCATCTTAACTGATTACATCTACAATGATCCTATTTCCAAATAAGGTCACATTCTAAGGTATTGGGGTTGCACTACATCAAATGAATTTTGCAGGGAATATGATTCAACCCATAACAGAGGCAGAAGAGACTGCTCCTTCTGGTCTCTATCTGTTCCTGCTGGTGCCAACTAGTTCCAGAAATAGTAGTTAGTTTCTGTTTCTAGGTGTTTTTTTGTGTGTGTGATTTTCTTACACTCATAGAAAGAGCTTCATTGTTGTTCTGTCAGATTGACCGTATCAGTTGGACAGGACCACCTCTTCAGAGATGTCTCAGCTCTGTGGTGATCCTCCTCCAAACATCTACATTCTACTTTTTCCCCTGCAACATTACTGAGGAATAATTGACAAATATAATTGTATATATTTAAGGTACACAACCTGATGATTTAATATACATATACATTGTAGAATGATGCTAATATGATCAAGATAATTAATACATCCATCAACTCACATAGTTAATTTCTTTTTGTATGTGTGGTATGAATACTTAAAATCTATTGTCAGCAACTTCCAAGTATATATTACATTATTATTAACTATAGCTATCATGCTGTATGTTAGATTCTCAGAAGTTATTATTTTTATAAAAGTTTGTACTTTTTCAAATCTATCTCCCTAAAAACCTCTCTCCCCTCCAGCCTAGCAATCATCATTCTATTCTGTTTCTATGAAGTCAATTTTTTTTTTTTACATATTACATATAAATTACGCCACACAGTATCTGTCTTTTCTCTTTCTGGTTATTTCACTTATCATAGACACCTCCAGGTTTATTCATGTTGTCAAAAATGGTAGGACTTCCTTTTTTTTAAAGGACTGAATAATATTCTATTGTACATATACCACATGTTTTTTATTGATTCATCCATTGAAAAATATTTAGGCTATTTTCATATTTGGATATTGCAAATAATGCAGCAATGAACAAGGGAGTGCAGATATCTCTTCAAGATAATGATTTCATTTCCTTTGGATATATACCCAGGAGTGGGATTGCTGGATCACATAGTAGTTCTATTTTTTATTTCTTAAGGAACCTTCATACTATTTTCCATAGTGGCTGCACCAATTGCTGCACAAGAGTCCCCTTATTTCCATATCATTGTCAATATTTATTATCTCATCTTTTTAAAATTACTTTTTTAAATGTTAATTCTAGTACAGTTAACATACAGTGTTAATTAGTTTCAGGTGTACAATATAGTAATTCAACAATTCTATACATTACTCAGTGCTCATTCTGATATGTACTCAAAATCCCCTTCACCTATTTTACCCATTCCTCCCCACCTCCCCTCTTGTAGTTACCAGTTTGTTCTCTATAGTTGAGTCTATTTATTGGTTTGTCTTTCTCTGTCTCTCTCTTTTTTTCCTTTGTTCATTTGTTTTGCTTCTTAAATTCCACTTTTGAGTGAAATCATGTGGTATTTGTCTTTCTTTGACAAATTTAACTCACTTAGCATTATATCCTCTAGATCCAATCATGTTGTTACAAATGGCAAGATTTTGTTCTTTTTAATGGCTGCATAATATTCCATTATATATACAATGTATAGTATATAGACATACAAAATATAATGCAAAATATATACATCATTATATTTTGTGTGTGCATGTGTGTTGTGTGTGTGTGTGTGTGTGTATACCACATCTTCTTTATTCATTCATCTATCAATGGCCCTTTGGGCTGCTTCCATAATTTGGCTAATATAAATACTGCTATAATAAACATAGGGGTGCATATATCCCTTTGGATTAGTTTTCTTGTATTCTTTGGGTAAATACCCAGTAGTGAGAATACTGGAGTGCATGCTAGTTTTGTTTTTAACATTTTGAGGTAGCCACATACAATTTTCCATAGCAGGTGCAGCAGTTTGCACTCCCACTAATAGTGCATAAGAGTTCCTTTTTCTCTACAATGTCACCAACACTTGCTGTTTCTTGTGGTTTTGATTTTAGCAATTCTGACAGGTGTGAGGTAATATTGTGGTTTTGATTTGCATTTCTATGATGATTTGTGATGTTGAACACTTTTCATGCACTATTTGGCCCTTTCTGTGTCTTTGGAAAAATGTCTATTCAGATCTTTTGCATATGGTTTTATGTATAGAACACCCTAAGACTCCACCAAAAAACTGTGAGAACTAATGAATAAATTCAGTAAGGTTGCAGGATACAAAATCAACAGAAAAATCACTTGCATTTTTATACATTAATAAACTATCTTGAAAGAAAAATTAAGAAAGCAATCCTATTTACAATAATATCAAAGACAGTAAAATACCAAAGAATGAATTTAGCCAAGGAGATGAAAAATCTGTACAGGGAAAACTCTCTCTAAATCACTGATGAAAGAAATTTAAGATGTAAATAAATGGAAAGATACCTATGTTCTTGTATTAGAAAAAAATATTGTTAAAATATCCCTACTACCCAAAGTAATCTACAAATTCAGTGCAATCCTAATCAAAATTCCAATGGCATTTTTTTACAGAAATAGAAAAAATAACCATTAAGTTTATATGGAACCTCAAAAGACCCCAAAAAGCAAAAGTAACATTAAGAAGAATAAAGCTGATGGCATCATACTATCTGAATTCAAAATATACTAAAAACCTTTAGTAATCAAAACAGTACGGTGCTGGTATAAAAACAGGTACATAGACCAGTTGAAAAGAATAAAGAGCCCAGAAATAAGCCCACACACAGGATATCAACTAATCTTTGATAAGAGTGCTAAAGGGAAAGGATAGTCACTTTAATAAATGGTATTGGAAAAACTTTACATATACCTGCAAAAGAATGAAATTGGATTCCCTATCATACACCACTCACAAAAATGAAATGGATATGGATTAAAGGCTCAAATGTAATACCCAAAACCATAAAACTCCCAGAAGAAATGTAGGAAAAAGAGCTCCCATTGGTCTTGGCAATGATTTTTTTGGGTAAGACACAAGAAACAGTCAAAAGAGCTAAAATGAACAGATAGGGCTACATTAAACTAAAAGCCTCCTCTCTTGCTGTTTTCTTTGTTAATTGATGATGTTTTTGTAGTGGTATGCTTTTGTCTTTATATATCTATTATAGGTATTTGCTTTGTAACTACCATGATGGTTTTATAATACATCTTATAGTTCTAAGTCTATTGTAAACTAATAAGAACTTAACTTCAATTGCATAAAAAGTTCTACATATTTATTTGCCCCTCTTCTCACATTTCATGTTTTAATGTCACAAATTACATCTTTTTAAAAACGATTTATTTATTTATTTGAAGACAGAGAGAGAGAGAGAAAGAGAACACATGGAAGCATGGGGGGCGGGGCAAAGGGAGAGAATCCTTCAAGCAGACTCCCTGCTGATTGAGGAGTTCTCTGAGGGTTTTGATCCCACAACCCATAGATCATGACCTGAGTTGAAATCAAGAGTCAGATGCATAGCCAACTGAGCCACCCGAGATGCCCCAAAATTTACGTCTTTTTATACGGTGTGTCCATTAACCAAATATTGTAACTATAGTAATTTTTAACACTTTTATCTTTTAGCATATATGCAAGGGTTCAAAGTGATTTACACATTACAACTGTAGGGTAGGAATTGTGGAAATAAATTCTTTTGGATTTTATTTGGGGAAGACTTTATCTCTCCTTCATTCCTGAGAGGCCACTTTGCTAGGTACACTATTTTTGATTGCCATTTTTTTGAGCATTTTGAGTATATAATTCTACTCTCTCTTGGGCTGCAAGATTTCAGCTGAGAAATTTGCTAATATCTTTACTGAAGTTCCTCTGTATGTGATGCCTTTTTTCTCTTATTGCTTTCAGAATCTCTTTGATTTTGAGAATTTGATTATAATGTGTCTTGGTAAAATGTCTTAGGATTAAATCTGTTTGAGGAGTTTTGAGTTTTTGAGCTTCATGTACCTAGATGGCCATGTCTCTTCCCTGATTTGGGAAGCTGCAGGTACTTCAGGGTGTTTACAACCAGTTCCACTCTATGCTACATTCTCTATGATCCCTCCCACCTCCATTACATATATTGTTTTAGCTCTTTCCACCAATTTCTTACTTTCCTCCTCAGATTTCTACAGATAGGACTCTCTCTATCCAACTTTCCTAATTTTGCATTATAGAAGATCTGGAACCTGGGCTAGCAAAAACTTCCCTTCAGGATAAAAGATAAAGAGGATAGATTGGGGAAAGAGATATTGAAGAAAGATAACCTTCATATTTTATTTATTTTCTTTTGTTACTCTACTTATCTTCCATCTAGCCTGGGGAATATAGCAGTAATTTAAAGGACATGTGGCTAAGGGTATCAAGACTGTTCATGAAGAGTATACAATACAATTTCACTTTAGATTTTCACCTGTCATAGCTATATTTTTACTAATTTAGCTAATCAGCCACATCATTATTTTTAAGTATTTAAAATATAAATATGCTCAATAAAATCTTGAAATCATATGCTTTCTTATTCTACATTTGCATACTTCAATTTTCCCTTTCAAATAAGGGCTAATATTGAATTTCTATAGTCCTAATTTTAAGAAAAATCTATATGCCAGTTATATAAATCCATATAGCAATTATAATTATGAGAATGAAAATAATAAATATGTATAAAGGATAAATAAGTGCATAAAAGAAAAATATAGCAGTAGAAACTAATTTAAAATCAAATCCTAGAGAATATTTTGAGGAAAAAATAGAGACTGGATTAAAATTATAGTTGATAGTGAAAATTGATAGCCTTGAAATAAAGTAGAAGGAATGAATATTTATAAAGTAACTACAAATAATTAATTTTATTTAAAAGATGTCATTAGGTGGCTCTTATAGCATTATAATAGTCTCATAAGGAGCACAGGTGAATAGATTACTGTCTCTGAAGTAAACTTTCACTCCATAGAATATTTTTGATACCACAAATTATGAATTACTATGGATTCCTTTGAAAGCTTAATAGCTTCTCTGTTTATCCATTTCCTTCTATATTAAATATTTTCAAGGAGAAATAATCAACCATAAATCAGATTTGTTCAAGAGAAGAGCTAACCATTTCACCAGTTGACTTAATTTCTTATCAAATCCGCAATAGGGCAGAGTAAGGAAAATGTTGCCTCCTATTGGCTATGTATTGGACTATTGCTCTGGAATAGTCTTAATATTTAACTTAGAATACCTAAGTGTGAAGACATAATTTAAGAAAGTCTGAACTCTTATGCTGAAGACAGTTCAAATAAAGTAAGTAAAATGTCGACCTATTCCATAGTTCATTATAATAAGCAGTAGATTTCGATACAATTTTGTTAAATAAGTAAATAGAATACTGAAAATATTCACTTCAAAACAGATATGAATTAGTTATTTATACTATCATATTTTCTCAAGGCGATTATTATTCTTAATGAATTTTCATTGTCCAAATGCAAATAATAACTTATTCACTTTAATTTTCATTATGCTGGTAAATACTGACAACTCTTCTGTTCCATCCCACCTCCCGATTTTTAAAAGAACGATATGGATAGTACATATGTTGCTTAATAATTTATCTTTCTTTATTTGGAAATAAGAAAGAGGTGCTCTATTTACCTCAGAGGTTTCTATTAACTTAATCTGTGCTTTAAGTACAATTCTGGCTCTTAGAGCAGTGGTTCCCTATCATCTTTGAGGGCCAAGACATATTTGTGAAGAATCCCAAAATGCAAATGGAAATAAAGCTGCATATACTGGCTAAAGTTGTTTGTTTAATAGGCACACACACATGCATATAGTTAAGTGTTTTATGGTGATTCAAGTGATTATTTAATTAAATGAATATATGTATACCTGTGTATACATATATGTTTCCTTGCATGTCTATGTGTATGATTAGAGTACTACCTAGTGTATAGTAAACACAAAAAACATTAATATTATTTTCATTAACATTTAAAACATCTTAAGAAGTTGGAGAGGAAATGCTAATTATTAAATATATGTGTAATATCTGAACTTTGAAGATGTTTTATGAGAAAATTTCATTTTAAGAGCATAATAAAATTTTAATTTTATCTACTTAAAAACTACAAATTCATGAAGAAAAAACAAACCTGTGACCTATGTCATGTAAGTCAAGTATTAGTGTGAAGTTGTAAATATAATATATTCACTTCTGTTCTGGTCATTTCCTATAAGGATCATTGATATTCTGCTTTAGAAATAGTAAAAAGTTGAATTTTTGGTAGATTTCTAGTGGAGAAATTTAGAAATATTTATTGAAATATTAATGAGTTCCTTAACAGCTACCAATCTAAGTGGCCAGAAGTCTCAACTATTAAAGATTTTATTTATTTATTCATGAGAATACAGAGAGAGAGAGACAGAGACAGAGACAGAGAGAGAGGCAGAGGGAGAAGCAGGCTCCATGCAGGGAGCCCGATGTGGGACTCCATCCTGGGACTCCAGGATCATGCCCTGGCCGAAGACAGGTGCTAAACCGCTGAGCCACCTGGGGATCCCCTGTTTGTTTGTTTTTTAATAATGTTTTTTGTTTGTTTGTTTTTTAATAATGCTATAAGTTCCTAATGTAAGTAAACCTTATTTTGGGATAGTAGGCTGACATTTTGGAGGAACAATATTTGTGTCATAAAATCCAATATCACCTTAATCTCCAATACTTTTTCAGTCAAAGTTCACTGCTTGATTGAGATGTTTTTTTTGTTGTTGTTTTGTTTTTTGTTTTTGGGTTTTTTTTTTTTGGTTGTTTTTTTTCTTTGTTTTGTTTTTGTTTTTGTTTTTGCTATGGAAAAGCTTCTAGGTACAATTGACATACTTTGAAATAATACTTTAATACATTTTACTATTTGAAGACTTTAAAATGAAGAGAGATACAAAAAATAATACAGAAAGTTCCATACAAAATTTTTTAAAATTAAAAGGTAACCAAAAATACATATAAGATCCCTCTTTTACTTACTTTTTCTGTGTCTTTAAGGAATAATAACTTATAAAGCTGAAGCCCCCAATATTCTTCCCTCTAATTCTATTTGTCTTCCTCCCTCTCTAAAATGAACCACTACAATGCATTTGCTCTGTAGGTAGCCCACATTTTTATACTTTTACTACATAGAAGTATATAAATCTCCCTATAGTTACTAATACACCGTAAGCTTTGATATACAGACATTCTATCATTCAATTTTAAGTATTATGTCATTCCTATTTTATTTTCATCTTATCCAACAGGTTATTTTTAACCATTGAAGAGGCTTTTATTTAATTTTTAAAAATCTGTTTATTTTCTTGATTGATTTTGAAATTATATTTCACTAAGAAAACTTGGACTAATGAGGAATTAATTCTCTGAAATCTGTTGAAATTCCTTTTTGACCTATTAGTTAGTCATTGCTTTTTATAAATATTTTCCATGAACTTAAAAAGAATGTATACACACTATTTGTGGGGCCAGGATTAATCCAGCTTGCTAAGTATTTTTGTGAATTATCCTTCCATAATTTGCTCATTTTCATAGATCTTGATGCCTCCATTGAATTGTTTTATTAATACAGAAGATTAGTACTGACGATGTCAAATACCCACTATTCCTGTAGGTATCTTTGAAGTCCCAGTTCTGTTATCTTTGAAGTTCCCAATATATCTTGCCCGAAAGTGTCACCTGAAGCAAATGTGACACGATTCCCTGGCAGAAATCAACTGACCATATTTGAAGGTTAGGTATCTAACTTGGAGTGCCTCCCATAAGGTTTACAGCCCTGACTAGACACCCATATCCTGCTCATGCATAAGGAGTGTTCTATGTATACAATCCTCTAGCTCATCTATGCTAAATGCCACTATTTTCATCAATGAGAACCCATTTCTAACACCCACAATGCTAATTAGCAAGACTTTCATCAATGGAAACTTGTTTCTAAGCACTCATAATAATTAGCGAAGGCTCTGGTGTTGATGGGAGTCAAAGATAGCGGAAGCGCTTTCAGTAGCCACTTCCAGAGTGTGAATTTTAGATTAAATGCCCTATAACCACCATGAAGTATAAATATCTGATAAAACAACTGAGCTGAGCACCTGTGGTATATGTCATGATGAACACACCTATTTATACTGAATTGTGTATATTGAAGTGGTTTAAGATAAATCACAGATATCAAAACAATCTTATAGCTTAAAATATCTGTATCCTGTTGCCTTGAGATGTGATTGATCTATTTTCTTGACAGAAGGATATTCAGTCTGTTTTGATTGCAGATTTGTCCAATTCCTCTGGTAATCTTATCAGTATTTGTGTTACATATTTCACGGTTATTTGATTAGCTGTATACAGATTCATATTTTTATAACATCTTGGTGGACGGTTGGTTTTAGTGATTTGTAATGTTTCTTAATTTAAAATGGTTTTGCCTTAAAAAACCTGCACTATTCAATATTAATTTTGCTGCAGTAGCATTGTTTAGACCAGCGTTTGCTATCTTTATATTTTTAACCTTTGTGTGTCATTTTTTGTGTATTTCTTACATACACATCTATCTATCTATCATCTATCTATCATCTATCATCTATCTATCTATCTATCTATCTATCTATCTATCTATCTATCTATCATCTATCTATCTATCTATCATCTATTTATCTATTATCTATCTATCTATCTATCTATCTATCTATCTATCTATCTATCATCTATCATCAATCAATCATCTCCAACCTTTCACTGTGCCATTTTAGTCAGGTCCTATTTCAAATTGGTGATGTATAAAAGATTATTTCCAGACTGGTATTCTGGGGTTTGTCTATACTGTTTTTCCTTGGCTTCTTCCCTCCTATCTATTCTCCCTTTTCATTTCTATTCGTGAAATTGATCGTGTTTTTCTTATTCTTTCCTCTTGTGATTTTTTTTTTTTTGCTAACAGGGAAGTTATTTCCATTCCATTAGTGCTCCTCTTGCCTTAAATTTCTAGGATTAATAATTATATATTTTTCTAACCATTATTGAGGTTTTATAACTTTTTAATGCTATTCTTTACATACTTCAACAATTTAATATGGATCATAATTTCTCAACCTCAGTACTACTGACATTGGGGCCCAGATAATCTGTTGTTATAGGGCACTGTCCTGTGCATTGCAGGAAGATAGCAGGATCCCTAGGCTCTATCCACTACATAGCATAGTCCTTTCCTCAATTGTGACAAATAAAAGTGTCTCCAGATATTGCCAAATGTCCCCTACAGGGTAAAATCACGCCCCAGTTGACAACCACTGATTTAGAGGATAAATAAGACTGATAAAGCTCCTACTCTGTTATAAAATAACAAGGCAAGAAAAAAAGGTAAAATTTGCAAGCTGATATATACCTAACCATCTTGTACAATTAGCCTCTTAATTAACAGCTAAGGAATTAAAAGCCAACCATATGTCTAAGTTTTTAGAATTACAGTTCTTGTAAAGTTGTTTGATCACCATTTATTTTCCTATCTTCATGAAACTTTAGTTAAGAGCCAAATAAAAGTAAAAAGAGGTTTTTACCTTTAATTGCTTTCCCTAAAAGTATCTGTGTGTCTACAGAGATTTAGACAGCCACTGGGGCCAAGCCAGGATTCCCGTAGTGAAACAATTGACTTGGCATCACATTGACAACATATAAACAACAGTTTGTCAACAGGCTTCACATTAGTGACAGAACATTTTTTGGCAAAATAGAGGCATCCTTCTGGGCACCATGGCAAAAAACAGCTACTCGCTTTCATTTACGACTCTTCTGTATGGAGTACCAAATTAATTAAAAGATTATAATTGTGACATTTGTTTAGAAAGATTTTTTTAAGGAAAAAATACAGCAGAGCAGAATTTCTGCTGAAAAGAAAATTTGCCTCTAGCAGTTTATTCATAGTTGCTATAGACCTATAAACTGTGGGTAACTGTTAAAGGTTTTGTGTTTTTGTTTTCTTTTGTTTTGATTTGATTTGATTTTTTTCTTAAGTTAAAACTAACAGTATGGAAGTTATTTGATAAGCAAATTTGGGGAATGTAAGTATTTTCCCAAAAAGATGATCATAATACTATACCTTATTCTGCTTTCAAAGTTAGTTCATAGAAAATATAAACGGGAAATAAAGCGAAAGCAAAACCATACATTTATAAAAACATAATTTCTTTGGAATAAAATATGAAGATTGCTTCATAGCTTTCATAAAACAGAGTGAGCTGAGATTCATGGAAACCTGAAAACGCTCAAAGGAAAACTTAATTCTCCTAAATGTGTAAAGAATAAAAGGACTTAAACTTGAATAAATAACCACTATTTCAATATCAAAATCACTTAATAAAGGTGAAAGTAGTTTATCCTGTTGGGAATGGAAATCTAATGCATACATCTGTGGTTGGAAATTACTGAAGACAGACAGAGGATGGACTGTGCTTAGCCTCTTTATGCCTACTAAAGGTAAACATTGTTTAGAGAATATTGAAAATATTCACTGTAGGCACATACTTGTGCTCTTTTAACCCAAAGGTAAAAAGTACTGGAAATCAATAGGGTTATTTAGGAAGACCATGAACATAAATGTTGGTGAAGCTGAAGGCACTAGACCTACAACTTACTAAAAAGTATTTTAAAAGCTATTTTAACATTTGTGCCCAGATTTTTTTATGTTATTTGACTATAATAATGTCTGAAATAGAGTTTCTAATTCTGATAGGTTAGTCACTTTCTTGAAGTAGCTTGTCATAAATGGCATCTCTGCCCTGGGAACATGCATTCTAAGTTCCTTAGGGTGGTATTCAATTACTCAATCCTTTTTTCAACACTTCTGTGCATCTAGTATAAGCCAGCACTTATGGTAAGTGTAAAAATCAGATGTACTCACTGCTCTGCAAGGACTCATGGTCTATAAGAGATGATCAGCATATTAACTGATATGCTATTAAAAAAGGTACCTGGAGAATGTATAACTAACCCAAACTTTGTGGTTAGCTTGATAAAGGGTGGGAGGACTTTTACTGTCAGGTTGTTGCATAAGAAAAGCCAGAGATAAAACAAGATGCCCTCCGCGGGTACTTGAAAACAGGGAGTAGAAAGGTGAGGAAAATGCCTTGTGTGTGGTGTCCAGCAGCTGGTACCTCATTCTGAAGTCTTTGGGATGCTTTTGAAGAGTTCTGAGAAGAGGAATGACATAAACAGTGTTGCATATTGTTACCACAGTACGGATGGTGCCGCAGGCATCCTGGGACAGAGACAGAGACTAGTTAGCAGGCTTGCTCTGACAGAACAAGGAAGAATGGAAATATATATATATATATATATATATATATATATATATATATATTAAGAATGGAAAAAAAAAAAGAATGGAAATATATATATATTAAGGCAAAGAAATAAGCAATACTTAGAAGAGAAAATGGGCCAAACCTTCTGATTTAATTTTGGTCAGTTTTGTTTGCTGTGGTATCACTAGCTCCTAAATGTGCCCGGTACATAGTAAATACTCAGTAAATGTTTGTTAAATTTTGCATGCTCAAAATAGAACTTATTATTTTCTTCCCCTACATATATAATCTCAAATTATGGTACTATATATATTATATATATATATATATATATATATATATATATATTAAGAATGGAAAAAAAAAAGAATGGAAATATATATATACTAAGGCAAAGAAATAAGCAATACTTAGAAGAGAAAATGGGCCAAACCTTCTGATTTAATTGAATGTGAGAAGTTAAGAAAAAACATTTCCAAGATTAGTAACTATTGAATATATATAGTACCATAATTTGAGATTATATATGTAGGGGAAGAAAATAATAAGTTCTATTTTGAGCATGCAAAATTTAACAAACATTTACTGAGTATTTACTATGTACCGGGCACATTTAGGAGCTAGTGATACCACAGCAAACAAAACTGACCAAAATACCTACAATCATGAAGCTTAAATTTATTGTGAGATGCAGAGCAACAAGATAAATATGTAAAATATTCAGAATGTTAAACAGTGATCATAATAATAAGAAGAAAAAGGAAAAGAAGTTAGGGATTGAACTTGAACTTTTAGAAAATATGAGCCAGGAGAAACTTCACTGAAAAAAAATGACTTGAGTAATGAGCTGGTTTGGAGTGGGAAGCAATTGTCATCAATATTTACCAAAAGAATGAAAATCACAGAAAATAAATTTTTATTTTGCAGTTTAAAAATAAGAAATCAGTAAGATTAATAATAACTTTATTTTTCCACTCTGGTTCTTCCATCTACATCTATTGCCCACTTGGGACAAAATATGCTCATAGCGGTCAATTCCTTCTCACAGATAGTATATTAAATGTCAGAAGTTCTCAGTCACGTCTAACAATTTCTTGTGTCCCAGGATTCAAATAATCAACAATAATTTTATTTTAATGTTTCATTTTTACTGTATAAAATATGTTAAGAGGGATCATTCTCTACTAGTGGTTTCTACAAAATAACCTCTACTTAAGATCTTCATGCTCTTATGGCAGCTGTGATGCGAAGGTGTAGGTGTCTTTTTCTTCAGATTTTAACTATGCCTTAGGCTGAGAAGATTTTACTACAGTCACTCAATAATCCTTTCCATTAATATTGTCTGTGCTATAATTCTACTTATACTTCTGGTTATAGCTCACTATGATTTTCTCTTATAGGTGTTTATGAATGTTACCACATGAAGTATGAAAAAATACTACATTCCTACTATGTGCCATAAAGACCAATGATCTAGGTTATTTGCTTCTAAAGATTTCCAGACCAAGAAACAGAGAAATAAAAAAAAATACTGTATACAATGCAATTTGACAATTAAAATTTTAAGGTAGCGCTATTCCACATGGAACTTAAGCGATGATGAAAATATTTTATATCCATGCTGTCCAATGTGGTAGCAACTAGTCCTATGTGGATAATGGGGACTTGAAATGTGACTGATACTAGTGAGGAATGAATTTTCAAATGTTACTTATTAATTTTTAAAAAGATTTATTTATTTATTTTAGAGAGAGAGAGACAGAGAGAGAGAGAGAGCACACATTAGCAGGGGAAGGGATAAAGAGATAGGGGGATGGGGACAGAGAATCTCCAGCAGACACCCCATTGAGTACAGAGACTATGCTGGGCTTGATCCCACCACCCTGAGATCATGACCGAGCCAAAACCAAGTCAGTTACTTAAATTTAAATTCCTTTATTCAAATTTAAATAGCTATCTGTAGCTAGTGGCTACCATACTGAACAGCACCATTAAAAAGTAAATACACTGGAAGAATAATCAGAAATTATTACCAAAGTGAGTTATGAACAATGACTCTTATTTAGCCAGATATACATGGGAAAGGGACTCAAAGGTCCAGGGAAGGCACAGGAAGTTATAGAAGTGTGAGGGAGCATGCCAAATTTGGGGAAACTCTAAGATTTTCCAATATGGATCAGCTGATAGTATATTAAATGTGGAGGCACAGTAGGGGGTTGAAAGAAATGAGAGGGATGAAGGGGTTTTTCTGTCATACAGAGCAATTTAGATTTTATTCTGTTGGCATGGGAGGCCACTGAAGAATTCAAAAGGAAGCAGAACATAATCAGATATGCATATTAGGAAGAATATCTTTTGAAATCAGACAGACCTAGTTAAAATTAAGTAAGGACCCTGAACAATTGTATTATATAATAAATAAAATGATTAAATAGATTAAAGGAATGTCCATGAAATATTCATACATCTATGGAATACTTAAAGGAACCAATCAGATAACTGACCACAAAGAAAAATTAAATCCAAATCAAAAGTAGAAAATTTAAAGACTAAAGTTTCTGCCCATAAATACAATCACTATAAATAGTATTTAAAAGCTTAACAAAAAAGTTTTTTAAAAAGTGTTATACAACATGCCACTTAAAAACATACAGTTGTCATACTGAAAAAAAAAAAAAACTATATAGTTGTTATACTGAAAATACCTCATTTTGTGCCCTGAGTACTTTTTTCAACCTAATGTGTTTAAAATCATGTCATTCAGTTTTGTGGCCACATGTGTATGGCTTGATTCCTGTCAGCTGTCATTGTAAGAGGGTTTAGGTAAGATATTCAAGCTACCTTTTTTTAAAAAAAAAAAAAACAAAAACCTAAGTATTGTTTTCTGTCCATCTCCAAGTCTGGATTTGAATAAAAATAATATTAAATAAATGTTCATCATACTCTGAAAAGAATTTTTCTTTGTTTAAATTTTGTTAATTTGGGCTTAGATTTTTAATATCTCTCCAATTCCCTTTTGTATTCCCCTGATAGCCTAAACAGATGCTTAAATCATATTTACCATAATTAACCCACTTACTTTCCTTTGTTTTTGATTCTTTCTTATTAATGATTCTTCTCTACAGCTTCTGGTTTCTACTAAATCTATTCATTGGCAGGGTGCACAGTATAATCATAGCCTTTGAAAAATGGAGCAACTGTTTCACATTACTAAACAACAAAAATAATTTGATTGATTTTCAGTAGTCAGGTTTTCAAAATACTTCAAAGTCATATTATATGCTTTTAATCAATTCAGTGAAAGGTTAATATTTTGAAATATAAGGGCTCTATATATTTCAACTATTATTTTGAGTAACAGATATGCATTTCAAACAAAATGTATTTCAAATTTGTAACATTTGGTAAGTACATTATGTGCCTTTTAAAGAAATGTATATAAGATTTAGAGTACAAAAACATTTTAAAAATAATATACTAATCAAGTTCAGAAATAAACATGTGCAAATCAAGTAATCAATTATTTTAAGTATATTAGGAATTCAAAAATAGTTTTCATTCAAGTATTTAGAGTACACTATACTGGCTCTGTGATGATATTACTTTAGAGTAGTATTACTTAGCATGTGAGTGAATTTGATAATTAAAGACTTAAAAGCAGTCCTTATGAAATAATTTCATGGCATTGTCTCTAGAGAAAGCATTAGGTGCAGGTTTGATTTGTTTACTACAATCATTCATTCTAAAATATATTTATTGTACGACCACAATACTTGAAAAGAGACTAGTGAAGAGACTATGATATTTAGGTAAGAAGGCAATAGGTAGGAATAAAAAGGTGAACTATGCATTTTCCATGTTCTCAAAGTGCAAAGTATTGTTACATACTAGTGATGACACAGAGAGGTGGTGGCACAAATGTAGTAAATGAAAAATCTGGTCAAAATTAATTGTTTGCTAAAGTATTTCTTACAATACCATCAGAGTCCTTAAATTTTCTTAGCAAAGATTTTGTGACTTTCACTAATTTTTTTACCATTATTTTACTATACATCATGCTTAAAAACTTAGAAGCTTGTAATTTCCCACAATAAATATCTTTTATTAAAAACAATTCTAACACATGTGATCATTCATATAAGATATACCAGCTATTAAGTATTCAGTTACTATTGCCTCCATTTGCCTGATAATCCATTTTACATATAGAATAATGATCCCTTTACTGAAAAAAAAAAACTTGAAAGGATAAAAGGAATCAAATAATACTTTTCTGAAAGGAAACTAAAGAGTGGCTTCAATTAAGTAATCTGACATTATGTGTTCAAAGTATCTTTTTAAAAGCTAAATTTTTCTGATGGACAACCATCTACTACAATTAAGACCATCTTTCTAATCAGTAGAGAGTATGTAAGATAGAAAACATTTGTTGGGTAAGTAGTGTTTGTAAAGTATTCCAGCCTTACGTATTTGTTGACTCATCCCTCTGTGTTCTTTAAGTAGTTTTACAATATTTAGAAAAATGAAAACCTGTTTTTAAAATACTATAAAAGGCTATTTTAGAAAAAAGTATACATTTTACATGACATATAAATTGCTTTCCAAGAAGAATTTGGTAGCATGTTTGGACAATGATACACTTACTCTGAAAAGGTTTGTGAGATTTTTAGGCTAAGAACTTATCAAGTGAGATTTTCCAGTTATAATACGTTTTCCATACCATAAATAGTGAATGGAATAAACACAGGTTTTTCTGAGAGGTAATTTTACATTTTGCCACATATTTGTCACAACATTCCACCTTAAAATAATATTTCTGATTTCTTACTTTAACTGACCCATTAATAGTCTTCCTCCCCAATTTCATGCTTCAGTGTGATCACTAACAAAACAGTCTACATTTCTTAGCTGGGAGGTAATAGCATTTCTGAATGACCTGAAATCCTTTGGAATTGTACTCTACCTGATTT
Source organism: Vulpes lagopus (assembly GCF_018345385.1). Lineage (NCBI taxonomy): Eukaryota > Metazoa > Chordata > Mammalia > Carnivora > Canidae > Vulpes > Vulpes lagopus. Next base: position 16,629,542 of record NC_054824.1, read on the forward strand.
TCAAGGGTGTTTAATCCATTTGTATGCTCCAAATTTTCCATTTGAATTTGCATCAGGTCATGTAATATCAGTTTCTTCTATGTCACCTGATGTAGCAATGACTTTATATAATGTGACACTGTGTAATGCACAGTTAAAAAAAAAAAAAAAACCTTTTCTTCTATAAGAGCAGGATCTATCAGATGCCATATCTGTCCTACACCACTGATTTATTTAATGTGTATAACTACTAAATAAAAAGAAATTAGCTGGTTTCATGTGTCCCAGTAACTTTTACCTACTAATCTTCCTAATTAGTCAAACCATTTAGTACCACAAATGGATTTTTCTTACTTAAAATTACATAGAAGCAAATACATCAAAATGATAAGAAATAAATTACTAAAATTTCATTTCCCCCCCTCCTACCTATGGAATTTGTCAGGCTGGACTGCAAGAAAGCAATATCACTATTATTGAATTTTATTTATATGCTCGGTTAAGCTGTGAATCCTGGGAAGGGAGCATGACCCATGGCTAAAATTTAGTAGGTAAATGATAGTGAATGCCATGTTTAAGACCAGACTTTTGTATTATCTTTTAGATTAGGAATCTACAAAGAATGGCTCATCAGCCAAATCTGAATCACAATCTGTTTGATAAATAAAAGGTTTTTGGAACACAGCTACAACTGTTGTCTTTCATATAGTCTATGGATGCTTTCAAACAACAGAGGCAGAACTCAGTAGTTGCCACAAAGTCTATATACTCTGTGATTCAGTGCCCTCCAAATTTCCTCCCTGGCCCCTTACAGAAAATGTTCGCCAGTCTCTAACATAGATCATTTAGGGAATGTGGACTGTTGGTTACATGATGCTAAAACAGATACTATCATAAAAATTCTTTGCAAGGTGCCATAATTTTACAAGGTAAATAGGTTGAAATACTAAAAGAAATTAATTTTCCTGTAAGCCCCAAGAAAAAGAGTCATATCTTGTAGCAAAAGGAGTTTTCCTTTCTTATTTAATATGATATCCCATCATTTCATACAAGAAAAACAAGCATTGAGAAAGAGCTGATCCACCCACTTCAAAGGACAGTTGGTAAGACAATTGGGCTAGGGGAACTTGCCCTGAGTAGTGAGACATTTGTGCTTCTAGTCCAATCAAGCAAGTCTTTAAAAAATATTAAAGAAGAGTGAGTTTCACTCTAAGAAATGAATTAAAGATAATGTCTAGCACACCGTCTGTTTCCCAGAGATAGTTCCTCCATTCAAAACATCTGTAAGAGAATGTGGAAGTAACAAATTCTATATACTATAGCAACAACTTTACACTCTATTCCCTCACCAAACTGGGAGGGAAATTTCCAAGCTCCTCTCTGTCAAAAGACTGTTTCCAAAGAGAGTTCTAGACATGATATTGGGCTAGGTGATAGATGGGCCAATAAGTAGAGGACAGTAAATAAGTTTGTTAAGAGCAGCCCACAGTGAGGATTGCAGACATAACCCACCAATGGACATTGGTGAATAAACCCCATGGAAGGGATTTTACCAGTAGAAGTCTAGTGTAATAGGAATAGATGCCAGCATCTAGAACTGTGTATGATTTGATATAGAAATGGACTTCTCTCTTGGTGTCTTCTAATGATGCTTAAATGCTACTATTTAATATTTCCTTTTGAGGAAGAAGTGTCCGTATCATCAGTATTTTCTCTCTTGGGAAACACACTCAGAATCATCTATTTAAGATCTCAAACCCCTGGCTAACCAACATTCAATTACAAAAGCCACTTCCAGATGATTTTGGCCATCTAGAAGGAGGAAGATTATGGCCAATATGACTATCTGCTGTCTCTTATACAAACAAAAAACTTCACAAGAGTGTTAGCCAAATCCTCATCTTCTATCCATCCTTATCCACATCAGCCTGAGGGCAGCCCCTTGTTTTCACCTTTCCTGACTCCAATCCCTTGTTGAAGGATTTAGCAACTTGTCTGTCTCTTCATGTCCACCTAGGAAATAACCTATGCTTGACTTCTGCTTCAATGTCCTCAGCATCTCCTGGAAATACAGCTTCCAGTGCCCGACCACTCAACTTCATATCTATACCAATCTAATGAGGATCTTTGAATTCTGTGTTTTATATTCTCAAATGCTCTTTAGCTTCCCTGAGGACTCGGCTATACCTATTTTTACCCTTTGTCTTTTTCTTTCTTTCCTCTTTTTAAAAGGTTTTATTAATTAATTTATTTGAGAGACAGACAGACAGAGAGAACAGTGAAAGGAGCAGAGAGGGAAGGAGAGAGAGAGAATCTCAAATAGACTTCCCCTGAATGTGGAGCCTGAGGTCATGACCTAAGTCAAAACCAAGAGTCACACACTTAACTGAGCCACCCAGACGCTCCATCCTCTTTTTAAAAAATTACCAATCACCAAGGTTCTGGCACGATATTCTGATAAAAACATTAGGGATATGAAAGTGCATGGAAAATCTGTTCTTTCCCAGATGATAACCAATTTATCCTAAATGAAGCTTCAAAATAAACTGAAGGTCTTGGTATTATTTTAGAAATTGGAAATATGATTGATGCCCTGCTTCCATCCTTAGGTTTTATTGCGCTTAAAGTTTATATATCTATATTGCCTTATTATTTCATTCTTGTTTGTTTTGTTTTTATCCTTATCTGTGATTTTGAGTGCTTCCATCACCTGCCATAGCAAATATCTTGGCAAGTACAATAACTGGTCTTGATTTAACTGTTGCCTATTTGTTCTATCTTTCCCACTCACCAGGTTTCTTTCCACTCCCTGAGTCTCTTCAGCTTCATTAGGATTTACTTATCTCCATTAGAAATTTCCATTGATTCCAGAAACAATACTCAGCCAGGATATTATGATACCACTGGAGGAGGTGTCAGTAAATATTTGAATATCACCCTTGACTCTTACTGACCTGAAATACTCCTGGAGTTCTGTCTCCATGGCTCACTCTTTCCTTTCAGACATTAATTTGGATCTGATTACAAGATATAGAATCCATTGCCTATAACATAATTTGATTAAATGATTAATCTTTTGTTCAAATGGAAATAAGAACTGAAATACTTATATATACTTCCAGAAATTGTTACTGAGTGCACATAGTTGTCTAATGCATCCTGGCAAATTTTCTTTGTGGAATTAACAGGACCTGAGGGAAAATTCAGTCATTAAACTTAAATTTGCATCTGGGACCTTTCAGGACAATAGAGAGTCTCAATCTTGATTTGAAGTTAACAAGGGACAAAGCTTATGAATTAAATTCCCTTTGTTCTACTATCTCCACTCTGTTCCTTTAATACATACACAGAGCTAGGTATGCAAAAAAAAAAAAAAAGTGCTATATACATTGATACAGTCCAGAAACCAATCTCTTTCTGTACTTTTATCAAATATAATTGACATACTTAAAAAGAATGTCTTCTGGGTATCCTACCAAAGGTATGCAAGGCACTACATTAAAAAAAATGAAAGAATCTATTCAGGGGTATTTTCAAGTGCACTCTGTATATGTAATATGAAGTTGAAGAAGCTCTCAGAAAATTCATTTGTTTCTGCAAGAAGCATCTGGAATTTTAAATCTTCTGACTGTAGCTTTTGGGAATAGCAGCTCTTAGGGACTTAATGCCTTAAATGCATAAGATAATTTGACCTCTGGAATCTGAGAGCCTTGAAGACTACACTAGTTTGTTTGCATAAACTTCCCAGAAACAAAGTGTTTTTTATTTTTCAAAAGTATTCTATCATGAAAGAACATCCATCCTCTCCACCCCTTCTAAAGCCTATAATACTTCATATTTACACTTTTGCACACAATGACAAAAGGCACAGAATAAAGTGTTGTTGCCAATGATGTCATGGACCAGACCACCCCAGGGTTTCAGTGATCTCCTGGAGTTAGAAACAGAGAAGAATAACAAGGGTAGCATTTAGTTTTTTCTTTCCTTGGAAGACAATGAAAAACTCTAGATTTGCTGCCAGATGGGAGGCTCTACAATGCAGTGTCTATAGACAAACTGGTGATGCTTTTTGGACCATGTGGGTTTATGCACATAATCTGCAGAACTCAAAGGAACACTATTTTTGCAAGCATTGCATTTAATGTGGGAAATAAAGCATGAGTGGAGCACACCCAATGGTGCTTGCAAGATGTTGTGCTGGTCTTGAGTTAACCTATTCCCTCACTACCTGAGGTACTACTAGGAAATCACTTAGCATAAAGGAGACTTAGGCCATTATTGTTATTTTTACTGATTATTGAGTTGGGGTAATATTACATTCCTAGTACCATTAATGAAAATGATTATTTTTAAACAAGAATATAATTTTAATTTAAATTATTTTTAAAATTTTAATAAAATTGAAGTGAGCTTTTAAAAACAGTATTTGCAGCATTTCTACTGTTTGCCAGTAAGATATTTATAAATGAGATAATGAAATGAGATAATGCATTTGAAACTATCTTTTAAACTAAAAAGCATTTTAAAGCTTTAAGATACTTTTGTCACGTTTGAAAAATACTAGATTTCCCATCACAATATGGTTTCGCCTACTGTATACTTACTGGTACATTTAATGTATCTGATGAGCTCAACATATGACCTAATTGGTGAAGTTATTGTGCTATCATGCGGGTTCTTAAAATAGATTACAATGGAGAAAAAGTCTCCATATTTCATCAGTCATATCCCTGGCAAGAAGCTGGTGGCATTGTCCTACAGAGTAATTAAGAAAAGTTTAAGGTTGTGATAAATTAGTTTAAATGAAAGTAGCAACTGGAGGTAAAGTACTCTCAAGCTAATGGAAGGGATTTGTTGCCACACCTGGTCTGAAGAGTAAGGGGATGATGCAGGTACTATACCCCAGGAAGAGAGTCACAGAGAACTTTGGAAGAAGAATGCATCCACAGTTGACCCTTGATCAACATGGGTTTGAACTGCACAGGTCAAATGATATGTGGATTTCTTTTCAATAATTTTTTTTTTTTTTTTGCGATTTGTGATAATTTGAAAAAACAAATGAGCTACATAGCCTAGAAACACTGAAAAAAAAATTAAGGAAAAGTTGGATATTGTAAGACTATTGTATATAATTCATATAACATACAAAATATGTTTTAATTGATGTTTGTGTTATCCTTAAGGCTTCCAATCAACAATTGGCTATAAGTAGCTAAGTTTTGGGGGAGTCAAAAGTTACATGTGTATTTTTTATTGAACAGATTACTGCCCTTAATCCCCACATTATTCAAGGATCAACCATACTACCATGTTTGGGAGGGTGCTTTGGAAATAAAATCCCAACTTTCCTCAACTTTCAACCTCCAATCTTTTGCCTATATTTACTGCCAGTTGAACCCAATATTAGGCCAGAGAACAGAAGATACCATTAATAAAGTTCATAAATGTTAACTTCTTGAGGCATATAGCAGGGTGGATCTTGCAGGGTAAATAATGAATATATAAAAAATATAGAGAGAACTAAATTCAGAATTAGAAAAATTTCTGAAATGATTTCCATGTTAAATATGAAAGTATATGTTTAGAATAAATTTAATTGTTTTAGATGGGTTTACTCATTCACTTATTCAGCAAAACTTTAGTGAATACCTACTATGTGTGCTGTTCTATGCAAGGTACTGAATAAAATATTTTATATGATACCTCTTTTCCAGAATTTTATCATTTCATCTGAAATACAGGTGAGAAAAGCCAATGATTTTAACCTCATTCAATAAAGGAGAAAGTCAAGTGAATAGGAGGAAGCTTTGGGGAAAAAATACAGCTTAAGCCAGTGTTAAGGAAAGATAGGAATTAGACAAGTGGACAATGGATGAGAGGGAGAAGTGATAGTAGCTAGTAGAAAAGCAAGTAGAACACGTAAACATACACCAGCTCAAGAAGTCTAGGTTCAGGAAACTGGAACTTTTTCAGTTTTCTTAGAAGGAAGGAAAAACCTAGGGCCAACAAGACCGGCTTAGATCAGTAAGGTGCTTTATTTAATATTAGTAGTGGTATTTTATCCTAAAATGGATAGCCAAGGAAGAATTTTAAGCCAGGAAACCGCCTAAAGAGATTTGCATTCAAAAAAATTAATTATGGCAGATGTGTGGAAGATATATGGGAAGAATGTGAAATGGACAGCAGTTAAGAGAGTACTTCAAAATTCAGAAGAAAAGTGCCAAAGGCTTTGCATTAGTCTTCAGATCTCCAGAGAAACAGAACAGGATACAATCTGCAGTAGGCAAACTGAAAGATCCAGGAGAGCCAAAGGTGTAGTTCCAGTCCGAAGGCCAGTATGCTTGAAACCCAGAAAGAGCCAATGTTTCAGTTTGAATACAAAGGGAGGAAAAAAACCAATGCCAGTTTAAAGGCAGCCAGGCAGGAAGAATTCTCTTTTACTCTTGAGAGGATCAGTATTTTTGTTCTAATCAGACTACCAGTTGTTTAAATGGAGCCCACAAAATTTGCAGAGGAAAATCTGTTTAACTCAGTCTACTGATTCAATTGATTATCTCTTCCAGAAAAGCTCTCAAAGACACACCCAGAGTAATTGACCAAAGGTCTGGGCACCTCTTGGCCTAATCAAATTGACATGCAAAAGTAATTATCCAAGGCTTGAAATCAGGAACAATGATGGAATACTGCAAAAAAGTATAAGCTATTGGAAATCCAATGGCTCTTACAGATGGCCATCAAACTTGATTCCCAAGAGCCTCTCTTGCATACCTGGGTAAAATGTAATGTCACTGACCACTATAAGCAATACACCTGGGGAGGAGTAAATACAGGGGAGATAAGATTTGGAAAGGTTGAGCCAGTGCCTGTGAAACAAAGCATTTCAGAGGGAAGTTTGCACTAAAGTAAGGATGATAAGCTTTATATGGTCATTATAAATGTTCAGATGGATGTTATTTATATAAACGATTATTACTGTAGTCAAATTATAACCACTCAATATGGGCCTCTTTCATATGATCAAATATAAGAGAAACTGGTCTGCCATTGATAAAGAAAAAGAATAGATAAATCAATGATCTATTTATGTTGTACATTTAGATTTATTCTATCTTCAACAGATTAATATTTGTGTATTGTAGAATTTTAGTTCAATATTTTGTTAGATGTTATACTTTTACAGTTTTCTATATCTTTTCATACAGGTGTTTGAAACAGTAGTAATAAAATTATTTTAAAAAATCAATTCAGGTAAATACCTATTCAATAAAATATTATAAAAGAAATATCTTAATTAAATTACTTTCTTCTCAACTGTTTGTCTGTGTAGGTAACACTTCTATATACCCCTATACCTTGCTACATATAAAATTAATGTATTTTAACATATCATAATTATATTTTTATTCATCATAAATAGTAATTACCTAGTTAATTTTTCTTGTGTAGACCTCTATGAAAGTATATGCTGTGTGGTTACACTCCCAACGGGGTATGTTCAATACCACTTGGCGACAAGTACATTTGCAAAATTTGCGATAGTATTTGCAAAGGCAAATAACTTGATATCAGTTGCTCATTCAACACTTAAATTTAAATCATTTTATAACCCAAAGCCTCTATCACTGCCTCTAACTCATCCTCATACTTCAACTTCCACTCAAGTTCTTCTCATCTTAGATCTTAGGTCAAGCAACATGTGTGGCAAAATTATGAGGAGGATTCATGACTTTTAACTTTAGATTATTATTGAAATTCAAAGTGTGATTCTAATATGTAATGTAGAAATATTTTTTTAAAATGTAGGTAAAGTCAACTTCTTTATTATAGAAATGTTATTTTCAGTATAAAAATAACTGTCTAACCACATCACAATTGTTCCTATCATAAAAACATATTTGAATGGTTTTATGTATAATTAATACACAAGATTTTATCCTTTTACTTCCTTTGTAGCTTTTGATCTTTCTGTGCTTCTATAGTTCCATAACACTCATTTCTAAAGATAAGGAATCCATATTCTCCTAAATTTATTACAAAGTGAAATTCTGTAAATTGAATTGCGCTTTTCAGTTTTCTTTTAGTAAAAATAAACAAAAAACTGTTTGAAAGAATTTACAGTTAGGAATTAATCCAGATCCAATAAACCAAGGTAACCATTTCCTAGTGCATAAATGCCTTTAGTTTTACCAGGACTGACACTTTGCTTCCACAGGTATGAATGCCAATCAATGGTCTAAATTGCTCTGTGGACACACCTAAATTCTATTAAAAATTTTAGATAGCAAATTTATTTCTCATTCTGTCGATATTTTAAAGCATAATTTTCATTTTAAAATAGCTAGGTATTATCTTTAATTCTTTCTAAAATATTCAAGGATTTTGTCACAGATGAAATTTTTCATACCCAAAGTATTTTGTTGTTGACAATTGTGCTTCACAAAAACATTATTTTCAAATAGGATACCTTCTACAGAGAAAAATTTAAATACAAATATTTAGGTAGTATTAGATATCCTACCCATTCTCACTAATCTTCATTTGTTAGTAATCATTAATTAATTTAACTCTTGTTCTTTTACCAAAATTAGATAGAAAAAATCAAGCTCACCTTCATTGGAAAGACCTCATTTATCTTTCCAGTGTTTCCTGCTTTCTTTTCCCTTCCTTACCTAGAAGAATGATAGAGAAAAAAATTCACATCACAGTGCGATATTGCTGGTGTGTATGAAAAACCCTTGACAGCCTTGTTCCCATCAGCAGTTTCCCTGCCCGCCAGCTTCTAAGTCCCTCCCAGTCCTGTGCTCCTCAGGTAGCTGGCTGCTAGATGTTTACTGATTAACTTGAATTAAATGTTCTCCTAGCAACCAACACTAGGATAGGATTAGATACTTTTACAAAAGACTTTTTTTTCCTGTTCAAGAAGCTTAAACTTTCCAACACCATAAACAGAAACTAATAGTGTTTTAAAGCAAATCTAAATGTGATTCCTTCACATGTTTAAAAGAAATTTCAGCCAATTTCCTCTTATTGTTATTTTTACTTGGGAGAATCAGTCATTTTTTTCCATTTAAAAATTTGCAGTTGTGGACACAACCTCCTTTATAAGGCAGTTAAACTGGATGGTGAAGGAATACATAATATGTACTTTTTAAAAATCCACAAAGAATTCATGTAATTTTGTAATTGTCAGTGCTAGACATAGTAAACAAATAGTCTGGTTTCTTTCTTTTTTTTTGAGGTAAAATTAATATATATCATTATATGGTTTTCAGGTACACAACATTATAATCTGACATCGGCATACACTACAAAGCAATCATCACCACAAGTCTAGTCACCACCCATCACCATATAATTAACCCTTTTCACCCACTCCACCCAGCTCTAAACCCCCTTCCTTCCAAGAAGCATCAATCTGTTCTCTGTATTTATGTATTTGTTTCAGTATTTTTTTTAAGATTCCACATGAGTAAAATCATATGGTGTTTGTCTTTCTCTGACTTATTTCACTTAGCAGAGTACCCTCAATGTGCATCCCTGTTATTGTAAATGGCAAGAATTCTTTCTTTATGCATGAGTATTCCCGTGTGTGTGTGTGTGTGTGTGTGTGTGTGTGTGTGTGTGTGAAATATCTTTTCCATTTATCATTTGATGGTCTTTTAGGTTGTTTTGTATCTTGGCTATTGTAAATAATGCTGCAATTAACATAGAGGTTCCTATATATTTTCAAAGTAGTGTTTTCATGTTCTTCAGATAAGTACCCAGAAGTACAACAGCTAGATCATATGGTACATCTAGTCTTATTTTTTTTAGAACTCTCCATACTGTTTTCCATTGTGACTGCAACAATAAACATTCCTACGAACAGTGTATAACAGTTCCCTTTTCCACATCCTCTCCAATACTCGTTATTTCTTGTCTTTTGTATAATAGTCATTCTAATAGGTATGAAGTGTATTTCATTGTGGATTTGATTTGCATTCCCCTAATATTTAGTGACGTTGAACATTTTTCATGTACCTGTTGGCCATCTGTATGTCTTTGGAAAAATGTCTATTCAGATCCTCTGCCCATGTTTTAATTGGGTTACTTGTTGTTTTTTAATTGTTGAGTTATGTGAGTTCTTTACATATTGTGGATATTAGTGCTTTATTGGATACATGATGTTTAAATGTCTTCTCCGATTATATGCATTACCTTTTTGTTTTGATGATGGATTTCTTCTCTCTGCACAGAAGCTTTTTAGTTTGATGTAGTCCTTTGCTCATTTTTGCTTTTGTTTAACTTGCCTTTGGCAACAGATTCATAAACATATCATTAGACCAAACTTAAAACACTGTCCTTTCTCCATTGTATGTTCTTAGCTCCTTCACAGTAATTAATTGTTCATGTGTGTGTGTTATTTCTAGACTCTTAATTTTGTTCCATTGATCTGTGTGTCTGTTTCTATGTCAATGTGGATACTTTTTTGTAGTATAGTTTGAGATTAGGGAAGGTGGTACTTTGTTCTTCTTTCTCAAGATTACTTTGGCTATTTGTGCATCTTCTCAAAGATGTCTGTGTAGGTTTTTTTTTTTTTTTTTTTTTTTTGGAGTAAATAGTTTTAATGTGTAACAGGAGGCCAACTGGGGAAGATAAGGCACCCCCCCCCAAGGCCCCAGCCCTTCTCCCATGATGCCCTGGGACCAGTGTGCCTGAGCGGGTCCCATGCCTGCCCCAGCCTTAAGGCCCCCAAGTCCCAGGGAAGGGTAGGAAAAGAAGGTGGACGGCTGGTGGCTCAGCCCCAAGAGTTCAGGGAGGCAAACACAGGAACTAGTTGAATTTGGCCTTGGAAAAATCCATCTCCGGATGCTGATCCATGAACTTCTTCAGAATCTCCTGCTTTTTCTGCTCATCCGAGGTGGGCAGCCCCATGGACTTCTGCCTCTGGTCGTACATCATCTTTTCCACCATGCTGCGGGTCTCACTGTCCAGGTCTGACAGCTTGGAGTTCTCAGGGTTGATCTTCTTCGTATTGATCTCAGGGTCACTGGACACCAAGCGGCTCCACCACTCCATCTTGTTGATCTCCAGATGCACCGTCATCACCTTGCCGTCCTCAATGAGCCACTATTTGGCTATTTGGCATCTTCATGATTCCATACAAATTTTAGAATTATTTGTTCTAGCTCTGTGAAAAATTCAACTGGAATTTCGATAAAGATCACACTGAATCTATAGACTGTTTTGCATAGTATGGGCATTTTAACTATGCTAATTCTTCTAATCCATGAGCATGGAAAATCTTTCCATTTATTTCTTTCATCAGTGTTACAGCTTTCAATGTACAGGTCTTTCACTTCTTGATTAAATTCATACCAATGTATTTTATTCTCTTTGATGCAGTTGTAAATGAGATTGCTTTTTAAATTCTTTCCAATAGTTGGTTATTAGTGTATGGAAGCACCACAGAATTCTGTATATTTATTTTACTTACTGCAAACTTACTAAATTAATTTATTAGTTCTAATAAATTTTGGTAGACTTTAGGATTTTCTACATATAGTATCATATCATCTGCAAATAGAGACAGTCTTACTTAATTCCATTCTGATTTGGATTCTTTTTATTTCTTTTTCTTATCTTATTCTAGTAGCTAAGATTTCCAATACAATGTTGAATAAAAGTGGTCAGGGTCTTCATCCTTGTCTTGTTCCTGATCTTAGAGGAAAAGTTTTTCATTTTTCATTATTGAAAATGTTAGCTATGAGTTGCTCACATATGGCCTTTATTATGTTGACATATATTCCCTCTAACCATTTGAGATTAATTAATTGTAACATAAATGTATGTTGAATTTTGTCAAAATTTTTTTCATCCTTGGAGATGATCATATGATTTTATTCTTCATTTTGTTAATGTGATATATCATGTTGATATGTGAAGTTTGAACTGTTCTTGTGTCCCTGGAACACATCCCACTTGACCATGACGATGTATGATACTTTTAATGCATTGTTGAATTTGGTTTGCTAATGTTTTGTTGAGGACTTTTGTATCTATATTCATCAGTGATATTGGCCTGTATTCTTTTTCAATGAGGTCTTTGGGTTTGGTTTTAGATATCAGTGATATGCTGGCCTTGTAAAATGAGTTTGGAAGCATTCATTTTCTTCAATTTTTTGAAAGAGTTTGAAAAAGACAGGTATTAAATCTCTAAAGTTGTAGTAGAATTTACCAGTGAAGTTATCTGATCTTGGTCTGTTGTTTGTTGGGAGGTTTTTTATTACTATTTCAATATCTTTGCTAGAAATTGGTCTAATCAAATTTTCCATTGCTTCATGATTCATCTTGATAGATTATATGTTTTAGACATTTATTAATTTCTTCTAGATTGTCTAATCTGTTTTTATATAATTCTTCATAGTAATTTTTTATGATCTTTTATAGTTTTTGGTATCAGTTGTAATTTTTCTCTTATTTCTGATTTTATTTGAACACTGCTACTTTTTTGATAGTCTAACTAAAATTTGCTAGTTTTTTTTATTATTTCAAAGAATCAGCTTTTAGTTCTGTTTATATTTTATCTTTTTAGTCTCTATTTTTTTCTGGTCTTTGTTATTTCCTTCCTTCTACTAACTTTGGGCTTTGTTTATTCTTTTTCTAGTTTCTTGAAGTAGGCTTATATTGCTATGAAATCCCTCCTGGAACTGATTTTGCTGTGTCCTATAGATTTTGGTATTCACATTTCTGCTCTTATTCAATTATAAGTTGTTGTTTTTTTTTTAAAGTTCTCCTTTGATTTCTTCATTGCCCATTGGTTATTCTATAGTATGTTTTTTATCTTTGCATTTGTGTTTTTTTCCTGTTTTTTTCTTCTGATTAATTTCTAATTTCATACAATCTTCTTGGAAAAGATGCTTGATATTTCAACCTCTAATTTATTAAGATGAATTTTGTAGCCTAACATAAAATTGCTAAAAATGTTCCATGTGCAGTTGAGAAGAGTGTGCATTCTTCTTCTTTTGGATGGAATATTCTGTATATATCTATTAAGTCTATCTGGCCTAATGTGTCATTTAAGGGTAAGGTATCCATATTGATTTTCTCTCTGGATGACCTATCTAATGATGTAAGTTTGGTGTCAAAGTCCCCTACTGTTTTTGTATTGATGTCTATTTCTCCCTTTAGGTCCATTAGTACCTAGTGTTCCTTTGGTGGGTACATATATATTTATTTTTTAAGATTTTATTTATTTATTCAAGATAGACATAGAGAGAGGGAGAGAGAGAGAGAGGCAGAGACACAGGCAGTGGGAGAAGCAGGCTCCATGCAGGGAGCCTGATATGGGACTCGATCCCGGGACTTCAGGATCACTCCCTGGGCAAAAGGTAGGCACTAAAACGCTGAGCCACCCAGGGATCCCCCAGCACATATATATTTATAAATATTCTTTATTCTTGCTAGATTTACCCCTTTATCATTATGTAATGTCCTTCTTTGTCTTTTATTACAGTCTTTGTTTTAAAGTCTATTTTCTCTGATATGAGTATAACTACACCAGCTTTCTTTTGGTGTCTATTTGCATAGAGTATCTTTTTCTATCCCTTTACTCTCAATCTCTTTATGTTCTTGTTTCTTTGTGTGTGTGCGTGTGTGTGTGTGTGTGTGTGTGTGTGTTCTAATTTCTGACATGACTCATTTGTAGACAGCATAAAGATGGGTCTCATTTTCTTAACTATTCAGTCATTTTATGTATTTTGATTGGAGAACTTGGTCCATTTACATTTAAATAACTATTAATAGGTAAGTGCTTATTGCTATTTTGTTAATTGTTTTCTGGTCATTTTTGCAATTTCTCTCTAGTTTCTTCTTCTCTTTCTCTCTTCTGGTTCGGTGGTCTTCTTTAGTGCTAGATTCCTTTATCGCTTTCTTTTGTGTATTTACTATAAGTTTTTGCTTTGTGGTTACTGTCAGGTTTGCACTTGATGTCTTGTGTAGATACTGGTTAGTTTTAAGTTGATAGGAACTTAAACTGAATTGAATACAGTGCGAAACTTTACATTTTTACTCTCTCATCTCACATTTTATAATTTTGATGTCATATTTTACATCTTTTAATTTCATGTTTCCCTTAATTATCATTGTTTTCATTAATTTTATTACTTTTTGCCTTTTAACCTTTATTTCTTCTTTATAAGTGACTGATTTGCTATCCTTATTTTATCTTTATCTTTTCCAGTGAGATTTTTACTTTTGAATTTTTTTTTGTTACTGCGATTTATTTTCAGTTTGAAGAAGTCCCTTTAATACTTCTTGTAAAATTGTAAAGGTAGTTTAGTGGTGATGAATTCCTTTAGTGTTTGCTTATCTGGAAAATTCTTAATCTCCCCTTCAACTGTTTTGCTTGTTTGTTTGTTTGTTTAGTTTCAGGTGTAGAACTTAGTGATTCATCACTTACAACCTCCAGTGCTCCCCATTATAAGTGCCCTCCTTAACCCATCCCCCAACCCACTTCCTCTCCATCAACCCTCATTTCATTCTCTATAGTTGAGTCTGTTTTGAGTCTGTTTTCTAATTTGCCTCTTTTTTCTTTTCCATATATTCATCTGTTTCCTAAATTCCACATATGAGTGAAATCATATGCTATTTGTCTTCTCTGACTGACTTATTTTGCTTAGTATAATATTCTCTACCTCCATCCATGTCATTTCCAATGGCAAGATTTCATTCTTTTTCATGGCTAGTATTCCATTGTATTGCATGGATCTTCTTTATCCATTTGTCAGGTAACAGATATTTGGGCTCTTTCTATAATTGGGCTATTGTTGATAATTCTGTTATAAACATTGGGATACATATATCCCTTGAAAAGAGTATTTTTGTAGCCTGTGGTTAAATACCTAGTACTGCAATTGCTGGATCATAGAGTAGTTCTATTTTTAAATTTTTGAGAAACCTCCATACTATTTTCCAGAGCAGCTGCACCAATTTGCATTCCCACCAACAGTGCAAGAGGGTTCTCCTTTTTCCACATCCTCACCAACACCTGTTGTTTCTTGTGCTGTTAATTTTAGCCATTCTGACTAATGTGAGGTGATATCTCCTTGTAGTTTTGATTTGTATTACCCTGATTATGAGTATTGTTGATCATCTTTTCATGTGTCTGTTAGCCATGCAGATGTCTGCTTTGGAAAAATGTCTATTCAAGTCTTCTGCCTGTATTATTTGTTTTTTGGGTGTTGAGTTTGGTAATCTTTATGGATTTTAGATACTAACATTTTTTAGATATGTCATTTGCAAATATCTTCTCCCATTCCATAGGTTGCCTTTAGTTTTGTTTATTGTTTCCTTCCCTGTTCAATAATTTATCAGTTGCATATAACACCCAGTGCTCATCACATTATGCGTCCTCCTTAATGCTCTTTAATGCTGAATGATAACTCTGCTGGGCAGAGCATTCTTGGTTGGAAGGTTTTCCTTTCAGCATTATGAATATGTTATGCCACTCTCTTCTGGCCTATAAACTTTCTGCTGGACAATCTTCTAATAGTCTTATGGATTTTCCCTGTAATGTAACAAGTTGTTTTCTTTTGTTGCCTTTAAGCTTATGTGTATGTACTTTAATTTTTACCATTTTAATTATAATATATCTTGGTATGGATCTCTTTGAGTTCCTCTTATTCAGGACTTTTTGGATTCCTCGACCTGTATGTCTGTTCTTTTCCCGGATTTAGGAAGTTTTCAACCATTTTATTTCTTCAAATAATTTTTTCTGCCCCCTTTTCTCTCTCTTCTTCTGGAACCCTTATAATGTGAATGTTATTCTGCTTGATGTCATCTCAAAGTTATCTTCACTTTTAAAGATTATTTTCTCTTTTTGCTTCTCTGTCTGGGTGAGTTCCTTTGTTTTGTCCCTCAGCTTGTTGATCTGTTCTTCCTTTGATCCAGTCTACTGGTGAATCCTTCTGGTATATTTGTCAGTTCAGTTATTGTATTCTTCAGCTCCATAACTTCCGTTTCTTTCTTATATTTCTTATATTTCTCTTTCTTATATTGGTACTTTCTTATATTTCTCTTTTTAGAAGTTCTCATTTCATTTATTCTTTCTTCTCTCAAGTTCTCCCAAGTTCATAAATAGACATATTTATAATCATTACTTTGAACTCTTTTATCAAGTATATTGCTTATCTCTGTTTTATTAAGATACTTTTTCTGGGATTTTGTTTTGTTCTTCTATTTGGAATGCATTCATCTGTCTCCTCATTTTGCCTGTTTCTATATATTAGGCAAATAATCTACTTCTCCCAGTTTTGAAGGAGTGGCTTCCTATAGAAGATGTTCCATGGAGCTCAAAAGTGATATCACCCATGGCCACAGTACCAGGCACTCAAGGGGCATCTCTTGTCTGAGTTGTGTATGCTGCCTTCTCTGATGAGCCTGAAGCTGCAGCATGGGGGTGTGAGAGGCTTTCACTCAGCTAGGCTGTGGCAGGTGGCTGTAGCACATGGAAGTATGCGACACTCAATGGGGCATACCCTTATGTGCTAACAGGTTAGAAGAGTTCTAAAAGAGTATCTTCCAGCACTGGTATTAGAAAGTTAGAATGAGATTGCAAAAATGGTGTTCTGCGAAGTCTGCCCTTAGAAAAAATTCCAGTGAGTTCTTGACTCACCAGCAGATGTTTTAAGATCGGAAAGTGGCCTCTACATATGGTTTAGTAGCTTTCAAACTGATGTTTTTACTTTGTGTCTTATAGCAAGTAAATGTGTACAGGAGCCTTCTAAGAGCACATTCTCTGTTTTTTATAGTTCTCTAGATTTCCTAGATGTTATCCTGTTCATTCTCAAAGCCAGGTATTTGGGGGGCTTATCTTTCCTATGAAGGATCTATAGGTTGAGTGTCTGATGTGTGTATATGCTCCTCACTTCTCAGGGTAAAGTTCCATACTTTTGATATCCCTCCAATTGTGGATCATTGTGCCTAAGGTGGATTTTGTTTTTGTTTGGTGAGAATGTATCACTCCTACTATTCATTTCCATGCTGTCCCTTTATTCTTTGTTGTGGAGGCTCTGTTCATCCAATTTTTAGGTGTTTTTCAGAGGAAATTATTCTATGTGGAAGTATAAATTTGTTGTGCCTATAGAAGGAGGTGAGTGAAAATCTTCTGGCACCATCTTGAACCACTCTCCAAATACATCTGTTTTCTAATAGCCAAGTTAGTTATATAGAAGACAAAGTAAATTTTCCTATAAAACATTGTAATTAATGTTGAGTTTTTGAACAAAAATAATATGAAACCTAAGAGTTTCAACTAAGATTTTACTAAAAAGTTAATGTACATGTGTTCTCTCTACTTCTCAAAAAATATTACTCTGTCATCAATTATGTTTAAATTCTGATAACAATTTTTAATATCAAAACATTGTTTGTTGGAAAGAGCTCATATAAGAAAATGTATCATATATAATAAATCTCCAATAATGTTAAATAAGCTGACCAATAGTACATGATGATTATCTCAGTAGGCCTTTGAAACAAAAGAAGATACATTAATATGCTCCGCTAAGATTTTTTTTTAAAGATTTTACTTATTTATTAGAGACGGAGAGAGAGAGAGACAGAGAGAGAGAGAGACAGAGACAGAGACACAAGCAGAGGGAGAAGCAGGCTCCATGGAGGGAGCCAGACATAGGACTCGATTACGGATCTCCAGGATCACGCCCGGCCGAAGGCAGTGCTAAAGTGCTAAGTCACCGGGGCTGCCCCCCACTAAGATTTTTTAATCTAACAGAGAATACTAGAGTAGAAAGTAAAATATTTTAGTATGATCGATGACAGTTACTAGGGTATTAAGATTAGAAGTGATAATCTTGAAGCAATTAAATGTTTTAAAATTTAAAAACTAAGATTCAAAAATAAAAACCCACAGTTCAATCATTTGATGAAGATAAATGAATATTTTTCCAGAGATGAGAATAAAGCAGCAAATACTTCATAAGAAAAATATACTATTAATTCATCTGTGATCGCTCTTTCACCTAAAATTTTCACCTAAAAAATTTCTGCAATTTTTCCTTTTTACTAATAGCTTTTTGTTTTCAATTTAAGTATTTCTTTAACTTCACATGCGTTTTTAAGAAATCTGAATTGTAAACACTAACCACTTATTTTAAAACTTTCAGTTTGGTAGAATTTTTGAAAATCTAATTCAAATTTTAGAAACTATACCTATAGATACTATAAATTTTTAGCATCTTGATAGATCATTCAAAGCACAGCAATTTTTTACTTCCCAGGCACTAGAGATGTGGGAACCCATATTTATCAAAAATCTGCTCTATGTCAGCTACATTGCAAGGTTTATTAATAGAATATCTCATATAATCCTTTCAAAAACAGCTGAAACAAATATTATTATTTCCAATTTTAGATTCTGAGATTTAGAAATGTTAATACTTTCCCAAAATTCATAGAGTAAGGCAAAGCCAAGATGAAACTCATGAGAAAGGGATTCTGATCCCTTTTCACTGTATCAAACTGCCTTTCATTATTATGGAAGTGAAATCACTATTGAAGCACCTGACAATGTGTTGATGATCAAGTTTCCCAAAGTATTCACCTATACATTTCTGTACTTTAAAAATTACTATTTGCTTTTCTTTGATGGCTTATCAAAACTCCTACTCTTTTCAGGTAGCAATGGCAAAAGATTAGACTAAACAACATAGAAGTATGAATGACAAATAATCAGATTTAAGTGTTTATCTCAGGTAGAGAATAAAATAGAATTTCAGTGCATGTGTAAAAGAGAGAGATTATTTCTTATAAATTCATATATACATACATACACACACCTTTAAGGGTGCTTTCCTTCTCCATCTTTGTATAGCCCTGTGTAAGAAACACTCTGCTAATAAGATTAGAGGGATAGATGTCCTTGATATGCATGTACTGACCTATCAAAGGGTCCCAGATCAATCCTTTGGGTTAAGCCATGGGCCCTTGTTAAAACCATGGCTATATTCATAATGAATGAGAAAATGTAGAAAGAAAATAATCTGTTGTTATGCAGCTGGGTTTTGATTCCCTATTGAATTATATCTTGAGTATAACAAGATAGTTAGAAGTTTTTGAAAATTTATTATTATAAATATACATGTTCAATGATGCCACCCACATTTTGAAGAGTACATCATTAGGAAATATGAGCTAAGTGTCTATTTTCAAAACATTGGTAAAAATAATGGCTAAAACTGCTACAAGAGGATGCAATACTAAAGGATAAAATGATCTTTTATATATACTCTTTGTATAAAAAATTAAAGGCAATATTGAGAGCTAATGTTTTACAGAACTCTATATGATGCCCTTAGTAAAGGTGGAAGAGGAAAATGGCACGTAGAGGGAATAAGAAAAGGAATAAAACATAACAAATATAAAATAAATTCTGGAAAGTATACCACAATAACAAGAATTTGAAAATGCTTAAGAGTTTGAAGGAGAAAAATAAGTAAAGCATTGCCTTAATTGTTTATGAAAATGCAAAAAAGCAAGAGAAAAACATCCTTCTGCGGTGGGCCTGAAGAGGTGGAGAGCGAGCAGGTTAGAAAAAATAAATCTTTCTAAAAGACATCCTTGCCACTATCCCCAACCCATTAGTACAACTATAGATCAGAAATGCTACAAGCAAATTATACTTTGCAAAATGTTAAAAAGGTTTTTACATTAAAATATATTTTCCCTATATACTCTAATATACTGTCTATATCAAGAGCAGCTATTACCTAAGGGTGACAGTGGCTGGGAAAGTAGCCCTATCTATATATTTCCACAGAAGACATTCTCACTGAGTGAGTTTCTTGCAACTCAGAGCTATTAAATCCAGCTCAAAACAACTCTCCACTCTGACTTCAACAGCATCTTCATTTCTCCCCTTTTACTCCTATATCATTCTCAGTTCTTCAATTCCTGCCATCATCCCTGGTACCTTCAGCTCATATGATCAATTTATCCAGCAATCTAAACTTGTGATTCTTCTGCTAATCCTACTACATCCATGCTTATAGTAATTTGAATAAACTCCTAAGCACCATCACACCCAGGGTCTGGAAATGACCCTGACTGAAGTAATAATTTCCAAAATCCTACTCTTTCATTACAATTCTGCATCCTTTTTACTTTTCCTCTACATCATTTTCACTGCACAAGGGCTTCCCCCCATCAAGGTTTCCAGTTCCATACTACCACCCTTTTCTCCCAGGTCTTGGATTCTCTATTCTATATAACTGGCTGAGACCTCAAGATGCTCCAGTTCAACCTTTCCCACCCATTCACCCCAGACACTCCACCCAAGGATTCAGCTCAACACTTTCTCTGTTTTTACACCTGAGCTGCTTGTGGAACACATTACCTTTAAAATGTATTCCCCTCCCAAAATAAAATAAAATAAAATAAAATAAAATAAAATAAAATAAAATAAAATAAAATGTATTCCCTAACTTCAACCTGGCCCTGTAAGTGTTGGTTCTCTTTCATCAGTTTCAGTTGCTTCCTGTTCTTCAGAGTGCCTATTCAAAATATTCACTGTTATCCTCAAAAGCTTTACTAATGGTGTGTGCCACTACATGTTCAATAAACAGCTCTTTGAAAAAATGGAACAACAACAACAAAAAGCGTAGTCTGTAGCACTTGCTGATTTTCAAGCTGCAAGTACTCCCAGTGTGGATCATCTCAAGGTACTATGTGCCATCACCGAACAGAGTGGGGAAGAAATGTATAGTAAACACTGTATCTTTTGTGATATTTCTACCAGATACAAGTTTATATCTGATCTCAGACACAATAGATATAAATAACCTCAAGTGCATAGATAATAGTAAAATGTAAAAAAAATAATTAGGAAGTGATAAATGTTAAATATTGCCTTTTTTTAATGTAATTTGTTTAACTGTAAATTTATGTAATTTAGACTATAATAATGGGCGTGTTTTACAACTAGCTGGCAAAATTCCTGAAAATTTAGCAATTAGTTCTACTAGGCAGCACTAGCACATCATTGCTTCACTTGTTGTAAATCTTCATGTCTCTTTGCCAATGACCCTGCCTCAGACTTTACTGAGAAAACACTGTATGTGATTTCCTCAATTTCTTGTCCCCGTATCTACAAATTTCTTTGCAATTTTACTCACTCTGACCTCATTCCCAGCTGTCTCAAGAGTGTCTTTTATTCAGCTTAAGATGAATTTTTTCACCTTATGATTTCCTCCCACTAACCTCAGAACTATGTGTTCTTGGCAATCCCTCTCTCTCCTGTATTTCTAAGTGTTCTCTCTCCTAGTTCCATCTGTATAAACATATTCAAGATTTCCCATCAATGAAATTAAAAACATCTTTTGACCCCTGACCTTATCTATGTCTACCTCTAGACATTTGCATTTTTTATACCGGGCTATCATTATTACCAGAAATCCCATAGGAAGAATAGTGCTTATTAGCAGTTTTTACATCCTCATTCTAGTATTTTGCTTTTTTTAAAAATAAAATTTTATGACATTATTATGAAAAAAGTATGAATCACCCCCAAAATGCCAAAATTCAAAGTTTTTTTTTCAAGTTCTCAGACTGCTCTTTTTTTTTTTTTAATTCTTTCAGCATTTGATCCTGTTGTACCTTCCCCCTTAAGTTTTCTCTCTTCCTAATTGCTGCTTGGCCTTCGGCAATCTGCAAACCTATGAGAGAATGGGTAGGGCATCTTCCATGAACATCCCTACAAGAATGATCAACCTGGACCCTATGCCAGGAAGGATGGTGACCAGGATCACTAAATATTTGCTGTGATGGAGGCTGGGAGAGCTTTAGTCTTTCCAGATATAGGGAGTAGAGAAGCTCTGCCCTGTTACCTTGAGAGGAAATGACCATCTGGCAAACCAACTGGCTCCTATATCTATCTTCAGTAATTGGGTTGTTGCTGCTTATTGCATCCCAGCAGCTGGACCTGAGACCCAATGCCTAGAGAGAAGAAAACAACACATCTAAGGGGGTTCAGAAGAATGCAGAGAATATTCAGAACATTCAAAACAGGTGACTCCTTTTGAAATAGATTTGAGGTGGAGTGGGGGCGTCTGGGTGGCTCAGTGTCTGCCTTTGGCTCAGGTTGTGATCCCGGGGTCCTGGGATTGAGTCCCACATTGGGCTCCCTGCAGGGAGCCTGCTTCTCCCTCTGCCTATGTCTCTTCCTCTCTCTCTCTCTCTCTCTGTGCCTTTCAAGAATACATTTAAAAAAAAAAAAAAGATTTGAGTTGAAGTGCAAAACACAGCTCTGGGTGCCTAGATGGCTCAGGTGGTTGTGTCTGTCTTCTGCCCAGGTCATACCCTAGGTACTAGGATGGAGCACTGCATTGGGCTCTCTGCTCACTGAGGAGCCTGTTTCTCCCTCTGCTGCTCCACCGGCTTGTGCTCTCTTGCTCTGTCTGTCAAATATATAATTTTTTTAAAAAGCACAGCTTGAATAAAAAATAACATCACTCAGAGATTCAAATTTAATATTTACACACACACACACACACACACACACACACACACTGGACAAAGCATGTTTCCAAAATAATGATGATCTAAAATTAGCTCATTAGAATAATTTTCCTCCTCTAAACCCAAAAGAAGACTCAGAAGGAACAGGGATGGTAGTAGGTCCTGGAACCTAATTTAAGACTGTGAGAAACCTGGGAAGATAAAAGGTATTTAAGATCCAGTACCAAAGTAAGCCAGTAACTTCAAATAAGTAGAGGACCACATGACACAGTTCACATGAATGGCAAATGCCAGAAAGATAACATTAAATGCTGCCCCAAACTAGAAAATAGGGTAATATTAAGTGTTGGTAGGAGGACAGATGCTGGTTTCAAGAACAATCTAGCAGTCTTTAGTGAAATCAAGTATTTAAAACCCAATGACCTATCAATCCTGCTTCTGAGTATATCAAGGCCTTAGGACATGGTTACACAGTTGTCCAGATTGTGTGTCATGCAGTTCCAGTGATCATCTTTCCCACAGATGATTCAAATGTATACTAAATATGAAACGTATGAAAGTACATAGTCCAAACAAATGTTAAGTTGTTAAATTAATAACTAGTTAAAAGAAAAAAAAATGAATGTGTAAAAAATCTTTTTATATAAATACATATAATTAATTGAAGTAGATTGTTACATTCATTCTTAACAGAAAAGTGAAATACTGGGAATTCTTCATGTCAAATCTATGTTTTCAGTAAAAGTCATCTATTATGGCTGAAGTTTTAAAATTATATGGAGACAAAAAAAATGTTTTTAAATAGATACCTCGTTCATAAAATCATATCTTTTCTTATCTTGTTTTTTAAATTATTTTGTCTTGACCTGTCAGTGAGAATTTTTCCCCTGACCTCTCATAATTCAATATCTGGGATCCAGAAAAATGGCTGTTTCCATCTGTTTCACTCAGAGTGATCAATATTTAGTTAAGTTCATGCATAATAATGAAGATATATCTCCCAGAACGTGCTTTGTCAAATTTTGGTATATAATTTTGTCCAGGATCAGGACCTTGACAGAAGGGTATCTGCATTTTCATTTTATTTTACAAGGGATGTGGGAATGCTGACTATCTACTTTCTACTTTTTTCACCATATTACTGCTTTGTAAAGGAAAGCATTCTGCCACAGTGAAATAGACATGTGTTTCAGAAAATTCTCCCTTTAGGCCCAAACATGGGCTAACTTCAATAAATGAAAGTGGCATAGTTTACAGAATTGGTTTCTCACTAAGTACTTGAGTTGAATCAGCTTTTTAGATGCCTTCAAATTTTTAAGGGAAGCAAAAGAAAAAGCATTCTTCCAAGCATCAAGAAAACACTTTACCACAGATAATTGTCCCATTTAATTTGCATTCCAATGCATACCAAACTGAAAAATAGCAATACTCAGAAGGCCAACCCGATGGAAGACTTCCCATCAAGTAATAAAATGATAGGTAATAAGAGGGAGGGGAAAGGGAGCTGGGAGAAAAGGCTCAGTGGAGTCGATGGGTTGGTTGCAAATTTCCGAGTTCAAATTATCAGCCTTTCTTCCTGCCTCACTACTTGCTACCAGCAACTCTTCTGCCAGCAAGAGAAAAAAAAAAAGAAAGAAAAAAAAAAAAAGGCAGAAAGAAAGAATTAAAAAAAAAAAAATCCCAGACAGCCTAAGAAATCAGCCGACAAACCTCATTATTGATGGCGTCAGGTGGTAAATCAATGCCAGAGGAAAATCAATGTTAAAAATATTTTTTAGTGGTGCATACAGATGAAGGGCCTCAGCAGCATTTCTTGATGGAAACCACAAAAGTCTGCAGCCACCCCCGAGTCACCACTTCATAGGAGGCAAGAAATTATCTGGTGCTTTAGGGATACTAATTTGCCCCATATGATTTCCTGTGTTGTAGTATGTGTAACTGTTTTCTGTGAAAGGAACAGAAAACAAAAGAGATGGAGAGTCCACAGACAGTAAGATGTAATTTCTCAGTAGTGTTTTCCTTTTTAGGATACTTATTACATATATGGCTATTTAATAAGTTTAAAGATTGGAAATTTTAAGAGTTGGAAAGCATGCCCAAATTGAACAGCATGTCAGTTTTTCATTTGAAGAGAGTATATGAAAATAATTTTCATTGCATGGTAAGATAAAGCTCTAAAAATAATTCCATATCAAAGGATGCCTTTTACGGAATGGGAAAATGATAGTGAAGCAATTTTGAAGAATCATCTTGATTTATAACCTATAGTACCAAAATACCCCTATACTACATAACAATTTTCTTTCTAAATCATAGACCAGCTGAGATCAGAGCACTCTTCCAGCCCGAAACTCATGGATCCTATGAAAAAGTCATCAGACTAAGATTAATCCTGGGTGAACTGGGATGCTGGTGAAAGGGTAACACTAAAGTCAGGCTTACTCTGGTGCTAAGGAAGCTTAGTTTAGACCCTCATTTATACAGTTATCTTCCAAGGTTCTGAGAGGAGCACTAAAATTTTATATATATAAAATTATGAAGTAATTTTCCTAAAGAGGGTCTCCCAAAGTTATAAACTTCAGGAGCCATAAAATTTGGATTTGCTCTTAGCTGCTACCCACTTGAAGTCTACAGAGATGGATGTGTTCCTTAGTAGACAGAGGAGTACCTATTAATTGTATCCTTATAGGGGAGAAAAACTATCTTCTTGAAATAGATTATATGACTTTCACCAAGGAGAGAGAATGCAGAACCTCCCTTCAAGGGAAAAATAGTACAGAATTCCTAACAAGATTTTATTTGCCCTCTTAGAAGAAATGAAGTACAGTGTAACAGGTATTGTTGTGGGTAATTTATAAACCACGTATATTTTTATTTGCATTAATATTATTTAAAAAAATCATATTATACATAGCTTCTTTCCACATACTGATTTGCAGTGAAATTCCAAAGTTGTCTTTAAGGCTGTGATGAGCCAGGAAGCCTTTGTCCTTCCCAGAGACAATCTCAGATGAACAGGATTAGAAAAGTCAGTGATAGAAACTTAAAGCAGGAAAATAAGCTGATCAAGTCCACATGTAGGTAAGAAGACAGAAATGAAGAGATGAAGTAAGATCAGAGTGGCTAAAAACTCTAAGGCCAACAGGCATACTTTTTTCTACTGCCTCATAGTCAAATCAACCCATCATGAAACCCCATTGGCTCTTACTCTAAAATATTTCCAGATCATTTTCTTTTGTCCCCTTTTCCACCACTACCACCCAAGCCATTATCCTTTCTTGTCTGATTGTTCAGCTATCTCCTGACTATCCTCCCTAATTCTATCCTTCACCTCCCCCACACTCCTGCTTATTCTCTGCATAGCAGTCAAGAGTGATCCTTTTAAAATAGAAGTCAGATCACATCATTCTCTGTTCAGACTAAAATGTAATTCTAAAAATAGCCCACAAGGTCCTTGATAATCTGCATTTCTTACCTCACTCTTCTATCATCTTTCTATCTTATTTTTTACTTCTTTCTCCCTTAATTACTCTGCTCCAGCAATACTGGCCTTGCTTCACTCTGAACATATCAGGCACACTTCTACCTCAAGGCCTTCCTACTTGCTGTTCTCTCTAGATATCCACATGGGTCACTTCCTTCTTTTTTTCAGGTTTGGCTCACGTGTTATCTTTTAACCAACACCTACTTTGGCCATCATATCTAAAATGACAGGTTTCCCTTCAACATTGCTTATTTCTCTGGATTTATTTTTCACATTAGCATTTATTGCCCTTGAGAACTGTATATTTTATTTTATTTTATTTTTGCTCATTGTCTGCTACTTCACACTACGTGTGAAGACTATATGGGAAAAGCATTTTGTCTTTTGTTTATTGCTCAATTCCCAGCGCCTAGAATGGGTCAGGCACTTAGTAACCATTCAATAAGTACTCCTTGAAGGAATGAATACATTAATGAGTGATTGAGCAGACAATTCATGTGGGACTCTCAATTAGTTTCTTACTGTCCTTAATATAACTTAAACTCTTTTGCAAAACATTGAAAGTCCTTCCAAATGCATTCTTAACTGATTTTTCCAGACTCATTGCTTGCCATTCCCCCTGTATACTCTGCCAACCATTCAGGAAAAACTACCTATCCATTATATCCTTAACACTCCAGGTACTTTCATGCCTCATTCTCTTGTTCACACTGTGCTATCTCCTTGGAAAGTCTCTTTTTATCTTTTCTTCATTCTTTCCTTAGCTAATTCCTGTACATCTCTAGAGACCTAATTCCAATGCCTTTTTCCTCTGTGTAGTCGTCTGTGACTCTCCTAGACAAAATTAATTAATCCCTGCACAGTGCTTCCAGAGTAGATTTTCTGTGTCTCTTTTAAAACAATCAAATTATATCACAGTTATTTATAACCTCAGCATGAAATACAGTGTCTGACACATAATAAATATTTGCTGAATAAATCAATATCTAAGAGCTCTATCTTTCTAGGCCCAAAATATCAGTTTAATCCATAGTGTTTTGCCACTGATTTCTTACCCATCTGGCTATAACCATATTACTTTCATGGTTATTGATAATTAATATCCATTAAGCACCTGTCACATGCCTGACACTGTTTCAAACATTTTACAAATAATATTTTATGTCATTATCATAAGTGCTTTCTTTACAAGTCCTGCTGAGGAAACTGAGTCATCATAGGGTTGAGAAAAGTTGAAGAAACTGAGACATTATATAGTTAAAGGTCTGCTTCCTGAAAATGTGCTCTTATCTGTGAAACCAAAGCCTCTCCCAGAGAAATGGTTTATCCTGAAAGTCTGTGCTAAGTAAAGAACTACTCAAATATACAACATCTTTCACTTTCTGAGAGTCATTAGTAGAGCGTATCTTCACAAGGCATATAAACCTCATTAGATTAAAGAATATTAGACTAAATCATGGTCCATTGACAATATTTGAGC
Organism: Vulpes lagopus; assembly: GCF_018345385.1. Taxonomy (NCBI): domain Eukaryota; kingdom Metazoa; phylum Chordata; class Mammalia; order Carnivora; family Canidae; genus Vulpes; species Vulpes lagopus. Next base: position 16,656,997 of record NC_054824.1, read on the forward strand.
GATACTCCAAAATGTGTATAAATTCAGGAAGATTTATGGAATTAACCAATGAAGCACTAGATATTTTAATAAATGATAAGAGAATGGAAAAAATTGTTACCCTGTAAGTAGAAATTTTCATACAAGTAATTCTCCCTCCTACACAAAAAGAATTAGCTCCAAAGTTAGAGTGAGGATTTATCAGTGTACTCATCCAAGCCTCTTACTATCCATCATCACTTAGCTGCCCTCATTGATCTTAAATAACCTTTTAAAGAGAAAGTTAAAAAATGAAACCCATACATGAAAAGGACTGATGTATTTGTGAAGGACTACTACAAGGGAGTTGTAGAATAAAAGGGGAACTTATCACTTATATTTAATATTTCCATAACACTCCTAGTTTTTTTTAACACTCCTAGTTTTTAATACCATTTTAAGAAGCAGCAAAATCAGATTTTAAAAAGTTAGTTGGGAATTCTACTTTCCAGTTTGCCATGGACTAAAATTATCTCTCTATCCAAACAACAAATACAAAGTTGATCAAACTGAAAAATCAGTCTCCCAAAATTGGAGAGACAGAGATGAATCACATTTTGCTCTATTAGAGCAAAAACCTCTGTAGAACACAGTACCAGGACAGGAAAACCTAAACTTTAAATTGACAAATTGCTGTAAACTCAGTGTGAATAAGCCTGAGAGTTCAAAACTCCAAGGGGATCTAGTCCTAAGAAAGCCCCCTACCTTTGTGAGTTTTACCTCTAGGAAGTCTACTAGGTCCTTATAGTAAATATTAGAGAAAACTCCTCTTTACTTTCTGGCATGGGGAGGGAAAATGAATCATTTTGAAATATGTCAGAATATTCTGTTCTTCACAAGGCCCACTCTCAAAACAAAATAAAATAAAATAAAATAAAATGAAATAATAAAAATAAAAACCTGTTTCCTAAGATCACAAATTATTGGGATTTTTTCCCCAGAGCCTAATCAACCTGGGCAAAGGGAAATGCCCAACTCCAGCCCATTTTAGCCGACCTGTCTCACTTAATGGTACAGGAAAACTGAGAAGCACTTATGAAGTTCGCAGGCCAGAGACATAGGCTCACTAATCATAGAACTGTGGAACATTTTACCAACACATTACTAAAGGTCTATTTATTGAAGTTCCTTTACATTAAGGCATAATAAAAGGCAAAAAACCCATGTAGTTTGAAAAGACAGATCAAACATCATAAATGACTCAGATATGGCAGGGGTATAAGACACAAATTGGAAATTAAAACAGGTATGATTAATATGTTTAAAGATCTTAATGGATAAAGTAGAGAGCATGCAAGAATAGACAGGCAATGTAAGCAGAAAGATGGAAATTATAAAAAAAAAAGAATTTAAAAAGAAATGTTAGAGATAAAAAAACACTATAACAGAAATGAAGAATAACTTTGATGAGCTCCATTGTAGACTATACATTGAGAAAAAAGAATCTCTAATCTTAAGGATATTTCTTTTTTTTTATAAATTTATTTTTTATTGGTATTCAATTTGCCAACATATAGAATAACACCCAGTGCTCATCCCATCAAGTGCCCCTCTCAGTGCCTGTCATCCAGTCACCCCCACACCCCGCCCACCTCCCCTTCCCCCACCCCTAGTTCATTTCCCAGAGTTAGGAGTCTTAAGGATATTTCAATAGAGACATCCAAGACTGAAAAGTAAGGAGAAAAAAGAATGAAAAAAGAACAGAATATCCAAGGACTGTAGAACAACCTTAAAATATGTAACAAGCACATATTGAGAATCCAACATGGAGAATAAAGAGAAAAGGAACAGAAGAAATATCTGAGGCAATAATTACTGAGATTTTCCCCCAGATTAAATGTTAGACACCAAACTATAGAAATGGGAAACTCATAGAATATCAAGAGGATAAATGCTGAAGAACCTTACATAGACAAATAATAACAAACTCCAGGAACTCAAAAATTAAAAAATATTTGAAAGAAGCAGAAGACTAAGCCACCTTACCTATAGAGAAGCTAAGATAAGAATTGTATGTGGCTTCACCTCAGAAACTATGCAAGCAATGAGAATGAAATATCTAAAGTGTTGAGAGAAAAGACAATCCCACCAACCTACAATTCTGTATTCTAGGAAATTATCTTTCAAAAGTGAAGGATAAATATTTTCTAAGACAAATGAAAATTGAGAAAATTATTGCCAATAGATCTGCCTTGCAAGAAATGTAAAAAAAAAAAAAAAAACAGTTCCTCAGAGAGAAGGAAAACTATAACTTATACGTCAGAAACTTAAAAAAAAAAGAATGTAAAGAAAGGAAGAGCATCAGAGAAGGAAGAAGGAATAAATGAAAGTAAAATAAAAACACTTATTTCTCAAGCCCTTAATTGTTTTAACAGATAAATTTTGTTTAATAAAAGCAACAATGTGTTTATTAAGCACACATATTGTATCCATGTGTGCATGTATATAGCTAAATATACTGTGTATATTGACCATTAACCAAGGGTTAGAGGTACCAACCTCTATGCATTCAAAATTCCATGTATAACTTTTGACTCCTCAAAAACTTAACTAATAACTTATTATTCACTAGAAGACTTACCAATAACAAAAATAGTTATTTAACATGCAGTTTGCATGTGACAAGTGTTATATACTGTATTCTTACAGTAAATAGGCTAGAGAGAAGAAAATACTATTTAAAAATACCTAAGTAAGAGAAAAAAATATTTACAGTACTGTACTGTAAAAAGTCCAAGTATAAGCAGCCTCCTGTGTTCAAACCTATGTTGTTCAAGGGTCAACCGTGTGTGTGTGTGTGTGTGTGTGTGTGTGTGTATGTATGTATACACAACACATACATACTACATTTGATATAGTATTATTTGAGAGTGAATGTGGATTATTTGTAAAGGTATGCTACAAACTATAAGTGAACCACCAAAAAAAGTTTTTTAAAAAAGTACAACTGATTGTCTGAAAAGGAGAGAAAATTTAATCATTTCAAATGCTTATTTAAAAGCACGAAAGTCAGAAAAAGAATAGAAGACAAAAATAGGAGGAAAGAACAAAGGCAACAAATAGAAAATAGTAAAAAAAATATGTAGATATTATTCCAACTATATCTACTACCACTCTAAAGTTCAATGGTCTAAACATACTAATGAAGGACAAAATATTCAGAATGGATCTAAAAACTAGATCCAATGATATATTTTCTATAGGAAACCCACTTTATTTATTTATTTATTTATTTATTTATTTATTTATTTATTATTGGAGTTCAATTTGCCAACATATATTATCCAGTGCTCATCCCATCAAGTGCCCCCCTGGAAAACCACTTTAAATGTAGAAACATATCTATTTCAAGTAAATGAATGGAGATACACTAATTTTACCACTAATCAAAAGAACGCAGGTATAGTTACATTACCTTCAGACCGAACAAAGATTTCAGAGCAAAAATAAAAGTTATCAGAGATAAAGAGGAGCATTAAATAATGATAACAGGGGGTCAACAGTAAAGACATAATACTCTTAAACACTTATGTCTCAAAATACGTGAGAGCTTCAAAATGCGTGAGACAAAAACTGACAGAATTTTAAGGAGGAATAAATGAATTCACTATCATGGCTGGAGACTTTAACACCTTTCTATCACTTCTAAATAACACAGAGGTCAAAGAAGATCAAGATAAATTACTAAATATTTAGAACCAAATGAACATGAAAATACAACCTATCAAAATTTGTCAGATGCAGTGAAAACAGAATTTAAAGGGAAAGTCATAGCATTGAATTCATATATTAGAAAAGTAGTATGATCTAAAATCAACACTAAGCTTCCAATTTAGGAAACTAAAAAAAGAAGAGCAAATTAATTCTCAAATAAGAATAATGAAAAAATAAAAATTAGAATAAATTAATAAAATTGAAAAGAAGAAATCAATGGAGAAAATCAATAAAACCAAAAGTTGGTAAAATCAATAATTTAATTTTGGATAACCTCTAGCCAGGATAACCAGGAAAAAAGAGAAGAAACAAATTACGAGTATCAGAAAAGAAAGGGAGCTATGACTATTGATCCTATTATATTAAAAGAATAATAAAGGAGTGTTATGAACAACTCTATGTTCAAATTCGAAAACCAAAATGAAATTAGACCCATTCTTTGAAAGACACAATCTGCCAAAACCCACACAGGAAGAAATAACAAAGTGAATAGGCCCAAATTAGTTAAAGAAATTGAATCAATAATCAATAGCCTTCCCAAACAGAAATCTTGAGGCCCAGATGGGTCCACTGGTGAATTCTACAAAGATATTAAAGAAGAAATTATACTGATTCCCTACAATCTCTTCCAGAAGAAAAAACAAAGAGAATACTTTTAACTCATTCTATGAGGCTAGTATTACCCCAATGACAATTAGAGAATGACATTACAAGAAAAGAAAACCACAAACTGTATTATTTGTGAGCACAGATACAAATCCCTCACAAAATATTGACAAATCAAATTCAGTAATGTATAATGAGAATTATATACCACAACCAAGTTGGATTTATCCCAGGCATGCAAGCCTGAATCAACATTCAACAATCAATTCATGTATTCCATCACATCAACAAGCTAAAGAAGAGGGTGTCTCAGTTGGTTAAACGTTTGCCTTAGGCTCAGGTGATCCCAGAGTCCTGGGATAAAGCCCGCATCAGCTCTCTGATTAGCAGGGATCCTGCTTCTTCCCCTCCTGCTCCTCTTGCTTGTGCTCTCACTCCCTCTCTTGTCAAATAAATAGATAGATAGATAATAGATAAATGAATAAATAAATAAATAAATAAATAAATAAATAATAAATTCTTTAAAAGAAAACAAGCTAAAGAAGAAAAATCACATGATAAGATCAACAGATACAGAAAAAGAATTTGACAAAGTGCAATATGCATTCATGATAAAAACTTTCAGCAAACTAGAAACAGAGGGAAGCTTTTTCAATTTGATAATATCTACAAGAAACCTACAGCTAAAAAACAAACAAAACAAAACAAAACAAAAAACCTACAGCTAACAAAATACTTAGTGGTGAGAAATTCAAAGCTTTCCCATTAAGATCAGAAATAGGACAAGGATGTTCTTTCTCAAAACTCCTTTTCAGTATCAGGACTGGAAGTACTAGTTGATACAATAAGATGAGAAAAGGAAATAAAAGTTATACCAATTGAAAAGACTGAAATAAAACTGTGTATTTTTACAGATGATATGATCTCTATGTAGAAAATCTGGAACAATTAAGAAAAGACCTGGAAGTAAAGAGTTATAATAGCAAGATTGTAGGATACAAAAGTCATTTTCTTTCTTCTATACCAGCAATGAACAAGTGAGATTTGAAATTGAAAACACAATACCATTTATATTAGCAACCCTCAAAATAAAATATTTAGGTATAAATCTAACAGAATCTGTACAAGACCTATTTATGGAAAACTACAGAATTCTGATGAAAGAAATCAAAGTAACTAAACAATGAAGCAAAATTCCATGTTCATGAAGATTGACTACTGGCAAGATGCCAGTTCTTTCTAACTTGATCTACAGATTCAACAATTCCAATTAAAATCCCGGAAAGTTATTTGGTGGAAATCAACAAACTAATTCTAAATTTTATGGGCAGATAAAAACCCAGAATGGGCAATACAACATTGAAGGACAAGAACTAAGCCAGAAGACTGATACTACCTAACTTCAAAACTTACTATAAGCCTTCAGTAATTAAGACAGTGTTTTATCAAATGAAAGAACAGACAAATAGATTAATGGCACTGCATGAAGAGCCCAGTAATAGACCCACATAAGTATAGTCAACTTTACAAAGGAGCAAAGGCAGTACAATGACAGTCTGAGCAAAGACAGTCTTTTGAACAATGATGCTGGAACAATGAGAAATCCACATGTAAAAACTGAGTCTAAAAATAGACCTATACCTTTTACAAAAATTAAACTCAAGTTGGATCATAGACCTATTGTAAAATGTAAAACTACAAAATTCCTACAACAGGAGAAAACCTTAATAACCTCAGGTTTGGTGATGATTTTAGATAACAGCACTAAAGGAATGATCCGTGAAAGAAGGAACTGATAAGCCTGACCTAATTAGATTTAAAACTTCTACTTTGGGATATGCACTATCAGTGGAATAAGAAGACAAGCCACAGATTGGGAAAAACATTTGCAAAGCACATTTCTGATAAAGGACTGTTGTGCAAAATATACAAATGGCCCTTAAAATTCAACAATAAGAAAACAACCAACCTGACTTAAAAATGTGTCAGACCTGAATAGACACCTACCAAAGAAGGTATACAGATGGCAAATAAACATATGAAAACATTTTCCACATTACATGTATTTAAACAATGATCTACTACTACACATCTATTAGAATGGCCAAAATATAAAGCACTAACAATATCAAATGCTAATGTAGATATGGAGCAACAGAAATTTTCATTCATTGCTGATGGGAATGTAAAATAATACAGCCACTAAGGAAGACATTTTAGAAATTTCTTACAAAATTAGATCTGATCTTACCATATGATCCAACAATTGTGCTCCTCGGCATTTACCCAAAGAAGTTGAAAACTTATGTCCACACAAAAACCTGCATATAGATGTTTATAGCAGCTTTATTTGTTATTGCTAAAACGGGAGGCAACCATGATGTCCTTAAGCAGGTAAGCATGTATATAATTGAGGTACATCCAGACAATGGAATATTATTCAGTGCTAAAAAAGGAATGAGCTATATCAAGCCACAAAAAGATACAGAAGAAACCTGAATACATATTACTAAGTGAAAGAGGTCAATTTGAAAATGCAAATATTTTATGATTCCAACTATATGACACATCCTGGAAAAGGCACAACTTCAGAGACAGTAAAATGATGTTGGGGAAGGTCATTGAAAAGACATGATCGCCAGTTGACTCTCAGGTAGGTAGACCCAAGCAATTAGAAGCTCCTCATCCCATCCTCTGTCTTTGAAATGCAAGTTCTGCTGGACTTTCCAATGCTGAGAGGCTGCTCCAAGGACATAACCTTGAGATACTGATGTGGTATTGAGAACACTTAGATGGTATATGTAACTGAACCCTATTAATATTTGGCAGGTTGGTGCAGGGATCCATTCATCTTGCTGCTGCCCAAGACAAACCTTACATGTAAGTTCCTTTGCTTATTAAAACTGCCACCTTACCAGGCTGGACTGGCCTGCCTCTTTCTTCACACTTTCCCTGTACCCCCATGTATGGAGGTGATTTCAGACTAACAAGGTGCTCCGGAGATAATTGTAAACTATCAAAGATTAGCAGTGCCAGTGATTAGATGTCAGGGAGGGGTAGTGATTGGACAAAGCAGAGAGAATTTTTAGGGTAGTGAACCTACTCTGTATTATTCTGAAATGGTGGGTACACATCATTATACATTTTTCAAAACTCATAGAAATGTATGACATCAAACATGCACTCTAATGTAAGCTGTGGACCTGGGTGATAGTGTTATATGGAGATATGCCCATTGATTGTAGGAAATATTCACTCCGGTGGAAGGTTTTGACATTAATATAGGCTGTCCATATGTTGCAGGGTGGATGGAGGGTATATAGAAATCTCTGCACTTTCCACTTGATTTTTCTCTGAACCTTAAACTGCTCTAAAACAGTCTATTTTTTTAAAAAAGCTCTCCAGTGCCAGTTTTTATCAATAAAATTTAGTTTTACTTTATAACTAACTACTCATTTAAAAATAATCAAAAGAAAAGGCTAGAAGTTTTAAAGTCTGTCTTCCTATATCCATTAATTCATACTTTTATTAAGTCTTTTATTTAGGAACAAATCTTTTTTACAGTAACTGTACTTAGGTGTTGCCCTCTTTGAACCAGAACTTTTTCTGTCTCCCTCTTTGTTTTGAGTTTGCCAAGAGACATTTAAATAAATTGGATTGTACAGAAAGCATTTTTAAAAGTGAGAGAAAAATCCTTTGCTTCTTTTCAATCTCTGTTAGAGTGGCTTTAAAAAAAATGTTAAGTTATAGGATGAAGGCAAAACTTGTCTATCTTTCAAATTCTTAGCTGTTGAAAAGATAAAATTTTAGATCCCTCTTAACGGTACACAATGACTGAGCAGCACCTCTCTGGGGTATATGGATTTTGGATTATGCCATAAAAGATGACTTTTTCCTTGATTGAGGTGAAAGGTGGAACTAACCTAGGAGATGAACTCATGGGTAATTCTATAGATAAACACTTTCAGAGTAGAACTGTAAATGTAATTTTCTGATGAAAATCCAGGCTTTTTTTAAAGCCTTCCAATCAAAAGTCATCTGAAAACTTCTGGAAAATGAATCTGGAAGATTGAGAAGAATTGCAGGAGATTTAGGAGGAACACAGGTACTGGAAAAGATTTAGAATTCTTCTCCAATAGATTTATCCCTGCCTGTCTTTACCAATCTGGCTTACATAGTGCCTCAGAGAAATATTTCCAATCCATTATAGTGAACTAGAAGCTAGTGTTAAGCATGACTCAGGTCAAAGTACTAAGCCCAAAATGTGGTCTACACTCCTTTGTGGTAGAATTTGGATTTAAACACCTGGCTTTTGGAACAGTTGTGGTTACCATGTTTTAAAATATCTGTTGAGACAGATTTGTTTTTAGTAAATGATATTTGATTTGTAAATGTTGTAGATACCACCTCCTCAACCACCTCTACCACCAGCACCTGAATTTTTTTTTTTTAAGTCAGATAAAGGCATAGGTAAGTAAGAGTTTTTGTGAAGGGAGTCCATGGTGGCCCAAATGCAGAAGTGATATTTCTTCTACTGTTTCTCTAAGTATAGAACTCATTCCCATTCCCTCCATATAACATCAGTTGCCATAAAAATAAAAGTGAAAAGAGTCTTTTGGCAATTAAACACTTACATACATACTACTATATAGCAAAACAATATTGAAATCAGTTTTTCATTTCATCCCCTTAAGGGATTCAATCCACCGCATTTTGAAAAAATCTTTGCTCTCAAATTGGAAAGCTACTTACAGAGGAGTGCAAGAATTATAAGGGATTAAAATTGGTCACGATGAGAGCTAATGGATGTCTATAAAAATTTCCTTTGACTTCTCTAGATCCAATTAGGACATCCCTAGTGATCCTGAAGGCAGTGGATCAGACCACAAAATATCCAGTTAGTTCTGGATATGTGTTGTTGGCTAAATGTAACATGATTTCTTGCTCTTCAACAATACTTTATACAGTATTATTATTTTTTCTCCATATTGATTGTTTTCCAGCTATGGCATACCCGGCTCATTCTTGTTTACATTTACTAAAAGAGGTATCGCTGAAGCTTTTAGAAGTCGTATCATCTTAGAAAGTCTAGAGATGATTTCTGGTCATCTCTGGTCACAGCGGACTCATTAACATTCCTGATCTGATAATGATCTGAAAGGATCCCTATAGCTTGTATTCTATAGCTGGCATTTCTCTGCTGCTTTTGATTTGCACTATTAACTGTGCCAATTAACGTGATTATGGAATATATAAGAATCATATAAACTAAACATCAAAATGTAAAAGATTATGCCTTTAATAAGTGAATACTTTAGGAAAATATGCAATGTACATTTTGATAGCAACTTCATCAAGAAAACACATTTCAATATTATTTTTGTTTACTTTAAGTTGTCAGTCATTAAAATTCATTAATGATTATAAAATCATTTACCAGTCCAACCAGACTCCCAAGATTTTCACTGGGGAAAAGAAAAAATATATCTGCAAGCTCCTTCGATAGGGAAATCTCATTTGCAAAGCAGCCTGAGAAATGTTTATTTGGTGAGACTGATTAAAAGCATTATTAAATATTCATCAACTCCTCCATTTCATTCCTTCCTCTTCTTTTATTCTGCTAGCAACACTGACAGATAAGGTCCTATAGTCTAACACTTACATAATCAAATGCAGGCAGAAGTATACCTAACTTCATAACCACCAAGAAAGACATTCAGAAAGCAGGAATGGAGACTAACAGCTTGAAGTTCTTTTTTTATTCTTTATGGACGAGGTACTAAAACAAAAATAAATCTTATATTCCATGATAGAGCACTTCCTTTTGTTTGAACAGGAAATATTTATTGCCTCAAGTATGAAGTTTGGGATTCTTTTATTTTTGTTTAATTTTTTTCTATCCATTTTATGGCAGACACTGAGATCATATAGGTGTGACTAAAGAATTACATCGTCAGTTCCCTTCCAACAAGGTGACCACTCTGCAAGAACTCCAATTCTCAGAAACAGTGACTCATATCCTGATCAAGCACATTAAAGGTCATCTAAGTAATGCCAGGAAAGGATGTGGCTCTCTGCCAAGCCTTCTCTTCCCAGTTTTTAAGTGAAAACAATGGTCTTGTTTCAAATGAGTAGATACAGTCTTATTTACAAACTTCAATGTTTTAGCTAGCCATAGGATTAATATTACAAATGAAGTATCCTGAACTAGTTCAGTAGCACCTGGAACATCAAAGATTGAGATTTGTGACAAATAGTCACAGCACTGAAGTTGGATGGGCGTCTGGTTTGACGCGGGGCTAGAAGCAAAAAAAAAAAAAATTATTATATTATACAATAATCATATTCTAATGCTTATTGTAACATTTCCTGAATTGAATGACAAGAGTAGAATATCATTAACAAGGCTGTACAATTTAACACGGCAACACTCTTGAAAAGAAAAGAACATTGGCTTTTGTCATAATTCCATTAACTATACCCAATTTGAATGACTGATGAATGGCACTTTACTACTTTCCTGTCTAAATTTTAGCAGCATGGTGGGATTGAACTTTTGAACCTGTGTCCACATGCATATTTTACTGAAGAGTCCTGTTTCACATTTTTAAATGGGTGCCTGTAATAGTGCTATAGGGGGAGATAGAAACGTTGTTGACTATTTCAGGTAAAAGTACACCACTGGAAAGTATAGTATTCCGGCTGCAGAGAGGCTGCAAAGTTAAAAACAAGTAGGAACAACAGAGGGATGTTTGTCATTCAGAAGATCACAAGTGCTACTGAACTGATCTAGATTTAGCTACTTTATGGCTTGTTTTCCTTGTTTCTTTCCTTTTTGTCATTTCCTACCTACTTTGATTTTGTTGCCACTTGCCTATTTTTCCTAACAAAATTATTCTGTATGTTGAAATTCACTACAGATCTGCAAAGAATCTAAAGTTATTACCCCTTTAGATTTTGCTAGGAATGAAATCATTGGTCTAAATGCCTCCCTCCTTTTCATTTTCCATACACCACTGACTTCCTTGCCCTTTTCTTCCTTCAGCATATTTTTTAGAAAAATTCTAATTCTTAAGTCTATTTTTATACCTGCAGCCATGCTGAATGTAACTGGAAAAAAGCACCACAACCACATTAATCTGTGCATTTAAATGCAGTTTAAATTCATGATCATGAACTTTAGGGGCTCCATACTGGTCTACAGCAGTCCTACAACACTTCACTTATTCATTCATTCACTAGTCCATCTTCGTAGGTGATTATTCTGGAACTTCTTTCTTTCTAAACCTCTAACACCTCCTCCTCCATTTCTACTCTCAAAGATTCTGCTTTCTAGTTCACTAAGAAAAATAAGCAGACAAAAGATAACTTGCTCAAGGTCCCACTACCATATCCCCAGACACCATAATTTCTACTTACATATTTGCCTCCCTTCTAGTTAAAACAGATGGACTCCTTGAGCTTCGAAGGCCATTGCCTCCACTTTTGCATTAAATCTTGGAAGTTCTTGTCTGCTTGCTCCCAGAATTTTCTCCTTTGATATGCTTCATCAATTTTTATTTTCCCCTTCAGTCATACAAACATGCTCTTATATTTTCCATTAAAAAATAATAAAAATTTTCCTGGCTCTGTATTCCCTTCTGATTCCTTTCTCTACTCTATAGCAAAAATTCCCAAAAGAACCATCTATAATCCTTCTCTAATTTCTCTTATCCATTTTTCTCTTAAGTTCATTCCACTCAGCCTTTTTTCCCCACCATTATTCCAGAGTAGCCTTATAAGTCATAGATGATGCTCACCATACCAAATCTCATGGTTATTTATCAATTAACTTCTTTAGACATCAGAAGCATTTAACACAGTGAATCTTTCTCTCATACTAACTACATTCAAAACTTGATTTTCCTCCAGCCTCAGTAAGAGCTTCTCTTAATGCACTTCGCCAATTCTCCTCCTGCTCCAGAACATCTTGATGCTGGAGTATCCCATGGCCCAGTCCTTGATTCTTGCCTCTAGCCACTTTCATTTTCTTGGAAGTCTCATTCAGTTTCTTTCAACTAGCATCTACATGCAAATGACTGTCATATTATATCTTTAGTTCAGATGTCTTTCACGAACTCCAGACTCATATCTAACTATTCATCAACATCTTTATTTAGATGCCTATTAGGCATCTCAAATTCAAAATGTACAAACCTGACTCCTGGTATTACCCCTCCAATCTACTTTACTCACAATTTTCTCATATCATTTATAACAATCCCATATTTTCCTTCTTCAGGCCAAATACTTGAAGTCATTCTTAACTCCCCTATTTCTTTCACACGCCAAATCTGATTATCCGAAAGTTCTGAATTTTCTCTCTGAGACCACCCTTCTAACTTATCTTCCTGACTTTTTCCTTGTTGCCTTATAGATTCTTTCCAACACAGCATTCAAAATGACTCTTTTAAAATTGGTATTAAATCTATCACTTCCCTGCCCAAACTCTAATAATTTAACCTTTTATTCCCTAGTAAGGGCCAGTAGCTTACTAGGCCCTATAAGATGTAATCTCTATAACTGTGTGACTCATGTCCTTCCATGTTTTCTTTGCTCACTCAGTTCCAGCCCCACTGGTCACCCTGTTGATTCTTCAGCAGTAGCCATAAGTCAGCTTTAGGTCCTTGGTTCTGCTGCTCTTTGGTGCTCAATGACAGCCCCTTAAGTAATGGATGACTGCTCTCTCAACAGCTTTAAGTGGTTTGCTGAAATAATTGATGATCAGTGAGTCCTACCATGACTACCCTACCTAAAATTGTAATCTGCTTTCCACCTTTCACTCTCTTTATGACCCTATTTAATGGCCCTACTTCACTTTTGCTTTCATTTCATAGAAGGTTTTATCTAATGTACTATTTTTTCACTTAAATTTTGTTCATTACATGTTTTTACATATTATTTGTATGGTAGAATATAATTTTAATCAGGATACCTGGATGGCTCAGTGGTTGAGCATCTGCCTTCAGCTCAGGGCGTGATCCCAGGATCCTGGGGACTGAGTCCTGCATTGGGCTCCCTGAATGGAGTCTACTTTTCCCTCTGTCTATGTCTCTGCTTCTCTTTGTGTATCTCTCATGAATAAATAACAATCTTAATAAACAAATTGCTAAAAAAAAGAATATAATCTTAATGAAAACAGTGTTCTTTTTTGTCTGTATTAGTGCTATTTGGTAGTAGATCTTTGATATATATTCATCAAATGAACACATAATACATACTTATAATCTGAGAGAAATTATTTCCATATGAAATCAGGGAGATAAAATGGAAGAACTTGGGACAGAAAAGCACTAAAAGGCTATAAAATATCTTTCAAACGGGTTAAAAAAGGAATAAACAGTAAAATAAAGGAAGCAAAAAAGGAAGATAAAAGTTGAAATTTGGGGTAAATAATTGTAGAGTTGTTTCAAAGGATAAGGTGGTATACAATTTGGTATAGTAATTTTAAAATTGTATAAAATAATTTTAGGGTTGAAATTATTTTTAAAGTAATTTTATTATTCATGTATTAATATAGATAATAAGTAACATTAGCACAGTGTATGTTAATGTATGATAATTAATATCTGCATCAATATAAAATATTAATAATAATTAATGTTAATAAATGTTAATATATAAATAATACATTAATATATTACATACTATATATGTGTATGTAATATGCAAAATTTTCCCTGCATTTTTCTCCATTAATGTTGTTGCTGATATGCAAATAAAGCCAGCCAACGAACTGCCGTAATACCCACACCACTTTAATTAACTCATAAAATATACATCAAAGTTCCCATTTCCTTACTTCCTTGAAAGTGACACTTTCTAAGGGTCAAATTCTGTGATTTCTTTCACTCATAACATACACGGATATATACCTGCTTCCCTTGATGAGGTCGATTTCTCTCTTGCCTGACTACTTGACTTTATTATGAAAAAAAGAGTCTTTTCAGTTATGACTATAGACTGATCAGTCTACTGCTATAGACTTCCAACACTTCGAAACTATGATTAATAATTTGTGGTTGGGATTGCCTATGGCCATAATGTATTTCTCCCACAGTATTTAGAATTCCTCTGCTCCCACCTGCTCAGATGCCTTTTTGTAATCTCCATCTCCATTTTCTGTTTAATTCGCCAATAATTTAGCCTCCAAACCTCCCCACCCTCTACCAAGCTGGTGAGTTGGTTGTATTCTAAACTAGTAAAAATGAAGTTAATATTTTACCATTACTCTCCTGATCACCCATACTCAACACTTTTTTAGAACAATTCATGACCTTTTGCCTACTTTTGAGAACTTTCTACTACTTAATTAGCTTCAAATCAAGTTGCTTTGAGTTGTTTGTTTTTACTAAAACTTATTCCCACAACTTTCTATTTATCCTATGGTTCAAGTCATCTTATCTCATCTCTGGACTTTGGACATAATCCTCTAAATAGGCCCATCCTTGATCTTAGGTTATTTCTTGTCTAAAATGTTCTCTACACTATATACAGATTATTCTTCTAACATAACTGTAGTGATCAAGACATATAATCATATTAATACTTTATTTACTTACTTAAATTTTAAAACTTTAATGCCATTACATGGCATGATATATTATCCAGACTAGCACAAAAGACTTTTCACACCCAGGGCTTGCTCTCTTACTCTCAAATATATATGCATAATTTTACATATATATTATATTGTCCTATGTATATGATATATACCTTTCAAACATCTACATATATCTTTGTAATATGTATTATTGTACATGTTTGTTATCATATATACCCATGTATTATTACATGTGTTAGTATATATATGTGTATATGTGTATATGTGTATGTATATACATAACACATTGCACACCAAATTATATGTCAAATGTATGACTATTCAGGTTTAACCCAGGCATGCAAAGTTAGTTCAACATTCAAAATTCAGTCAATTCAATGTCCATCAATGTCAATTGACTGAAAAAGAAAAACACAGAATCATCTCAGTAGATGAAGAAAGTCATTTCTAAACATTCAATATTTAAGATAAAGAACTTTTAGTGAATTAGAATTAGAAGAGAATTCCATCAATATGATAGAAGGTTTCTATTAAAAAACTATAACTAACCTACAGAAAATCATATTTAAGAGTTAAAAACTGAATTATTTCCCAAAGATCAAAAATAAGATGATTATACTTCCTTAGACTACTCCTATTCAAAACTGTAGTGGAAATCCTAGTCAATGAATAAAGTAAGAAAAAAAAATTTGGATTCAAAAGAAAGTTGCAAACTTTTTTTTTTCCACTCACAGATACCATAATCATTCTAGAGGGTCCTAAAGAATTTATAAAAGAGCTACTAAAATGAATAGATGAATATATCAGGGCTCAATTTACAAGGTCAATTTTTTTAAAAAAATTAACTGAATCTATATGTAGTAACAATGAATAATTGAAAATTGAAATACAGAATTCCATTTCACATAGTATTAGAAAACATTGCATACTTAAGGGCTATATCTACAAAACCGTGTAAGATTCAATACTGAAAATTTCTAAATATTTTGAGAAAAATTTAAAAAGACAGTAATAGATTTTTTTATACAGGAAGACTTAATATTAAGATGTCAATCTTCCCAAATTTATGTAGTTTTGATGCAATTCTGAGCAAAATTCACCAGTTTTTGTAAATATTGACTAGTTGATTCTAAAATGTTTATAAAAAAGCAAAGGATCTAGAAAAATGAAAACAGCTGGCAGGGTGAAAAAAGTTGGCAAATACACTTTACCTAAATTTAATTTTGATTCTAAAGCTACAATAATTAAGATAGTGTGGTATTGGGATAAGGATAGAACTATAGATCTACAGAAGCAAAGAGGGAGTCGAAAAATAAACTCATATGTAGTAGGTAGCTTGTAATGCTTTTTTTTCCCCAGATATTCACACCCTTAGGAATTTCTTCCTCTTGAGTATGGACTATAGTACTGCCTCATTTCTAATTAAGAGCACAAAACAGAAGTGATAAGATATTGCTTCCATGATTAAGTTACAAAAAGACTGTAGCTTCTTTCCTGGGTGTTCTCTTATAGCTGGATCTTCCATTCTGGAGGGAGAAATCTGTCTCTGTAGAGAGGCCCACCTGGCAAAGAACTGATATCTTGGCCAATATCCAGTGAAGAGTGAAATCTTGCCAAAAGCTATGTTAGTGAGTTTCAGAACAGATCCTCCCTTGTTTGAGTCTTGACTAAAGCCCTGACCTACATTTTGATTATAGCCTTGTGGAAGGCCTCAGCCAGATTACTTAGCAAAACTGCTCTTGGATCCCTAACCTACAGAAAATGTAAGATAATACATGTTTAATATTTGCAGCCAGTAAGTTTTGTGGTAATATACAACAACAGATAAGTAAATATAACATAGATAGTCAATTGATATTTGCAAAGATACCACGACATTTTCATGGAGAAAGTATGATTTTCTTTTTATAAATCATGTTAGGACAATTGTACATCTGGCAAAAAAAAAATGAACATAGATCGTCATTTCACATGATATGAAACAAAACTAAAAATGAATTCTAGATCTAAAAGTAAAGGTTAAAACTCGGGATCCCTGGGTGGCGCAGCGGTTTGGCGCCTGCCTTTGGCCCAGGGCGCGATCCTGGAGACCCGGGATCGAATCCCACGTCAGGCTCCCGGTGCATGGAGCCTGTTTCTCCCTCCGCCTGTGTCTCTGCCTCTCTCCCTCTCTCTCTGTGACTATCATAAATAAATAAAAATTTAAAAAAATAAATAAATAAATAAAAGTAAAGGTTAAAACTCAAAAACCTCTAATCTAAAACAAAGTGTACAAAATAAATCATCATTGCAACTTTAGATTGAGCAAACTTAAAAGAAAAACTGAATAAATAGGACTTCATTGAAGTTAAAAAAACTTCTGCTCTCTGAAAATAACATAAAAATAAAAAAGCAAGACACAGACTAAGAGAAAAATATTAGCAAAACACACATCTGATAAAGGACTTGTGTCTAGAAAACTCTCCAAAGTCAATAATAAAAAACCCAATAATCTAATATCTTAAAAATAATTAAAGATTTGAACAGACACTTCTGTTCAGGGGTACCAATGACAAATAGATATGAAGAGATCCCCTCCTCATTAGTCATGAAATAGACATTAAAACCAGAGAAAGAAATCACTCTACACATATAAAATGGCTGAACAAATAACCACTAGGCAACAATGAGTGTTGGCAAGGATGAGATGCAATTCTCATGCACTGCTGGTGGGAATGCAGATTGCACAGCCACGACTTTCAAATTCATTAACATATGATCAAATCTTGGCTATCTTACTCACAAGCAGAATCATTTTGATATATATTCTTTCAAAGCCATATCTGCAAAATGGGTATAATATGACCATTTCAATCAACCTGAGAAATGGTCATTAATATGATGGGACATAAAGCAGGAAGATAGAGTTTTTAAGATGACAGTATGTTAAATTAATGATTTTGAAGATTAGAAGTTATGAAACTGAGAATAAAGAATAATAAATCTTGGACATATAGGATATATTTAAATTTGTGGCAGTGAATTAACTGGCCTGGAAGATTGTGTCTACTGAGAAGAGGCTCAAGGATAGTTCCTTGGGCCTTGCCAGTCAAGTGTGGTCCACATCTATCAGCAAAAAGGACATCTTTTGGAAGCTAGTTTGAAATGAAAAATCTCCAGATCCACCCCAGGTCTGTTAAATCAGAATCTGCATATTAACATATTTCTCCAGTGATTGGAAGCACAGTACAATAATAAGCACTACTCTAGAGAACACCAAATCTTGAGGGTCAAAGAGAGAGGGGATCAGCATATAAGGGAGAGGTGTAAGGTAGGCAACAGGCTGATATTCCATGATATTTGTAGACAACACAGTGAGAGGAGTCATGAAAAATCCATCAAGGACTCATGTTATTTTCAGAGAAAAATCCTGGTGGTGCTAAATATTGTTTTTTTTTTCTCCTCGTCCACTCTAATCATGTTTATTGTGCTTCTGACACCTTCCATTATCCTTTCCACAGCTCATTATTTTAGTAGAAATTGTGCTGCTCTCTTCACACTGAACATGATATTGTCTCTGTGGCACCAGCAGCAACTTTGTGTTCATTCATATACACATATTAAGGAGTGGATTATCATTAATTATGCACTAAAATGTTCTTGGCAACAGACTAAGTGACAAAACATTTGCTTTTGTGAGAGTTCTATTAGGTGAACCCAAGTTGAACCACGGAGAAATATGACACTTTTCTTTATTTTAATTTGTATCACAAGGTCAGGATCATGACAGTGACTCTATTTTGCACATTATTTTCTCTATCATTGTAATGATGCTAATGGAATTCTTTTAACTAAACTGTTTTCATCAGGTCTACAACCTATTTATTGCATATTAAGAAAAAATGTCTTGTTAACATTACTTAATCTACTGAAGTTTCAATTCAATAATAAAAAATGTTTTTCTGAAGACCATCATTGGTTATAAGAGTTTAAATGATGTTATGTTTTTACTGTTTACAGCTAATTCAAGCAGAAATTGGAACAAATAAAGAAAATTGTAATAATATGTCTATATAAGTTCTAATTATAGATCAAAGAAACACTTCATTAATAAACAGCATATGTTATAAGTTGCATTTGATTATAGAAATGATTGGAGACTTAGAGCTTACTTTAAAGTATGCATAAAAAGAAGAACCTTATAAAGAAAATTTTTCCAGAGGTAAATCTAATGCTAGTTTTTATGCTAATGTAAATTACATTATAAATTTTCTATTGATGATTAGTTCTGGATCATAAGTAATTTCAAACAACTTCAGTTTAGTTTTTCCTGGTACATGGTAGATTCTCAATAAGTAGTATATGATATCTACCACACAGTTCCCTGCGTAAAATTTCCTTGAATTAAGAAACAAATTAATTAAAAAATCCAAATATGATATTGTTTGCTACCAACATTTTTATATAAACTAAAATTTAGTTGCAGAAAGGCAGCATGAATAGGAGAACATGCTTGACTTGTCAGCTCATTTCTCAGGGATAGGCTATACTACAACTGGATAGGAAAGGCCGCATCTATTCACTCTGCATTTATTCAGTCTCTAAAATGTGCCAAAGAAAAATAGTATTGTGTAGATTGGAATTCATATACAGTTTTTTGTTTGTTCAATCTTTTGTTTTGGTTTTAAAGTGTATTGATTAAATTGAAAACAGTTAAACTTAAGCAGAGTTCTTGGAGCCTTTAATGGAGACAGAAATTAGAATAAAACTATTATTTCCAGACCCTGAGCATACAGTTTCTGGAAAACTTACAAAATTCTATTGACTAAATTCCTGCATTTGATTGAGCTGATATTATATAGATCTATTCACTGGCACCTTACTTGGGAACAGTCAGACAATTTTTTATTTTCTTCTGCTCAATCATAAGGAATTTCTTCAGCTTCACTGTAGAGCTAGAATAGAAGATATTGGGTGAAATCCCTGTATGCTAGCACTAGCAGTTCGGAGAACCCTCGCTAATATGAATACCTCCATTATAGCAGACTAACTAGACAACTATCAAAAATGTTGCGTGCGCGCGCACACACACACACACACACACACACACACACCCCACATACACACATGCATATCCTACATTAGGTGGATACATGATAGGTTATAATGGATCTTTGCACATTGCTTAACCTGATTTATTTCTCTGATAGAATGTTTCTTTCATATAGTAATATGAGAGAAGCTGCCAGACTTTCCATTAGAGTAACAAGTTCAACATGTTAACATGGAAACAATCACTGATAAAGAAGCTATGTTGGAGGGATGAATTCTATTACAGTAATAAATGACTTAGACTTTCATTCAAGTGTCAAATCTATCAACAAGAAAAGAAGGATTCTATTATCAATATGGGTTTTGATTGCAGATTTATAAATGGCTAAATAAAATGTTAGGAAGTTAAATTTGTTAGTGCCAACCCTAGACTGGCCAAAGTCAAAACAGTGAGACTGTGAATTTGTTATATTCCCGTGACTCTACTTTCCTTATCTTGGTTATACCCCTATCCTTCAAGTAGCCTCAGAGACTCTTAAAATCTCCTATCTTCTAGGATTGCCTTTGGTGGTTCAATGGGGAATTCCTTCACTCATCACAAGGTACTAGTAACCATTTCCCAGTGACCAATCTTGTCACCCCATCCCATCAACAGTTACTGTACCTAATTCTCACATCTATAGAATCAAACTTTATTCTCACATGAGTATGAATATTAGAATATGTAAGTAAGCATTATTACACACTTATTACAACATACATATTTTATAATATTTCTTGTAATAGTTCCTTTGGATATTGGGGCAGTGTTTGCCCAGACTTTTTAAAATACCCTTACCTAAATGTAGAAGGACTTTTAACACATCTCAAACTGTATTTTAAGATAGCATTTACAACAGCTATATAAAAATGTACTCTCTTTATGTGAATGATACAAATAGAAAATTATTTTTATTTTTACAATAATCTAGTTATAATTTTACATGAGTTTATTTTGATTGACTATTAGGAGAAATATATCAGAGCTTCATTTTCTCCTTTATTCAGGCAAATAAGCCTTAGGGAATTTTACACAACTTTCACAATTCTCCTACAGGTTACATATCTATTTTGGTTAATTGCCTACAGTACTGTGTTTAGATTAAGGCTCTAATTCATCTTAAGTTGCCTATTTTAGGGGTCTGGGTCAAGCTTCCTTCCTCCCAGCTTTATTGAGTATAGTTGATAAATAAAATTGTAATATATTTAAAGTGCACAACATGATAGCTTCATGTATGTATTAATTGTTAAATGATTACCACAATCAAGTTAACTAACCCATTTATTACCTCACATAGTTACTTTTTATTTTCATTTTTTGGTGAGAACACCTACGATCCTCTCGCTTAACAAATTTCAAGTACACAATAAAGAATCATTAACTATAGTCTTTAAGCTATATATTAGACTCTCAGAAATTATTCATCTCACAACATAGGCCACACTTCTCAATGCAGCTCCATTACCACAAGCAATATATCCATCCTAATGAAGACTCCTAGAATCCCATAAGAAGATCATATGAATAAATGACAGTCCAGGTCTGCATGTCTGAATAGCAACTATATTAAGTCTTTCTTTCCTTTAACAGCATGGACAAATATAAGTGTAGTTTCATTTCATTTTGCAGATCCAGGCTCAGAAAAGAATTTCCTATATTGTCAGGCATTTTCAAGTTATGAGGCCATTATTACAAAACTGATTCTGAAAATTAAAGCATATTTATTGAAGCAATTAAAACAATATTTTCTTCTATGTTCCCCGCTATCTCCTCTAAGCAGCATTTAAGTTCTAGTTATAACACCTGAATGCAGAGTATGCATTCCCAGAAAAAAATTTTAGCTTTGACAAACATACATACATACACATATATATATACACATATATAAAAATTATATATGAGTACCTACATATACACATGTAAATGGAACATGGAGAACTGAGAAACTACAGTGCATGACTTCAGAGAACAACCTAGTATATTTAAAAGAGCACTTATGAGGATATACATTATCTTCTTTTTAAGATTTTATTTATTTGACAGGATAGGGGAGAGAGAACACAAGCAGAGGGAGTGGCAGGCAGATGGAGAGGGAGAAGCAGGCTCCCCATGTAGAAGGGAGCCTGATGTAGGGCTGGATCCCAGGACCCTGATCGTGACCTGAGCTGAAAGGCAGACGTTTAACCAACTGAGCCACCCGGGGCACCTTGTACATTATCTTTCTATGTCATATAACTTCAGCAACATAGCTATTAATTCTCTAGTCTATACTTTTTTTCCCCCAAGGAGTCCATTTTTTTTTCTATCAAAGGGAAGCCAAGTGAAAGTAAAAGTTATAGAATGTTGCTTTATAATTTGAAGTTTTAGGAGTAGAGCAAGCACTCCACATCACCTACCTTTTACAGAGTCTCCTTCCAAAGCACTATCAGTATATTTTAGGGAAATTTTCAAGCCATTATAGTCCATCTGCTCTTTAATAACTCAAGGCTGTATAGAATAAAAGCTTTTTAACCTCCACGTGCATGTTTTACAAATAATTTCTACATAGTTTTGAGTCTTCATTATATATTTCTTTGGCATTTTTACTTTGGCTTGATAATTTAAGGCACAATATTCAAGGCAAGAAATAGAAAGTATATCCTCTTTTTTTTCCACATATAAGGTATAAAGCTTTCATAAAATGATCTGTATCTCCTTGATGGTCTTTGGCCACATACTTTCCCCTCCCCCAAACAGGCTAAAGAATTCTTCCAGAATCCTGTTTCTAGATACGTAATGCATTTTTCCTTAGCAATAGTATTTTTATTTTGATCTCATAGCTACCAAACCATTAACCATTAGGAAGCTCATAAGCAAGGTACAAGGCAGGCAATGTTGGTGATTTCCAGGAGAAGGTCATAACCCTGAATTTTTTTAAATAACTATTACAATGAGGAACAGGGTGCAGCCACAAAAGGAATAGTTATAATTTATGCCTGACTTACTTCAGCGGAATATAGTTTATTTATAAACTGCTTATGGCAAACTCTGTATGCCCCTGTTCAATGCATGTGCTGAACTGTCTTCTGGTAAATTATTTAAATTACACCTAGCAGTAATTCCTGAGGACTTTCATACTTCATTTTCTCTATTAATGTAACAGGGAAAAGCTGCTTTGCGAGGATTGCTCTAAATTCCCAGAGTGTGAGTTCCAGACTCTGTATGTGTTGCATTATGCCTGTCAAAAAACTTGTCTTCTCCTGAAATTTATTACTGAAGTTTCTCCACCCGAGCTACTCATTGAAGCCTTACAGAAAGCTCATACATGATTTAAGCTGCTAACAGCACTGAAAGAAATAGGTCAGGTTAAAAAAAAAAAACCTTGAATTTAAGCTACCTTCACTTATTACTTATGCAAGATTATGCATAATTTAGCACACTGCTGAATATGCAAGGACAGAATAATTGTTTACCAAAATATTTACTCTGAGTTGGTACCTGTGTTTTAGTGAGATAAGGTGACTTCTCAGCATTTGCTAATCACTTTTGAATTAAAAAACAATGAGCGAGTTTTTGATTGGATTGATAACTGCACAACAGTATATGTAAACAGAGATCTTGTTTAACAACTTCATTCAAGTAAAATACATGATACTGCTGTACAGATTGAGCAGTTTCATTAAAGTCATTCCATTTTAGAAAACATTTCTTCTCTTTTTTTTCTTGCTATAGTCCTATCACATGCACATACAAGCGTTGCAGAAAGCCTATATAAATGAGCTATTTTTTTCTTTCTAATTTAAGTTGAACATTGTATAGCCTTTTTCTAGCATTTAGAAGCAGACCAAAATGGGGAGAGCCACTAACATGAAGGAGAAATTTGGATTAAAAGAAGGTTTTTACATTAGCTATTTTCCAAATGTAAAAGTGTTCAATAGAATATAAACTTGGTTTGACATAATAATATTTTTTTTGCAGCTTTTCAGAAGAATTTTTTTGAAGAATCCTGTTCCTAATCAGGGAGTCCTTGTTGGTGTGTAATTATAAAATGAAGGTTAGTATCCCCTAAATTAGAAGTTCAAAACTTCTAATTAAAACTCCAGAGATCCCTGGGTGGCTCAGTGGTTAACTGCTTTCTGCTCAGGGTGTGATCCTCATTAAAGGATCAAGTCCAGCATCAGGTTCCATGTGAGGAGCCTGCTTCTTGCTCTCTGTCTGTGTCTCTGCCACTCTACCTGTCTCACATGAATAAATAAAATCTTTAAAAAGATTCAAAATTCCATAAAACCATCATACTAAAATATTTAAAAAATTGAAAAAATGTTTCAGGGATAGTATAAATTCATCATCCCCAAAGTTGAATAGATCCAAATTTCATACCTAATATAATTGTTTAGAATTCTGAAAGAATTGTCTATTTTAAGGCTTACATAGAACATGTCAGACTTTTGACTCATAACTCTTTTTGAATAATAAAAACTCATGAACAAAAACACAAGGATGAATCTTAACACATTTAATTCAATCTTCAGAAATTACACCAAAGTAGACAGAATTAAAGCTAATATTCAAAAATAAATATAGAATAAAATAGAATTAAAAATTAACAGTAGATTCTGTTGGTACATTTATCATATCTTAAAATGGGATAATAAGAATAGAATAGAAAAATACAGGTTTTTTTATGCAGTCATCTTTACATTAACTAAAATTGGGGATTCCATATAGATACACATCAAAATAAACTCAAATAGTATTGAGATAATATTTAAAATGTATAAACCAGAAAATGAAGAAAATATACTTGAATATTATAAGCTCTCCTAGTGATGGTAATTTTAAGCTTTGAAGAGATACCAGAAATTAGATAGACAGGCTTTACCATATAGAAATTAAAACCCTGTTATACATTTTCAGAATAAAAGGGAATATGTTTAGACAAAAACATTTACAGCAATTATGGCTGTATGTGTAAATATACACATATATATTTATTCATAAGCCAAATTCAAGGGACAACTAAGATGAACAATTCACATATAGAAATATAATTAGTATATAAACAGAAGAGAATATATTTATAATTTAAACAACAACTAAGTGACATTGTTTTTCTATCAAACTTGATTTTAAAATTATGGGTCACCCTAATGACGGTGAGGTATAATGAAAAGCTAATGGCAGAATTATTTATGATGCTGAAAAATGTTAAAATATTCAAAAAGCAAATATAAATCTTTGCATATTTGATCTGTAGACATTAAATATGAAAACTATGAAGTCTATTTAGCAACATGAAACTTTTTCATAAAGTACATTTTCTAAAGCTTAATACAATATCATAACTACAAGATGGCATATCTAATATGTATATGGAGAAGGACTGGGGTTAGACAGAGAAATCAAATGCCATTTTGGGGGAGGAAATCATGGCTTTATAAATAAGTTTATCTTTCATTTTGTTTTAACTGTATCAGAATATTAATTATAACAAATACTTTAGTACTTATTGATGTTGTGAATACTTTCACTCAATTGTCACTATGATCCTATGAGTTAAGAACTAATAATGCCTTTCTAAATGGTTTTAAGAAAACTCTTGTGGTAGATTCATGGCACATTTGCCCATTTAACAAAATTTTATTGTTTGATATATTTTCAATGGCAACAAAAATAAAGTAATTGTCCCAGAACAGATATTTGGAGTAGGATGATATTTTATTACATATTTCTGTTATGTTTTATAAAAATTAATGTGGCTATAATCAACTATGCTCACATATATTTTTTTAATTTTTATTTATTTATGATAGTCACAGAGAGAGAGAGAGAGAGAGGCAGAGAGACACAGGCAGAGGGAGAAGCAGGCTCCATGCACCGGGAGCCCGAAGTGGGATTCCATCCCGGGTCTCCAGGATCGCGCCCTGGGCCAAAGGCAGGCGCCAAACTGCTGCGCCACCCAGGGATCCCTGCTCACATATATTTAATGGAGCAATGTATAACCCTTCCAGTAGTCAAATTGTTAAATATTCTAAAATATATTGCTGTAAGAAAATGGGAAATTGGTTTATATTTAAATCCATTTTTGTCACTTTTTCCAATAACTGCACTGATTTGAAAGAAAACTACCAAAAGCACTTCCGCTGAAAGACATTATGCATTAGTCCTACCAACTAAATCAAAAACCACAAAGTCAAAAAAAATCTGAAGAAACTGTGACAACAGAGAATGCCAATTTATGGACAAATAACCATGTATGAGTATTAGTCTTACAATTTTTCAAATAATGGTAATATCAAGCAGGTGTTTCTGATCATAGCTTATGCAATAAATCCACACAATCTACATGGTCATAAAATATATGAATCTCACTTAAATATTTCACTTTATTTCTGTGTTCAACAAAATATCTTTCTAATATGAATTGGTTATATTTCTTAATGAGCTGGGTGTCATAATCAAGAATGTGCATATTAATTTTAATATTTCTGCACATAAATACAAAATATATTTATTTATATTTTGTGATAATTTTACTATACATTTTGCTCAATTCCCCAACTTTTATTTTTGCCTTTTAATTTAAAATATTTTTCATAAGTTCTTCTTCTCTTTGTTCCTGCTTATATGAAACTGAAGGGGGTAGAAATGGGAAATATTAGCTAAAGATATTAATTTGATAATAATATTTTATGTTGTGATAGGAAATTATTGCTTCTTTTTTTACAATTGAATTTAAAAGAGCACTTTCCAATATTGTTTGTGGGTTTTTTTTTTGTTTTTAAATGGGAGGACTAGAAACTAGCTATAATGTCAGATTTCCCACCAGGAGCAAGTTACCTTAGAAAATTTTAGAGTATTGGATATTCCATCTCTATCAAGTAAAAAAAAAAATTGACTAGTGTTGCATATATAAAACTAAGAATTAAAAAAAAAAATAAAAAAAAATAAAAAAAATAAAACTAAGAATTAGTATCTAGAGTATAGGAAGAACTCAGAAACCAAAAAAGGTAAAACTAAAATATTAAAATTAATTATATTTTTATAAAAGATTTGAAAAGATAATTCACAAAAGGAGATAATTCACAAAATCTCCAACTCCTATCCCTTACCCCCAGCAATCAGAAAATGATCCAGTGAGATGTTATGCCACATCCAATAGATATGGCAAAAAATTTGGAATTTTAAAAATATAAGGTATTGTCAAGAATATAAAAGAAACATTCACTTTTATTTATAGCTGGTAGAAGTGTTGATTGTTAAAGTCACTTAAGAGAACCAACATAACAATATTTTAATACAGATGAAGGTTCAAGTTCTTTGCAACTTTAGTCAAAGAATATACTCTATATATACACTTAAGAGAGGAGGGGGCAGGGGAATGGGCAAAATGGGTAAAGGGGAATGGAAGATACAGGTTTCCAGTTATGCAATGAATAAAGTCATGAGAATAAAAGGCAAAAAAAAGTGTACACTCAAAAGACACGTTCACATATATGCACAAGGCATGTATGAGATGCTCATAATATGATTACCTGCAATGATTTTTAATGAAAATAACCCAAGTGTATTTTAATAGATAGATAAATAAAACTTGGCACAACGTGGAATATCTATGGGGCAAAAATAAATGGATCCACAAATCTCATACTGTTAAAAATATACTGTTTGGTGCAACGAATAAGTTGCTCAAATATTTTTGTAGCATGAACCACGTTAATTTAGAAATATATAGCCTGGGGCACCTGGGTGGCTTAGTTGGTTGAGCACCAGACTCCTTGTTTCAGCTCAGGTCATGATCTCAGGGGTTGTGGGATCCAGCCCCCTGGGCTCCATGCTCAGCAGGGAATCTACTTGAAGATTCTTTCCTTCTGCTCCTCCTACCACTAACATACTCTCTTTCTGTCTCTCTCTCTCAAATAAATAAATCTTTTTACAAAATAAATATATTGCCAATGCTATATGTTGTTTAAATATATTTATTATAAACATAAAGAGATGCAAATTTGGGATGGAAGTTAATTCTTAGAGAGAATGAGAGATCTGACAACCCGGGATTTCTAATGGTTCTAAAGTTTTATTACTGACTTTGGTGGGTGTTAATTATATAATTTATGCTTTCTAATACCTAATATATTTCATAATTAAAATACATCAATGGCTATTCGTTCATTTATGTAGGCATAATTCTGACCATAGACGATCATAAACACATACATCATCAGTTGCTGGAATTAATATACACCTCGTATAATACCTGTGTAAGAAAATCAACGTTTTAAGAGAAGTGGTTAACAGAAATAGTAAACCAAATTCAATATTTTTCCCTTATTATTTGAGACCAAATCTCTTCTTTTGCCCTTTTAAAGAATAATCTGTATTAGGGATAATCAACCAAATACTTATATAAAATAATGCATTTTTATACTACATACAGGCAAGAATATAAAAAGGATGTTATTCCAGTTTATTTCTAATCTGTGTGCAATGACAGCTTAGTGCTATGTCCTCATTACAGACTGTGAATCTTAAAAATCACAGTCCTGCTTCCTGATTGGAAGGGCTGTCTGCTATTTAAAAGCCCCATAAATCAGACAGAAGAATTCTTTCATTCAGTAGCCTTTTCTGAATCAAAAGAACTTATTCTGAAAAAAAAAAAGAGAGAGAATTGCGCTGTTCATTAAGGCATTATTAACAATAATTTATGTGAAATGTTATTCTTTTTTCAACCAAGGCAGATAAGTGCATCGTCAACTGCTCTAGGAGGACTAGTAGAAACAAGAATACCATGCTTACACTTAGCTTACTGATGTGAAATATTCTGTTCCTAATCACGATGTCCATATTGGTATGCTATACAGACCAGGAAGCACGGTGCAATTTATTTTAGGTTTACAATCTCCCCAATAAATACCATGCCAAGTCTCACTATTGCTTATCATTTGGGGGGTTGCAATATAAGTAATATAAGATCCCTCACAACCAATATGATAATTTATTCTATGATTCCATATCATAACAAAGCCTTAGCTTCAATTCTCAATTTAAGAAAGGAAATATCAATCTTCAATTTGGGAAAACAAACTTGGGGTTCTCTCAGGCTTACTTTATTTTACCACTTTTACTACCATGAACCACTTATTCAATAATTTTTATATAAAATCCTTAGATGCATTTGTTCATTACTGCTTTATTTATTATTGAGAAACTAAATGCCCTGCACTGGGCTAATCTCCGAAGGTACTATGTTCAAAATGAGTGCAATATCTACTCCGTAGGAATTCACCATCTATTGAAGAGAGAATGATTAGCAAACAGGCCATTCAGTCAGTGAGAATGCCCAGCATGAGGTGGAATACACTATTCTCAGAGAAGCATCTAATTCAGTTTTAGGAAACTGAGAGCAGGCTTCCCGAAGGAGGTTTTATCATGTGGGGTATGAAGAATGAATAGGAGCTAGACAAGTCAGAGGTTAAGAGCAGGATGGGTGGGGAAAACATGTTCTAGGCAGAGGGTGGGCAGCTTGGTCGTCAGCTTGGAGTTGGGAGAAAGCATTTCTGAAGGTGATTCTCTAGGTTAATGCTCCCATTTGGAACAATAACTAAATCCACATATATAGCTACACAGTGAATCCTCAATTTATGTTTTTCTTTCATTCAAAATGATACAAAAATTTTTATTGCACATCGTCCACAATCAATCTCCACTCTGCATTTATCAGTGTTCCACTGAGGACATGGATGATATATATATATATATATATATATTTTAATTTTTAGAAAAGATTTTACTTATTTATTTGAAAGAGAGACAGAGATAGTGACACCGAGCACGAGCGAGGAGGAGAGGGAGAGCAGACTCCTCACTGAGAGGGGAACCCAACACGGGGCTCAATCCCAGGACCCTGAGATCATGATCTGAGCCCAAGGCAGACGCTTAACTGACTGAGCTACCCAGGCACACAAACTTGGATCCTTTAAACATGGTAATAAACAGTTGTTTGCATGTTGAACTGTGTAACTGTTTACATCTATTGAAGTATATCTATCTTATAATTCTTTTTAGAGGTTATGCATTTCATTTTATATTTATCTCACCCTCCACATCTACAAGAGTGTTTTGAAAATAGTGCACATTTAGCAAATATGCTAACTGATAATGAGCAAAAAATAAATACGCTACTTAGAACTGTGATTAAGAAAATATTGGCAATAACAGCTCCTTTAGGATTTTACTAGTAATTAGATATTATCTTACTAATGCAATGTTTTCAGCTTTAAGAAATAAAAAATCAGTATGTCATTGAATGTTACTATTCCTATATGTGTAGGAGAATATATGTCTCTCTTGGGTACATATAAATGCACGACTATTGAGATTTTATATGGAATTGTATGGTTTTGGTTCTAAATGTTAGTCACTAAGGCCCCTTAACAAATAAAGAAAATGCTACATCATTTACAATACATTTTTCTATCACAAATGTTTATCACTGTTTCTTTTAATTTTATTTAGCTAAAAATATAAATCTCAACATTTCCAAATAATTTTCTTGTATTATTTGAAAAATTTTTGGTTCTAATAGTGCAAACTAAACTCTCATTAGCTTTACAAAAACAGTTTGTGTCTCAAAATTTCATACTCAAAATGAAAACTAAAACCAAAACTGCTACAGGAAGTTCAGAAATTTGAACCTCAGGGGCAATTGGACCCAGAAATGTTAATGCTCCTGAAATGCTTTCTTCCTTTATCTTCTTTGATACTTTCTACATGCTATTAGTATGCTTTTTCTTTGTAGACCTGCACTTCCCACATGACCACCTGACAGTTCCCAATTTATACATTTTACCAGTTTTGGCCACCAGGGAGAGATAAAGAGACCTTTTTAAGTTCCAGATTTCCAGAAAATGGACTATATGATGGGTCAGGCTAAGGTCAAGTATTTACTGCTGGACCAACAGTGGACATGGTAAGAGATTACTACGATGGATTAGCTTGAGTCAGGGAGAAGGTTTGGAGAGGTAGGTGGCATATCATTTGGGCAAGGTAATTCCCAATTGAAGGTGAGTAATCTGAGTAGCTAGTTATGAGCATAAATGCTAGTTTCACTTATCCTCTACATATAAAAATAATAAGGATTATCCAGTTGTTACCCAGTGAATTTCAACAAATTATTCCCATATTCCTCTTCTAATATATGGAGGAGATGTTCTATGTTAAATATATATTCTCTGCACCTGTAGTTAAACAGACATGGTCCATCATTTATTAGAATCCTTAATGCCTGCTCATTTCACAGTATTAATGTGATTTTAAATATATGTATCTGTAGGTGCTCAGGAAAAAGTAAAGTTGAAAAACCATCTTAGACATCATTGGTGCTGTTTAAGGATAAACATGCAAAAACAGGTCGATTAAATTATCTTTAAACTAGCAAGACTTGTCATAACAGATGTCATTCGTCACCTGTGTGAGAGAATCAAGCAACTATCTATATTTCAGCCTCTCATGTAGGGGCTGTGTTAAAATGAGAAAAAGCTTTGGTTAGACCACCTTGAGAATTCTGGACTGATCAAAATTTGTATTTTTCATTGTAAATTAATAAATCATCATTTGATATTTGATGTAGCATTCTCTATGAATGTGATAAATGGGTGTCCAGCTCTGTGGGACCTATGAGCTCTTGGTGTGCTGACCAAAGCAAATTGCTGATCCTGAAAGGCTGGGGGCCAGGCCCTGGGACATGGCAAGTTTATTGATGGAGACATAGTATGCCAGTGACCTCTGAGTGGTCAGCCTACATCACCCATCAACTCTCTGACCCATTGTACATAGTCTTCAAAATTCAAAAGATGCACTTATTTTGTTTTGGTAGTTTTCCTATAAATATAAACATTAAACAATTATTAAACACACATTTCCAGAGAAAACATCAAAAGGGCTTCCCCCAACCCTTTTCTTTGTAATTGATTTCTAAGGGAAAACATTTTCATCACTTTTTAAGGAGACCACGGTCTTCTTACCATGTCAGCATCAGACCCCTGATTATATTTCATTCTGGGCTTACTGTGCACAGTCTGTTGGCTGCAAACATATATTTCTGCCAAGTTAAGTTTGTATACGTGTCTGCTTTTCTATATAATGGAATGTTTATGCCACCAAAGGGTTTCAAATGGCATAACTTTGAAATAAAAACTTGCAGATCCCCAAAGTGACTCTAAACAGGATCAGGCAAAGCTTATATAACCAAACAAATAATCTTAATCTCATTTTGTCTTTTTTTCTCCCTTTTTTAAAAAACAATGATTCTTAGTAAAGTTACAGAAAGCGGTACTGGCAGCAATTTCATTGCTATGTTATCAGCAATGAAAAAGGAAATAGGAATCAGTCACTGATCATTAAATCTTTTTATAATCCACTAAAACATCACAGTTGATTTCTCCAGCCCTATTAAGCGCTTGTATTTAGGTCAAGTTTCTGTTAATAAAACACATCTCTCAATCACAGAACAATTTAAAACTAGCACCCCAACACAAGACTAGATGTTAAAATAGTGTTTAGCTTTCATATAAATATTATGGAAGGTTTTACCTTTAGTTATTTATTTCTTTGCATTGCACCAAATGCACTGGTGGAGCTCTTTAAACAAAGCAATTTGTTTTCAAACAAAAGCAAATACAGTAACTATATTCATTGAAGAGATAATGTTATTTATTTTCTGTGGTATCACTGAGCTCTAATATACACCCATAAAGGCTACAGAACTGCCTGCACACAATTGAAGTCCACACGTTGCTGGCCTCAGGCCGTCTATGTTTCCGTCTACAGTTCTCTCCCAGCTGTTCCCTATCCATCAGGAGGCATCCTTCTTTTTCCGAGGAACAGTGAGATTTCACATGTTGAGAAACCTATAGTGACTGGGACCATCCTTTCACCACAGTATATATGCTGCTTACTAAGCAACCCTTCCCCACTGGTCTCACACTTCCATACGCTGCTTTGCATTATTCTCAGGTTGCCTCACATGTGTGCCATTTTTTTCCAAATAGATTTTATCATCAAAGGTCCATAGCTCCTGATTCTCCCTTCTCCCAAGAATCACCTGTAAATTTACCAATTTATTAATATCACATAGAGTAGTCATTTACTGAAACTATGACATGTAAATTAAAGGTTAAGTATCTTTTTTCTAAACCAAATTGTAATTTTTCTTTTAAAGATATTTATTTATTTATTTATTTATTTATTTATTTATTTATTTATTTATTTATGAGACAGCAAGAGAGGGGCCAGGAGGGAGAACACATAGGGGAGGAGGGAGAAGCAGACTCCCTGCGGAGCAGGGAGCCCAATAAAGGACTTGATCCTAGGATCCTGAGCTGAAGGCAGATGCCTAGCGAACTGAGCTACCCAGGTGCCTTCAATATACAATTTTTCTATGTCTCTAGCTAGGACTCTGCATTCTATTCTTCCTCAATCATAAAAGGAAGATGATAGAATCAGATTACATGACAAATCCTTTTTGAAACAAGACAAAGTATCATATGTGATATATCAATAAATAATAAAAACAGTGGACTGGTCTTTATTTTTTACTCTGATCCTTGTTCTCCATCACAATATAAAAATGTCAGAGGTTACAAATAAATGTTTATTAATTAGATGAATGAAGTCATGTAGGTTTATGCCTAACCAGATGATAAGTGGGCCTCAGTGTACATTTAAGGAATAGAAGCTACGGTTGCTGTATTCAAAATTACGTTGTTTACATTTCTTCTTGAATTATATTCGTTGAGTCCCTAATTTTTGTTTAAAAAATGTGAATGGATCTTACATCATACTCAGAAAGCTGGAATCCTACTCTTATGTTTCTACTAAACTATATAGATTCTACACTTAGATTATGCTGATATTTTGCTGAAAGGTAGGCTGCACAAAGTTGTTCTAATGCACTGCCAACAAATTGTTTCTAAGAAGATGCAAAGTGAATAACTATTAAGGGCTTCATCAGACAAATAGAGTTGGGCAAACATATATGAGTCAATCTTTCAGCCACATAAAGTATGTTTTTAGTGATCACCTTTAGATGCACAGAAGCTGTAACTTTAGGAGGTAAAACAGAGGACTGGAAAACAAATCTGAACAGACCTAGTATAACATAAGGAGTTTGAAATTTTCTGGGTTTGGTCTTCATGTTTGATTTGGCCTCTACTTTAACATACTGGAGCTTGGAGAATTCAGTCCTCAGTATCTTACAAAGAAGTGTGATATAGGAGTTTGGATTCTGCAGCTAGGCTATCTGGTCTGAACCCTGAATTTGCTACTACTTTCTAGCTTGCAAGCTCGGGCAACTTCTTTCACCTTCCCGGGTCTCAGTTTCATCACCAGTAAAATGAAGAAAGAATACTTTGAGAAATAAACATCTGGATACATTTAACGTGCTTGGAAGAATGTTTGGAATATAATAATTATTCAATACCTGTCTATTATTACTATTTTATTCTTAGTATTAAATTTTTCATAAAAATCTAGTTTTGCATGTTTTTGACACTCACTGTTACAGTGTCCATAATAAGAAAGAATATAGAAGGATCAATTCAATCTTCAATGATTCAAGGATTGCAAAACCTAAATATATTTCTTACTAATAACAGCCTTTCTTGAAAAAAGTGTTCTTAATGGGATGTGCTGTTTTGCTATAAAATTCCAATCCATAAACATGCTTCCCCCTATCCTTCCTCCCTGTCCCCCTAAGGAGGTTGCAAAGTTAATACTGAAATGACATTGTGTTCAAGCTGATAAAGGCCAAACTGCTGTACGCAGGCTGAAAAGGGAAGAAAATTCTCTTTTGCATTGGAATATACTGTCCGTTTGTCCCTTCACCACTGCTTCTAATTTTTATCTGCCTTCATGGTAGCCTGCTTCCACCAAATATGTGGCTCTGCTCTTTCTTTACCCCTTCTCACACATAGACTATGTTTTCTGGTTTTCTGAGGCCCCGGGGGCACACAGTAATATCGCAGATGTTTCACCTGTGAATGCAGACCACTAATCTTTCTAAACTTAATAAAATAGATAGTTTCAGTATGGCAAATTTCACTATTTATAATATTGGTCATGCTAAAAAGTTAAAATCTGATTGTAAAGATGCAATTTATTCAGAACAAAATATTCCGAGATTCCTATTTCCTTTGCAGCTTCTTGCTAGAGGCTTTTCCAGAGAATATTTGGATATGTTAAGACTTCGGGAAGTTTTTGTTTCTTTAATATGAAGAAAGCTAATATGTTAGTGTTAATTTTGGATTCCATGGGATTTCAATTATCTCCCTTATTCTGTTCTAGTTTAATAGTAGCAAGAACTTCTAATGTGGGCTTCAGTAAAAGCAAATGGCATTTGAGGAAAGAAAGTCAGGAAAAGAAAACATGTTTAAAGAAATTTTTAACAGTGCAAAAGAAAGCCACAGACATTGTACTCTAGATCCCAATATTCTTGAGAGTTAAGACTTTTTCTCAGAAATTTACTTCCCACACCATATATATATATATATGAAAATGCTCATTGTAAATGGGATCTAGTGATGAATATGTGTTTCTGGATTCATTCAACCTGGACACAGAAGCACCTGGAACCATTGGGGCATGGGCATCTGCTCTTCTTGTATGTTTACAATTCATCTCATCCAATTAATCCTTAAGCAGCTTGGGAAAGTATGATTGCACGTCTTCAAGCAAGTTGGTATTATATAGCTCTCCCTTGCTTCTTTTTCATATTTGCCTTTCTTTTTTGTAACCATTTCTTTTGTTCTGAGAAACTTTTCATTAACAACCTGAGAAGCATTGAATGAATTATGAGAACTAAGTGAGAAAATTAGCAAAGAGATCAGTACTGTATTTACTAACATAAGCTTCCATCTGAAGCCCATCTAGGCAAACTTCATGATTAACCTTCTGGGCTATGGTTGAAAGGGCAGGAGGATTGGGAGCTGAAAGAAAGTTCCAAGTAGGGAGAGGCAGCAAGGTCCTATTCAAGTAGCATTTCCAAATGAGTATTTCTAGTTAAATTGCCTCAGTTTATTGGAACAGAACTTGTTATCTTCAAGCCTCCATTAATTTGTTGTGGTTTAATTTTTTCATTCTAAATGAATATTCACTTCTGTGCCACTTTTGTAACCACAGTATTGTACTATTTTATTTAAGAGGGTGAGGGTCTCTCTCATAATCAGTATTTGTCTAATCCCACAACACCTGGATCCATCCCTTTCTCTCATAGTGGTTGAGATTTCTTGTGTAATTCACCTTCCTGCAGTGGTTTTCTTCAATATTTGAATGAAAATACAAATATTTAATTTTAAAGTTTTCAATGCATTTCAAATATATTATGGGATGGGCCTTCCAAATAAAATGTAGATAAGGGGGATATTGATATCACCTCTCTATTATAAATTTAAAACTTAAATTCACACATATGAAATAATTCATTCAGACACCTTTGATTGAGCTCAAGTTGAGAACAGGTAAAAAGGTGGGTTAGTGCTACTTTGACATGATCGTCTAGTTCTAAAAAATGCATTATTCTCTCTTATTCTGAGAGCATTAAGGTGAGAATTAATTTGGAAGGAAACCATGTTCTGCATCATATTTACCAATATTTGATTTACCCACCATCTACTAAATGCATGCCAAAAGAATGCTAAGTAACAAAATAACAAGAAAATTGAGAAATGAACATTAAACATATCAAGCTTGTGAACATTCAACTTATCTGGCCTACTTTGAATTTTCAAAAGTGTATTCAGGATTTAATTGTTAAGCTTCATTTTGTTTTATTTTGTTTTAATTTTAACTAAATGACAATCATTTGTGTCTATGCTATTTTTTCCTTAATAATTCAATTTGAATGATTTCAAAATGTTTTACAGGATGATTGCTTTTATTTTTAAAATAAGCTGCATAGCTGCAGAGTCTCATAGAGAAATAGCTGCAATGCCACACAAGGTGGTTAAACAGCTTATGAATTAAGCTCCATATAAGCAAATTTCTTTGTAAGTAATTTATATTGTATGGTAAACTTGTATCCAACTAGAACAGCAAATTAAAACATTAATCACATCTGTAAAATTTAAGGCCTTGTGCATACAGAAAAAAATATTAGGGAAATACATTTTCTTGTATTGCTGAAATAAATATTCCACATATGGAAGCCAGTCTAATCCTTCTCATTATAGTGTGGATGAAGATGAACATTAAGCCCATATAACATTTCTTCCTGAATTAGTCGATAGCTCATTTTAGTAGGTAGCACATATTTCCAAACCTGAAATGCCCATGTTCAGCCAGATTTGCAGTCCCCTTTTCCCTTGCTGCTCTGGCTTTCCATCACTGTTAGGTAACCACTGTGATTATTCCATATCACATACTGATGAGATGGCAAAACAGTTACAAGCTTTCTTCCCTGCATTAAGCAGGTTGTAAGCCATGGAAAACGAACTTGCCCTGAAATTATCAAGCATTCCAGTACTCTGTAGCTGCACCAATACAGGCAGTCTGCCAAAAGACATCCAAGACACCAGCCCCTATTCTCAAGCACATTTTAATCCAGCTGTTCCTCACAAAACATCCAGCATGCTTTGATTTACTGCTCTACTTAATTAGAATGTAGAATATGGGAGACGATCTTATGCACAAGATAAGCATCCTGAATGATATTTTAAACTTTGTAAAATGTGGTAGGGGTTTTTGTGTGCGTGCGTTTATTCGTATAACCAGATACTGAAATGTGTGTGCTACATTCTGGCATTAGCCAATTGAAACTAAAAATGAAGAGTGAATATGTGTATGTAAATAAAGCAAAAACATATTTCCAATGTACATTCTGTATATGATCGGGACAGTGTTCACTACGAGGTCTCGATACTGAATGAAAATACCATTAATGGGACTCTTTGAAGTCTAGTTCGGGAGAGAAAAAATAAAATATCTTAAGTTTCTGGGTTTCAAATGAGAATTTTAGAGATTTGAACGGGATGCTGGGGAAGTTTTAACTAAGAAAGTACCTGTGTTATTATTAGACCTTTATTTTGAGGATACAGTGGTACCAAGAGACAAGTCCAGAAAGGTTCAAGCAGAGCCTTCACCTGCCCTTGCATATAGAATACAAGAGGGATTTCTAACAAGAGAAAATTTAAAACTCGGATTTAATTATATGGATGGCAATTTTAAGCATAAGCACCATAATCTCTCACCCCTTACAGATGGAAAAATGAGAATAATTATAGCGAAATCCTGAAAAATTTGGTAATACTGGATGCTTTGGGCTCTATGATAAACTAATCTCATTATTTCACAAAATTACGTTAGAACTTTTGTTTGTTATTCTATATCCAGTTATTAAGAAGAGATATTATTTCCGTAAAAGATCCAATATTGCTACCCCAGAGAAGATAACACACTACATAAAACCTGTACTTTAGCAATGCATATTACATAATCATGGTTCAAATAATCAATTGAATTTAAGGTTTTGTTGAATCCACAGGAAAAGACAACATTAGATTTTTAGTGAGTTTTTAATCCATATGCTTCTTCCAATTTCACATCTGTGTTTTTTTGCTTTTGGTTTTGTTTTGTTTTGTTTTTAATGTAAACCATGAGGGGAAAAATAGGAAATTTTCCCCCAAAGAGATACCATCTTTAGAACTCTAATAATGGGGGTTTAAAATATTATAACACTGATTTTATAATATAACAAAGAGTGTTATAATTTAAATGTTATACTAACATGACATTGAATTTGTGTATTATTTTTTTCATAGACACATTTCATGCCTAAAGCAAAAATGTTCTCTTAAATAAAAATGTCCAGGGGATCCCTGGGTGGCTCACTGCTTGAGTGCCTGCCTTCGGCCCAGGGTACAATCCTGGGGCCCCGGAATCGAGTCCCACATCAGGCTCCCTGCATAGAGCCTGCTTCTCCCTCTGCCTGTGTCTCTGCCTCTCTCTCTGCCTCTCATGAATAAATAGATAAAATCTTTTAAAAATAAGTAAATAAATAAATAAATAAGTCCACTACTTATTTTCAGTAGGAGGTACACACTCACTTTAGCTTATATCTTAGCATTTTTTTTAAATTTAAGGAGAATCATATGGAATGTTTTTCTTCCAAATGTCTATTTTTATATCTTTATAAGGATATATCCTTTATAAGGATAGTAGGTTCCATGCTACTCTTTGGATAATTATGTAAAAAGTTTCAGTCAGTCATACATATGTGGCACCAAATCACTTAATTTTGTAGATAAGTTTTTAACCAAATCCTGAGTTGATACTACTTAGGATGAAACACCTTTCAGGTTTTGTTTGTTTTGCAAGTGATTGTTTCAGTACCAGGTATTCATGATCTACATTTCTATTCCCAAGTCTATTCCTATCATTCTTGGAATTTTCAATCAATAAATGTTATCACACAGGTTTCTTAATATGTATTGTGTTATTTAAATTTGTTCCTTACTCGGCAGTGAGCATTATGGTTGACATAAGGCAAAGACAAAAATTAAGAAGGAGAAGGAGGAAGAGAAAAGGAAGGAGGAGGAGGACAACAGACTTTAAGAACAGCAGAAATTAGCTTCAAACAAGGGCAGTTGTAACCCAAGTAGTGTTCTACAGAGTACTAGAGATGCTTAATGAGAACAAAACAAGCATAGGGTCTGAGGTTAAACACTTTGGACAACACTACACACTATAATCTCTCTTGCAGTTTCACATTGATTAATATTCTAATGTATTTTAAAAGTTCTGCCAATTTCCCCAGGAAAGAAACAAGTTGAATTTTAATTACTGTGGTAGGCATGGGGATACACCACCTAGGTCCCCCTTCAAGGAAGAATGTGCTCCACAGCTGCAGGAAGAGCCTCCAGCAGACAGCCCCAGCCTTTACCTACTATAGGACAGCACCAATCTATTGTTTGGGCCAGGAGTCTCACCATTCTGACCCAATGCACAATACTCTGGCAATCAATCTTTGTTGGTGTCCCTCCAGTTTTGCTCATGGTCCATTCCAGCATACATGACCACTCCACCTCTTCCTCCGTCCAGTCGTGCTTCCTCCCCTACCCTTCACAAATGTTGATTTCCCAAACTCTGCGTCAGACTCAGATTCTACTCGACCTGAAACAACTACCACCTAAGAACTTAACTTGAGCACATGATACATTCCTCAACAACTGCTTTGGGAAAAGCAGAAATAAGGGTTTGAAGGCAGAACCCCATTACCAAGACCAATGAACAGGTTGTGCTGGATCTAACTTGAAAATAATTTGACTCTGCCTCTGTACTTGTGTCCAGAAATCAATGGACTTTTCTTTCCTTGACCTCTTTTCAGTCTTTATAATTTTATAGTGAATATCATCAGGGATTTTTTTTCTCTTGAATTAAATGAGAATTGTCATTTTGTGGCATGCTTAAGTTCTCACATGAAATACTATTTGATTTCTTTTTTTTTTTTTTTTTTTTTTACTATTTGATTTCAATAATTAATGTGTTTTCAATTACTTTTAGGATCTATAACTTAAGATTAGATGGCTTGCTCCTTCAGTGAAGACATGATTTCCCACATATCGCATTTACACATTCTAAAGAGTATAAATAACATATTTATCCTTGGTATTTTATAATTTTCAGGAAAGAACTTGAACACTGACCCAAAATCCTATTACAATATAAAATACTCATCGCCGCTAAAACTACTTTGCATCCTTGCATTCATAACTCATCAGTAATTAGATTCAGATTTAAGGGCTCTTAAGTTCACTTCAGTACTATAGCAAGTAACTTCCTGCATTGTTGATTAATTCTTGTTCCCAACTTCATATTTCAGTTTAAGTTTTTTTATTTCAATTCTAAAAAATACGATATCTAAATATTCAGTTTTTACAGTGACAAATTATTATCAGTTGTAGGACATTTGACCTAAAGGCGAAATACTTTAACAGATATGAAAGAGCCCAAAAGATGAATCTTTATTAGAACAAATTAAAATTCTTGCATTCTGCCACTTTCCTCTACGAACTTTAATAAATAAATGAAATTCTTCCTCTTTCCTTATTTCGAAATTCAGATGGGCCATGTTAGGACAAGGGAAAGACAACAAGTTGTAAACACAAACTAAGTCTATAGGTAGTGGATTTAAAAGATGGTTGCACTTAAGGTTTGAAATCAGGTTAATTTTAACAGTCAGTGTTTTAAGGATATGTTTTGGATTTTTTTAATTCGGCAGTTTATTTGTGAT
Organism: Vulpes lagopus; assembly: GCF_018345385.1. Lineage (NCBI taxonomy): Eukaryota > Metazoa > Chordata > Mammalia > Carnivora > Canidae > Vulpes > Vulpes lagopus. Next base: position 16,698,271 of record NC_054824.1, read on the forward strand.
TATGTATGAGACAATTTTCTTTCAAAGGTCTAGTGAACAATTTTACTAATCTATTTTGACAAATACAATGAGAGCTGTTACCATGGCTAGGTAATAACCTTTCTTGAGCATGAACATATTATGCAGAACATATATTTAGAGCTTACAGTCAAAAATAAACAAAGAAATGAAAGGAATGAACCCAAAATACTACCCAAAAGAGCCCCCCCCAAAAAATAACAAAAACAGCCATGATCTTTAAACCATGGTACCAGAGTGGAGAAAGTGGGGAGGTGACAAATTGCCATTTCTCCAGAATCAGTAGAACCTCAATTGCCTTTCATTTTTGGAGAAAGAGTGGAGTCTCAAAACTTTTAACTTTTAACGTATTTTGTCATGAGGGCAGAAAGGAATGTTAAATGGTTCTCTTCAAGCTTACAGCATACAGTTCTCTGCTGCTAGGTATACCAGTAATTCAGTTCCAAGTAAGCTAATGAAGAAATTAAATCACTTGCCTTTTTCTTGTCTCTTTCTTAAAGAGGTTGCATTTTGTGCTGACAGTGCATAGCTGATAAAATAGCAATTTTTGAAAAGCTTGCTCATTTAGCTACTCTCAGAACCCCTGCTGACATCACTGACATTTTCTCCAAATATGCAAATACTGTAAGTCACTTCCTAAGATGCATGCATATATTTCCAAAAATGTTATTATTTTATGATCAACTAGGCATAAATGCAGAGGCAGACTAGTTTGCTGGCTTTGTAATGCCACACTCATGAAATGACTTTTTTTTTAAATGAGGTTTCGTAGGAATCTGTCACAGCCTCGTAGATCTTTAAAGGTGAGTTATTCCTTTTATATAGAGTGGGGGTTATTTTAAGGCCTTCCCATTATATAAACATAAAAACAGGAGTAAAAGCCCATAAGCTCAGCAAACTTAAATACCTGGGTGACAATGGCAATATTATCGTTAAACTCGACACACAACTTTTGAAATACAGTGCACACGCAGTGGGCACGAATACTATCTTATTTAAATGTCTGTATTAAGCACAACCACTCTCTGCTAAAAATGGGGAAAAAACAAACAAGTCATATTCATCAAAGTAATTGTGTAGGTACTTTCAGTACCAAAATGCCTCGAATGAAGGATTGAACTGCTAACGGCAGCAGTGACAGCCATGAATCATGGGAGGCTACTCCGGGGCCTTTACCACCATAAAACAAAAGATGTAGATGAAAAATGCTGCAATTAAGTGATTTGATTTCTGCCCCCTTTTTCCTACTGCATTCGTGCATGGCTGCACAGCAAAGATTGATGGGAAAAATTACTCTACGTGATCTCTGACAGAGCCTTGGAACAATTCTATAAGGGGGAAACATACAAATCAAACCAGCTTTCTTGTATTCAAACAAAATAATACATATAAAGCAAATACTTTAGCCTATATCCAAAGCACCAAAATTTGCATGTGCACATAAATTGTTGAGAAATGCTCTGCTATCAAAACCAAACTCATGGATTTTCCAGCTAGTTGGGTTATACTGATATTTGTTTAAATAAATATTCAATCAGTACTGCCGAGTGGCATCCTCAATATGTCTGTGCACCAAGAACAAATTACAGATACAAATTTGTAGAGGTAAAACATTCTTATCTTTTATATCAATAAATTATTAATGAAAATACACGCAAAATAAAATAATAGAAAATTTCACTGACTATTCAACTCCCCTGTCATTATAGTCATTTAGAGGGACATTTTAAATGGGTATTCACGACTCAGTTGGGGTCCTACATACAAAAGAACCATACTTGAATGCCAGGGAATATTTTATTGTGGTTGGTATATACATTTTAAAGATACTAAATTTGCAACATCCACTGAATAAAACAAAGAATACTGCTAATATGAAGAAAGGATAATTCCTATTATCAGAGGCTAAAGTGAAATTATGTGGGTTTCATTTCTTAAATAGAGAAGGTCATTCAATCTCAGGCTTCTGTAAGAAATGTACAGTTAATTTAACTTGAATTCATGTAATAGAATTGCCCCCTCCATTGAAGGGGGAAAAACATGTATATACTTGACTTTGTTATAAGTACTGAGGCTGTTATTTAAAGGATGCTAGAATCATGGTATCGAATTGGGTAAATTCTGACATTCCATCTATAAACTTTTATATATCTGTCTTTCAAATATTGGGGTGCTTTAAACAATGAACTAGATGAAGATTTTGCAAGACAGTAAACATTTTAAATGCTACTACTAATTTTTGCCTCATCCGGACACTGTAAAAATATGTTCTGATGAAACCAGTATTTTACTATGGCTTTTCATGGAGTTACCCTAAAAAAATGTGTAGCTATTGCTTGTGAGCTTAATTGTTGTGGTTCTTTTATTATCTATCAAAATTGAAAACCTCAGGGTCCCAGGGCAAGAACTCATTAGTGGACTCCTGACTTTAATCACGGGGAAGTCTGCGAAATACTGGCATGGTTTGATGAAAGATCACAGACTCAGAAATCAGAAGACCTGGGTTTGCCACTAATTAATATTAGGTTGAACCATATGAAATTGCTGTTTTTGTAGGTCAAAAACAGTTGACTATTAAAATTACAATTGGTTCAACATACATTAGTTTAGTATATGGAGCGCTCAGCTCCAGTTTCCTCATGGATAAAGTAGGCAAAGTGACTGTTTCTAATCCATAAAAGTAGGTCCTTATGCTTTAGTCAAGTTTACATCTTTATCTTCATCTAATGGGTAAATAATGCTTACACTTTACCAGTGATCACCCAAACCACCAAATATCAACAATTATTATTTCACCAACTATCTTAAGATATAATTAATATATACATTAAGTATCTCAAGTATTTATTTTGTAGTAATCAAGATAAATCTAACTCTAGAATAAATACATTCCGTGAAATTTCCTCAAGAACTCATTTAATATTTCCTTTCATAAATGGGGTTTTAGTGTATGTATTGGGACACTTGACCAGTCCTGGTTTCATTTTTAGTAGACCATCACTTTCTTGCATAAAGCAAGGAATATTAGAATGGAAAAAATCGTGCCTGAGACCAAAATGAAATTTAAACACAATAATAATAAGTGTGCTATAACTGAACTCAAAATTTGGTTTTGGTCTTCCTGCAAGACTTAATGAAGAGGGTAATGTATTAATATCTTTTAATATGTTCATCTTCTGTATTTATATTCTTAAGGTTCGCAGACATATCCTCTATTTCCTTTGGATATTCTGAAGTAGTTCCTCTTTCTTCTCCTCTTCCTTCCATTCACCAGTTTTCTTCTACAATGAGACTTTTGGCAAGCAAGTAAACAGATCAGTGTGGAAAGCTGTATCCTATACAGAACTTTCAACATTAGATTGCCCCATAGTTTTTATTTGGAGAATATAGTAGTGTATGTGTAAACCCTTGCAAATAACCATATAGTGAGGAGAGGGTCAATATAACTTTTCAATATGTGATCTCTCAGTAGCAGTATGATTAAGTTATCCTGTGGAAATAAGAAAATCTTACTACTGTCCTAAGAAGATTAGATTGTTTCAATAGTGTCAATGATAGTATCTACTAAAAAATATAATATATAAATATTTTCCTATTATTTTTACGTTTTCAATAATGTATAATTGATATACAGTAAACTAAATATGTTTAAAGTATGTAATTTGATTAGAGTTGGCATATTTCATACATCCACGAAACTATCACCACAATTAATGTAATGAAGACATCTTTCACACTCTAAAGTTTCTTCATGCTGCTTTGTAATCCCTCTCTCCTGCCCCTCCTCTCTTACTGATCTTCTTTCTGTCACTGTGGATTAGTTTGCATTTCTATAACTTTTATATAAATGAAATTATATAGTATATCTTCTTTTTTATCTGACTTTTTTCATTCAGTATAATTATTTTGACATTCATCATTAGTGTTGTGTTTATCAACAGTTTTCTCCTTGCCAATGTTGAGTAGTGTTCCATTATATGAATATACTACATGTTTAAAAGTCTATTTACCTGGTGATGAACATTTGGGTCATTTCTAGTTTGGGCTTTTACAGATAAGGTGCTACAAACATTCATGTTTTCTCTTTTGACTGTTAAGAGTGTGAAAAGCCACAGATTGGGAGAAAATATATGCTAAGCATATATCTGATAATAGACTTGTATTCAGACAATATAAACAATTCTAAAAACTCAAATATGAAATCAAGCAATCTATTAAAAATGGGTAAAGGATTTGAACACACTCTTACTGAATAAATTATAGGGGATCCCTGGGTGGCTCAGCGGTATAGTGCCTGCCTTCAGCCCAGGGCATGATCCTGGAGTTCTGGAATCGAGTCCCACATCGGGCTCTCTGCATGGAGCCTGCTTCTCCCTTTCTCTCTCTGCCTGTCTCTGCCCCTCCCCCCCACCGCGCGCTCTCTTTCTCTCTCCCTCTCTCTGTGTCTTTTATGAATAAATAAATAAAATCTTAAAAAAATAAATGTTATACAGATGGCAAATAAGTACACATAAAGATTCTCAAGATCATTAGTCATTAGGAAGATATAAATTTAAACCACAATATGATACCACCTATTACAATGGCTAAAATTAAAATAAATGTGCATACCAAGTGTTTGCAAGAAGGTGGAGGAATTAGAAATTTCCATACAATGCCAGTAGGAATGTAAACTGTTAAGGAGTTAAAGATATACCTATCATATGATTTGGAAATTAACTTGTTTTTTTAAATTTTATTTTATAAATTTATTTTTTATTGGTGTTCAATTTGCCAACATATAGAATAACACTCAGTGCTCAACCCATCAAGTGCCACCCTCAATGCCCGTCATCCAGTCACCCTCACCCCCCACCAACCTCCCTTTCTACCACCCCTAGTTTGTTTCCCAGAGTTAGGAGTCTTTCATGTTCTTATCCCTTTCTGATATTTCCCACTCATTTTTTCCCCTTTCCCCTTTATTCCCTTTCACTATTTTTTATATTCCCCGAAATTAACTGTTCTTAAACTTGCTTGGCATAATCTTCATTACTACTTACCTCCCCCCTTTAACAATACAGGTTTTGGAAACATTTATATATATACTATTGACTTCCAATTTTATGGCTTCTCCATTGAACTCCAAATTTGTACATCCAATACTTACTTGATTATCCCCTCAACAGTAGTTTTCATTTAGGTTTCCCCATCTCCAGAAATAGTGTTACTATTCAACTAGTCACTAGATCCAAAATTCTAGGAATCTTATTTAATGCCTTCTGCTTCCTTCACTATTGCCCTCATTGTCTCCCATATCTAATCCATCAGGTACTGTTGTCTCTATATCCAAAATGCGTCCAGAATCTGTCCAAGGCTCTTCATTTCTATTAATACTTCTCTAATCCAAATTTGCATTATCCTTCATTATATTGCTATAATAAAGGTTTAAGAGCTCTCTTTATATCCACTCAAAAACCTAACCTCTACAGTCCATCCTTCCTATAGCAGCCAGAAAACTTTCTTTACAAAATCCAAATTAGATTATATTATTTCTCTTCCTAAAACCCTCCAATGCCTTTCTTTTGCATTTTCAATAAAATCCAAACTCCTTTCCATGGCCTAGGTCATCAAGTTTCTGGCTACCTCATACCTGAGTCAACTCTTTTATTATTTTATACACACTGTCCTTCTTTATGTTTTTCAAACACTCTAAGCTCATTCTCACATTTCGGCCTTTCTATCAGACCTAGTGCCTTCAGAGCTTTTCAGTGTCTGATTCCTTTTTGTCATTCAGTCATCAGTTCAAATATCATCTCTCTAGTTAATTTTCCCTAACTACTAAATCAAAATTAGCACTTGTCCATCACCCCTTATACCACTATCTCATCCCATCACTATTGTATTTTAATTAATAATATATTTTCTGGAACACTGTCTAACTTCCTCTAGAACATTTTCTATATTGTCAAAATATTGAAATCTTGTCAATGTTGTCTACTCTATATCCCTAGAATCCAAAAGAGCACTTGGCAAATAGGGGCAGGTAGTTAATATTTAACGAAGTGAATTCTCTTTGGAAGATACATTTACGGGGAAGTTAAAGTAATTTTACCTCCCCAAATCACTTTTAATGTGTTTGTTTCTGTCTTTTTCTTTTCTTTTCTGCTTTACTTATGAGAAAAAATTCAAAAACCAAGAGTGAAAGAAGAAAATGAGAATGAGAAAAGCACTAATTTGAGTGCAAAGTTTTGTCACAGAATAATAGTTCTTAAACTTTTCATTTTAACTAACTGGAAGGCCTCAGAACTGTCTCGATGTGGCAACCATTCTGGGGAAAAACACTAAAGAAAAAAGCAGGCATTCATACTATAGTCTTCTGTCTCCATTAATCAAGTTTATAGCAGCCACATGTAACACTACCTGATGCTGGGATTTTTAGTGCCTAGAAAATCTTGACTTTGTACCAGACTTTCACTATGTGGGGGTGGAGGTGAGTGTGGCAAATTACATTATTGTTCTGTAATCCACAAGGGGTTAGAGGTTCTTTGGTCAGCTCCTATAGTCAGATACAGACATTCCCTTTAAGTAGGAGCTCTTTAGGAGCTTTGTGTGTCACAAGATCTTATCAAAGGAAGAAAAATAACAGAACCCCACAAAAAGTAACTTTTCATTTCCATGGATGATAATGCTTAGTGGTGACACTATCCTGGAAAGTCAATCCCTTCCTTTCAGAATGGTAGTTAATGTGGCATTCAGAAGAAAATAAGATGGCCCTTTCAAGCATAAGATATGAAAAATGGAACCAGCAAAGTCAGTGAACCTAAGTGGCTCCTTGGTCATGGTGGAATCTTTAATGAAAAGCCTCCTTGAAGTAGAGCCACCTACAGAGCTCGCAAGCTGCAGTGAAGAGGTGGGGAATGCAAAGCAGGAACATGCCGGGACCACAGGAAAAGAGCAAAAGAGATGCAAAGAAAGTCCAGAGACAGTGTCCAATTTGAGAGAAAGTGGTGGGACAGTAACGAAGGATGATCCATTTAATATGACATTTCCAGAGAGAAATTGTGTAGGGGAAAGTGGAAGAAGGTAGAGGGCTAGCAGTAAATGCAGCAAAATCTGAATTGTTGAGAATGAAACACACACAAAAATAATCTGTAAATTTCCTCCTACCCGACATGGGAAAATGGGCTAGATCTACTGATAAAACCAAGCATTCATTGCATGGGGAAAGTTTAAAAGGAGGAATTAGCCCCTACAGCACACATTGTTAGTTATGTTCAACTTAACTGCTTAATAGATATGGTCATTAGTTTATATACGGTATAAAGTCTGTTTATCCATTACCTAAACCCATTTTTAAATTTAAGCCTCGATTTATAAACCTTATCAGATAATTGGCTATTTCCAATATAATAGAGCTTTGAATACCAATCAAGTGCCATGAAAAAAGGGCAGACTATTCTTGATTTGATCTACAAATCTACAAAGCTACAACCCAACCTCCCTAACAGAGTGGATGGAGAAGAGAATCTTTGGAATATTGAAAAGACAGGAGAATAAATGAACAAAATGAAAAGTACAAACTACAAATGAGTAGATGATGTTTCTTTTCTTTAATACAGGACCAACAGGGAGTATCTTATAAGAAGTACCAATAGGAGTAGAAGAAAGAAGATAGGTTTTTCTTAGGGGCAGAAAGTAACCTAGACTCTCTGGGAGACTGAGAAATGTTTCTTTTCTACTGAGTTTTTGAGTGCTTATAGAGAAAAAGAGAAAACTAATCTAATCAACCAGAATAAAAGAATATTAAAAGAAAAGACATGTCAATCATTGATACAATATCTAGAAAATAACAATTTTAAACACACACAAAATCTAATGCCTTTTTCCCATACTCTTTGAAACAAGATTCCCAAAGAATTATCTGTGAGAGTATCTTTCTTTCAGATTCTTTAGTAAATATGTTCTGATCTTATCTTTCAAAGAAAAGTCTTTTAAAAGATAAGCAAGAGCCTAAAATACACCAATTAAATCTACATTTCTCCCTATTTACATCTATTATCTATCTTAAAAAAAAAAAGACTTTCTTTTAGAAATCAGACAGCTACAAAAACCAATGGGGTAATATAGAATTCACCTAGAGTTGGAGAATATGAATATTGATTTAGGAAACAAAAATCAAATAACAGCAAAAGATTATCTTGGTTTCTATGATAGTGTACTAAAAGCTCCATATATCCCCAATTTACTTTCCTTTTTTTTTTATACAGTAAACTCACACCAATTCAGTCAATGATGTAAAAAAAAATTCAATATTCGCTCAACAAACATTTATTAAAAATTTCCTTTGTAAAGGATCTTCTTGGCCCTATGCTCAGGGCCATCATTCCCTTGGAGAGCAAGAAAAGAACTTTGATCATCTTCTATATCCTGTAAACTGAAATATAACATTCATATTCCCAGTGTGGATATGAAACCCCCAAGAAAAAAATTACAGTTTTGATCTCAGATTATCCCTCCAAACTACTCAGACTTTACTTTTTTAATGCATTCTGGTAACTAAAATTTAAAGTCTTTGGTAACTTCAAATAGATTTAATGAAAAAAATGTTATTCAATTAGTTTATTTTACTGTTTTTTATCCATGATATTCATAATACGAATTAGTACTTTGTTTAAAGTGTAGAGACTTTATTTGTTTTAAGGTGTAGAGACTCAGGGGTTTAATAATACAAAGCTTCTTTCACATACACACACACACACAAAAAAACTATGGGTATATTCATTATAATATGATAGGTTGTATGATATAATTACTACTTTTAAGTAATAATTTGTACTGTCTCAAATTCAGTACCATGAGTTAAACAAATTTCCTTTATTTAAAGAAAATTTTAGTCTTTTTATCATCAGGTCTCCAGGTACATTTAACTATAGCCTGTATTTCATTTGGAAAAAGTCAAAAGTTTACAATTATCTTTAGCAAAAATAATTATTAACTTCCTTAAAAATAATTTTCCCATTTTTTCTAGATAAATTATAACATAAAGAACTCTAAATATTAGTCTACAAAAAGTGAAAATTTTAAAACAGCAATTATTTTTTTCTTCCTTCACATAGTGCATAGATATCAAGACTAAATTCATTGATTCTAGAGTAATACATTTAAATAATAAAATACAGGTACATAATTTGTACAACTGAAGTTATGAGTGATAGATTAGCATTATTATTAAAGATTTACACATACCTGGACAAGAAATATTAACAACATTAATAGCTACCATTTATTATAAGCCTACTAAGTCCCAGGCCTTATACCAGGCCTTTTGCATATATCATTATTAACAGTCACAAGAGCCCTGCAAGGTACAGGTTATTTTTTTCATTTTTACAGCTGGTGCAACTGTGCTTTAGTCTGGGGAAGCACTTGCCTGAGGACGAACAAGTGGAAGAGCTGGAATTCTAACTCAAATTCCTCTCACTTCTGTCTAGGAGCTTTGACTATATTCCATTGATATAAATTATGTTCAAATATGTTCCCTAATTTTTAAAAATTCACTATCAATTAACATGTTTTCAAAAGGAATATCTGACAACATATTGACCACAGGCTTCATTAAGGTACTGAAACATTTGGGGATCATGTTGCTGATATTAACAATGCCCAAAGTTTGAATTTTAAAACTTCATTGTTTGTAGTATAATTGTGTTAGCTGAGATGGAAGTGACTTCAATTTCATTTTCAAATATCTGGTTAAGGCTGCTTTTGAAAAACAAGGGGTACCTGTACTGTTATAACTATTGTATAATACTCAGCCCAAAGCAGAGTTACACTTCTGATTAATAATAAAAATTCACACATTTACTGAATGTTTACTGTGGGTGGCTAAGTGCTTCAAATGCATTATTTAACTTTCACTATAACCCAGTGAGGATACTATTATCAAGATTTTGCAGGTAAATACACTGAAGCACAAAGGCTCTAATCAGTTTACCCACAGCCAAGCACCTAAGAAGTTTAGCCGAGTTGAGACTCCAAATTTGCCCAGTTCCAAATTCCAACAGGTACCACTATGCTTTCCTGCACTAATACAGTGTATTTTAGGAGTGGACATCATTCAAGTTTCCCCATAAAGATGAGGGATGAGCCTGTCATCATTCGTATCAATGGGCTGAGCCCTATAGGAAGGAAGGCAATGGCTGCAGCTGTGTCTTGGCTTCATGCCTCCTTGTGAAGCTTCAAAGCTCCTTCTTGCTTGTCAGTGAGAATTCATTATTTTATTTCAAAAGCGAATGGTGTGTATTAGGTAATCTCTAAGATCCACTAAAGCAATAAGATTATTAAGATCTTGTTAATGTACCTCATTTACATAAGTGAACAATGTGGCTAAAAATATAACCAAAGGTTTGTTTTATTATTTATTTATCATCATTTGTAAATAAATTAGTAATAATATTTACTATTATTTCTATTCCTCACCAGAGGCATTACAGAAGTTTTAAGGGTGACCAGGTTGGAATAATGGATTCCATGATCCATGAAAACTGGATCCTATCCTCACTTTTCTAAGGCAGGTGTGACCTTGGGGAAGAGGCCCAACCTGTCCATGCTTCCATTCATTGATCCATAACATAAAAAAAAATACTAGTACCTATTCCAAAGGATTGTATGATGAAAAAATAAATGTAAAAGTGCCTGGCACAGAGTAAACTTCAGAAAAGTTAATTATTATTATTTTCATTGTTATATTGTAAAACTGAGAGGCTACGTTATTCAATAAATGTTAAATCACTAGAAAAATTACAAAAACATAATTAAGGCAAAATATTCACTGCTAGTGTTCTCTGAGAATTTAAAAATTCTATATATATATATATATGGTAGGTATATTTCATATATATGTGTGTATATTTATATATGTTTACATATGCATATATGTATACACACACACACACACACATTTACCTGGTGTTAAACATCTACTTAAACACACAGTTTTTACATGCATTTCAGTCTTTCTTTCCCCTCAGTGTTCTTAGGTGGCATGGCTGACAATATCAGCATCAGATTTAGATAGAACGATAATATGCAAAAGCACACAGAATTCTCACATGTATAAATGCTGTTTAGTTATTTTAAAACATTTTGTAGAAACTCCTAAAGTGGTAGGGACGGGACAATGATGCATCAACTGAATTAATCACTATCATCACTCTTCTAAAGAAAAAACAAAGCAACCTCAGCACTCTCAATCATCATGAACACTAAGAGAATGGAGCTGCATAAAACCGAGGCTGGGTTCCACTCTCTGGTAGGAGATGTTAAAAATTTGCAGCCACCGATGACTTACTCCATAGTTCCCAAACTCTGAAACCCCTATTTATAAATATCACAAAAGGGTATTTTGGTTTACTTGCATGTCTGCTTTGTATCTGTTTTTTGTTTGTTTCCTTACAAATGGAAAATGCAACTGTTTAAGTGAACTGTGGAAAGCCCTGAAACCATGCGTTCAAATTTGTCAATGAAGAATTTCATCTGTTGGCAAGAGTTGAAATGGCAGATATTAAGCATTAAAGACACACAGTTGAGAAAGGTAGCTTTCTTTTCTTAAATGCTGGCAATTCTAAGATGTGAAGCTAAGCCTCACCAAAACTCACACATAAATATAGGAGCAATTCTATGGCCTCAGGCTTTTTGTACTTCTCCATAGATATCATTGCTTGCCAGTAATCCAAATGCATTTCTGCCCTGTGTATTGTTAACTCAAAAATAACCAAGATACCAAGAATGTCTTTATAAAGGGCTATGAGGACGAAGGGGTAGGCTCCACCTTGACTTGTTTCAGCAAGAACGTAAAAAAGTAACATCATCAGTTAATCCCAAGGGCTCATATATCCCCGTAATCATTTTATTAACCAGTATCTTGTATTTTGCCATGTAATTTATTTAAAGATATAGAAAAGTTAAATAATGATTATATTATTGCTGGTAGGAAGCATATGTTAACTAATACAGTTGAGGCCACTTATGAATAGATTAGGAATAAATGGCTGATACTGTGGATATTTTTTAAATATACATTATTTTACTTTTTTTACATATGTATGCTGCTATCACCTTATGAGATATTTTTCCTTTCCATGAAACTCTTTGTAAATTTTATCCTATAGATCAATGTTGGGCTTTCCACTGCAGACCACAAACAAACATAATGCTGCAAAGATGGGATATGCTGAAGCAGCAGCTATTAGTAATTTCTCACATATGCGTGTGGAAGGAGAAAAAGAAAAATGGCTTAGTGTATTCTAGTTCATTCATAGAGCTTTGGGAATTAATTACACTTATATTGCTCAACACTAACAGTGAAGATCAGGAAACAAATGTGGGGGTACAAATATAAGAAGTGAGCCTATTATTTTATGTTTGCCTTCTACATTTATAATATTTATACCATACCTTTAAAATAGGTACACATTTCATATTCATGTATCATATAGATCTGTATATGCATGTATTATATATTCATATGATAAAAGCTATTTCAATATATAAGAATGAGGAAAAATAAAGGCAAATAAGTCACTTCTAAACAAAATCATCATCAAAATATACTGCATATGTTCTATCTGGAGAGTTGATTCAAATTATAGATATCAGAGATAGCAACGGTCTTCTGTTTACACCATGTGAAATAGTGGAGAGATGATCACTTAGCTTTTGTTTTGGTTCCAATTCATTTTTTTTTCAAGAAGTGTAATTAAAAACTGCATTAATGCCACCAATTATGGCCTCCAAGGGACCAGAAACCCCATGTTACTCAGTGATGGAACACAACTGAGCTGCAAACATCCATTTACCATTATAATACTCATTAATCCTGCCAAAAACAACTCATTACGAGACTTCAAGGAAATCATCTCATAGGCAAACACAGCACAGAATCTGTCATTGCACTCCTCACAGCAAAGTTACAGAGATGGAAACTGTTCGATGTCACTTGTTTATGAAGCTGAAAACTCTGATTTCACTTTTTATCAAGCGAAGACCTTTGTGTATAAAAACTAGGCTAAACTCTCCTCCTTTAAGCAAAGTCTTAAGAAAGGAGTAGTTCGACTCAAAATCTCAACCTGAAAAATTTCACTTACCTACCTCTCAAATTCTTCCAGAACCCATCTCACCTCATTGGATGTTAACACCATCGGTATTTTCCCTCCCAAATCCCACCACATCTACTGTCATCTTTCTGACTAGATATAAAATGAAATACACACCCACTCTTTAGTCAACTGAATATATTCAAATAGATTTGTTCTTTTTCTATCCCCAGATCCAGGGAGGTGCTGCATTCAGCAAGATCTTTCTGAATGCTTATTGTTGATTTGGTCACTGTTCAAGGAAGAGTAGCCCTAAAACACCTTCCAGCAAACAAAACAGAGTTGTCAATTATCACTTGATAAGCAATTGCGGCAAAGATAAATGATTATAGAGGACATTTATTTAACATGGACAATCCCTATGTCTCAAGAAAAAAACAAACTATTTTATTTCTCTTCAATGCTGTTTTTCCTCTGATATTTCAGAGTAATGCTTTGCCTGAGCAGAAATTATCTAAATAAGATATGTGAAAGGATGTTCTAAAATAAGCTTAAATATAATACTTATAAGCTAACTTTAAAATATTTGGTTATGTTCAGTTGTTTACAGGATCTGAAAGGAAGAAGACATTTGTAAAAAAAAACAAAACTTCCACAAAGACTCTATGTTTTCTCTCATAAAATTATTGTAAAGAAGTGAAAGCATGTGATACTATGCAGTATCTGAAATCTAATAAGTGGCTATATTTAATCAAGTTTGTTTTCTTAGAGTTTAAACTAAAAATATGTTATTTATTTAAAAATGGCTTCTTTCATATAATTTTTTTAATTTTTATTTATTTATGATAGTCACACACACACACACACACACACACACACACAGAGGCAGAGACATAGGCAGGGGGAGAAGCAGGCTCCATGCACCGGGAACCGACGTGGGATTCGATCCTGGGTCTCCAGGATCACGCCCTGGGCCAAAGGCAGGTGCTAAACCGCTGCGCCACCCAGGGATCCCTCTTTCATATAATTTTAATGGGATGGATAGCAAAATTATTTGACATTGATTGGAACAATAGCAAAATGAGGCTTTTATGACTTCCTTCTACATACAAATTCTGAAAGTTGGTATTTGGGGTAAAATTGAAGAGAAACAACTTACAAAGTGATTAAACAAAAAAAAATCAATCAATTTATTTGTTTATTCATTTACTTATTTTCAGTTTCCAGGTTTGGGATTTTAATCTTGAGAATAGGTTCAAAGCAGATTTCCCATGGTCTCACAGAATCCAAGAGTTATTTGCTCAGTTGTCAACTTTCTAGGTTAGAGAAGTCTTCTTCTGAACTCCAAGTCCTATGAGAACTCTGTTCCGTATACACCACACAGCACTTAGCATTATGTGGAAGAATCAATAAGTGTTTAGAGAATGAACAAATCATTGAACTTTACCAGGATAATAATAGTCTGAGAACATGCAAATATCTATGTTGTGTCACTGCTATAGGTCTTCTTTTCTCTCCTATCCCAAGAAAATGGATTGGTTTTATATACTGAGTTCTAAACTTCTTTCTTTGGGGACATGGGTGGATTACAAGCAGGAAGCAGAAGTTTTCAAAATCTAAGGGAAAAACTCCACAACCTGTTTTTGTTAATAGAAGAAAGCCTGCTTATTGAGTTAAGTAGGAGTAAGACCATTGAAAAAGAGATGAGTGTCTTGGGACTGAGTCTTGTCCTCAGCTTTTGAAACCTTAATTTACTCACTACATCTAGGACCCGGTATGAGGAATTACTCTGGAAGGCTTAAACCATTAGAACCTGGAGGCTTTGTCCAGAGCTGGGTAGGAGCAGAAGAGCAATCTGAGGGCTGACCTAAAGTCATTGCACCTGCAATGTTGGAAAAGCACTGCTGACTAAGCCAAGAGCTAATTGCCTTGCTAGGGCAAGTAAAAGAAAGCCGGAGAAGAAACTTTTGGCTGAGGATGCAACTCACCCATCCCACTGTGTGTCCGGCCCCTGATAAGACCTGTATCTCTTCATGATGCCACTATAGGCCTGGACATCAGACACCAAAATGGTTTAAATATTACTTTCAAAAAAGAAACATGAAATTTCCTGTACTCCAGATTCATGGACCAAAATTTATATGCATACAGAGTGAATGCGAATGTCAATTCGGTTCTCCATTTATTAGACTAAAAGCTGATCCAGTTGTAAATGGGAGTGAAGTCTGGCTGATAAGTCCATCTCTTCCCCCACACTAGTAGCAAATAAGTAGCTATTTCTTTGATGACAGCTTTGTTCAGGATAGGCATCAAGTTAAATGGGAAGACATTTTTCTTGTTTTGTTTTCAAATCATGAGATGGGATAAACAGGGAATCCTCAGTATAGTGCTAGATATGTATTAGGTACTAAATCTAGATTAGATGTTTTGTGAAGTAAAATGCAGAAGGTATTTAATACAAGATAATGTGGAGAATACCAATCATAATAAATACAAAATAATGTTTAGTTTGCTATATTTTACATGTTTCAGAAAGATGAATGTGTAGAAAAATAACTCATTTACAATTGCTAAGTTGGGCATTCTTTGGAGTTTTTTAAATATTTTTTATTGGAATTCAACTTGCCAACATATAGTATAACACCCAGTGCTCATCCTGTCAAGTGCCCCCTCAGTGCCCATCACCCAGTCACCCATCGCTCCACCCATCTCCCCTTCCACTACCCCTTGCTCGTTTCTCTGAGTTAGGAGTCTCTCATGTGCTGTCACCCTCTCTGATTTTTCCCACTCATTTTCTCTCCTTTCCCCTACAACCCCTTTCACTATTTTTTTAATATTCCCTGTAAGAGTGAAACCATATAATGTTTGTCCTTCTCCGATTGACTTATTTCACTCAGCATAATACCCTCCAGTTCCATCCATGTTGAAGCAAATGGTGGGTATTTGTCGTCTCTAATGGCTGAGTAATAGTCCATTGTATACGTAGACCACATCATCTTTATCCATTCATCTTTTAATGGGCATCGAGGCTCCTTCCATAGTTTGGCCACCGTGGACATTGCTGCTATAAACATTAGGGTGCAGGGGTCCCAGCGTTTCACTGCATCTGTATCTTTAGGGTAAATCCCCAGCAGTGCAATTCCTGGGTCATAGGGTAGCTCTATTTTTAACTCTTTGAGGAGCCTCCATACAGCTTTCCAGAGTGGCTGCACCAGTTCACATTCCCACCAACAGTGCAAGAGGGTTCTCCTTTCTCCACATCCTCTCCAACATTTATTGTTTCCTGTCTTGTTAATTTTCCCCATTCTCACTGGTATGAGGTGGTATTTCATTGTGGTTTTGATTTGCATTTCCCTGATGGCAAGTGATGTGGAGCATTTTCTCATGGGCTTGTTGGCCATGTCTATGTCTTCTTTAGTGAAATTTCCATTCATGTCTATTCTTTGGAATTAGAGTAATCAGCGTATGTATGAGTGTTCAAAGTATCAAGTGCCATGTGGTTCCCAAGATATAGAATAGAGGACTTCTAAATCTCTCTGAGATGTGGAATATGTACTGTCAAAAATGCCAGCTAATATCTGGATGGCTAAGATCAGTATGGAAAATTCTGTCACTTTGGGAAATTTAAAAAATAGCAACTAATATTTTGTCCTTATCAAAATGAAGTGTCACCCTCAAGGTGTTGTGTAAGGATGCAAACATTTGCATTTATTTATTTAGCTTAATGTATGTTTTCTGTTAAGAGCTCCAGGAATGACAAAGAATTCCAATTGCATAAAAAAACATATATAGTAAAAGACCCATCAATACACATAAAGAGCAAATGAGAGTGAAAATATACCAAGAGGGAGGGAAGACTACGGCAATCAAACAACAAAAAGAAATAAGAGGCATCCAAACTTTCACAGTGTGCAGATGACTTGATACTACATATGCAAAAACCTTAAGGGCACCTGAGTGGCTCAGTCAGACATCTAACTCTTGGTTTCAGCTCAGGTCATGACCTCAGGTTCGTGAGATCCAGTCCTGTGTCAGGCTCTGTGCTCAGTGGGAATCTGCTTGAAATTCTCTTTCTCCCTCTCCCCTCCCCCATAAATAAATAAATAAATAAATAAATAAATAAATAATAAACAGTTTATTTTTAATAAAAACTCTAAAGACTCCACTAAAAACCTAGAACCAATAAATTAATTAAGGTCACAGGATACAAAATCAATATACAGAAATACATTTCATTTCTATGCACTAATAATGAAGCTGCAGAAAGAGAAGTTAAGAAAACAATCCCATTTACAGTTGCACCAAAAATAATAAAATACCTGGGACAAAAAAAAGGAGGGAAGGAAAATCTACCATATCTTTAAGCTACTTTAAAAAGATTTGTTCAAGAACTTGCTTCCAAAAAGCCTTTGGAGACCAGTTGTACTCACAATCGATAGATTGTTAATGTAAAACTCATGCAGTAAATGCACATAGGTTTCAGAAACAGTTTAGGGCTGTTTCATTGATAATTATTACTACCAGAGCTATGTTAAAACTAATACACACTTTCATTTTAGGGAAGAATTGCTAAGCAATTGCTGCATTCAGTTTCCTAATTCAAGTAGTTGCTCCCCTTGCACATTTCTTCCACTTACCCTTATTATAAATGGTAAAGCAACCTAAAATAGATCAACAATTATGAATGTTCCTACAAAATGTATTCGAAAACAGGTTGGAGAGTAATTATAAAATATTTGCTGAATTATTCTGTTTACATTTTAGATTTTTCTTTGATGAAACTGTACCGCGTCCACCTAGATTGACATATGGAATAACACTCCTCAAGATCTGATTGCATATGTACCCAGGACTCATTCTGAAGTGACTTCCTTCTGATCGTTCCTGACCCTTTTTCTAATTTTGCACATACTACAACCCAATCTCATGTTTGCAGTTGCTAGTTTCTCTTCTACCCTGGGACAATCAGTTGCAAAAACCATGATAATAGCATATACATCCCTGACTGACATATATATCTCAATAATATATTTTGAGTGCCTGTGGCATACTCCTCCTAATGATGTTAACTAGCTGACTTTTTTATCTTCAATGATTCAATGCTACAAAAGTGATAACCTGTTATCTGATACTTCTTTTTATTGTTTTTATTCAATTGCCAGCCTCATAATATGGCAATCCCTAACTCATTTAATGTCTAGTAATATAGGTTACTCATAACATGTAGACTCCAAAATATACCTTGTTAATGAAGAAAAGAGTTGTGAAAGAGAAGTCATAAAATTTCAAATTATTTTACTACAAAAGTTTATCTTACTAGCAAAAAAAAAAGTTATCACATGCTCCTTCTGAAATGTTTCAGAATATCATATAAAAATATTATACAACAAAGCAACTTTCAAATAATGGGAGATCTTGGTACTATCTCAGAAAATTAAAGGCATAGTGTCAAAATCTAGAAGTACAACCTACCCTAGACATGGCTTTGGCTTAACAGGTTCTATGATATACCAGACATGAAGTGCATCACAAGGCAATGTCCACACAACCTAAGGCAATAAACAAGTCATGCAAATTAAAAATTTGTGAAATTCCAACCTAGACATACCCACCAAGCCAATCCTTGGATGGAAGCTACAGAAGAAAGTCATAGATATTTTCTAAATTCTGAAGATTTTATTTTTTTCATTTTTAAAAAAGATTTTATTTATTTATTTGACAGAGAGAGAGAGAAAGCACAAGCAGAGGGAGAAGCAGGCAGAGGGAGAGGGAGAAGCAGCTCCCTCAGCTCCTTGCTGAGCAAGGAGCCCAATATGGGGCTCAATCCCAGGACCCTGGGATCATGACCAGAGCCAAGTCAGATGCTTAATAAACTGAGCCACACAGGTGCTTCTAAATTCTGGAAATTTTAAATATTCAGTAAATCAAGTGCTCCTTAAAAAAAATAAAAATTTTAAATAATTTTCAAGATTTGTGAAATGAATTTTTAAAGTGAATGTCTCATATCCTTGAACCTTTTGTGTTTCCTTTGGACCATTTATCAGGCACTACGGTGAATGGATTATATTGAACTCTAATGATAGAATACAATACAATTTATTAATATAACAGGAGGCATAATAGCATTTTGGTAAAAGTAGGCATCTTGTGATTTGAGTATTGGCTCTTCCACTATTTTGCTGTCTGACCCTCAGTGAATTGCTTACCTTATATAGAAAGCAGTGTATTTATCTGTTAAATGGGGATCATTACACTTACTTTGTTAAATAAAAGATTTAGTGCATTAACATATACATACCTCACACAGTAAGAGCTCAATAAATGTTATCTAGAATCATCATGTTTTCAAAGAATAAAAATACAATATATCTATAGTAGACAGAATATGCAGTATTTAAGACACTTTGCTATAATAAATAGGATATATCTTTTTTTTTTTTTTTTTGAGAGAGAGAGAGAGAGAGGGGGTGGGGAAGGGGTTGAGGGAGAGAGAGAATCTTAAGTAGGCTCCATGCCCAGCTCAGGGCTGACTTGGGACTCAGTCTCACAACCCTGAGATCATGACCTGAGCCAAAATCAAGAGTCAGACACTTAACTGACTAACCCACTCAGGCACCCCAGATACAGCATTCTTTATTTCAGAATTAATATTCCAAAGTTTTGTTTTATCCCTAACATAGGTGTACTCTAGTTTCAATCAATCAATGAATACTTATTAACTACCTTTTATGTGTACAGAAGCAGCATTAAATACTTTATAAAGATATATATAATCTAAATTATCAAATAAAATAATAATGGGTAAGGTCATTTGTAGGAACTCTATAATATACATTTTCAGAGGAAAAATAATTTTAAAATATCACTAATACAGTTTAATATGTAGAGCAATTTGAAAATTGTGTATCATGCTATCTTCAAGTAAGTGTTCTTCAGAGGATATTAAGTCTAAGAATAATTGTGTTTGAAAGGGCATGGAAGAGTCATGATGATGCCCCAGGTTTTATTATGTACAGTTTCCTCAAGGGCCTACAGCTTTGAGAAAGAGTGTTACTAATCAGAAATCTGAATGTTGCATTATTATGTTGTGTTGATATTATTAGCAGATGTGCCCTTTTGCTAACACAGTGTCTTGGAATGAAGTATAGTTGACACAGACATCAGTAGACTATGTCAGAGGATATGTCATATGCACACTAGTGAACTGGCTCTTCAAGCATGTCCCTGGAAAAAAAGGTTTGAATCGTTTCCTCTGCAATACCAAGAAGACTGGCTGTTTGGGAAAGATTAGGAATAATTCCATGCTCCCCTAGGATCATCACAGAGATGAATTAGTTCTCCATTTTGAAGCAGATAAAGAACTAAACTATGCTTTAAGTAGCTTCAAAAATTCCCTGAAAAGAAAGGAGGAGAGGGAACACTGGCTGAGCAATGGGAAACCAGTAGCTGGCAGCAGTGTGAGGAGTTCCTCAGACTGGAAAAGATTCTAGGATTTGGAAGGATCCTGTGTATGAAATTGATGAAGTATTCTGAAATTTCATTTATCCTTGGAACCCCAGAATTGGGCTATATATGGTAAAATTGTCAAGGCAGAAATTTCTTCTTTCAGCTTTTACAAGTAGTTACAACTTTCACGTAAATCCAATAATGCTGGATAAGTTTCTTTTCCAAAGTTAAATGTTATCTCTAACATGGTCTTATCAGTTCAGACATTGGCACACACACAAAAAGCCAACCATATCACTCATGGTACTTAGTGTCTTAACATGACTTCACAGACTCAAATATTTTGGTTTGTTGTATGATTAAAAGCTAATCATTTCTCCCCAGTGCTAATTGTTCCCACTATACAGAATACAACAAGAAGCTGAATATTAAAAATGTGTCTTTCCATAAGGTGTCTTAATAATTAAAAATAAGCTATTTGGGGGCACCTGGGCAGCTGAGTCGGTTGACAAACCAACTTCTGATTTCGGTTCAAGTCATGATCTCAGGTCATGAGATAGAGTCCTGTGTTGGGCTCCACGCTGTGCAGGAAGTATCCTTGAGACTCTCTCTTTCTCTCCCTCTGCCTCTCCCCTCACTAGGATTCTCGCTCTTTCTCTCAAATGAATAAGTGAATCTTAAATAAAAAAATAAAAATAAGCTATTCTGTTAGTAGTACTTCTATGATGAAAAGAGATTTGGAAAATTAAAGATTTATATTAGCTGAATTTAAGAAAATATTATTTCTAATGATCTTTTGATTTATGGTCCTTAGGACTAAAGGTTATTGACTCAGCATAAGCTTCCAAGTACTAGATTCTTAAGTTGCAAAGCAATACAAAGTCTAATAGCTTTAAAGATCTCAAAAAGGCCTTTTGCTCATGATATATACAGCATAGTAAAGTAACAAAAATATAGATCTGTCCGTCTAAATGAATGAAACATATACAGTGAAGTTGTAGTATCTGATGCCAGATATTGATTACTGAGAACATAATGAATTGTATGATCTATAAGACCATAATCCTGCTATTAATCTGCCTTTCAGGGCATAATCACATACACTTCAAAACACTAAGCCAAATAGCATGAGTTCTTCAATTGAATTAAAATTATTGAAATTATATACAAATTAATGTTTGCAATTATCCTATGAAAACTCTATGCTTTTAAATGCCTGGCATCAGACTGACTTTAAGGAGACAGAAACATCATCTTCTCTGTCTGATCAACTTTGTACAGTAAAAACATTAGCATGTTTGGATTTTAAAAGGTCCGTCTATATTTGTTATCTTCTCCACCAAGACAGATGTTAAAAATAAACTTTAATACTGATAATGTATCCATTATGCTGCTCCCAAAAGATAACTTTTATTTACTGCCTTGGAAGATTCCCAATACTAGTAGATTATTAATTTATGTAAGTATCCATTACTACAAAGGTGAACATGTACTTTATCATTAATTTACAGCCAGTGAATTAGAAAACTTAGTGTTGCTTTTATGGATTTCATAGGTCTTCTGGTCCAACTCTGTGCCTTTAGTAGGACTTCCCCAAAATCATTCCAGTTAGAGGAATATCTATTCTGTTTAAGAGGTTTATAAAGGCATTGCTCATTGCAACTTTATTATTTGAGGTGTTAATGACATTGCAATATAATTTTTCTTTCTTTCCTTTATTCTTGTCTCCTGCTCATCTGCCCGTTTCTGGGTTAGGGAACAAAAACTTAAAATGAGCAACAAAAGTCTATAAAAAATGAAAAACTTTATTGTGGCCACACTTTCCTCAAAAAGTTCAAAGTTTCATTTAAAAAATTTTCCATACTTTGTTTCATGACTTGCTCTCAGAATCAACTAATTTGATGGCTCTTTGATTGTTTTATTATTTATAACCTGCCTCAATTTTTTTCTTTTTTTTTTTTTGAACACAGATTTGCTTGAAAGCAATATAGCAAAATTTCACCTTTTTTCACAAATATGGAATTACCACAGTCTCCTAAGGCTACCAATTATTGGGCCCAATAATATCTGCTGTGAAAATTCCTCCCAGATCTGTTTCTGCAGATTAGGACTTTTTTTCTTATTCTGTGCAGATACACAATTGGTTATGATAAAAATATAAATAAATAAAATTTAAAACCTCCATACTTTTAAAGGTCAACAGAATTTTAATCAGCTAGTTTTTAACTTTACTCCATTTTTAGTAACATTACACAGTTCCTATGCTAGTTCTTTTTTTACCTTACATATTATGGAACTTGGCTTTTTTTTTTTTTTAAATGCATGTAACACATACTAACTACAATAAGAGTATTGCTTCCAGATTTTTGATAATGAATTCACCATGAAAAAAAGAATTCACCATGAATCCTCTATTTTCTATTATGGATTAATATGAAAATAATCAATGTTTCTAAATGTATTTTCTGAAAAATAATGCATTATAAAATTAATTGATTAAAATAATGTACTATAAAATTAATTATGGTAAATATATTTTATTTGATAGCATATGAACTCATGCTTAGAATATTATCAGTGGCTAAAGTTTTCTCTTAGAAATTTAGAGATAGGAAATGCAAGTCAAGTCAATAAGATATAAGAGAAAATATGTTAATGATCATTAAATTGAAAAAATAAAATGGTACCATGGATTTTTAATGATAAAAACAAGTGAAAGTAAGCATTATCTAAAATAATCAACAGTCTCGGGGCACCTAGGTGGTTCAGTCAGTGAAGCATTGACTCTTGATTTAGCTCAAGTCATGATCTCAGGATTGGGAGATTGAGCCCCATACCAGGCTTGGCACTGAGTGAGGAGCCTACTTAGGATTCTCTCCCTCCTCCACCCCTGCCCCTCACCCCACTCAAGCACACACTCTCTTTCTTAAAAAAAAAAAAAAAGTAAAATAATCATGAGTCTTTTAAACTGAAACACCTAAATGATATTGGAAGGTAAAAAGAAAACACACCATACTCCATTTATTGACAGATCAAGGACATTGCTTTGACATGTCCTTTATTGACAGAAAAAGGAATATAAACCTCACAAGAGTAAGAAGATTGCCTAATCCATTCACTGACCTATTCCCCAGCACCTAGACCACTGTTTGACATGGATACTCATCCAAAAAATATGTGTTGACTGGAAGGGAAGTAAATTTTTCTAATGAAACATTTTCTGCCTATTCTTCTAGTCTCTTCCTTTTCTCTCTCAGCTCCCATATATTGGAATTGTTTTTTTAGTATAATCTCTGACCTACTTCCATCTTCCTCTTCCACCTAGTTAACTGTTCTTCACTCTTTAGGCTTCAGTTTTATAGTCATTACCTTAGGGTAACCTTCCCTGACACAACATACCAGAATAGTTTCCTCTTAGTTTTTGCTCTCATACTATCCTGATTTCCCTTTCAGTGAAATACCTCAGATGAGAAATTCTTGCTTTAAAGCTTGTACTTCTCAACTAGTTCCTTAAAGAATGTATTACACCCAGCTAGTCTCTGTTCAAATTCCAGGGCCAAATGCCTGGGATACAGTAGGTGTTCAACAAGTACATGGTGCCTAAATAGATGAAGGATGGAAGGAAACAGAACGGTAAGAAGGAGGGGAAATAAATCTCACACTTAACTTTTTAGACTCTCGTGAATACTTGTTCTACTCCTGCTATTTGGGAAGATAGCTGCTATAATTCAGGAAGCCAAATAACTAGCCCTGTTTAGTAATCTTTAGTAAGGTCCCAAACAAGTCAAATAGGACCAAATTAGAATAAAAGTAAATTTTTTTAAAAAATAACTTCTTGGAATTCCATTGGCAGAGGTAAACTATGGCCCACTAAAATTAGTATATAATAGGGTCCTGAAACACAAAGGAAAATAGCTAATGCAACAACAACAACAACACACACACACATACAAAAAAAATTATATAGACTATTCCTCAGTCCTCTGCTCATCTAAATCTTTCGGTTACCACACACCCAATTTAAGATCTACTAGCTCCTACCACCTTCTCATTCCATCATTCCACACCAATATCTAGACAGGTTCTGACCCTTTGGTACTTACAAAACACTTGTGATTTTGTAAAACTATCAATAGTATATTATCTATGATGATATAGATGCATAATGCCCATGCAATTGATGCATTTATTAATTCTTTTTAACTCTTTTTTGTCTGGTGACAATCTCGAGAATTATTTTGACCTTAATTGCAAGATGGTTCAGAACTGATGATAAAAATGCAAGTGTACTCCACCATAAAAATACACAAAATGTAAGAAAGGTAATTAAAATGTATGTGATACTTCAGAGTATGGCATAATTTTGGGCAATTCAGATAAACATTCACCTCTCCTCTATAGTGTGTCAAAAATGAACCAAATGTGATTTTTGATGCCTACTATGTGCTAAACAACTTGTTTTGTGCTATCAACTTGAAACATTTTGATTTGTATATAACTTTCCATTTCCATCTATTATAAATATAAAATAATAATATAAATATAATTATG